>NW_026000142.1:23606748-23722610 GCF_001458135.2 Marmota marmota marmota | reverse complement strand
CCTGGGAACAAATCTTTACTCCTCACACTTCAGATAGAGCCCTAATATCCAGAGTATACAAAGAACTCAAAAAATTAGACAATAAGAGAACAAACAACCCTATCAACAAATGGGCCAAGGACCTGAACAGACACTTCTCAGAGGAGGACATACAATCAATCAACAAGTACATGAAAAAAGTAATTGGATATTTTAAGTAATATTTCCATTAAAGCATCTGTCATATGGTATCAAGTACAGTGACTTCACATGATGATGGCTTCTGTATCTTCCATGTGTGTAAAATATATAAAAACAAGTCAAAGTTTCCTGTGATAATTCATGTATAAAATAATTGGACTCTGAACATGTCTTCATATGTAACAGTTCATGAAAATTTCAACAAGTTATATTTTTTCCTTGAAAATATTATAAAGTTGTCCTTAAAGCATTTGCGTTTCCAGAGTATATCTCATTCCAAGAAAAAGTTGGAGCCATTTGACTCATGCTGGAGAGGCCGAATCCTAAATAGAATGAGACTAGAAAAGCTGGGCTCCAGCCCCCAAATAGCTTGACTATGCCAGTTCTGCAGAACGGAATGATGTCCACTCCCAGCCTCTCACCTCTTGAATGAGAGGACAGCAGGCAGGGCTGGGAGGGGACAAGCCCAGGCTCACCCTGCCACACAGGGCTGGCTCTCCTCACCTCTGGCCCTGGCACCTGGACAAGCCTAGAGGTCACGTTCCTCCACCTTGTGTCCATTTCCCCTTCTCTGGGGCCTGACTTGAAGGACAATGATTTTTCCTTGTCTTAAATAAAGTATAATTTTATTCAAGCTACCAATTAACCATTGATCTTTTAGAAAGGCAGGTTTCTTTAAAAAAAAAATCAGAATAAACAAATCGATTCTAAGATGTTACTAATTGAAAATGTTGGTCAAATCTGGCCTTAACATTTGTGGGGCCTGAGGCAGGAGTACAGACAGATGAAGGCCCACAGACCATGTGCTTGTATGTTTCGATGTTGAAAATAAAAAACAACAACTTGCTGAGCAAAATGTGTCCTGATAAGTAAACCTTCGAAAGGACTCGGATGGCCAGCGCAGGGGAGGGGCCACACAGGACGAGCCACCTCCTGGCCCAAGGCCCTGCTCCCTCTTCTCCCACAGCCAGACCTCTGTCAGGACTCCCCGGGGCCAGCTGGGGGATGTCATTGCTTGAACAGTCATCTCTATCCACATCCCAACCAACAGCTGCCCCTTGGTCACTTCTCAGGCCTAAGTGTGTGCCCAGCAGGGTGAGACCAGAGAAACCCTGGGAGGCAGCTCAGCACAGGTGAAACTAAGTTTATGTAGCCGCTTGGCTGGTTATGGGTGCCTACATTCAATGCTATTTCTGGGTGTGTCTATGAGGGTATTTCCAGAGGAAGGAGGAAGGAGGAACTCGTCCCTGTTTGCTCCCTGACTGCCTGCCTGTGCAGGGACCTCTCAGCTTTCCCTCCCTGGCTCTCCACCTGGGATTCACTCCCACCCCCCCCACCCCCGTTCCCATTTGACTTGGGCTGAACTACACCTCGATCTTTCCCCAGGCTGCTGCTTGCAGACTGCAGACTGTGGGACTCCTCAGCCTCCACCATCACATGAGCCTATCTCATAATAAGATAAAGTCTTTCTCTCTCCTCTTTTCTCTGTCCTTCTCTCCCCTCCTCATGGTCTAGAAGGCTGGTCACAACCACACTGGCCTATTTCCCTGGACCCTCGCCCTCCTCATGGAGCAAGAAGGGACATGGCCAGAAGAGAGGGCTCTAGACTACTAACCCCGGGGCCGGGGCCCCTTCAGCCTGGAGCTAAGGGCGATACAGTCACCGATTCATAACTTTTTTATTCTAACTTGTGTAAATATGAATCTGATCTTCTTATAACATAGTCCAGAAGCAGCCCATTACTATGTAAATTCCTGGGCTCTAACTCAGACCCATGAATCAGATAATCTGAACAGAGTTTTTAGGAATCTACATCATTAAACAATCTTCCTAAACCTCCTACAATCACACTAAAATTTAAGAACTGCTATCAAACCATGAGGAGGTGAAGTGTCCTGCCCCTCACATGGGGTCTACTGACTCTGTGCCCCCCCCCAGATCTGGCCCCTTTTGTTATGCTCGAATTCGGGACCCCCCAAAGACCACCAGAGACCAAGATCAACGTAAACAGCAAAGAGGTGTTTATTGCAAGCTAGCTCGGTCCTCCGCGCACACACAGCAACTGGTGATGCTGAGAGGCCCCAAGCCCAGGGTTTGCAGCAGTGTTATACACTCTTTGGAGAAGGCAGGGACCCCCAACCTACATCATAGCATCTCTTAGCAAATCATCACATACCGCGGGAAAATCAAATAACAACTCTAAAACATGATTAGCACATTCACTGGCGGGAACAAGTTGGGTAGGAGTGATTGGTTACTACAAGAGGGGGTTCATTTGAACTGATTGGTTTAGGCCAAGAGGGGGTGTTCCTGCTGAACTACTGGCTTCCCAACACGTTATCAACCACCATAAACTACTGGGAAGGTCATCTGGCATCCCAGGTATTTCCCTGTCTTGTGCTGATTGGTGGCTGCTAGGGGGTTGCTATGGGTCCCCACCTAGCCTGAGTCAGGGACACCTGGTGCAGCAGATCTCTCCTGTTATTTGTAGATAAAACACTTAGCAGGGTGGGAATGTACCTATGAGTGCTCTGTGGGTCTTTCCAAGGACATAGGTCATGTCCCTTCCTTGGACAGGCTTTGCTCTGAGGTAGAGGCTGGTTTTTCACTTTCTGAAGACATTAACACCTCTATAGCCTGTAGGTCCTCTAGAAGCCAAGCCCAGGCACTCCACGTGGAGCCTTGTAAACACTAGGATTCCAAGAACACTATTGCTTGATTCCTGGCAAGTTGCATTACAATTGAGTAGGCTGCAGCTTCCTCCCAACCCCTACAGTTCACCAGCTTTCGGAAAACACCATGATCCCCCGACGAGATATAGGGAAATGATCCTGGCTTCCCAACAGAAATGGGGCCATTTTTAAATTGTTAAACTATGATGTTTGTTTTAATCAGCTTTTTCACTCCTGTGACTAAAAGACCTGACCAGAACAATTTTAGGGGAGGAAAAGTTTATTTGGAAGCTCACAGTTTCAAAGGTCTCAGTCCACAGACAGCAGACTCCACTCCTGGAGGTTTGGGATGAGGCAGGACATCATGGTGGAATAGAGTGGTTGAGAGAAGCAGCTCACATGATGATCAGAAGCAGAGAGAGACTCCACTTACCAGATACAAAATATATACCCCAAAGACACTCTCCCAATGCCCTCCTCCTCCAGCCACATCCCACCTGCCTACAGCCACCACTCAGATAATCCCATCATGGGATTAATTCACCGATTGGGTTAAGGTTTTCATGATCCAATCATTCCTTCTCTAAACCTTCTTGCATTGTCTCACAAATGAGCTTTTGGAAGACATCTCAGATCCAAACCATAACATTCTGTCCTGGCCCCAAAAAAGCTCACAACCATCTCACGATGCAAAATAAATTATTAAGTGGGAAACTGATGTGACTCCATTTTTGAGAAACCAGCTTCTACCTCAAGGCCAGTCCAAAGGGAGGGGCATGACCCTTATCCTTGGAAAAACCCACAGTGCCCCTAGGCACATAGCCACTCTGCTGAGTTGTTTGTCCCTAAATAACAGGAGAGATCTGCAGAGCCAGGTGTCCCTGACTCAGTTAGGCTAGGTGAGGACCCATAGCAACCCCCTAGCAACCACCAATCAGCATGAGACAGGGAAAATACCTGAAATACCAAGTGACCCTCCCAGTAGTTTCGGTGATTGATAACAAGATTAGGCCACCCTGCAGTTTAGCATATACACTCTTGCAACCCCTTGAGGCCTAAACCAATCAGTTCAAATGTATCCACTACTTGAACTGATCATCCTTGCCCAACTTGTTCCCGCCAGTGAATGTGCTAATCAATATTAAGAATTGTTGTTTGATTTTCCCGTGGTATGAAATGATTTGCTGTGACATTGTGATGCATAGAGTATCCCAAAAAAAACCTATAAATCCTCACTGAACTAAGGGTCAGGACTCACGCCCTGGGACCGCTGCATCGGGAACGGTTGTGAGTCCAGACTTGCAATAAAGACTCTTGTGTGATTGCATCGGATTTGGCTCCTGGAGGTTTATTGGGGTCCCACGAATCTGGCATTACATAAGTCCATTTCCAAGAGTCCCTACTCTCAACAGTTCCAAGATTGCCCGAAAGCTCAAGTCCAAAATCTTCTCTGAGATTCAGGGAAAACTTGCATCCTGAACACCTAGAAAAGTCAGTTCCACATTACTGGCATTTCTTAATCTCAGGGGTCTCCACTGCAGCTTTAGTTTCCTCCTCACATCTCCATACTTTACCTTCTCAGGAGCTGCCCACAGGGACTCCAGCCCTGTTGCACTCTGCCTGGCCTCCAAGACCTTCCTTTGAAATCTTGGTGGAGGCCTCCAAGACCCCTAACTCCAGCATCCTGCAATCTTGCAGAACCAGCACCATGATCTGCTGCCATTTTGAGCAGTAGTGAAGCCTCCAGGGACCCTGGCTGCAACAGCCTCTGAGTGTCTGGGTAGCTGAGCATGTTGAAAAAATTTCCTAGGCCCCCTTGGGCAAGGGTATCTGTCTGGTCTCTTCTCGAGAGAATTTTTACTTTCACTCTCTTGGGACTGATAAGGTCTTGCAGGCTCCTGAGATGCCCTTAGGCCATCTTTCTCAGCATCTCTGGCAAAGTCTTTAGCATTTCTTTAGTGGCAGTAATGTTTGTTTTTAACAACTGCAACTTCCTTAGCCCTAGTTTACTCCCACCTTTCAAGTCTGAGTTTTTCCAATCTTTCTGCTCTGCTTTCTGCTCCTGAATATCACAATAAACTTAGCTAAAAGCTGCCAACAATACCCATGCCACCTACTGAGTGCTAGGTTGTCTAGAAATTTCTTCTGCCAGATTAAGTAGTCCATCGTTTTTAAAATCAGCCTCATGGAAAGTCTCAGGACATGTGCAAAATGCAGACAACTTCTCAGCCAGAATTTAACAAGAATGGCCTCTAGTCCCATTACCAATAGTGTGCTCCCACCAGAATCAGCCATTAAGCCAATTACGACAATCAGCTCTGTTTATAGCAATCTAAAACATTTCCACCTTGCACTACTACACATCTTAAAATTCCCCCACCCAATTCCAAAATGCCCCAAAAGCTTCTGAACCATATGATCAAGTTAGTCATAGCAACAACGCCACTTCTTGGTACTAATTTCTGTTTTAGTCAGCTTTTTCACTGCTGTGACTAAAAAAAAACCTGACAGGACCTCTTGTGAGAAGGAAAGTTTATTTGAGGGCTCATAGTTTCAAAGATCTCAGTCCATAGACAGCAGGTTCCACTCCTTGGGGCTTGGGATGAGGCAGAACATCATGGAGGAAGAGTGATGGTGGAGAAGAGCAACCCACATGATGATCAGAAAGCAGAGAGAGACTCTACTCATCAGATGCAAAATATATACCCCAAAGTCACACCCCTGATGCCCACCTCCTCCAGCCACATCCTACCCTCTACAGCTACCATTCAGTTAACCCCATCAGGAGAGTAATTCACTGAGTAGGTTAAGATTCTCACAACCCAATCATTTCTCCTCTAAAACTTCTTACATTTTCTTACACATGAGCTTTTGGGAGACAGCTCACATCAAAATCATAACCAATGTTTTTAAATTCCTGTCACCTTTTCTTTTCACCCATCATTCAGCAGTTATTGAGCACTTTCTGTATATAACACCCTCTGGGTAGGACCATCCAGGCATATAAAAGCCATGGAATATATGGGAAATGCATAGCAGAAACCCTGGTCTGCCGGGACTCAGGGAGTGAAAGAAGAGGGCTTTCTCTCTCTCTCTCTCTCTCTCTCTCTCTCTCTCTCTCTCACTCTTGAAGCTTAAATGCCAAGATCCAAACCCCAGGGATTCAAGAGAAATTTATAGTACAAACCATTTGTATTATTCAGGGTTCTTCCAAGAAGTAGAATCAATAGAAGACACATATGTCCTATGGATGGAATTGGCATCCATGATTGTGGCGCTAAGTCCCTGATGGACTTAGGACAGAGGCCCTAGGAAAGCCCCTGGTATAATTCAGTCCAATTCCAAAGTCTGGAGAGCTACAAGTGCCAGTGTCAGAAAACAGGAAAATGTGATATCCTCATTCAAAAATAGAGAGCAAACTCCCCCTTCCCCCACTGTTTGTTCTGTTTAGAACCTCCATAGGTGAGAGGATGCCCACCCATACTGCTGAGGGCAATCTTTACTCAGTTTCAAATCCTTGGTGCACAAAAATATGGAATGCAAATGAAAAGCCCCATATTCAAACCACGTGATGATTGACTTCCAGCTTACGTCCTTTTTCTTCTCTTCCGTAAATTCTCTAAGAGGTCTTCTTTTTCTGTTCCTCTTTGCAGCTCTAACAACTTGCACAGTGCTACATACCTAATTTAGTAATCTCGATTTCAGTGATGGATTTCTAGTCTCCAACATAATGAAACTCATCAGAAGAGAGGAATAAATTCACAGATCTGCTTTGCAAAGTTCATAAATAATGGATATGGCCATGTCTAAAGGTACTGGCCAAAAATTAAGAACTGCCTCATTGTTTTCTGTTATTTGTCAGGATGTATTTTCTACAAGAGCTAATGCTAACAACACATCCATGTCCACTCATTTTTATGCTCAAAGATTTTCCCACTTTCCCCCCATGCAGTCCATCAGTATCCACTGTTACTGTACAGCTTTGATAAACAAAGTCAGTGGTCTTCAAACTTTTTTCCTCAGACTTCCTAATTTGTGTATTCCTTTGCATATTTTTAAATAAACACCTAAAACTTTTTACCGTAAATTTGGATAGCTACAAAATATGTACTTTGCATAATATAAATGTTGTGTTTTTGTTTTAGACAAAACATCATCCTTTCTATCCAATGGACTGTAAATGCCAGAGCAATGCCACCCTTGCTCATTGAAAATTTCATGAACAAGCTTTTCTTGACAATGGAAAATTTAATATATTCCTGTTTAGAATTTTAAAGTTTTCTGAATAGCAATATCTTTAGAATGATTTTTAGCACACAATTAGCTGAACCAGCATGAATATATAGCATATTTTGATAAATAATTATAAAATATAACAAGTAGAGTTTTACTAAAAAAATAAGCTGAATGACTAGATGGATCTTTTAAAATTAGTTCATGTATCTGTGGCTTTCATGGATAAAATGAGACAGGAAATTGGCATCAATTTTATTCCTATTTTACAATGTTACAAACATTTAAAAAACTTGCTCAATTAAATAAGTACTAAGTATGTTAGGCAATTTCTTGTGGAAATGTCACTCTGTTATTTGAATGAATGCCTTCTTAGTTACAAGTCAAAATGTATATAGTGAATTATTATCCCAAACTATTTTAGTTGCCTGTTGACAACTTTTAAATTTTATTGAAAAAGAAGAATTGAAAATCAACTACTTTGGTGGGGGAAGGAGGGTGTTGTTTCCCAGTCTAAGAAGTATGACCTAAAAAGGCTTAACAAGACTTATTGCATGACAATTTTTTTTTATCACTCCTTTACTTACAGAGATTTTGTTTATTGAACTAACACAGACAAAACTAAAGTTTAAAACAGAAACATAAAATTGTAAGTTGTGTCCCATGTCAAATTCCATTTTTAAAGAACATCTCAAAATGCATAGAAAGGAGATGACAAAGGGACAGACCCAGACACTTGAGAATACTTATTACATGTGATAATTTCTTCCCAAAGAGGACTGAAGACAGTTAGATTTATGTAATTATACATTTGATAGAATTGGAATCAATACATTAACATCTGGAAGGGAGAATTAATCCTGATTAAATCGAACCAGATTTCTAGTGCTCCAGTCACTGCATGCTAGATTTGCATTGGGGGGCAATTTTATGTTTCATAAAATTGGATGTTTTAATTTTAGCAGTATCATTTAAATACCTTATGTAAATAAACAGCAAGGAAAAACCCTTGGTCATTAGTAAGTATAGGCTTATGAAAAAGCACTTTAAGGATTATGAAAAAGATAATTTGGAGTATAATCTGCAATATAGTCACATTAAGTTTCTAAAATCTAATGCTGTGAACTGAGTACTATCCACTGAAAATTCATGTTTTAAATCCCTAATCCCCAGTGTGACTATATGTGGAAATAGGGCCTGAGAAGTAATAAAAGTTAAATGAGATCAGAAGGGTGGGACCCTAATCCAATAGGTCTGTGCCTTAAAAAAAAAAAAAAAAGGAAAGAAAGAGGGCTGAGAATATAGCTCAAGGGTACAGCACTTGCCTACCATATATGAGGCCCTGGGTATGGCAAAAAATAAATAAATAAATAAAAAGGAAGAGATGACAGAACTTCCTGTCCCTACCCCAATGTGAGGATGTAGTAAGAAGAAAACTGCCTGCCAGCCAGGAAGCAGGCTCTTACCAGCGCCAAACATGCTAGCACCCTGATCTTGGACTTCAAGCTTCCAGACCTGTGAGAAAATAAATAAATTTTTGTCATTTAAGCCACTTGGCCCATGACATTTTGTTACAGCCTTGCAAACTGACTAATAAATACATGATAGAAATTAATACATGAGCAGAAAGGAGATTGATGAGCGACAGTGAGTAGAGATGTGTATCCTCAAAAAACAAAACAAAACAAAACAAAACAAATATGGATCTCATGTTTTGCTAATGTTTAGCAAAAATTAACGTAAATGTTTTTCCTATGAACCCAGATACATACTAAAAAAAAATACAAAACATTAACTTACCTTAGTGTATGTTTCCTTTATTAGAAAATGTAACATTGATATTTTGGAAGAAATTGTAGATCTCTTCACCTTCAAATCACACAAATTATGCCACTGAGACATAGAGGAAAATGCAGAAAAATGAGAGTTTTCACTGAGCTTGTTCTCATTACAGGATGCTGAAATTGCAGAAAAAGTGTGACTCATGGCTGACTGGCATTTCCCAGCATGATCCTTACAATTCTTGAATAATTCAAGATAGACAGCTAAAGCACGGAGCCCTCCCATGAGTTTTTCACCTGGATGAATAACAGGCTGCCGTTTCAATATTTCCAAAAGATGCTCTTTTTGCTTTATTCTCAAGAGTCTTTTTCCTCAAAAATGTTACCTTCTCTTGCAGCTGTGAGGAGGGCAGAGCAGGGAATGCCATTGCTCCCCTGCCTAACGGCACCATATCCCTAAAACTCCAAAATTCCAACATGGATGGGCATATCTGCTTACAGGGTGCTCTGCACCTGACACAGGTAAGACCGGGAAAGACCACTGTCCTACACCTTGGGTTTGTGATGCCATCTTGATTAAAGGAGACTGTCTGTCACATACCATAGATTTGCCTCTGAGTAGGTGTCCCAGAGGTTTCTATCAAGAGCTGTACCACAGTATGATTTAAGTCAGAAGAAAAATTTGTCATTATTTTATAAGGTAGAAGAAGGAGGTTGTAAAAGGGAGGACAGAAAAGAGAGCAGCCTGATTCAGGTACATTTTCAAGCTGATAAATATAGAATGTGTGTGTGTGTGTGTGTGTGTATATCTATCTATCTATATCTATATCTATCTATCTATATATATATATATATATATATATATCAAAAGCAAGAGAGAGTGAAAGAGAGAAAATATATGGGAATCGATTCTGAGTTTGTATATCTCCTGGAATGTCTTCATGTATCTGCAATTTGGATTAAATATTTCTACCATTACTAGTAATTATTAATGCAATGTACTGGGAGCTTGCTTTAAACCAGTTGTTGTATTAGGTTCTAGAAAATATATCAGCTTATTTAAACTGTATTACTGTATTTCTCATGTGATAACATCGATAACACAATTTTATAGATGAAATTGAGACTCAGAAGAAATAAGTAATTTGTCTTGGTTCCTACAGCTACTAAGTGCCAAAGCCAAGTTCAATCTTAGTTCCATCTGATTTGAGAGCCTGTGCTTGTGTATGTGTTCTTAACTGACAGAAGCTTCACCTATCCCTTTCTCAGAGAACTGATATTTACAAAATAACAATTCCCTATTGGTGTATTTTTAGGAGTGTGTGGTCAACCTTTGAGAATTATTTTCATCCATATACTCTTCCTACAGCCTCCTCAGATCATAAAAATATATATTTATTCTATTTTCTTCATTCATATATATCACTTATTTATTAATCCATTTAGGTCACAGAGATGAATAAAATATGGATAGCAAGTAAGCATTCAAAATAAGAAAACTTGAAATTTTTCCAAGGTCTCTATATAGCCCACTTTGTTAGACATTCTTTCTTTGTGTTTTCATGCTTACTTTATGAAACTTTGTGGCCACTGAAATTGTTCCCCTAAAAGGTCCCCCAAAAGAGTAACTCTTTAAACCTCAACTTTTGGCCTACTCCTGCAAATGCAGAGGAGTAAAGAATATTCCTCTTTAGTGATTAACCACATAGTTAAAAAAAATTGAAGTTAATGATAATTACAATGTTCACAACAGCAAATCCCAAAGAATAGTTTTCTGCAAGACAATAATAGCCTATTCATAGATTTTTTTTTTAAAAAAAGTCCCCTCTTCAACCTATTCTAATACATACACATACTCAATTTTCAGTGAACTGTGAGTAAAGGGATTCTACACTTACAATTTATTACAGAGCTTAAACTAATATTCATTCATTTATTTATTTAAAGACAAATTTGTGCTTGTTTCCTTGGGTAAGGTCAGTTCAATAGTATCCTTGACTGTAGTTCTTGGTCTCTGGTCTGTGTGTTTTTCAGGAACAAAGATATCTGAGAAGTAATAGCAAGGACACACTGGCCTTGACTACCCAAGTACAGTTTCCAGTATTACAGTCTTAGGAGAGAAGAGTCAGCTTAGTGATTTAGACTGGAAACTGTGTAGCAGTTACCAAGTCAAAGCAGCATCTGCAAGAGCCAGCCAGGTTTCATTGCTGAAACACCACAATTAAAGTGGAAAGAGGAACCAAAATATAAACAGAATTTGTTAAGGCAGAGAGGAGTAGGAGAGCGAAATTAGTTATGCTAGCTCTTAATGGTATCTTCCATTAAAAGAACAAAAGAACTGTATGCGTATTTGGTATTTCTGGAAAATAAGTGTATATTTTTAAAATGATGATAATAATGTCATATGTATTGCTTTAGAATTCCATGTAAATTTATTCTTCATAACTGCCCACGGAGTTCATGGGGAATGCACTAGTCTCATTATGTGGCAGAAAAGAAAATTCAGCCAGAGGCTGAGTGAATTGCCCAATGTCTCTCATCTGGTTCCTGGAAGAGGGATGACCTCACAGAACCCAGTCCAAATGAGTCCCACTTCTTTCTAGCAGTCTGAGGCACTCTCTGCTTCCTCTGTCTCTCTTTCTCTCTCTCTCTCTCTCTCTCTCTCTCTCTCTCTCTCCTTCTATTATTTGTTAACAGCGTCTTCCTGTCACTTCTGGGAACCCCCTACCCATCCACCCAACTCTCCTGTGAGTACACACTGTTCATTTTCTCATTGCCAGCAAAGGCATAGAGAAGAAGAAAGACCTGTGCTTCCCACAACTGTCAGTGGTGCTGAGGGCTGAGGTCCAAGAGCTTCTGCACATGAGAGGTCCAGCATGTACATGACCCTCACATCAAGCTGTAACTATGAACTCTGCTGACACTCTGATTGTTTACTTCTGGATTATTTTTCTTTGCACAGAAATAGTGACCATTTTCTAGTAGCTGATCATCTAAAACATTGCTTTGTCAAATCTCAATAAGAACATGAAAAAAAATGCATCTGAGTATCTATACTACCCTTAACAGGGGATTCTGGTTTTCATTGAATGGATCTAAATGCCTTGTTGGTTCCATCCTATGTGAATCTTGCCATTTCTCAATGAGGACACATGTTTATAAGAATACGTAACTAAACAAAAATTCAGCAGATATTTGAGTTAAACATTTCAAATAAGTTAAGTCAATCTTCTGTAATCCTTTGTGTACACAAGGGCTTTTTTTGACATTTATTCCTGATTAGTCACGTCTCTTGTGTAATTTTCCAATTTTTAATCCTGTGTCCGGTTTTGTTTTGTTTTTAGCTGTTGATGGACCTATATTTTGTGCATTTATTTATATGCAGTGCTGAGAATTGAACCCAGTGCCTCACACATGTGAGACAAGTGCTCTACCACTGAGCCACAACCCCGCCCCGTGTCCTATTTTAATAATAATCATGGGCAACATTTCTTTGAGTATCATTCTAAGTTTATATTGCACCACTGAGTTCTCACAACAACACTATAAGGTAATACTTTCATTATCCCATTTTGCAGGTACAAAAACTGAGATATAGAGAGACTATAGGATTTCCCTAATGTCTCCCAGGTAGTACAGGAATTTGAATCCAAGCTCTCTGGCTCCACAGATCCTATTTTCAACCACTACATTAAACTGCTACCAAAACAAATTGATAAATTGGAATTCATCAGTAGTTTAAACTTTTGTTCTGCAAAACACCCTCCTGAGAGGAAGCAAAGAACCCAGTCCAAGTGAGTCCCACTTGGACAAATTATAGATGAGGAGAAAATATTTGCCAATTATATATCAGATAAAGGACTTGGGTCTATAATATATAATCAGCTGTCAAAACTCAATTAATTCAATCCAAATGGAAAATGCACAAAAGATATGAACAAACACTCTACCAAAGAAGATATACAGATAGAAATATGCATGTGAAAACATTTGGGAAATGCAAATTAAAACCACAATAAGATATTACTACCTCCATATCAGAAATTAAAAATTGCAATAGCACTAAATGCTGGTGAGGATGCTGAGAAACTGTATCACACTGCATTACTGGTGGGAATGTAAAATAGTACCACCCTCTGGATCATAATTTGTCAAACTAGTTTTAAAACTAAACATATACTCTTGGGTATTTATCCCAAAGCCAAGAAAAGTTATGTTCACACAAAAACCTGTACATGAATGTTCATAATGGTTTCCTGCTTAACAGCCAATATCAACCCAATTTTTCTTTGCAGGTGAGTGGTTAAACTGTGGTATATCACACAATAGAACATGACTCAGCAACAAAAAAACTATTGACACATGCAACAATTTGGATGGATCTCAATGGAATTATGTTGAGTGAAAAAAAAAAATCCAATCTCAAAAGGTTATGGGCAATACAATTCCATTTACATAACATTCTTGAAATAAAAATAAATAACACAGAATGAACTCTATCAGGGGCTAAGGTTTGGGGAGGAGCAGAAATGGCTATAAATGGATGGAAGATGGAGCCTGCTCCAGGGTTGGCCACACAGACCTATACATGTAATAAAGCTACACAAAGCTACACACACATATCCATGCATGTGTACATGCAAAAACTTGTGAAATCTGAATTAAACTCTGTGGATTGTACCAATAATAGTTTCCTGGTTTAGATATTGTACTATGTATATAGGTAAGAAAAATGTTATCACTGGGGGGAAAACCGAGTGAAGTGTAGGTACAAACTCTATATATTTTGATAACTTCCTGAGAACCTATAATTATTTCAACATAAATCTTTTTTTTTTTTTTTTTAGAGCTAACATGTCCCAGACTTAACCCTGTGGTATTCCACAGATACCTCATTCCATGTCAAAAAATTCCATATCCATAATGAATGCTAAAAAAGCTGAATAAAGATGTTTCTACCAGCTGAAAATTATTCTAAAATATAATCTTCATTTCACCATCTTAACCCAAAACAAAAGGGACTTTATTTGTTTCTCTGAAATTAAGATAAATGATGTCCATCACATCCCCCTAACCTACAAATCTGGAGATTCCACCAGTGAGGCTCCTGAAGACCAGCCCTTGGTGAGGCTGCATTAGGTCCTGAGGGCCACTCCTCTCCCAAGGGCTCATAAATCACATTATTCCATTGCAGAGTCACCTGTCCCGAATCTCCATTTCCCCTTACCTGCTGGTTTGTCTTTCTCTTTTTCATTTATCTATTCATCCATCACACACTTGTTCCACTCCTCCACCATGGGGTCACTGGCCCCTCTCTCACCCCCTGACTCCAGCTGGCTCTTTACTTTTCTGTGGAAACAGAGAAGGGAACAACCAGTTCAGCCTAGAGGACCAGAAATCTTCACAAAGGGAACATTTGAGTTGATTTTGCTGGGATTTTTTTTTTTTTCCTCCTTCCCCTTGGGAAAGTGGGAAAGCCCTCTTGATCAAGTCAGCAAATCTCCTGCCAAACACATTCTTCCTAAACTCTGAAAGGCCCATTCCTCCTGTTCTGGTATTTTTGGCTATTATTCAGGAAACCTAATCTCACTCCTCTAAATCATCAACAAAACCAACTCTTCCTTTCCCAGTTTCTTTTCTTCCAAAGTCAACTAAAAAGGAAAAAAAAATCAATAAGAACCCTATACCCTAAAATTCTCTACTTTCTGTTCAGAACTTCAATGATAGAGATAAAATTGCAACTTCTTTTAAAATCCTGAAATTTTGGGGAGCAGAAATGAAGAGGCAACTTTCTGAATATAGAGATAAAGAACAGTCTCAGAGGAGCTGGGCAATGTGCCCGGAGTCAGGCAGCCAGAGGGAGAAGGAAGACCTTTCACTCCCAGGCAGCCCACACTGACTCTGTCTTATCAGCACCTCTTGATCCAAGATCTTAGGGTAGTTGCTCAAGGGAGGGACTCATAGTCTCTCGTGGGCCAGATCAGATCCTACGCAACTCTTTCTCCTGTCCCACAGAAAAGAGATGGGCTTCTTGAAGGCAGCAGCCCCTCTTCCTCCTGTTCCTCCTCCTCTTCCTTCTGCCCCTCTTTCTCCTCCTCCTATTTCCCCTTCTCTTATTCCTTCTCCTCCTATTTCTCCTCCTCATCTTCAATGCTTGAGTCTCAAGAAGTCAACATTGACAAAGTCTCCACTCCCCATCTTGTCATCAGGAACTGAAAAAAGGAGTCAAGAGGGAAATCCACCAACTCTCTGTGATCCAGTTAAGATCAGGGTCCCTCCCCAAGTTCTCTTCCATGGCTCCTGGCTATAGCTGGACCTACCATCTCTCCAGCCTTCACACTGTATACGGTCACCTCCTTCATCCCATCTGGATCAACCTTTGTGTACTACTAACTCTGTTTAGGTTGCCATGGGAAGCTAATGCATGGCAGCCCTTATGACCTCCATGAGCAGTCAGCCACCTCCCCAATCCCTGTCACCCTTTCTACCCTATTTTTTCTTTCTTGGTATATGACAATTTGACAAATCATATGCTTTATTTTCTTCTTTTTCTTTCTGCTCCTATGATAAAAGGTCCAGGATAACATGGAGTTTTGTTTTGTGTTCACTGCAGTATCCCCTGTGCTAGCACTTTGTAAGAGCTCAACAAATATTTGTTAAACCAATAAATCCCTAAGGCCACTCTATGAAAGTATGACAACAGATAGTGCAAGGACCAGAGCAAGTCGGAGAAGTTTAAGAGTGAAGCAGAGATCCGTTGTGACAACCAGAAAACTTGAAGGAAAGGCCTGAGGCTTTCAAGGACTTTCAAAAATGGCATCTGCCATGTGTAAGAACTGTTACTGAAGTAATCAGAGTGGACCAAGCCAGACACAAGCAAAATAGTATCCTTTTTGAAACAAGAAATAGAATAATTCTGTATCAATCATGTGCCAAGCACAGTTTCCTTGAATTATCAAGAATTCTCTACAAGGGGGTATTGTTATCCCTGCACACCGATGAAGGATAAAGAGGAATTAAACAATGGCCAGAGACCCAATATTAGTAGGGCAGTTTTTGAATCTGAGTCTAACTGGATCCAAAATTCACGTCCTTCCTGCGTCCTGGCACCCCAGGTATCAAGGCACTTTCCCGGCAATCCCTGGATTCAATTCCTCTAGAGCCTCCTTCTCCAACCTCAGATGACCAACAGGATCAGCAGCAACCATGCCTCTGTTAACAAAAGCCTCAGGCTTAGACTGTGGGCGCTGTCTTCCTCTCTGTGTCAACATTTTTCCAGGAAAAAAATATGGAACCGTCTAGAAAGTACTTTTCATTATTAAATAAACAAGGAAAAAAGAACAGTGAAAAGCAGTGTAAAATATAACCTACTAGTATATTGTGTAATGTTTTTTGAGTGTTGATAAATAGAAAACCAACTAGTCATTTCCTAAACCTTAGGTGAACAAACAAAAGAAAATATGTTTGAATAAAAGTGAAGAGAGATGGTTTGTAATAAAAATATTATTAGGATGATGAAATACTTGAACAAATTTTTGCTGAGGTTATGATCCCTGGAGTAACATTCTGACATTCTTTCTGGGTGGTTCTTACATCCATCATTGAGATCAGCCTCTCAATGATTGGAGTAAGTGCCCAACAAGGATGAGTTGAGGATTAAGGATGGGGCTATACTTTCTACAGAGCCCACTTGACAAGTCAGTGGTTTGGAAGGGTATTGTGCACAGAACCACAGTAATGAGTGTGCTTAAATATTTATTTAAATTATTTAAATAGTAGGTGTGTCTGGGATGACATACTAAATACTATGGACTTTTGGTGATAGAATCATCATACTTAAGGAATATAAAATCTAATAAAGACCTTTGGGTTTAACAGGAGAAAGAAGGAAAGGAAATTTTAAAACCAGTAGCTTATTAAAAGGTGAATGCAACAAGGAAGACATTTCCCTGCTTCAAGTGACAAAACACTAGAGTTCCAGGTACCTGTTATTTTTCACCTGCCCAGCAGGTGTCAGTGTAAGACAATATTCCTAGAACTGACCCATCTTTTACATAAACAGAGTATTGAATTTTAAAATAGAGAAGATGCAATAAAGATGAGGCCTCAAATTTTCCACATGAGCTTTTAAATGCCATTCTTTTAAGAGAAGGTTAACCTTAATTAAATTTTCTTCCTTCTGGGTGAGGCGATAGAGTTGAACTCTGGTGCTTCAGAAGACCCCATCTGGCTCTAATCTTCCTGGTCAGTTCAGCAGGAATTCCTGGAGCACTTCAGTATCCCAGCAGGACTCAGCATTGCCAATGGTCAGTGGTCATTGATCAATGCAGCTGGCCCTCCACATCCCTGGGCTCCACATCCTCAGATTTGAAGAACTATATATCAATAATATTTAGGGGGGAAACATTGTAACTTTACTGAATATGTATTTTTCTTGTCATTATTCTCTAAACAAGATATTATGACAATTAGCATTTATATTGTATAAGGTATTGTAAGTAATCTAGAGATGATTTAGTACATGGGAGGATGTGTGGAGGTTGTAGGCAAATATTGCACTACTTTATATAAGGGAATTGCGCATCCACAAATGTTGGTATCCTTGGAGGAGAGAGGGGTTCCAGAACCAATCCCCTGAGGACACCAAGGGATACCTGTACAGTAACCAGGGAACATTTCCAGGCAAGTATTAGCTTTTTAAAAACAGACATCATCTCTGCCTTTTAGTGGTTTACGGTATGAAAACAGAAATCCTGTAATAAAAAAAAATATATATATATATATATATAAATATATATATATATATATGATATATATATAATATCATATATATCATATATATATATATACATACACACACACAATTAAAAGAATTACCAAAGCAATTCAAAGAAAAATGTTTTCTGAGTAATTTGTAGACTGTGTGGTGTCAGTCAGGGTGAGCTTCCTGAAGGAACTGGCCATTGAGTTGGTCACAAACCCAGGGGTCCACCCTGACCTCACCTTTCTGCTCTGCATTTAGTTTTCCTCCTTCAAATATAAATGCTCTATACTCTGCTAAAAGGACAGCAATAAGAGAAAGAAAATAAATGTAACATTTCTTTAATTTACTATAAAAGGCACAGTTGATATTTCAAAGAAATAATAGCGGAAGGAACGGATCTATTAAGTACCTAACACATAACATACTTTATGTCATACAAGCCTTACCAAAATCATGAGATGTGAGTGGTGTTGTTCTCAGTCTTGAATAAAGGATCCCAAGGCTCACAGAAGTTACATAACTTGTTCAAGAACTATGACATCTAATTTTTATGACATCTAATATTTGTAATATCTAATATATATGAGGGACTCCTCTGTATCAAGTAATAAACCAAATGCACTCCCAACAAACCTGTGAAGAAGTTACTATTATACCCATTTTTCTGATGACTAATTAAATCTTACAGAAAATAGGGTACTTCTTCCCCAAGGTCACAGGGCTCATAAGCTATTTAACGTAAATGTCAACTCAAATGGGGCAAGTTGGGTTCTCTGGGAACTAAGATTGTGGGGTTTTATTAGGGAGCAGCCTTAGGATAAGCACCTGCAAGGAAAGGAGGGAAAATGAGATTGGGAGGCCCATCTGGGTCGGCAGCATGACTCAATCAGCCACTGGAAATGGACCATGCAGGAAGGACATGGCCTTGGGGGAGGTGGCTCTCAGCAGCTGAGGCAGAGGCTGAAGGGCTGGCAGCTGACAGCTGTCTGTTGATAGCACTCCCAGAGCTGGGACACCAAGTCCTTCCTGGGAGGACATTGGGCAAGCACATCATCATGTCCAACGCACTGTGTCTGTAGTATCTTAGTTCATCCGAGCTCATCATGATCTTTCCGCTACACTACACTGATGGAGGCTGGAAGGGAGAGGACAGTGTTTGACAGGATTGTGGAGTGCAGTGGGGTTGGGGGATGCTGAGCCCAGACCCCAGATTTCACAGGGAAATGAATGCCTTGTTCCCGTCTGGTGCCTCAAATAGCATCAGCTAGAAATAGAGAAATGGGTGGAGGCTGATAGCACTGCGTCAACACCACAGTCAGCCATTAAACGCTTGCTGTTTAGTTGATTGACAGCTTTCAGGTGGCCTAGAAAGGGAAGTACCAACCCACCCCTAGACCCCAGAGTTGATCCAGGCATTTGGGCTATTTAGCGACAACTGTTCTGCTGCATGCCAAGCACTGACCCCGGAGGCTGCCAAGCTGCTAGAGGCATCTGTTATGCTGAGTGCTGGCCTTGCTGGCTACACTAGGTGAAGGTAGCAAGGGGAGTGCTGTTTTCCATTTGGTAATACAGTCAGTTTGTGGTTATCTCAAAGTAGCGAGAACAGCAAAATTCAAGACTAAGTGGCAAAAAAAAAAAAAAAAATTCATACTTCTGCTTCAATTCAGAAAACAGCCGACTTGACAGAAGGCAGAACGCCAGCTAATTTAGCTCACTCCGTGACAAGGGAGCACAAAGCAAAACCAGCTTTCCCCAGGTCAGTTCCTCTCCAACATCATCCTGGCTGTGCACAAAAGGGAAGCCCAAGGGACTTCAGGATGGCCTGAGGGGAAGGAAGACAAGTCCCTGGTTGGCTGTGGAGCTGGTATTTGACTGAAACCTCAGGAAAGTCATCTCTATGCTGCAGCCATTGGTCCCCACATGCTTCGTTACCTGTGCCAGCCATTCCTCCCTCCTGAAATGCCACCTCCTCATGGTTCCAGTTAATAAAACCCACCATGCACCATAATATCCCAAGGTCTATACAAGCTGCTGTCAACAGAAGAACTGTTCAACTAGAACGTTGGGCATGATTTTTTATTCTTTCTTTCTTTATTTATTTTTGCAGAGATTTTTCTTATGGCTGCTTTTCTTTGCTCAGTGAAATAGGAAACAAGATCATCCAAGTACTGACAATAAGTGGGGAAAACTTGGAGATTATAAGAGAAAGGGGAAAATGTGAAATAAGACACCCAGGGTAAAAGTCAAAGCAGTGATGCTCTTGGGGTGGTAGTTCAGGAACTTCCTGGGATGTCACCTAAGGACACTTTCTGGGTTGATGGTAGTGTTCTCTGTTTTGACAGGGGTGCAGACATTTATCAAAGTTATCAAACTGTGCATTTGGTTGTGTGTAAATTAGACCTCAATTCAAAAGAAATGAGAGGGGAAAGATGGAGGAGAAGCACAAAGTCAGCCAGGAAAATGGAGGAGTAAATGGAGGCAAGAAGTGTGGCACTAAAGGCCCACTTAATTCTATCGACATCAGGGTGGTAATGTGGTATTCTCCTGTCACAATGAACTGTAGGGTTGTGGGGCAGAATTGGATCTATCCAAGACTGTGATTTTGCTAGGCAATTGATATGAATCAAAAGGTATGGAAGTGAGTATTTGTAATGATTGACCATGGTGACTATGTTTTCAAACAGGGGTTCATTAATGTGAACTGTACCTCAAATCTATTAACAGATAGAAACAGATGCTGTGACTCTCGAGTGTAGAAACACTCAGGTACTTTAAAGAAAACACTTTCTTGTTGATCTGTCTTATAATTAGTATCACCAATGCTTGTAATCATCCCTAATTGCATCTCATTCTGTTAAGTAAATTCATGTGCTCTTCAGAAATATCCTATTCTAAGGAAAAGGCCCTTCTTTAGGAGGACAGGCAGAAATACATGCTTCACAGCACTTGTGCTTTCTGGCTATCCACCACCTAGGCCAAGGAGGTGCTTTGCCTTCCTGGGTTTCAGTAGCAAGTTCTCCCATTGTCATCCGCAGGGTTGGCCTCAGGGTGGATGGCCCAGAGAATATCTCCAGACATGCAACCAAATTCCTTACCCCTGAGCACATCCCTTCTTGCCTACCAGCTAAAGTCTAAATATCACCAGAATAATTGTCTTCTAGCATAAGGCTTTAATCATAAATTAAAATCCAATGATCTTGTCATCAACCAATTATACTTTATACTTCCATTTATCCAGTTCTTCACTTTGTACTCTATCTCACAGGAGTGAGAGATGGTGACTGGAGATTGTGGTGCGTTCCCACTCCAGGAGTTATCAGTTCACAGCACTAGGCCAAATCTGAGAGATTTGTTTGATGGTTTTATTTTGTAAGTAAAGTTTTATTGGAACACAGCCATCACCATTCATTCACATATTGCCCATAGCTGTTTTCCTGCTGCAATGATGGAGCTGAATGATCAAGATAGGGATCACATGACCAGAAAGCCCAAAATAATTACTATCTGGCCCTTTACAGAAAAAGTTCGCCAACCCCGACTGTACTCTACTGCTCCCTTTATTTTCTTCAATTTGCCATAATTTGCATGAGTGTCTATATCCTGCCTCTGGAATGTAAGATCCATGAGGGCAGAGTTTTGTCAGTCTAAATACACAATCAGAGCAATTCTCCAAAACACACTGATATTCTCATGAGAATAGCAGAACAATGGAAATAGCAGGACATTGCAATGGGAATACATATGTCACCGTAAACAACAGGTGTATTCAGAGAGGTTGAGGCAAGAGGAAATTTTCAAAGACAAAAATGAGGAGAATTACATCAGCTGCCTTCACTAAACAAGTGAACATGCTGCCGATTGGTCTTGGATTTCTCAACCTCCAGAATTGTGAGAAAATAAATTTTGGATTTTCATAAATTACCCAGGCTCAGGCACTCTGTTATAGCAGCATAAAATGGAGTAAGATACTGATATATATTTTATTGTCCATTATCGATGCTGTTTTTACTTTTAAAATAGTATGCATTAAATTAAGCCAGACGTGGTGGATGGAGCACACCTGTAAATCCCAGCGGCTTGGGAGGCGAAGGCAAGAGGATTGCAAGTTCAAAGCCAGCCTCAGCTATAGTGAGGCACTAAGCAACTCAGTGAGACCCTGTCTCTAAATAAAATACAAAATAGGGCTGGGGATGTGGATCAGTGACCAAGAGCCCCTGAGTTCAATCTCCGGTACCAAAAAAAAAAAAAGAGTATATATTAAAGAATATTGTCCCACAATTCATCTCAATATTATTAAATTATTTAGATTGATCGGATACTTTATTTTAAAATTTAATGAATTGGTAACATTTTGATAATGATATTTAATGCTCACTGATGAAATTTCAAAATCCACAACCCCTTTAATTTCTTAACATGATGTGCGTATTTTCTAAGAAAAGAAAGCTGGAAAGAATTCCCTACTAAAAGTTAACATAATGGGACCAATATAACCTATGTCCACATTTCTCTTTTTTACAATTAGAAAGGTCCTGAAACATTTGTCATGGAGAATAGTAAGAAAGGAATGGAGAAAAGGAGTCACCATCTATTCCTGCTAATAAATCCTAGTTGGCTCCTTTTCGGCTACCATGTCTTGCTTATCCTACTGGTTGGAAAGATAGAAGAGAAGTTAGGGGTAGTAAGAAGAAAGTGGAATGAGGTTACCAGAAGTTGCTTCAGATGGAATAATCAGAGCTCTTCTCAGTAAGGTCCTCCACAAAGGTAACCCCAGATGTTAATAGAGTGGCTGTCACTTGTGAGTTTTTGCATGATTTAGTGATAAGAGTCTTTGAGTCTCCTCTGAAATAAAATCTAGTACTGGACCTTGACTGTCACCTCTGCAACACTATCACCTCATCATAGACCTTTCTTAAAGTCTACTTTGTCATTTAAATTGTCCTGGCTTTTCAAATTTAAAAAATAGCTTTATGTTCTAAGATAGATGCTGTTTTCTTCCTTCTTTTTGAAATATCCATTTCCCCTGAGTAGCAGATTTTCTTATGTTCTTAATCAGAGTCGAGATGATTACCACAGAACATTTTCAGAGTTCTTAACATACAAATATTTGATTTCAGAACATTAAGAAATAAAGTGTGCAAGGTGGGGGGTGGTATGCTTTTAATTTAAGCTGTTCCTATATCAGGAATGCCTATTGTGATGGTTTTATTCAATAGGAGGTTCACTTCCTTTCCATGAGCTCCATGTGAAAGAAATTCCCAGGGTAGAGAGGAACAATGCACAATGCCACTACTTCCCCATGGAAACTAGAATACACTCTTAACAGATTTTGCTTCTTTCATGTTCTCTTGACTACCCTATTTAATATTGCACCTCTGGTGATTTCCTATGCCCTTGCCCTGCTTTTTAGTCTTCATAGCATGGATTATTGTCTTTTAATCACAATCTTCCTGTGTTACCTTATTTTTTATATTATCTGTCTTCCCTTCTAGCATAGAAGACCCATAGTCTTACAGTCCACTAGTCCTCAGAGCTTTGGACAGAGCCCAACAGACAGTAGGTTCTCTGTATAATAATCCTATTGTATCTACAGGGATTGAGTCCAGGACCTCTGGCAGAAGATGCCTAGGTTCCTTATATAAAATGGCAGAGTAGGGATGAGATAATGGCTCAGTTGTAGAGCACTTACTTCGCATGTGTGAGGCACTGGGTTCGATTCTCTGCACTAAAATAAAATAATAAATAAAATAAAACTTCATCAACAACTAATAAAAATATTTTTTTAAATGTCATAGTATTTACATAGAACCTATGCACATCCTTCTTTTGATTAAGTTGTGCTTCATACTACCAAGTTTACTTCTTCAAATGCCCTTTACTTATATCTATATATTTAATCATCTCTGGATTACTTATAAAAATCTAATGATACATAAATTCTGTGTAAATAGTTGTTAGAATGTATCATTTAGGGAGTACTAAAAAGAGTCTAAAATGTTCAATATTAATGCAATTATTTTCCAATATTTTTGATCCTTGGTTGGGTGAATCCCAGGATGCAGAACCCACAGGTACTGAAGACTAACTGTACATTGAGTACAGCAGATGCCATTGTTGTTCCTTCCTCATGCCATCATGTCTTTGTTACTTTTGCATTGTCTCTGTGCATCCTCTTCTATACCAATAGGCCCCCCAAATCCCACCTAACGCATCTTTGCAGCACTGCTCTGGAGCTCCTGGGGGCTATTTGCTGCCTTGTGCAGAGCATTGCAGTACATGGACATTTGCATCTTCTCTGGCAGCCCTCAGCCCCTGACTGACTGATATAGGAGCAAGAGCCCTGCTCCCTTACCCATGAGTCCTCAGCTCAGGCTCTGTTTCTGATGAGCCTAGTCTGAGATGTTGAGTGACTAAATGAGTGCACCGTAAGTACCCACAGACTCAGACATTCCTTGAAAATTTCACAGTGTTAACAAAAACTTCCACCTCATTTCTCTTGATTCTATTCAAAACAATAATGGATTAAGACTTACCATCTGAATCTATGGTATAATTAATTACCCAGAGAGCATTTTAGCAAGGGCTCAGCTTCAAAAGTAATTTCACAAACAATAATTATAAACCACTGGAAAAAAGAAATGAGTGAGTCAGTTCCCATTAGCCATCCTGAATAAAACTCCTTTGAATTAAGGCCACGATTTGAGAAGCATTGCTCTTTTAACAACAGAACCATAACAAAGAAAAAATTTAAGATTCACTTGCTTTTAGTGCCACCTGCTTCGCATAACTCCCTACTAATACCTTCATTCCTCAGTCAAAATGTAGGTAAAGTAAGTTTACTTTGTATTCTTCAGAATATCATTAGCAAAAAATGCATGCTATTTGCATGACTAATTTTGATTAAATTGTGCTTCATAATACCAGGTTTACTTCTTCAAATGCTCTTTACTTAGCTTGCACTGTCCCAAAAAATTCACACTGACTTCCATTTTTAAGTATGATTTTTCTTGATAACGCATGGCTCCCAACTTCCACATCTGATTCAAATTGCTTAAAAGATCTCTGCTTGCCGCCCTCCCTTTTTTTCCCCCTCATCTTAGGCTACATTCCTTCTGGGGAAAAAAAAAAAAAACTATCCCTATCTGTTGTTCTACTAAGACATTTAATTCAGGGACATGAAACTGGCAGTCACCAAGGCTCAGGACCTTCCCTGGTGGAACACCCTGCTACTCACTATCGATGCAGAGATAGGACTTTGCTAAAATGAGAATTAAATAAGACAGATAAGCAATTTCATGTTATTTTGGGATCCACAACAAAAAATAAGCTATTATTAATTCTGATTTTGTAAGGAAATGTTTATATTCAGCTTACAATTTTTGTACATACTTAGTTTTCTCACTAACGCAAAAATTAAATATATCTACATGTAATATGTATGTTCACATACATATGCTTATATATACACAAGTGATTGTTAAACAAAAAAAATTGTTATTACTTATTTCACACTTGTAGATAATCTTACCTACCAAATTACCCTTAATATTTTATAATTAGTAAGTATATAACAAGATGCACAGATATAAGAATTGTTGGAGGCAAGGTCAAGAAATTAATTCTTTAGGTCACAACCCACAGAATGACTTGGAGATCTGTTTCTCTTCACTGTCCCATGACTTGACACCAATGGAAAATATTCAGGTCATCTCACAACTAACATACCTCAGCTCCATTGGATAATATGAAAAACCATGCTGACTCTGAAATGGCAGTGAAAAGGTTAAGCCCCAGTGCCATTACATTTTTTTTTAATCAGATTATTCTCAACTCTTTACAAACATACTAGTAACAGTTGCTTACTATTTTTTTCTGACACACAGTGGAGACACAGCTTCCCACCAGGAATAGTGACTCATTTATGCAGTGATTTTTAACTGAGGAATCTGCACCTCCCTGGGGTATACACATCAAAAGGGAGGAGGATGGGGAATGGCTGGGGCTAAGAGAAATCCCTGTGCTATGCAGCTGGGCCAACCTTCTGCCTGTGCTGACAGCACAGAAGGCCCAGAAAATCAATGACTGGGTGGACTTTGGAGAGCCAGGAGAGGATTTTACCTGCTCCTTCTCTCCAGCCCCATCTCAAGCCCAGGATTCTAAGACTAGAGCTTGACTTGCTTAGCACTAAAATATAAAACCTCCCTGAGAGAAGGAAAACATTTGGGGGTTCCATCATTTATAACCAGAGGAACTGCCTCTACTTGGGGCCCAGGTGTCTTCAAAAGGTGCTTTTGCTTGTTCTACTTGGACCTATTCTGCAACAGTCTCATTGTGGGCTCCAGTTGCCTTCTGGGTACTTCCAGGGGCCTGAGTCTAGGCCCTTCTAATCTATACATACACCTCTTCACTCTCCCTCCTTTCCACCAAGCATTGTGGTTGGGGACTGATGGGAGATTATATTTTTCAGTTTATGGTAAAGTCTTTTCTGCTATTATTACTTCTGATCTACATAAATCATTTTTTCCAAGACCCATTACACAATCCACTGATAATGTTTTGGAATCCAAATCAAGAATTTCTATTCTCTCACCTCCACATCCCTCCCTTGAAGCAATGAGCACAAAACAAAAATTCCTGAACATGTGCCCTGTGAGATCATAATTTAACTATAACATGACTACCAGGAACTCCAGGTATCCAACCAGCCCCCATTCTCAAGCAGGGGTAGGATAACCACTACCACTTCCTACGTGGGGCTGGGGAGTGACTTGGAAAGAAGGGCAAGCTGAATGGATGGTTGATGGGCAACCCTAACTCTGAGGGCAGAAAGGTGATGGTGACTTCTGCCAACAAACCTGGAAATTTCTGCAATCACCATTACAGTCCTGGAAGTCCCAGTCATCACAAGACACAGAATGATCCCCTTTGATAGTGAACTGTAGTGAACCACTGCCACCATAGTCAGCCAGGCCCGGGGAATTGCTGACCAGCTAAACTATACAGACTGGTCCCAGGCATTTCATAAGCCATGAAATAATTTGACTCCACAGTTTAGTTTTGAATGTTTAAGAACCCACTTTTCTTATTCTTTATAGTAGCTATTTATTCTAAATATTGCTGTACACGATTAGATGTGAAGGGATAAAGGAGAAAATAAAGGCATAAAAGAAATATATGTTTTTATCTCAAATGATATCCAATAGAAAGAGGATGCAAGGAGACCAGGTAGTATGAGGCCACAAGGTACAGCAGCAACCTGGACTGAGTTTTTACCTATGTGACACAATGAAGTGGACCTATCCCAAGAATTATTTTGGAGTTAGAATCAACAGAGTCTAAGGTCAGTTGGATGCAATTGTGAGAAGTAGAAACGGTCAAAGAAACCCCAGGTTTCTGGCATGTGCATCTGGACAGATGGTGGTGTCGTTGACTAAAATGGGAAACACAGTAAGAAGAGAGGGTTTGTGTGGGAGGGATGATGTGTTTAGCTCTGGACCATTGGTTTTAAAATGGCTATGGGACATCTCAGCAGGTTTCAAGGACACTGCTGTGAATCAGAAGATGAAGCCACCAGCTGAGTGAGTAGTGACAAACTGTGCAACCCTTTGTGCCCAGCAGTCAAGGAGGCCTCTTTAGGATGGGCTGACTGCTTGGTGGTAAGTACGTGAGAATGGAGACACACATCTCCCATGGAGTGGCTGTGGGCCATTCATACACTGAGTACCATGCTTTACTTACAAGACTCTCAAATGGCATCTCTGGCAAATTAATTGCCAATTCCAAATCCATTATGCTCTGCAAATCAAATTTTGTCTTTTAGTAACATGTGGAGCAAATCGAAATGGCATTGAAGGTATTCCATACTCAGTGATATAAGGACTCATGGGTTTATTTTACTATTTATGAATCCGATGAGGCATATCCTTGTCATTTCTCATTAGCCAACCTGCCTCCCTCCATCTGTAATTCTAAACCCAGGGCTAGGTTGTGTTTGTGTCACCTTATGAGGGAAATCAGAGAAAAGATGCTGCTTAAAGCTGATTAAGAAACTCTTTGCATTATGTTGTCTGCCACATCCTCAATGGTAATTGACGCTGTATAGACACAAATACTGACAAGAAATGCTCTTTTCCTGAAATTGTAATCTGAAAAATATGTTGGTTATGCTTGTCTAGGCCAGGGATGTTAATATTTCAGTGTTGCAAACCTACCCAAGCTAATTTGGTCAATTAGCAATTACCAGATTAGAAATAAGTAAGGTTGTCACCTCTACAAACTTACTTACAGGTGGATGTAAGTAAGTCTCAAATCAAATCATTGCCATGTATACAAATTTATAAGAAATGGGGAACAAAGACTGATTACTTCAAAGGTCCCTGTTTTCTATCTGTTGGCAATATCCTTGTTTGAGAATGGATTTCAGGAAATTTACAAGGATATGGAAAAGATAACTGAGGGGTTGGCCCAGCAAAAGTGTTGATGAGGGGACTTTTCAGACAAAAGGAATAACACACACACACACACACACACACACACTTGCATGTCTAAAGAAATGAAAAAGGGTGGTCTATTCAGAAAACTATGAAGAATTCTGGACAACATGGTAGATGTTCCAGGGCAGGAAAGGAGTGACAACTTGCATGAGATCAGGCAACAGGAAATCTGGAGCCTGGAGCCTGAGAGCTACTCGGCACTGGTGAAGACTGCACCCAGGGGGTGCAATGAGTCTGCGGAAGCAGTTATGACCAGATACTCACGGGGATAATTCCCTCACTTACTTCAGATGTCTCTTCATTCGTGACCACAGTGGAAAGCTCTCTAATCAATTGACTTAAAAGGGCAAATCTCTCTTCCTCACTTTTTATTGACTTAACTGTTTTTATTTTTCTTCCCTGCACCAAATACAGCTATCATCACATATATGTTGTGCATTACTTATCTTGCTCTACTAGGTTCTAAGAGCATCTGTTGCCATTCCCAGTTCCTGGCATAAACTAGACTCATTTGTGAGTGAATAGATTAGAAGGATCAGAAGAGAAAGTGGATGGATGGATAGATAGATGTAGAAAATGTCAAAGAGCAGAGCATCCACACTTCAGAGACAAACTGGATGTGGGAGGTGGGAAGGGGAAAGCACCATGGATAACTCTGAGGCTTCTAGCCCAGTTGGCTGGGTAGATATTGTGCCATGAGCCAACTGAAGTAGAACAGGTTTGGGGAAAAATAAAGCATCGGGGAGGGAGCTGTGAATTGATGTTTTGGACTTAAACTGAATTCAAGTTGGCTATAAAGCCTCCCAGAGGAGCTGTTCAGTGGGCTGTCAGATATATGGACAGGAAGTTAAGGAGGAAGGAGCTGGGCATGTAATCACCTGAATCTGGGATATCAGTAAAGCTGTACAATTTTCCAGGAAAAGGCATATAAGAAGAAAGCTGTGACTGTACTAGCAGGTAGAAAGCACCCTTTAAGGGGCTGACAGAGAAAAAGAAACCAAGGTTTCTTAAGACAGTCAGAGATGTAGAAAACCAGAGAAAAACCAGTACCAGATGAGCCAACGGAGAATATTTCCAGATGAGAAAATGGCCAATTTCAGATGAAACAGAAGGCTGTAATGGATGAACTAGTGAGGGAACCCCTAAGATAATTTCTAGAATATTCCTACAGAGACTCTTACTATTTAGCATGGTGTACAATTTAGAGAATTACTATAATCTCTGCATCTTGTTTCCATTTAATTTTTTTTTTTTCTGCCAGCCTTGGAGGAATAAGATTCCTAGATCTAGAGTCAAAAATCCTATTTCAGTAGCTGAGAGCTCCTGTTGTCTCTATGAACCAATAAATCTATGTTAAGGGGGATATTAATCCAAGTTATTTTAATAACATCACAACTGCAACTATTTGAGCTGATCATTAGAGTGTACTCACTAGCTAATAAGCTCCTGCCTTTGGCAATTAAAGAAAACAATATGAAGTCATTGTTTGGAGTATGATTTACAGACGCTAATAGTTTGTTTGTCATTAATTGAAGTCAATGAGGCATTTCAAGGGAGTCAGCTGTGTCCTCTTAGCTAAAGGTGATAAAGTTTTCTCTGAACTGAAGCCTGTCGTTATTCCCTCTCCTGTGTTCTCCCGCGTTCACGTCTGTGCGCTCTGAACCTGCTCTCTGCACATCAGGAGCAAACCCTTCCTTCCTGAATTCAGTGATTTGCTCCACTCTTGGTGTGGTGCTTCTGACCCGGCAGATTCCCAGCCTCCTTCACCTTCTCCTTTGGTTTCTCCAACACAAGTGCTATGGTCTGAATGTGTGTGTCCCCACCCCAGTCCCACCACCAAATTCTGCTGAAATCCCAGCCCCCAGGCATTAGGAGGTGGGGACTTCAGGAAGTCTTTAGGTCGAGTGCTCATGAATAGGATCCGAGCCCTTCCTTATAAAAGAAGCCACAGAGAACTCTCTTGTCCCTCAACCATGTGAGCACACAGCAAGAACATAGCCATCTATCAAAATGTCAGCAGCCCACACCAGCCTTTCCAGATGCCAAATCTGCTGATGCCTTGATCTTGAACTTCCCAACACCATAACCATGAGAAAAAAAAATTCTGTTTTTTAACATTCTTTAGCTCACTGTGTTTTGTTATGGAGTAACTAAAATGGATTAAGACAACAGGGTTCTCTTAGTTCTTGGGAGTATCTATATATCTCTTTTTTATTTCTTTGAATGCCTAGATTTTCCTTCTTCTACTCCTAATTATAGGTGTTTCCTAAAATTCAATTCTCATTCCTCAATCTTTATATTCATCCTTATCTCACCTGTTTCTCTGTTTTTCAACTTGTCTGACAGTTCAGACCTCCTTTGAATGCTGTTGCATTGAAGCCTAGCATTTATAGTTATCCACAGAATGTTATACACAGTATTGGAGAGGATGTGGTCTGTTGGAGCCACTGGTCAGTTTAGATTGTTTTAGAGATAAAGGGGAGATTCTGTGAGGATACATATAAAGAGAGTGTTTTGATAAGGAATATCTGAGGATTACCTAAGGATGAGATTGGTCAGAGTTTAATTTAGATTGAGGACACTTTAAACTCTTTCAATTCAGAAAAAAAATATTAACTCAGAAGGAAAATTATATTAAAATAAAACAGCTCACCTCGGAGCATTGAGCTAGGTGCTAATTCACATATATTTAAAAAGGCACTCATATTGACGTCAGTTAAAACTGTTTCTAGAGAATTCATCACAGAGGTTAAAAGCTTATTATTTATTTCACACATTTTATTTAATAAGAATTTAATTACACTAGTAGGATACATGGTTATTTTGCTTCTTGTTTAAGTTATATCCTTTGTCTACAAGCTTAAAGACTCTGAAGTCTGAAGTCTAGAGGTAGTGGAGCCTTTGAGAGGGAGGGAGGGACTCATGTGAGGAAGTTAGTCACTGGGGAAATGCCCTCAAAGGATTGTGGGCCTTCAGTGAATGAGCATATGCAAAGCTCACAGAAGAGATCCTGGTACACGGTAAGCAATAGGTACATTTCAGCTATTAAGTACCACAGATGAAGGAACTCCAGTCCACAGATACTTGGTCATGTTAACTTGTAGCAGACTTAAGACTGGAACTTGTGTCTTCTAATTTCCAGAGCAGTTTTTTACGTTTTCAGTACAAGTTGCTGAATGACGAGAGACAATTTATACAGGTAACCTTGAATCACTTTTTGGCACCCTATTGTGTAGACAAAACATTCATATGAGGTCCTCATTGGGACCCAGCTAATACCCGTGCCATGCCCCTGAACTTCTAGAACTATGAGATAAATAAACCTTCTTTCTTTATAAAGTTACCCAGTCTACAGTATTTTATTATAGCAATAAAAAATAGACTAATACAATAGCATTTGCTGAGATGCACCCAGTTGTCCACCAGAATGATTTAGAGACATGGTTAAAAGAACAGATTTCCATGTCCTTTCTCTGGATATTTTGATTCAAGGAAATAACAGTGAATCATGAGAACTGATGGTTTTAACAAGTCTTCTAGAGAGTTGATATAGCTAGACCAAATACTGGCATGTAGAACCACTAGCATGGCCAATCATGTTTCCTACCCATCCTTGAACTTCCAGCTCTACTGTAAGATAGGAAAGACCGATGACCTGTTGCCATATGTGAAGGTGTGCTTACATAACTCAGTATTGTCATTGTCTATATCCATTGTGAGGCCTAATGGGGTAGAGGTTAGAAGATATCGTGGTGAATCTTGGCACTGGTGACAAATATAATTATAGTGCAATTATTTTCCTCCCTTGATGTTTTTAAATTTTATCTTTTAACTGATACATAAAAACATAGAATTTTGCATATAAATGGGTCATCTTATAATGTTTCAATACATATATACATTGCATGATATTTAAGTGAGGTGAAACATTTATATTCAAACATTTATTATTCCTTTATGGTGAAAACACTCAAAATCCTTTCCCCTAGATTTTTGAAATGTATAGTAGAAGGTTACCTGTGCAAGCTCAGGAGAAATTCTTACTCCTATTAAATTGCAACATAGTACCCATTGATCTGCCAGGACTGAATCAGTCAGGGTCACTCCAGGTGAATTGGGCTGGCTTCTAAATAACCACACAGAGACAGAAAATACCTTTTTGGGAGTTCAGTGATGGCTTCTAGACTTCAGCCTCCACAAAGCAGGCAAGAGAGGCAGCAAAAGAGAGAGAGAACAACTGAAATCCCCCCTATTTATTGTGGAGAAGCCATTCAAGAATATTCCATGCAAGCAAGGCAAGGGATTGTGTTACAGCAAATGGGGGTGTAGCCCAGACCCATTGGCTGAAGCCCACTCCCAGAGCTGCACTTCCTTATACGGAGCAAAAGTGAGGTCACCTGCTTTTGCACTGGGAGCAGAAGCCAGTTCCATACCTTCATTACTCAAGGCTAAGGGTTCATGCTCAGCTCCTGTTCATGGCGGCTCCCAACACTGATCAACCTCTCCTGCCACCAGCCAAGACACTCTCCCCAGCCTCTGGCAATCCCCATTGTACTCTCAACTTCTATGAGATCAACTTTTGTAGATTCCATAAATAAGTGAGATTATGCACTACTTATTTTTCTGTGCCTGGCTTATTTTACTTAACATAGTGATCTCCAGTTCCATCCATGTTGCCACAAACAATAAAATTTTATTATTTTTTATGGATGAATAGTATTCAACTGGACATGTATTGGAAAAAAAGACTTTTTCAATAAATGGTACTGGAAAAATTGGATATCCATATGCAGAATAATGAAGCTAGATCCCTATCTCTTGCCAGTTACAAACAATCTAAAATGGGTTCATGAGCCAGGCACGGTGGTGCACACCTGAATCCCAGCATAATTTCTTTATCTCTTTATCTGTTGATGAACACTTAGGTTGATTCCATATTTTGGCTACTGTGAATAGTGATGCAATGAACATGGCTGTGTTGATGCATGTTTGACATATCAATTTCATTTCTTTTGGATATATACCAAGTAGTGGAACTGCTGTGTCCCACAGTAGTTCTATTTTTAATTTTTTTGAGGAACCTCCATACTGTTTTCCAGAATGGCTCTACTAGTTTACATTCCCATCCACAGTGTACCAGGGTTTCCTTTTCTCCAAATCCTTGCCAACATTTTTTTTTTCAGTCTTTTTTATAACAACCATTCCTGCTCCAATGGGGTGATATCCCATTTTGGTTTTGGCTTTCATTTTCTCGATGATTAGCAATATTAGGCATTTTTTTCATATACCTATTGGCCATTTGTATATCTTCTTTTGATAAATACCTATTTAAATCCATTGCCCATTTTTTTAAGTGGGTTGTTTTGTTTGCTTTGGTTGGGGTTGTTTTGCTATTGAGGTTTTGGAATTAGTATGTTATATATTCTGGATACCAAGTTGTTGTCAGATGGATAGTTCTGAAAATATGTTGTCCCCTTCTATAGTTTGTCTCTGTACTCTGTTGTTTCCCTTGCAGTGCAGAAGATTTTTGCATTTGATATAATTACATTGGTATATTTTTGTTTTGGTTTACTGTACTTTGGGGATGTTATCCAAGAAAAAGTCTTTGCCCATTTCAATGGCATGAAGCATTTGCCCTATATTTTCTTTTAGTAGTTTTCATAGCTTCACATCTTATATTTAAATCATTAACACATTTTATCTTTATTTATTTATCTTGGAGGGTTACTGGGGATTGAACTCAGGGGCATTTAACCACTGAGCCACATCCCCATCCCTATTTTGTATTTTATTTGGAAACAGGGTCTCACTGAGTTGCTTAGCAATTCGCTTTTGCTGAGGCTGGCTTTGAACTCACAATCCTCCTGCCACAGCCTCCCAAGATGCTGGGATTACAGGTGTGCACCACCGTGCCTGGCTCATGAACCCATTTTAGATTGATGTTTGTAAATGGCAAGAGATAGGGATCTCGCTTCATTATTCTGCATATGGATATCCAATTTTTCCAGTACCATTTATTGAAAAAGTCTTTTTTCTCCAATGCATGTCTTGAGCACCTTTGTCCATACACTTTCACGCTCTCTGTTCTACTCCATTGGTCTCCGTGTCTGGTGTTATGTTTCTACCATGCTGGTTTGGTTGGCAGAGCTTTGTAGTGTTGAAGTCAGGTAACATGGTGCTTCCTGCTTTATTCTTTTTGCTCAAGATAGCTTAGGCTATTCGGGATTTTTTGTGATCCCATATAAATTTTAGAATTTTTTCCCTAGTAGTGTGAAGAATGTTATTGCATTTTAACAGGGATTGCATTGAATCTGTACATCACTTTTGATAATATAGACATTTTAACTCTATCGATCCATATAATCCTTGAACAGGGGATGTATTTGTGTCCTCTTCAATTCTTTCATCAATATTTTATAGTTTGCATTGTAGAGATTTTTCACCTCTTTGGTTAAATTTATTCCTAGGTGTTTTGATTTTTGTAATCATTATAAATGAGATTTTTTTAAAAAATTCTTTTCCAGATAATGTACTAACGAAAATTTAGCAACACTACTGATGTTTGTATGTTGATTTTGTACCCTACAATTTTGTTGTATTCATTTATTAATTCTGATAGTTTTTGAGATTTTCTCTATATAGGATCATATGACCTGTAACTGGTGGTTATTTGACTTCTTTTCTGATTCAAATGCCTTTTATTTCTTTTGCCTGATTATTCTGAATAGGACATCCAGAACTATGTGGAATAAAAATGGCTTAAGTGGACATCCTTGTCCTGTTCCTAACCTTAGAAAGATTTCAGCTTTTCTCTACTCAGTATAATGTTGGCTGTTGGCTTATTATAAATGGACTTTATTATGTTCAGGTACATTCCTTCTGGACCTAATTTGTTTAGCATTTTTATCATGAAGTTATATTAAATTTTATCAAATCCCTTTTCTATTGAGATGATCATATGATTTTTGTTCTTTGTTCTGTTGATATGATGTATTATGTTTATTGATTTGTGTATATTGAGCCATCCTTGCATCCTTGGTCTGAACCCACTTGATTATGGTGAACAATATTTTGAATAAGCCATTGGATTTGGTTTGTTAGTATTTTGTTGAGAATTTTGCTCTGTGTTCTCAAGGATATTGGTCTATCGTTTTCTTTTTGTGTTGTGTCCTTATCTGATTTTGTTATCAGGATAATGCTGGCCTCATATGATGTGTTTGGAAGAATTCCTTCCTTTTCTATTTTTTTGGAATAAGTCTAGGAGGATTTTGATATTAGTTCTCTTTATAAATGTTTGGTAGAATTCAGCAGTGAAGTCTGGTCCTGAGCTTTTCTTTGATAAGAGGTTTTTTTCTGACAGATTCAATCTTGTTGTTTGTTACTGGTCTATTTGGATCATCTATTTCTTCATAATTTGGTCTGAAATGGTTACATATGTCTAAGAATTTGTCCATTCCTCTCAGATTATCAAATTAGTTGTGCATCTTTGTCCATAATAATCTCTAATGGTCTTTTACACTTCTGTGGTATTAGTTGGAGTCCCTCCCTTTTCATTTTTTATTTTATTTATTTGAGTCTTCTCAGCTGCCTTTTTCTGTATAAGGGTTGTCTATTTTGTTTATCTTTTCAAAGAACCAGCTCTTCATTTCATCTTTTGTATTATTATTTTAGTCTCCATTTTATTTCTTTCTGTTCTGTCTTTTTAACTTTTTTCCTTCTACTAATTTAGACTTCAGTTTGTCTTGCTTTTCTAGTCCTTGAGATGCAATGGAAAGTTGTTTATTTGAGATTTTTCTATCTTTTTGATGTATGCATTTATTACCATAAATTTCCCTCTTAGTACTGTTTTGCTGTGTTCCATAGATTTTAGTATCTTGTATCTAAAATTTGCATTTGTTTCAAGAAAATTTTAAAGTTTTTTTCTTGATTTCTTCCTTGAGTTATTTGTTGTTCAAATATCAGTTGTTTAATTTTTATGTGTTGGGTATAATTTTAAAAGATTCTTGTTACTGATTTCTAGCTTTATTGCACTGTGATCGGAAAAGGTACTTGATATGTTTTGAATGTTTTTTAAATGTGTTGAGCATTGTTTTGTGGCCTATCAAAGGGTTTATCCTGGAGACATTCCATGTGCTGATGAGAAGAATGTGTATTCAGTAATTGACAGATGGAGTATTCTGTAGCTGTCTGTTGGGTCCATTTAGTCTAGTGTATATTTTAACTCTGCTATTTCTTTGTTGATTTCCTGTCTGAATAATCCATCACTGAAAGTGAAGTGTTAAAGTCACCAGCTATTATTGTACTGGAGTGTCTCTCTTTAGCCTATTAATCTTTGCTCTATGTATTGTATATTCCAATATTGGGGTAGTATCAGTTGAGTTTTTTTTTTTATTTCAATACTGTGAAAATCTCATGCCCACTCCCCCAGCCTGGAGGCTTATGCTGAGAAGTCAGGCAAGCTGTATTATTATCTGTTGTTTCTTTTCTTTTGCGAGCTTGAGAATCTCCTCTTACGCCTTTCAGAGCTTGGTTTTAAGATGTCTTAGGGTAAACTTGGTTGAGTTAAATTTGACTGGTTACCTTTGATCTTCCTGTACCTAGATTTTCATATCCTTCTCCAGGTTTAGTAAGTTATCTGTTATTTGCTTGAATAAGCTTTCTAGCTCTTTGGCATCCTCAAGTCCTTCTTGAACCCCAATAACCTATTAGCTCTTTTAATACTTTTTATATTTTGCTTGTCTTCAAACTCATTAATTCTTTCTTCTATTTGATCTGTCCTACTTTAGTGCCTACTATCACATTTTTAAATTTTTTTTAGTTGTAGATGGACACAATATCTCTATTTTATTTATTTATTTATTTTACGTGGTGCTGAGGATCGAACCCAGTGCCTCACACATTCGAGGCAAGCGCTCAACCATTGAGCCATGACCCCAGCCCCTCTATCACATTTTTAAATTTTTTGTTGTTGTTGTTGAGTGTTTTTCAACTCAGGAATTTCTGTTTGATTTTTTTTTAAATTATTTCCATGTCTTTGTTAAATTTCTCTATTATAGTATTGAAATATTTCTTTGTGTTTTCTCTAGACTCATTGAATTTCCTTAAAACAGTTGTTTTAAATTCCCAGTGAGTTCTCCAATATTGAGTATTATCTAGTCACTTTCTGGCACCTTATTAAGTGATGTCATGGTTTCCTTGAAAGCTTTAGATGTTTGCTGGTGTGACATGTTGTCTCAGCATTGAAGGATTAGGTATTTATTCTCGTCTTTCTAATCTGGCTTTATTTGTGCCTGTCTTCCAGAAATTGTCAGCAGTCTGCTTATTTTCCTAAGTCTACAGTCACTTCCACTATTTCAGCACTAAATGGTGCCCAGGTCCAGATTTACTAGGAATCTGCTTGTGGTATTTGTCATTGTTTCAGTACTAGAGGGCAATTCAAGCCCAGATTTTTCTTAAATACAATGATGTTGTGTTCTTCAAAAAGAACCCGGAGAATGCCTAGAAAGAGTAATTTGTCCTCACAAGCTTCTTTCTGTAGTCAGGGAAGGCCCAAATACCTTTTCTATAGTTACTGGCCTGTGGCACAGAATTCTGCCCAGCTTTGGGCAGAGTCACCACAAATGGAGCAGACCCAGGCTCCTATGTCATATATGTCACACATATGGCCACCAATGTCATCAACCTGTGTCATACCCTGAACCCCCAGCCTGCCAAGATCAGCAAACACTGGGATAGGTAAAAGGCCCCACACTGCTTGTTGCTGAGGTAGACTAGTGGCCGAAGACCATTGCAAATAGTCACAGGTGATGTCAGCTGGAAAAGAAATCCAATAGACTAGGAACCACATTTCTTCCCCCGACACTGGAGCTGTTCCAGAAGCTCATTCCTCAGGCAGGCAGGGAGAAGGGAGGATCTGCCCACTATTAGGTTTCAATAGTCCAGCATTAAGTTCCAAGGCAAAGTCTTATGCTTACTCCCTGGTTTCCCCACAATAAATGGGGTCTTACCCCATGCTATCACAGGTTAGGGTAGTAAAGGGTAAAGGCAGTCCCTTGGTCACCTGAGTCTCACAGTCACAAGGTCCTGCACAGTCTCAGGGGTGCAGTGAGGCTCACCACAGCTGGCAGTGATAAAAGGTGAAACTTGAATTCATCCCATTAGGGCATAGGTCACTGCTTGGTGCAAGCATAGTTCTAGAGGCCCATCTGTGACCACTGACATGGTGACAACTGTGTGATCAAAGGTTGGGGCATGGGTGGTGGAGACAGTTCTGTGACTGATGCTATGCTGAGTCCAAGTGTCACAACTACAGGGGCCCATATAGTATCAAAAGGAGGGCAGGTATGTCCAGCCTCACTCCAAATCTGGATGCATTGTAGACTGAACCTGGAGTCTGTCCCATGGATCCACAGGTCTCTACCTTGATGCCACAGCCAGTCCAGAGTCTCTGTGTGTTCTGGCTTGCTTATGGAACCCTTCAGTTTCTGTAAGATGTGGGGGTCTCACCACCATGGGCCTGGCACTGGATTCCAAGACAAAGCCCTATGCTAGCCCTCCTGTCCTGCTCCTTAGCAGGTAGAGTTTTGCTCTCTGCTCTACCACTTGAAGCTGGGAGAGGGGTGTTGGAGGCCATCGCAGCCTGCCTAATAATTCCAGGCTTGGGTAACGTGATTCCTTGGGTATCAGCCTGGTGGTAGGGTCCATGGGGCTTTGCCCAGCACTGTGTTAAAACATGGTGGACCTGATAAAATGGGTCTCAAGTCTAAGGCCTGGATTAATCCTCTCCCTCTTCCCCAAGTGGGAATTACCACTCCACTGTTTCAAGTTGGGGTAGAGGCAACATAGGCAACTCCTTCCTGCCTGCTTTCTTCACTATGCTTTTCATTTTGTTACACTAAAAGCAGGCACCATGGTTTCTCTCTTATTTCCTTAGCTCCTGTGAAAGTGGTTTGGTGTGTGAATAGCTGCTCAAATTAGTGCATCTATGAGGAGGCGATCATCAGAGCATCTTGGCCTCCATCTTGCCTGCCTCTGATACCACAATTTAAATACACTAATCATAGAATTTTAAAAGCAGAACTGAGAAGACAAAAGGAGAAAAGGCTCCTCTGTTATTAATTCCAGTTATTTCAATACCATTAAGAAGAAGGAGATTCTAAGAAAAGCCACATAAAATCCCTGAGGGAGGAGGAAAGCTTTCATGAAGAAAGACAAAAAGAATTAAGTATAATTTACTTTTACTAAACAACTATGTATAAAACCCTAAAAATTATATCTCATTTTAAAGTCACTGGTAAATTGTATCTTAAACTTACATGAAATGTTTTCTGTTTCTCTGATATTTATATAATGAAGAAGTTTATAGTCATTTTTGAAGCATTTTTAAATTAAATATTATATTTAGTGAATGATCTTTTTATATCACTTAAATTTGATTTCAACAAAATCTCCACTACAAAGGTTTTTAATCCCACTGAGTAAAAATTAACCTTATAAAATTTGATATAAAATATTATGGAGCCTATTTTTTCAAAAAGACCCTTAATCTGTTGTAACATATTAAGTTGAACTATGATTACAAAAGAACCCAGGATTTTAACAGTTCAATGTATAGACAAGATATAATCACATCAGGGACTGCCTCAGGCTAGAGGGTCATATTCTAAATGTCTCATGATACAAATAATTCATGATACATGAAATTAAATGTATGATAATGCTTAGATTTTATTGTCCTCATTGAAGTGTTATTATCTATAACATGGTAACCATAATGCTATGAGTTTTACCAAACCTATTTTCTTATTTTTTTATTTGTTCTTTTTAGTTTTACATGACAGTAGAATGTATTTGACATATTATATCTACATGGAGTATAACTTCCCATGACAAACCTATTCTCTTTGTCCCTGTGAATATATGAATAGGCTTTATTTCTGGCCACCCCTATGGTTAGATGGGTTATGTATCAGAGTTTTGGCCGATGGAAAGTAGGTATGAGGTGTGAGTCATTCTCAGACTCAATGGAGGACTCAAGGCCCAAGAGGAGAGCAGAACCACAGTTGGAGGGAGGGAGGCTTCCAATAAATGTGTAGAACAGCATCTCCCCTATCCTATGTGCACTAAGCAGCAAGGTGAGAGAGAAAGAGCACTTGGAGAGTTGCTATAGTGATTAGCACGTGGCATATGCTAACAAATATATTCGTCTCAGAGAATTATGTCAAGGTTGGGGAGGGACTATACAGACACACGGTATATTAAGTAAACCTTAACAAAGCCGTTAATTTAAGAAAGCAAACAGAGGTGGCCTTGGTGTAAGTGTAAGAGGCCCCCTACTTCCACTCCCACCCTGTTCAATTTGTTTCTTTGTAACAATTTAACAACATAAAGATTCTGCTTCTTGCCTTGGTTCTCTCAGGAACCCCATGACTTAGCCATAAGCCATCCTCTCTTGGCCTTTCTTAGGTGAACTTAGTTCTTTTAAGCTCTGACTGCCTTACACAATTCTCTCTGTTAGAAAGCTCTTTTCCATCACCTCTGCCTACTCGAATTCTATCACCGCTCTCCCTGCCACTCTCACCAAGGCTTTCCCTCTGGAAGGCTCAGCTGGGAATGACAGCATCCTGCTCCAAACGCCTACAGCCCTTTCCCTGTACAGCTCTGAGGGCACATCCTATGTTCCAGGCTTGGTGATGATGATAGGCAAACTGTCCAACTAAGTAGCAAGTTCCTTGCAGACAGGAACTTCATGTGCCAGCACATAAAAGATATGCTAATAAATGTCATATGAATTTGTGAGCAAATGGGAATGAATGCTCAAGTCAATGAATAAGTAAACGCAATTCCACAACATCAGCTTGAAGGGGAGGACCCCTTTCCTTCCAAATGAGTCTGAAGGTAACCATGCTTCCTTTATGACATTCTGCGTAGGCCAGAGCCCTCCAGCTAACAGAAAGATGAGCAAATGGGCAGAGATCAGAGCTTGTGAGTGGCAGACACAACAGTCCAGAATTGGCCTGTCCCTGAAACATCAAGATTCACACAGAGAGGAGCCTACCAAGAACACGGGAAAACAATCTTGTGTAAGAAAGCATAAGAAATAGCTTAACTTTTAGGGTTTTTTTTTGTTGTTTTTTTTTTTTTTTTTTTTTGAGTAAAAATAACTTTAGGCAAAACTTTTTTGACTCTCTGTTGACATGAAACATACATACAGAAAAGTGGCCATCACATGTGCAGTTTGATGGATTTTGCAAATTAATAGCCCGTGAAGTCAGCATCCCATTAAGAAACCACAGAACCAGCTGCCCAGAAACCCCTCCCCTTCAAGCCCTTACATAGTATTTTTTGAAGAAGGCGAAAGCAGAGACGGGGAGAAAAAAAAAAAAAAAGACACTGGGAAGGGAGACTGCCCCGGCATCTGTTTAAAAAACAATGGGACACAGTCACAGGAGGGGGACACATCTCGGGGAACCCAAGTCTTCACCGGGACACACTCAACAAGGCATTTCCCGATCTGCAAAACAGTCTGCTGTGATTAAACAGCTTCACACAAAGGGTAATTCCAGAAAACGTCGGCCAGGCTTTGAAGGCGAACAGGGCTTCTAGGTACAGCTCAGGGCAAGACCCGCAGAGAAGGTCCCTGTCCCGCTGAGGCCCCTGGCTGGGGGTCGACCAGGTGCCCGCAGAGGTGAATGGCAGCCGGGCCGCGAGGTCCCCGACCGTCTGCCGCACCGCGCTGTGCAGAGCTATGGGCTCGCCGCCCAGGCGTCGCCCTCCCGCGGGCCAGGAAAGAGGACCGCTCCCGCAGCGCCACCATCCGCTTCCAGCCCGGGTCGACCCCGCGGGGCCCGCACTCTGCGCCCTTTCTCTGAACCTGGAGAGGCGGGGCATCCTCTGGGCTTCTTTCCAGCGGGATGTGACTCCTGCCAGATTCCAAGCTGAGAACACAGGGCTTAGGAAGGAACAATGTTGCAAGCAACTCCCATGTTATAATGTCACCTGAGGCCTCAGGACCAGAGCTTTGAGAGCAGGCTCCATCCAAACTGGTCCCCTAAGTCTTCCTCGAGGTTTGGACCCTCTACAATGCACCCGAACAGGAAAAACCCCATGATGGAAGGAGCCATCCTTGATTTGGGAACTTCCCTCCCTTACTGCTTCCTCTCTGGCAGCATCATACTCGGGAAAGGAGGTCGAGGCAGGTAGGTAGGTGACTGTGTAGTTGTGTGAGCAGAGACATAAAAACCCTTGGCAGTCTGCAGATAACTCGAACCAGGGCCCCAGAAATGGGTCTGGAGAAGTCGTTATAAAGCAGAAGTTCTTGCTCACAAGGACATGGTACCAGCAGTCTTTGGTCCTAAATTTCAGTCAATAAGAGAACCTGAGGACAACTAATAGATTGGATCAACAGAAGGGCAATAAAGGGCAGGCAAGACCTTAGGGTAGTTAAAGTGGGATTCTTCCCAAGTTCCACACGCCACAGACTATTTTTCTCCCAAGTTCCCCATTCTGATGATTGAAAATGAGGGAGATTGCAGGGCTTTAGGTCAGGTGGTTACATAGAAGGGAAGGGCTCTGTCTGGATCTTGGTTGGTCTGGACAACTTTGGGAATATCACTCAATATTCCTGTAAATGCAAAGATTTTCAAAAAAGGAGACATTCTATACAAGTGACCTATCAAGGCCCTATCTTCATATGCGCAGAGCCCCGAGTAATAGAGGAATAATGAACATAGCAGTCTCTCAAGTGACTGGTGTAGGAGGCAGCCCAGTGCACAGCTGTTCAACCCTGGGAGGAGCATTATGATGACTGCCACTGACAAGCTGTGGGACCCAGGACAGCCATGTAACCTCTCTGTGCCATGCTTCAGTCTGCAAATGAGGATCACTGTAATATCCTCTCCTTGAGATGATATGAGAATTAAATGAATAAGTTTTAAAGTGCTCAGAACTATGTAAGACCCATGGAAAGAGCCATAAAAGAATTTGTGCTTGTGGTGATGACACGATTATTATTATTGTGGTCCTGACCCTATGCTTTCCCAACCCAGAAATCTCTCCCAGAGGAAGTCACTCAATCTATTGAAAAAGCAGGAGTTGACTAAATGGCTGAGGGGAGTAGAGAAAGAAAGGTAGAGGAGAGTGAAGAATGGAGGGAAGGGAACAGAGGGAGCAGCACACAGAAGCACATAATGCAGAGGAGCCCAGCAAGAGTGAGATCAGTTTCATTCCATTATGGAGGTGATTTGAAAGATGAAGCAGAATAGGCCATAAAGGGTCCAACGTACATAAGGAATTGGATTTTTAAAAGTCAATCTACAGGAAAAAAAAAAAAAACATTTCTGGAAATTTCTGAAGTGCTTCCTAAACTATGTTAGCAAAAATTAACTGAATAGAGAAATCTAAGAAAAGTGTAGTGAATGGCCAGAGTCTGCTAATAAGAATGGAAAATGAAGTAGAATGTTCCGTAGGCACCTGGACCTGGCTATAGATTCCTGCGGTTGTGTTGACAATGACTGATTTCCTGTAGCCTCTTTTCTCAGAATTTGCAGTGCTCCTCTCTACCCACAGGCTAATAACCTGCCTCCCCAGTGGTCTCCAAGGCTGCCTTTGTTCTTACTGTCAGAGCCCTGACGTTCTGTTCTGGTATATAACATTCCCTGGCCAGCTGAGAATGCAGGGGGTACATTCTGAATAGCTAAGACCAATCTCATAATTCTATCCACTTTCCCATTGATTGACTGAGGTATGGATGGGCACTTGCCACAATTCTAGCCAGAGCCATAATGGAAGCCAGGAGGCTTCTGGGAAAAGTTTCCTTTCTCTGAAAAAAAGCACACAAGATGACCTGGCCTCTTCTTCCTCTGTATGTTGTGCTGATGTGTGACACCCAGAATTGCATGTCCTCTAGAGCATCTACACAATATCTTTCATAGTACAGCTAGATAAGTTTTTGTTCCGTTGAAAACTGAAGATTTATAGCAACTTCCTAGAAGATAAGTAGGGTGGTTGTTATCCTTTTGGTAGATGAAGAAGCTGAGAGAGATGAACTGGCACATGTTACACCTAAAGATGAATGATGCTGGTGCTTCTATAATACCAGATGCTTCTCTTTGATCTTATCAAATCCAGGCCAGAAAATATGATACACAGCTTTAAAAAGGTTTCTTTTTGTGCCCAGACAACAAAGCAAGGCATGAATATGAGCTAAACTGTATTAGATTAAAATGCCTTTTTTCATTTTTGTTTGTTTATAAACAACCTGCTAAAGAATGTGAAAAGATGGATCTAGTGCTTTTTCAAGCTGAGAGGTACCCACATGACTAAGTCAGACAGCTATTCCACTCAGGAACAATGATCAGTTAAAGATCTTTGCAATCAATGTACTCCAAGGGTTTGGGGAGCCTTTGGAGGTACAGGCATTACTGCATGCTAGGAGGAGCCTCTTCAGTTTGCCTCAATGTGCCAACACATGTTGTTACCATTTATATGTGCCAAGAGATAAGTCTGGAAAGCGTATACTTTCCCCATAGCCCCTTCTTCTCTTTTCCACAAACTGTCCATTTCAGTCAACTAATCTGTTTACTATCCCCAAATATCTTTTGGCCTGGAGTACTAGGGTATTGACTTGCCTTGTGATTACTTTTGCCTTGAATCCTGGGCTTTCCCCTCCATATTTAAAATAGAACTTTAAGAATCCCACCAGAAGTTACTTCCTCCAATAAAACTTTTGGATTGCATAATGACAGTTATGTAATATAGTTAAACCACCGGGACTATATGTACTATCACACGGCACACAGTTTTTTTCAACTGCATGATGAAAAGAAATGCATCTGCGTGTTTTGTTTCTCTAATTAGACCATAAATAATCTCTCTGAAGGTCACTGCAAAGAGCCTTCCTCATAGCAAATAGCTAATTCTCTTTTGAGGGGATATTGGGGATTAAACCTAGGAGTACTTTACTACTGGGCTACATCCCCAGGCTTCTTTTTTTATTTTTATTTTTTATATCTTATTTTTTGGAGACAGAGTCTTCCTAAATTACTAAGGCGTGGCTAAGGTTAAGTTGCTGAGGCTAGCCTGAAATATATCATCTTTCTCCCTGGCTCCCAGAATTACAGGCATGTGACACCATGCCCAACTGCACAAACAACTAATTCTTTATCTTTTTCTCTATCATGGACACCTCCTATCACACTTTTGTTTTCTAATGTGTTCTATCTTGTCATTTGTATGATGGTTGAATGTGATATAAAAGGTCAGACTCTACTTTTTTTAACCAAAATAACTTACGTATCTACCATATGTAAAATACCGTGCTAGATTCATGGAGATTCACAGAAGGGAAAAATAAGAAACATATTAGTAAACAAAACAATGATGAGGCCTAGGGGGTCTTCTAACCTAAAAACTCTGGGAATAAAATATTCTTATTAATGAAGACAACCCTGGCATGATGTAAATACCCACATACCAGATGGAGACATTGACCTTTACTTCTCCCTGGGAACTCTCACTACGTATAGTCAAATTTTGGTGGCTATATCAGGATTGGGGGAAGATCAGGGTAGTTTTAATTTCAAACCACCAACAAAGTTGCATAATTGAATTTAACCAAATAGTTCCTTCAGGAGCAAGGAGACCCAGGAGCCTGAGTCTAGCACGTCTGGGAAAAGACGTGTGTGTGTGTGTGTGTGTGTGTATGTGTGCGTGCGCTTGTATGTGTGTGTGTGTGTGTTTAGTGTCAGCAGGCCAGGGAAAGAATGGCTTGGGGGCAGAACTGGCCAACCTCATGGTCCTTCTGAAGTTAACCCTCCTATCCAAAACCCACGTTCCACCTCACAGACTCCCATGAACTGTCCCACACACAGTGAAACACAGCTTGGTAAGCTTTTACATTGTGACTTGATGACAAGAGAGGGGTGGTTTTCCCTCAAACCAAATTAAAAAAAAAAAAAAAAAGTCTTGAGCTTCCTAAAGCTGTCAGCCTCCTAAGGGAATATTCTTATATAGGAATATACTTTGGGAAGCTGCTAAGTCCCCTCTAAATATTTGGGAGGCAACCTTTGAATTAAGTGTCTCACCTGGTGATGTCAATTATTGGAGTATTATCAAAAAGTAAAGATCTCAGGGGTTCTATGTGAAAAGACACAGAACAGGTCAAACAATCAATTATCTTGATAGCTGAGTAATTCAAGGAACTCTTAATTATATACTTCCAAGAGACTTAGGAGGCCAACTCCATTCTTCTAGTTATTTCTAAAGCCCAACTATAGTCCATGAAAGCCCAACTTGGAGGATAAACTTTAGAACCTGGGATGTACAGGAAGGAGCACTCCTCATTCAGGATCCAAGTGGGCATGGGGGTCCTTGAAGAAATTGAGTTAATCTGGAGGATATAGAATTGCTCTAAAAATTGACTTAGGAGGACTCTTCTGTTGTTCTGCATTCCCATGGGAACCAAAAGCCATCTCCCACTGACTGCCGGCCTTCCTCTATGGCAGTCTTCAGCTCCCCTGTTTCCCAAGGATACCAAGAAACCTCCTATTTTGTCTTCAGTCAAGCAACCATTGTTCACAGTAAGCTTCCACCCTCAACATCCACCAACACACACACACACACACACACACACACACACACTCTGCAGGACTTTCAGTTTGAGCCCATGATATTTTGGGCTCTAAATTCTCTGAAAAAAAAAAAATAATAGAGAAATCTCTCACCACACTGAGGAAGTGAGCTCCCAGACACTGCCTTTGAAAACGCCCAGCTTGATAACTCAGTCCTCTAGATCACTAGGTTTCTCTTCCCCTATCCCTCAGTTATATCTCATGAACCAGAGTTTATGTGAATTTCCATAAGAGTAACAGGTCTAATTCAGTTCTTACAACTCTCCCCAACAAGTTATCTACGATTGCAGCTGTGAGGCCTTTTCATCTACTTCTAACTAGTCACAAAAATATTTCATTTATTTGTGTCTCATGTATATTTCTTATTTGGATCTCTATAATTTTAATTTGTCTCAGTCTATCACAAGTTTTGAAAAATTAATTCAGAGTAAAAAGAAAATAAGGCAGACGCTGCTCACTCTCTCGCTCGCTCTCCCTCGCTGTCTCTGTGCTATAGCAGGAAATGCATTTCTGACACTTTTAAAATGAGCAATCACACTTATAATCAACTTGGTTAAAACTTCCTTCCTGGTAACTGCAACACTTCCTCTGCATCTGGATATGAAGGGAGCCCCAGAAAAGCGGAAGAGTTGAGAGGCACACTGGGTAGGTTTGAATTTGTTTTGTTTTCAAAAATTAAACAAATGATCCTTCAGCATCATCGCCTCCGCTGCTCTATCAGGTATTGCTTCCTTCTATTTTTTGCTTTCTGTTGGGTCTGACTCGAAATAGAGACACTTCCTTCTCAGCTAGAATATTTTTATCTGGAACTGTTGTCGGTTCTTCAGATGATCCTACCACTGGATGTCCGAGTTTCATTGTCTGGTCCAACCTAGACTGTGGATATCCACAAGGTTCCGGCAATAGTTTGCAGGTGCATGGATTCTTTTTTGTTTTTGTTTGGGAGGAAGAGGGAGGGCCTGGGAGCCTCTGCCAACCAGGCTTCATATTCTTACAAATGCATGTAGAAATGACTGAACTTATAGTGTTTCTAACATCTTTTTATAAGAGAAGAAAACATCATAGCCTCAACCATGAAGAAATCCAGTGAGTATTTGCTCAGCCTGTTTGGTATCACTGAAGGAGATATGGCCATGTATTTGTATGCTGCCTAACTTGGCCAGTTTCATTTCAAGTTAGTGTCAATAGCAATCTACCTTACAATTCTCTTCTTTGTTTCTTATTCTATAATGTAGCAAAAGTTCAAAATGGGTGTTTTAAGTTACAAGAGAGAGTTCCTTGGGGCTGTCTTGATTTCATTTACTAAGTATAACTTCATTATATTTTAAGGCAGGTAATATTGACTTTAAAAATAAGTTAAGCCAAGTTAACTTAAGTTAACATAATTTAAGAACTAATGAAACTCACTTTTTTAGCTTTTAATCAAAAACATATACCATCTTTTTGGTAAATATCAATTCCCCTACTATTTCTTAAGGGAATAAATTGTCATGAGTCTCATTAATATTAGTTATTTAAGAGTGAATGATATTTTCTGAGAAACTGTTTTTTATTTCAATAGTGAGTCTTAGTTAGAATATAATGTATTACCAGGTAGTGATATTAAATATTAAAATACCTAATTATTCCTCTTTCAATTTTAATACTTATAGAATTTCAAATATTAGAAGGCTTTCTTACTATGGTATGTCATATTTATATTTAAATGCTTTGTCAAGAGGAGGTTTTCATTAACTGCTTGTTGAAAATGGATAATTTACTGGGAGTATATTTGTGAATTCTTGACATATTAATAGAAAGATTAGAGCAAAAAAAAAAAGTTAAGTAATCATTTAGGGTCAAAATAGTAGGTTACTGGAGTCCAGAAATTTTGCCTCCCATTCTGGGGTCCCTCCACTATCAAAAGCAGAGCCAGACCAAGTGAATTGGTACAGAGTTAAAAGTGCCTAGTAGATGTTTATATTAGGATGTTTATGTTAGATGTTTAAATTAGGCAATTTAATCTAAAAGGGCTGATGGCTAGAACACTTACACATTTCGTGATTCAAAATTTTACATACCTTTAAATGGTCTTGATTGCAACTTTACTATTTCTGGTATTTTTGAATTTTATGAATGAAATGACTACCATTCTTAGAGGAGAGGTAAGAAAAAAAAAAGAAAAGAAAAAAGAAAGACAGGAAGTTGACTAGGGAGTAGCAGGTCCAGACAGTTTGAAAATAGAGAACATGAAGTGAGGTTGGGTAAGGTGTCTGGGTTAGAGGAGAAGTGTGAGACTGAACAAAGGAAAAAGTTTAGGGCTTGTTTTTAAAGTGAGATGTTTCAGTTGCACCTTGCAAACTTGAACTTGATCCTTAACTGTATTGTTTTACTTATCTGTATGTTTGAGTATGTTTAACAAAAATTACAATTTTGAGCTATTAAGTCAGACACTGTACTAGATGATTCTTTGGAATATTTCTTTTTTAATTAAAAAAAATTCGAATACATACAAAAGTAGAGAAAATGATTGATGAGTGGGAATCATAGGCCCACTGTCCATACAAAAATGTATACCTCCTTATGTAACTTTCACCTCCACCCTCTGAGGTATTACCAACCAATCTGACAGATTAGAAACGGGCTCAGAAATTAAATAGTCCAAGTCACTTAAATAGATAGTGGCCGCCGGGCCAAGATTCTCATGCCTTAACTCACAGGCCCAAGCTCTTAAAAGCTGTGCTGCATCCAACTTGAAGTACACCGTCCCTCTGGGTCCTCGGGTGCATGTCAATCTACTACACCTTCTCTTCTACCATCTTGTAGGAAACAGAAAGGGAAAAGCGTTTCTTGTGACCAAGGCCTCTGTTTCTCTGCCCCCAGACTGTGTAGGGCATGGAGCTGGAGAACTATGAGCAGCCGGTGATTCTGAGAGAGGACAACCTCCGCAGGCGTCGGAGAATGAAGCCACGCAGTGTGGCGGCCAGCCTGTCCTCTATGGAGCTCATCCCCATTGAGTTCGTGCTGCCCACCAGCCAGCGGGACACCAAGATTCCTGAAACCGCGCTGCTGCACGTGGCGGGGCATGGCAACGTGGAGCAGATGAAAGCCCAGGTATGGCTGCGCTCAATGGAGACTAGTGTGGCCGCGGACTTCTACCACCGGTTGGGTCCGGACCACTTCATCTTGCTCTACCAGAAGAAGGGACAGTGGTACGAGATCTATGACAAGTACCAGGTGGTGCAGACCCTGGACTGCCTGCGGTACTGGAAGATGCTGAATAAGAGCCCAGGTCAGATCCACGTAGTACAGCGGCATGCGCCCTCCGAGGAGACCCTGGCCTTCCAGCAGCAGCTCACCGCCCTCATCGGCTACGACGTCACTGACATCAGCAACGTGCATGACGACGAGCTGGAGTTCACACGCCGCCGCCTGGTCACACCTCGCATGGCAGAGGTGGCAAGTCGCGATGCCAGGCTCTACGCCATGCACCCCTGGGTGACATCCAAGCCCCTCCCTGAGTACCTGTCAAGGAAGATTATCAACAACTGCATCTTCATTGTCATCCATCGCAGCACGACCAGCCAGACCATCAAGGTCTCAGCTGATGACACCCCAGGTGCCATCCTCCAGAGTTTCTTCACCAAGATGGCCAAAAAGAAGTCACTGATGGACATCCCCGAAAGCCAAAATGAGCAGGATTTCGTGCTGCGTGTCTGTGGCCGGGATGAGTACCTGGTTGGTGAAACACCCATCAAGAACTTCCAATGGATTAGGCACTGCCTTAAGAATGGAGAAGAGATTCACCTAGTGCTGGACAGGCCTCCGGACCCAGCCCTGGACGAGGTGAGAAAAGAAGAGTGGCCACTGGTAGATGACTGCACCGGAGTCACCGGCTACCATGAGCAGCTGACCATCCATGGCAAGGATCATGAGAGTGTGTTTACTGTATCCCTGTGGGACTGTGACAGGAAGTTCAGGGTCAAGATCAGAGGCATTGATATTCCTGTCCTACCCCGAAATGCAGACCTCACAGTTTTTGTGGAAGCAAACATCCAGCATGGGCAGCAAGTTCTTTGTCAAAGGAGAACCAGCCCCAAACCCTTCACAGAGGAGGTGCTCTGGAATGTATGGCTCGAGTTCAGTATCAAAATCAAAGACTTGCCCAAAGGGGCTCTACTGAACCTCCAGATATTCTGTGGCAAAGCTCCTGCACTGTCAGGCAAAGCCTCCGCAGAGACTCCCAGTTCAGAGTCCAAGGGCAAAGCTCAGCTTCTTTACTATGTAAACCTGCTACTGATAGACCACAGGTTCCTCCTGCGCCATGGGGAATATGTGCTTCACATGTGGCAGATATCTGGGAAGGGAGAAGACCAAGGGAGCTTTAATGCGGACAAGCTCACATCCGCCACCAACCCAGACAAAGAGAACTCAATGTCCATCTCCATTCTTCTGGACAATTACTGTCACCCAATAGCCCTGCCTAAGCATCGGCCCACTCCTGACCCCGAAGGTGACCGAGTTCGAGCTGAAATGCCCAACCAGCTTCGAAAGCAACTAGAGGCAATCATAGCCACTGATCCACTTAATCCCCTCACAGCAGAGGACAAAGAATTGCTCTGGCATTTTAGATATGAAAGCCTGAAGCATCCCAAAGCATATCCTAAGCTATTTAGCTCAGTGAAATGGGGACAGCAAGAAATTGTGGCCAAAACATACCAACTGTTAGCCAGAAGGGAGGTCTGGGATCAAAGTGCTTTGGATGTTGGGTTAACAATGCAGCTCCTGGACTGCAACTTTTCAGATGAAAATGTCAGAGCCATTGCAGTTCAGAAACTGGAGAGCTTGGAGGATGATGATGTTTTGCATTACCTGCTGCAGCTGGTGCAGGTAGGGGATGTTGGCTTTATCAAGGGAACTGTCCTCAGGAATTTATTTGCATGTACACAGGCACCCCATTCAGTTGTTATCAGATACCCTTTGTTCTGAGCTTCATGATGGGTCAAAACAGATCTAATGAAGCCACCTCAAAAAGCAGTAAACGCTTCCATTTATTATTTTACTGTCTTTAAGGGTTTGCTGACAAGCATTTTAAAGACATCAGTATGATATTTTGTTTTGTAGGAAAATTGGCCCCATGGAAATACTTTGTTCTCATTTATTATTTTAAGGATAGATTCAACCTATTGAATGTTTTCTTATGTCAAGTTTCCAAGTGATTTACATGCTTTTTGTGTGTTATCTCATTTAACTCTCCCAAATACTATGATAGTGGTCAAATTAGTATTTGCATATTTTGCATAAAGAAATTAGGGAACAAAGAGGCTAAGCAATCCAAGATCACATACTTTGAAAGAAGCAGACCAGAATTCAAATGTAGGAGGTCTGATTTCAAGCCCTGCCCTTGTCACTGCCTGCAAAGAGTGAGCTAAAAGAGATCTTCTCCGCCCCCCCCCCCACCACCCCATGAGTACTCCAGTTCATAGAAAAACAGCTCATAGCTGGGTAGAGTCTTGAAAGCTCCTCTCCTTAGACAGGTCCAGGGCTATGTTTCCACTCCAGTTCTCATGATGTCCCCTGGGGCCCTGAGAGGCTCAGTGATGTCTCTGAGGTTTAGCTAGGAAGTTAAAGACTTAAGGAGCAGCAGTTCTCCTGCTCACTCTAGCAGTTCTCAAATTATGTTGTAATGTTTGAAAAGATAAGGAAATAAATGAATTGGAATATAAATTTCATTTTAGAGCCCAGACATGTCCATTCATTAATTTAACAACCCATACTGAGAAGACTGACATTAAATGAGTATATACACAAACATGTTTAATAACAGATTGTGACAAGGAAAAACAACAGAGTATTATGAGAAAAAAAGGGGGCCAGGGATGCTTAATTTCAGCTGAGGAATCCAGGCATACATAGTCCAGAGTTATATTTGCCCCAAGATCTTTAGGATAAGTCAGGCTAAATTTTAGACTCCAAACTGTCACTATAAATATTTATGGGAGGGCTGGGGTTGTGGCTCAGTGGTAAAGAGCTCTGGCATGTGTGAGGCACTGGGTTCGATCCTCAGCACCACATAAAAATATATAAGTAAAATAAAGGTATTGTGTCCATCTACAACTAAAAAAAATTGTTTTTAAAAATATTTGTGGGAAGTCCCTAGAATTTTCTGATAAACACTTTGGATATTCTCAACTTTGAACCTTCACCTTTCCCTCATCAGATACTTGAAATGTTACGTTTGGCTCTAACTTTCATCTATTAAATATGGCCACTATTTTTTTTTGGCCCACTAGTTCAGATACTGGCATAACAGTAGAGAATTTTAGAATAATTAAAGGAGCCTCAATGTTCTGGCTCTCCATGACAAAACTAACATCAAACAAATTTGTATATCCATTATTCTAAATCCCTAGGCTACTATGAATTATTTTTCATTGTCATTTTTATAAGTAAACCTTCCCAAATTAGAGGATAAATAATGTTCTTCTTAGAAACGTTTTAAATGAGAAAGGTCAATAAGTTATATTAACATTGAATTTGTGGTCTTAAATTTGAAGAAGAGTAGTCATTTGTAAAACTATTTGAGACATTTTCACATAAGACTAAATGACTCATTCCTAATTAAAATGGTCTCCTAGCTGACTTTACAGAAGTGAAACACAAAGGTCAGAAAGACTCACGTTCAGTTTAGAAACTTAAAATGTATTTAAAGTAAGTACTAGTGGCTAAATAACCACATTCTCAGAATTAAGGCCTTACTTAGATACAGCTATCATGGTACCTATTTGACCACACCCATGAACATTTTCGAAAGCATGGGTTATAATTGAAACATTATGGTTAGTATTTATCATTTCCAAATTGCAAACCCAGAGTAAGAATTATGAATCTTACTAAGAAAACTCCAGGCACCAAAATATTAACTAGAATGGGAATTTCTTCCTGTTCCTTAGGGGGAAAAAAAACAGACTTGTTTGTATTTGGAAAAGAAACACTCTGAAATATTCAATTTAAAACTCCTTCAGTTTTACACCTCAGATATACCTTCTAACTTTATATATGCAGTTATGCTTGTTAGTTTAAAAATTATGAACTATTTTAAACCTATAAAGAAGTAGAGAAAATAATTTAACAAACATTTAGACTCCAAACTGTCACTATAAATATTTATGGGAGGGCTGGGGTTGTGGCTCAGTGGTAAAGAGCTCTGGCATGTGTGAGGCACTGTACTCATTGAGACTTAATTTTTTTTTCATTTTATTGTTTTTTCTTTTTTTCTTCAGCAATTAGAGCTATCACTTAAGTCAATATTCTCTACATTAGGGGTTGGGATGTAGCTCAGTGATAGAATGCTTGCTAGCATGCATGATCTCCAACATGGCAAAAGAAATAAAAATCAACCAACAACATGAAAAATACTAAATCCTAGAGATGAAAAGCAAGCTCTACCTGAGGAAGCACATAAAAGCAGGGATTTTTCTGGGGAAAAAAGAAAAAGTAAAAGCTCTCTATATACACAGCGTGGCAGCAGGTAGTGACTATTCTGGATTGATCTAGACCTGCTGTCTACTTGCAATGAGAACCTGTGAGACAGCTCAACGATTTGCCATGAGATGCTGAAAAGAAAGCTCTAGGGTTTTTAGGATTTTCACTTCTAAAGAACATTCTTCTCCTTAAATGCACTAATCGCCATTGTCCTTTTCATATAGCAAGTCTCCTTTCTTCTATTTCATGGGTTTGTTCTAGCCATCTCCATCTTTCCTCTCTGCCACCTATAAATCAGGTCAGCCCCTAATGGAGCCAATGCCCCTGCCTCTCCACTTCTGAAAGTACTAAAAGCATGTGACTCTGAGCTAAGACGTCTGGCCTCTAATCCCACTTCTGTTACTACTCTGTGATCCTAAGGAAGTGGTTCATTCTGGTCCAAAGAGTCTTCTAGAAGAATGGATTCAAGTGACTCATCGGATTCTCATCTCCCTAGCCATAAAGACCCACTCAAGCACATTGCCAGTTTTTCTCCATTTCCTTTTTCCTGACCTACCAACATAGAATACAGTCCTACTAATGCCAATGTGTTCTTCCTTCAGGCCGTCAAATTTGAACCATACCATGACAGTGCCCTGGCAAGATTTCTGCTGAAGCGTGGCTTAAGGGTAAGTACTTCCACCTTGATAATGGCGTCACATTTTAGGTCACTGAGAATTGACCGACAGACCTAGAGCATTAGTCATAATAATTTTGACCTTCTTGTACCCACCTCAGAACAAAAGAATCGGTCACTTCTTGTTTTGGTTCTTGAGAAGCGAGATCGCTCAGTCCAGGCACTATCAGCAGAGATTCGCCGTGATCCTGGAAGCCTATCTGAGGGGCTGTGGCACAGCCATGCTGCAGGACTTTACCCAGCAGGTCCAAGTCATCGAGATGTTACAAAAAGTCACCATTGATATTAAGTCACTCTCTGCTGAGAAGTATGACGTCAGTTCCCAAGGTAGAGCGGCTGTATTTTCCTGGTTCTCTTTCCAAATGCCTTCATCTCCAAATGCCAGAATCATTATGATTCTTCTTTTGGGAAGCCAAGTTTTAGTTTCCTAAAGGCAGCCAAGAACACTTTTTTTTATTCTCTTGTCTGCATGGAGTAAGTAATTTCAAGTTCTCCTTTTATAAGTTAATGACTTTTAAAAACTAAACATATATTGTTAAGGATAAAGCTATGATAACAAACATTAAACTCTTTGAAAATTAAAAATCATTATGTAGTGTCAGGTATAATTTTGAAGAACACTTTCACACACAAAATAGAAGAGTAGTTATTTTCAAATCTTTACCTTTTCCTCCCTATCTTCAATGTATATGTCATTTTTAAATGTTCAGTCTTTTAAGGTAATAAATTCTGGAAGAGTTATGTTAAATATTTTTACATTTATTCATACATATATCTCAGAGTAATATATGTATATAATAATAGATAATGTTATATATTAATGTTATATGAATTATATATTAAGATAATATGTAACATATTATATATTGATGTATAATAATTTATAAATATATATAATCCTTTGTATATATACACACACACAAGACACCTCCTCTATGAAGCCACTTCCAATGTCCTCTTATCCCTACCCTAAGAAGTCCTGTGCCTGCCCTAAGAAATTTAACCACTTCTTGTCTGTAGTCCCATAAGTTCAGGTTGATACCACATTAAATCATGGTCATTAATACACCTTTCTGACCCGATAAGCTGTATAAACCTTGAAACTAGGGAATATTTCTTGATTTTCTGCACCTAGACCTAGTACTGTGCCTCATGATAGACACTTACTCATGTACCTAATCACATTTTAAACTTTTGAATATTTTAAATATCTACTTTTTCCCTTTGACCCTTTCACAGTACACAAATAATGCTATCTCCTAAAAATGATAACAGTAATAATATTAACCTTATGTTTGTGCTGGCCTCCATTCTATCTGCTGTACATAGAGTAATTTTTAATTTATGTATTTTGCCTTGAAATTTTTGAGATTATCAATCTTCTATACACATCTTAACTTCCTCTTTTGAAAAGAATTTGCAGAACTTTAACCTAACTATTTAATATTGTCTTCAAATGTCTGTTCCCCAAATCAGATGGCAGTTCAAAGTTTCACATGCTGGAAAGAAGACTAGAATTAAGTCCTTATCATTACCCTCAGAAACTCCTCCCCATATCCTGTACAGCATTTGTGTGCTATCCCACAAATGTTCACATATTTCCATCCCCCACTTTGAAACATGTGCCTGGTTATATTGTCACAGCAAGCCTAACTTATCTTGCCACTTCAAGTAGTTAGTTCCTCAAAGGCAGGATTCTACCCAATCTTCTCCTGCTCCACCCCAGACCAAATATATAGAATGCTGTAAGTAAATATGGCCTCAGGAAATGTTGTAGATAATATTGGTAATTTCTTGAATTCATATAACTTTTTTGTGCTTTTGACAATTACAGTTATTTCACAACTGAAGCAAAAGCTTGAAACCCTGCAGAATTCTAATCTCCCAAAAAGCTTTAGAGTTCCCTATGATCCTGGTCTGAAAGCAGGAACCCTGGTGGTAGGTATCACTTGGATGTTTATGTGTGGTTTATATGTCTTGCAATGTCTGGAGTGCTTTCTAGGGTCCAGTGCTTAAAAGTTGATGTTTATATAGAGACAGGGAAGCTGGAGAGTCCGTGGTCGAGCTTCTGATAATAATCATTAGCTTCTGAAAGCTTCAAAACCAGGTAATTTCCCTTCCATCTTGTTTCAGATTAGCTTATGGAGATATCCTTTATGTACAATAAAATTTGTGCATTTTAAGTGTATAATTCAATGAGTTTTGACAAACATATGCTACCATATGACCACTATAATAATCAAGGTACATTTTAAGAAATATTATGGAAAAAGTTCTTTCAAGTCACAAATCTTGTGCAAGTCTACATACAGGCTCTCTGTTCTTTCCCATTAATCTAAATATCTGTCCTCAGATCAACACCACACACCCTTGGTTACATTCAAATAACAAACCACATTGTGAACATGTAGAATCTTATAGCGGTACACTTCTATTAACCTCCTCCCAATTCTTTGTATTTTTTTTTTGTCATGCTGTTAACTTCTGCAAGTGTTATAAACCCCCAAATGCATTGTTATTATTTTTGCTTTAAACAAAAATAGATTTAAAAGATTAAGCCATTTTAAAACGTTTTCCCCCATATTACCATTGGGCTACTCTTCACTGTTTTGCATAGACCCAGACTTTCTAGCTGGTATCATTTCCCTTTGACCTTTAACATTTTATGTAGTTCTGCTGCTAATAAATTCTCTCAGCATTTGTTTATCTTAAAAACTTTTCATTATATCTTCATTTTAAAAAATATTTTCACTAAATGAGGAGTTTTAGATTGATGACGACTTCTTTTTCTTCTTCTTCTTCTTCTTCTTCTTCTTCTTCTTCTTCTTCTTCTTCTTCTTCTTCATTTTCTTCTGGCTTGCATATTTTCTGATGCTAATTCTCTGTCCTTATCGTTAACTGTCTCTATATAACATATATTTTATTTTTATGTAGGCTTCTTCTACGATTTATTTAATCACTGGTTTTCACAAAATTTAATCTGATGTGCCTTCTTTATGTTGAGTCTCCAAGAGAGTATTGAACCTTTGACTTGGGGGTTGATAGCCTATCACATTTAGTACTTTTTCAACTAATATTTTTCCTGTCCTCTCTTTCTGAGACTCCAGTTGCTATGTTCTAGACTGCTTGCCCATGGACTCAGTCTAGGTTGCCTTTCTCTGTTGTCAAGCCTCAAAAGGGTCCTGAGAAGTCAACTGATGCAATAAAAGGGGTTCACTTTATTTGTCTTCCTTCTCTCAGGGGTCACAGACATCCATTGCCTGCCACCAATGTCTGAAAAGAGTTATTTCATATATTTTGCCTAGTCCTATAGCTGTGTGTGACAGGACAGCAACTCCTATCATGGTTAAACCGCAAAGAAAGGAAAACCTTCCTCCTTTACATGATTAATTTTATATGCAGTTACTAGTAAATTGGCCCTATAGAAAAAGCATATATCGTCTACTGTCCATTTAGAATTTTGTTGGGAATTATGATATATTAATACAGATTTCAAAGTGTTTGCTCTTTTTAAAGACCACATCAGTGAATTTCACCACCATGTATGTATATCCACAAATAATTAATTTAACAATGAATAAATAAATAAATAACTATGGGTAAATGGCAGAAAGACCAATAGAGGGAAGGAGAAGGAGAGGTACTGGGTCTTAATTAGAATAAGATATATTCCATACTTGTATGGTTATATCAAAATGGGTTCAACTGTCCTGTATGGCTAAAAAGAACCAATAAAATATAATAAAAATTGTTTGATCCATGGAGAATTCACCTTTGGCTGAAACTTGTATGCTGTTTGGTTTTAGTTTTGATTTTTGAATGATGCCAAATCACGTTTCCTCTACCTTAAATTTGTTTCAGTGTGTCAGGTGGAGGGATGAGAGAGGAGTGTTGTACTTGACTGCCCAATTTTCCATTAATTTCTGTTAAATTTTATCTTGTTTGGCCTATTGCATCTGGTTCTGCAATAATAGCTTTTTAGATACTGTGGTAGCGTTAGAACTGTTTTTTTTAAAGCTAAATCTTAGAGGGGGGCCAAACATATAAATAGATATTAGTGAAGTTTCTCTGGGTTAAAGGGAATGTGGGAGTACCAGTGTCCTGTGGGAGAAGCACAGGGCAGAATCTGTCACACCTCATGGCATCAGCATCTCCATAGACCCTTGAGCTTCCTTGGAACACAGTTTGGGAACCATTGGTTGAAGTGTGGTGAATTTGCCCTCAAAAAAAAAAAAAAAAACATTTCTAGATTTGGTGAGAACATCTGCATTTTTCCCAAAGACTGAAAATCATTTCCCTCCTAGGACTTTGTTTTGGTTATTTACAGTGAGGCTTTGCCAGAGAATCTGTATCTCCACAATGTGTATGCAGCGCATGTAGGAAACATGTGACCGCTTTCTTACAGATTGAAAAATGTAAAGTGATGGCCTCCAAGAAAAAGCCCCTGTGGCTTGAGTTTAAATGTGCAGATCCTACAGCCCTCTCCAATGAAACAATTGGAATCATCTTCAAACATGGCGATGATCTGCGCCAAGACATGCTTATTTTACAGGTAGGCTGATGTTAAGAAACATTTTCAATTATCTGAAAAAATAATTCTCTATTAGATTTAAAACATGTCTTCTACCAATTTCATTCCCATTCTGTTCTTTCACATAATAAACACTATTCAAAAGCTACATAATATAGTTTTAGTGTGAGGAATATGGCTGTGGAATGTTAGATACCCAATCCCATGAGCATCACTGTTCTGTCCATTTCTTGAAGATGCACATCCAACATTCCCAAGAAACCAGATACACCTCCCTCACCTCGATTCTTTTTCATACACCCACTTCTGAGCTTTGTAACATCAAATGTAACCACATAAACCTGCAGCACCCAGTTTATTCATAGACATATCTACACACTCATAGGCACATACACAAACTCAAGAGAATGATTTGATGGGAAGGAGAGAGAAGAGGAACAGGGGAAGAGAAACTGTACAGAGTGAACATGTTATTAGGGCAAAGCTGAATGGCCAAGGTATCGATGCTGATCATTTTCATATTTTCTGACATACCTGTATAAACTTTAGCTTCAGAAATCTGTAAAGTTGTATTCCCTAGATTTTATTTGCTCAACATTGTATAGGTAACAATTTCTAAAACTTAATATGGTTTATTTGAAATAGAGAAATCCTATTAACTTAAAAGTAAGCTATTTAAGAACTGATCATGTTTTCAATTCTAAGATTCTGTTTTTACTTATTTCTAACATGGAAACAATAATACCCTTGCTTTGCTTTCTGTCAAGAATTGTATGAGCATTGTCCAAGAAGTGTTTTTTTTTTCTAGTTCCTTTCATTGTTTTTTATTAATTTTGTTGGTGCATTATAATTGCACATAATCTTGGATTTCATTGTGATATATTTATGCGTGCACATAACATAATTTATTCAGTTTCATTCCCCAGAACCTCCCATTTCCTCCATCCTCACTCCCTCTGATCCCTTCCTCTACCAGTCTCCTCCAGGAAATATTTTTAAAAAGAAAAGAAAAAGAAATCCTTCAATTCTTTTTCAGGTTAATTCAATTTCAAATTAATCTGTAAGATTTCTTGAATTGTTCAAAGATGAGCAATTCAAAAACACAAAAATTTGTCTGTTATTTCTCTCATTTTAAGGGAAAGTTTGCTCTTGTCTTTTGTGTCCTTTGGTTTATTATTGAGGGACAAGTTTGGCAGCTAAAGGAAAGTTCTCTAAGTCTTGTTCCTTCACCTGCAGAAAGGGAATAATAATCATATTCCCAATATGAGGTTAATGAAAGAACCACACATAAAAAACCACCCAATAAATGTTAGCTATTATTATCATCATTGTTGTTACTGTCATTTAGGTCTAGCCTGAGTGTCTTATGGATATTAGAGTAATAGATATGTGTCAGGATATTAGAGTTATGGTGGGAAAATATCTATGGCAGAGTAGAACATACTGAACAGGTAGATAATCAAACATGACTAAAACCTACTCCAGAGGAAATCCAAAGTACATCTCAGACTGAAATTAACAGATGTGCAATGAGGGGAAATTTGAGAGTACCAAGATGATCAATAAAAGTAGTTTTTACTTAAAAATTTTATATTTACTTAGATATTTTGTGTTACCAGATAAGACTGCTGTTTTTTTGAAGGATAAAAAATATATATGAAGTAAATACACTTGTGTGTGTGTGTGTGTGTGTGTGTATACACACACACACACACACACACATATATAATAGAAACTCTTCTGTTTTGATGCCCAGATTCTACGAATCATGGAGTCCATTTGGGAGACTGAATCTTTGGATTTGTGCCTTCTGCCATATGGTTGCATTTCAACTGGGGACAAAATAGGTATGTGATTACCTCAGGAAATGAATATACCACTCAGCTAATTTTAAAAGATCATAGTTCCCTTGGTGTAGGCATTTAATAACTGAAAAAATAGGATCATAATCCATATAAAGAAGAAGAAAATGTTCCCAGGCTGGTGAATGTGCCTCTCAATTTAATATGGATATGTTGAAAATACATGAACGCATGATTCAAGTCCTTGTGACTGTACATGGAAATGATTTCAGTAAGAACTTGTTCCCTTCTCTTTACTTCACCTCTAAACTTTAACTCATTTCATTACACATTAAAGTTTTCTCTCACAAATAACATTTAAAATTAGACAGAAAGATCTGTCACTTATTTTTAAATTCCAGAATTCACATTATTAAAACTATTACACACTCTACTCTTAGGTACTTTTATAGACATTTAATATTTTAGTTTCAATCAAACATACTTTTATATAAGCTTCTGATATGAGAACAGTGCAAAACCATTTACATTTGACCCTATAATTTAAAAAGGAAAAGGCACAGAGCACTGGGTGAGGTAGGTTATTCTCAGCACATAACTGCCTTTACTCACTGCTGATCAAAACCAACCCTTTCCCCTTGCATTGAGGGATACTGCAAGAATATCCCATACAACTTTCTTAAAAAAAAAAAAAAAAAAAGCACAGATCTGGAAAACAACCCTCTCATTTATTTAAAAACAAACACAAAACTGGGAGGCTGAGGCAAGAGGATCAAGAGTTCAAAGCCAGCCTCAGCAAAAGCGAGGCACTAAGCAACTCTGTGAGATCCTGTCTCTAAATAAAATACAAAATAGGGCTTTGGATGTGGCTCAGTGGTCAAGTGCCCCTGAGTTCAATGCCTGATACAAAAAAAAAAAAAGTCCTCTCCGTTCCCTACTCAACAAAAACAAGTTGCTCCCCCTCTGGGTCAAGCGCTAGGCCCCCTTCCCCATCAAACTCCTCATCCTCAATGTAGGAATGATCGAGATCGTGAAAGATGCGACAACAATTGCCAAAATCCAGCAAAGCACAGTGGGCAACACGGGTGCATTCAAAGATGAAGTCCTGAATCACTGGCTCAAAGAAAAATGCCCCATCGAAGAAAAGGTGAGCTGTGCCTCCCCTCTGCAGAGGTCCCTTACAACTTGTCATTTATAAAGCAATAGTGGTTCCAGGTTTTCAAAGGATTTTTCAATGTCTTGCGTCCCCATATATTGGTGAATCCTTTACTGGTGAGGAGGTGGGGAGATTTGAGGGCTTTTCCCTGATGACACAGCACATCTATGTAAAACAGAAGTGCTCAGTTCCCAACCCCATGATCATTATCTTTGGCTTTGATTCCCAGGCACATTTTGTATACAATTTGGTTCTGTAAAATAATCTGTTAGCACTTTTTATGGCTATTTTTTGTTGTTGTTCGGCATCGAGATTTAGTTACTCTGTATAAATTCTTTCCTACCTAGGAAATACCGCACGCCTAACGACATAATTTATAATTTACCACTGCACTCTAATATAAATGGTAAATTATGGATGGGGAAAATGTCAGTTCCACCATCTTCTGAAGTGCATATGCTGAATCCTTCACAAGCTGTGTGGTTGGGCTGTTTGGCTGTCATCTAAAGTTCTACCGCACAGGATTAGCACTTCTCATTTGCATGGTTAGCAGTCATTTGGGGAGGAAATATAATTAGCAGTACTTATTAATCTGTTATACATGTGGATTTGTGAACCCATGCATACTTGTAAATGGTCACAAGCAAAACATGTTCACTGATGGAGAAGAAATTACTATGGGTTCCACATTCTTGTGAGCAAGTGATGCATGGAGAGGAAGCAAACGCTTTGATTAAATTTCTGTTGCCCTTTGACTCATGTATCCTCCTCGTGCTGTTGTGATGTATTGAATCTTGACCTAAAGCATAAGCAGAGCAATGTGAAAATTGGCTCTTGGTAGATATAATGCTAATAAAATCAGGCACAAATAACTTGCTCTCTAAAAACGGTTCCCAGAACAGTGTCTTTCTGGAAATCATCTGTAATAGATTCATGCTGCTCTTTGTAGTTAGAAGACAATTAATATTCTGATGCATTTTAATTAGTTTCAGGCAGCAGTGGAGAGATTTGTTTATTCCTGTGCAGGCTACTGTGTGGCAACCTTTGTTCTTGGAATAGGCGACAGACACAATGACAATATTATGATCTCAGAGACAGGTGAGTTTATCTATTGCAGAATAACTTATTGTGGTAAAACACACATAACAAAATTCTCTATTCTAACCATTTAAGTGTGCAATTCAGTGGACACTGAGCACATTCACATCGCTGTGCAAGCATCACTGACGTCCATCTTCAGAATTTTTTCATCTTCCTCATCTGAAACGCTGTCCTCATTAAACACAGCCACTCCATTCCCCCCCACCCTCCCATCGTAGAGAAATTTTTGAAGGGAGTTCAAGGCCAGAGCACAGAGTGAGAAGTTGTTATTGTGTAGGGACTCCAGTGCTGTCTCTACAGAGACCACCCACCTTGAGGGCAGAGGACTGAGTAAAGGAAGAAGAGGCCGTTAGAGCTAGAAAAGTAGAGTAGGGCATATCTTAGGAACTAATGAAGGTAGGGGTGATCAACAGTATCAGCTATTTCAGAGAAACAGTAAAAGAGGGGAAAAAATCTCGGAGATACCCTCAAATCTGAAATGTGCTAGGGGCAGTGACAGACACCTGTAATCCCAGCAACTCAGGAGGCTGAGGCGGGAGGATCTCAAGCTCAAAGCCAGCCTCAGCAAAAAAAAAAAAAAAAAAAAAAAAAAAAAAAAACAAGGCACTAAGCAACTCAGTGAGACCCTGGCTCTAAATAAAATACAAAATAGGACTGGCGATGTGGGTCGGTGGTCGAGTGCCCCTGAGTTCAATCTCCAGTACCAAAAACTTAAAAAAATAAAAATAAAAAAGACTAGGAATATGGCTCAGTGGTTAAGCACCCCTGTGTTCAATCCCCAGTACTAAAAACAAAAAGAAAAAAGTGAAACATTCTGTCTGCCTAACTCACCCCACCTTGCCAGTTCACTGTCCAGTCTAACAGTGCCCAGTAGTGGCCACCACACCATGAGACTTTTCTATATGTGATTTGAATCAATTTCAGAGTAGAGTCTGAAAAAAGCATGAGAGGGGAACAAATTGCTTACTCCCTGTGAGGATCGGAATAAAACAAAATAGGCAATACATTTTTGGACTATAGAAATGATAAAGGACCAATGAGAAGAAGGGATGTGGAGAAGGTGTGGTGGTAAATATTGACCCAAAGAAGTTTCAAAATGAGTTATTTCTATTGTGGGGCTTGGAAGTACAAGTCAGAGTACAACATCAGGATATCCTGAGTTACATGAAGGGTTTAGGGGAGTTTTAAGTATAATGGTGACATATTAGCCAGAGAGTTTTGATTTCTAAGAATAATTTTGAGGTGATAATTTTTAACTTTTCAATGCCATTTGTCAACTAAAGAACACCAGAAAGATATCAAGAACAAACATATTTGGTTCAAAGAACACTTTGTGGTTACTACTTTCACACACCTGCTAAGACCAAAAATATGACAGACTAGTAACACATGTAACAGATGCTTTCACCCAAGATAGCTCATTTTCAGGCCACTTAAAAATTATCTCAAAAAGTGAAGTGTTATTACAAGCATGTATGCTGGTGTAATAATGTCAGATATTCTTTTTCTTTTAAGGAAACCTATTTCATATTGACTTTGGGCACATTCTTGGGAATTATAAAAGTTTCCTGGGCATTAATAAAGAGAGAGTGCCATTTGTGCTCACCCCAGACTTCTTGTTTGTGATGGGAACTTCTGGAAAAAAGACAAGCCCACACTTCCAGAAATTTCAGGTATGTCACCCCCCTCTTTATTTCCTACTGAGAGTACCAACCAAGCAGGTGGTGTGTGCACCTGCTGCAGCTTTACCTCCCAGCCCACTTGGAGGCTCATCTATCCTCTGCCCCCATCCCCTTCTGGCATGGCCAACCTATCTCCTCCCAGTTACCTCTATGCATTCATTCCCCAAGAGCAAGACTGTGCTTCTCAGCCATCCTCCCACCTAAAACCAAACAGGAAGTAGAAACATTCCATAAGAGTGGGACTGGCAAATACAGAGCTCAGATTGATGCTGGTACTAAAGAGACCTTTAAGGAAGGGCACCTAGTGAAAAATTTAGCCATTAGATATTTATCTATTGAAGACACTGACAAAGGATTCAAACTTTGCAAATACTTTTCAGGGCACTCAAAACAATCGTGAACTTCACTCGGCTTTTGCTACACATGTGTATTTATCACACTACTAGCACGGATTCTTGTTGTGCCACCATATGCATATGGCAGGTCTTGCTTTTGTCAAGGGCAGTCTCTTCTCTCCTTGGGAATCTCAGCAGGGTGACCACAGGTTCTACAAACAACTCTGGTTTGTCCTGCTTCCTTCATGAGCCTACCATCTCCCTGGGAGTGTTCAGATTCTACTTCCTTTCTCCTTCCTGCCTGGTCTGTACCCAGTTTTGACTATTGAATATTTCAAATATCCAATGGAGAATATTTCACACTTTGAAACTTAATAACTGTTCATGGACAACACAAAACAGAGACAAAGAGCCATTATTTGATGTGTCCATTTGCCTTTAAATTAACCACCCAACCACCCACTCACCTTCACCCCCCACCACCCTGCCACCATGGTAGTCTTAAGCTTGGTTTGATTTGCAGTGGACATCCCAGGGACAAGTGCTTTTCCTGAGTCTCCTCTTGAGTCCACTGTGACCCTTGGGAGATGACATGGCCCTTGAACTTCCTTGGGACAGGTACTCAGAGGTGTTGATTTGTAACCTGTGTGTTCTGGTTTGTGCTGGCTGGTTTTCCATCTGATAATTACAAGACTCACCCTCCCACAGTTCCAGTGGTGTTGTCAGAGAAACTGAGATCTCTGTGGCCAGATAGTTTAAGGATTTTTACAGTGTGTTTTTCTGTATAAACTCAATTGAGTTTTAGACTGTTTCCAGGGACTTGACACATTTCAGTCCTGTTTTTCTTTAAAGTTAAAAATCATATATTTTGACAACTTACTGGAAGAGATAATGGTTCAAAAAAAGAACCTGGAAGAATTTCACCATTTAAAGGAGGAAAAACACTCAGTTCTACTTTCCTGGAAGGGAGGTTCATCTGACGAGATTCAAACAGCCATGGTAAACTGTGATTCAGAGATTCAGACAAATCCAGGAGCTTGACCTTATCCACTGGCTCTCCTTCTCTTTGGATATGTACAGTCTCTTCCTTTTTACCAGTGATGTTCTCAAGGCTGACTGCCCATTTGTTCTGTTGCTATTGATGTCCCTGTCAGGCCCATGTCAACCTTAAGATCCCAGCAGCAACTCCCTTGACTTTTGTTTTGGCTGCTGTAATTATTTTTCAGTTTCAAAACATTCTTTAATGAAAAGATTTTTGTTATGAGGAGGCCAAGGAAAGATTTCCTGCCCCTACCAGCAATTTCCACCCAAAGCTATATTCATCTGCTCTGAGCTTTCTTATTTATTTATTTATTTATTTACTTACTTACTTATTTATTTATTTTTTGTACCAAGGATTGAACCCAGGGATACAACCACTGAGCCACATTTCAAGCCCTTTTTAATTATGTTTTTATTTTGAAACAGGTCTCAGTAAGTTGCTTAAGACCTCGCTAAGTTGCTGAGGCTGGCTTTGAACCTGAAATCCTCCTGCCTCAGCCTCCTGAGCTGCTGGGATTGCAGGCATGTGCCACCATGCCCAGCCTGCAGTGAACTTTTTGCCCAGTCTGTCCTCTTGGGAAGAGCTATTCTTCATCCTTTGTCACCAAAGCTTGTTTCTCAGACTGTTAAAACTTCCTTCATTAAAGCAACACCCTAGTCAGTGGGCACCACCAAAAACACATCTTTGTGAATTCTGTTGTCCTTCCATGTACCCAGGTTTTGAAGCACTTTTCTGCATTTTAAGTGCCTGTGAACGTGCCCACATTGAGCCTTAAACACAGGTAGAGAGCAGAGTGTAGCCTGGTGGGTGAAAGGACAGCTCTTGGAGCAGATAAACTTGAGTCTGAATCCTAGCCCTGCTCCTTAGTTGCCTGTGTATGATGAAAATTACTTTCCCTTTCAGAACCTTGCTTTCTTCTTCTGAAAGGGGAAGAAGAGCTGCCTCATGTGGTTTTTCCAGGAATTATTTATTTGCTTGTTATCTTTTAATAAAGATAAAAGGGTTATTTAGCTCAGAGATCTGAGGATTCCTACCCAAGTTCAGGCAGCCCCACGTCTGTGAGCATCAGATGAGGGCGCTGGGTGGCAATGGCAAGGAGCACTTGTTGGAGCAGAATGCTCACAGCTACAGGCAGGAGGCAGGGGTAGGGGTTATTTAAATGAAATATGGAGCATGCTTAGCCTAGACCCTAGACAGTAGCAGAGACTCAGTAAGCCACTGCCAGCCTGGTTATATACATCACAGTAGGTTTTCAGACTTTGAAAACTTTTAAATTGAGAAACGGTTTTCAAAATGAGGTGACATGTAGAACATGACCAAGTGACATGTTCTGGTTAAAGACTGAGTGCACCCCCACCTTCTGCTTTCCCTTCTACGCTCCCCTTCTCTGCCATCCTCCCTTCTTGTCCCACATCTTCCTCCCTCACAAGAAAAGGCTGAACACCATCATGTTAAACTATACACACACAGAATTGCCAAAGTTTCCTCATTGACAAAGACGGGCAACCAAACCTTCGTTGTTCAACTCTGCCCTTGGACAGTTGTTTTTTTTTTTCTTTTTGTTTCCTTTTACATACTGCTAATTCAAGGATTTCTGTTTCTGAGTTGTATGTTTCCTTTTTAAATTGAAGTTCTTCAAGCTCAGGGACCACGTCTCTAAACTCTATCAACAGTGTCTCATAATCTTGTAGAATAAAGCAGCCAGGTTTAGGGAAGTGTCATATCCAGTATTTTGAATTAAAGGTGTCTTCATTTGCAGCCAGTTGCCAAGTTTGACTCTATAAAGTTAATTAAGACATGCTGCATATTTGATTAATCTGTTAAAAGGGTGAAGAGAAGTTGGCCCACTTTTTGTTAAGGGTGAGGTGAGCTTTCGCCACAAAGAATTAAAAACATGCATTTGCTGGTGACCAGAGGAGGGAAGTAAGAAAACTGAAAGAGGAAGGCTGTGCTTTATCTCATCTCTCTCCTTTCCAAGGTAGCTAGTTTAGCCTGGGACTGTTAAGTTACTTCTTGAATAGGGGTGAGTTCAGGAACAAGCTAGAATTAGAGAAAACCAAGACCCACCGTGTGAACTTCAGGGTATCTGTCAGTCTTTGGAGCAACGTCCTACACACAGGGTGTTAAGCTGACATATAGTAGTGATGACAATTTTGATAAATAAATTCCCTTTAGAAAAATCTCACGCTTACTGAAAATATTTTTTTAAAGGTAAACTGTGGTTAACCCCCTGATAATTTATTTTAGACCACTTTATTTTACATTTCAATCAACAGCTATAGAACATACGTAGCACATAAACACATTCATATCAATGGCAAATGAAATATGATTTCCCATTTATTTGTATTTATTCGATGAGTTTTTTCTAAGTTTAAAAGTAGTGAATGCTTCTTTATTAAAAACCAAAGACAGCAATGTATTCTAAAATATCAGTAAGCTATCAAAAGCCTAGTGTCCCACCTTCTAAAGATAACGCTGTCAACATTTCAGTGTTTTTCCTTCATTTTATTAAGTAGTGTTTGGTCTTTTAAAAGGTTGTAGATAGGGCTGGGGTTGTGGCTCAGTGGTAGAGCACTCGCTTGGCATGTGTGAGGCCCTGGGTTCAATCCTGGCACCACATAAAAATAAATAAATAAAGTAAAAAAAAATCCATTGACAACTAAAAAAAAAATTAAAAAAAAAAGACTGTAGATAATCAGAGTTTTCTCAAAAACTGAAGTTAAGAACTAGATATGTTAATCCCTCCCTTCAGACTTCCACATAATGGTAGTTTTGTCATCTTGAATAAAATCTGAATTTGGAAGTTTGGCCTGCAAGGCCCATGCCAGGGGACCTACCTGCTGCAGCCTCATCCTGGGGTCAGCATCGCCACCTTCATCCACTGCCTCCCCTACCCCTCATGTCAATGTGTCTCTGCCTTCCACATCTTCCACTATCCCGAGCCGTCTTCCTGGTCAGGCTTTCTGTCCAGAAGGCCCTCACTGCCTTTAAGTCTCATTTAAATGCCATTCTTCAGGGGAGCCTTCCAACCTAGGTCCCCTCCTCTTAGGCTTTGCCACAGCCCCTTCTCCATTTCCTTCACTATCACAGTGATTTGTGCCAATGTGCTGTTTGACTCTCCCTTCCCAGACAGCAGGCTGTGTGCAGCAGGATCACATGGGTCCTGTGTCCCTTATGTGGAGCCTGAGACTCAGTGAGCACTCAGAATGTGTTTGCTAAGTGAAGGAGCAAAATGGGGAGGGGCAGTTCCTGCACAGGGAGAAGTGGGGTTCAGACAGGCATCTTCCTTCCCTACCATACGTTGTATTCTGAGTTTGTGAAATAGTTCCTCGGGCACAGATTGACTAGCTACCAGCATATGGAAGGTTATTAGTCATCACAATGCAGGTAACAAGACATCCACACATCAGATGAGGAACTAACCCTAATTATGAAACCCAGTGTTTTATTAAATAATACAAATATGGAAGTGTCATTTAATGTCTATTCACATTTGTGTGGAGATTTCCTTACTGAAATAAATAGGACTTTCCCCCCAAGCAGGACAGTAATCTATGCGCAGAGAACGGGACATGGAGTACGCACGTGTAGGAGGTGTCCTATATGGGACAGTTTTTTGGGAACATGAACAACTTGTTCTTTCAAAAACGATTATTTTAAAGATGTTCTCTGCACACAGTCAACTCTAAGCAAATGTATGTAGATGAATCTGGTCATCAGGTGAAGTGAATAATGTTTGTAGCCACAGTTGTGCAAAACCGGCAGTCTGAGGAATGTCCCTAAATGGCGCTTGCCCCTAGATGTCACTGTTAAGAAGCATTTCATGAAATAGTCTGGAGTCTATTTATTGTGTTATTTTAACCTAGGCTGACTATAGTTTCCTTGCCAGTTTGACCAGGCCTTGCCTGTTTCCAGTCCCAGCAGTCTTGTCACCATTCCAGGATGACAAGGCTCCAGGCTCAGCTGCATGCCCAGTCCCTTTGCAGAGTCCTGACCTGGGAAGTTTTGATTTTTTTTTTTCAATTGTAGATGGACACAATACCTTTATTTTATTCATTTATTTATTTGTTTGTTTGTTTGTTTATTGGATGAAGATCAAACCCAGTGCCTCACACATGCTAGGCAAGCGCTCTACCACCAAGCTACAACCACAGCCCCTGACGCAGGAAGTTTTTAAGAACCTTTACCCAACTGAAGTCCATCTCTGCTGTAGCCTATTCTACCCCTGGAGCCCAGGTTGGTCTGTTTGTGCCTCAGTTCCTCCACCAGAGGCCTAACCTACCTACCTCTAGGTCCAGGGCCCTGTCCCCTCCTAACCCCAGCCCCAGGGACCACAGAGACCTCACCACCTGAAACTCTTCTAAAAACTGCAGCCACTCACCATTACTTCCTTTCTCTGACTCCCCTTCCTTCGAGCGGGAGTCCTTGCACTTGTGTACAACTGTGACCTGTGACCTGCCAGTTGGCCTTTCTCAACCTCCTACTCCATCCTGTTGCAGTCACCAGACCCTGTTCACCACATCCAAAATAGGAAACTGATTCTCATACTCTTACTAAATACCTGCTCTATTTCAGGAGCTGTGCCAGGCACAAAGAAGGGTCAAGTATCGCCCTCAAAAAGGCACGATGTCTTTCCAGCTTAATCCCCTTCATGTATAATTGTTCTCCAGTTCCGCCTGGTTTTTAAAGAGGTGAATCTTGCCCAAGACTGAACTTGACTACTGCATATCAAGCATCCACCCATCTCACCTACATAGCTCAGCTACAGTTTGGCAGACACTGCTGGGCAGAGGCACAGCCCCAGAATGCAGTAAGACCAAGATGTACATTACTTTGTGCTAAGGAATACTTTGTGCTAACAGTGGTTTGCAGAGGGAGCAATTAATCCTGCACTGGAGGATAGAATTATTCAGAGAAGGAAGTGTTTTTATTGAGCCTTTGGGGCTGAATTCAATTTTATTTTGTCAGACTCATTCAGGGAAGAGAAGGAACATCGAGACAGAACAAAACTAACATGAGCGAGTGCATAAAGTTAGAAAAGTACATACACTAGATATTTAGGGAGAAAAAGTACAATACCCCAGTATGAATGGAACATAGGTTTCTATGGAATGTGTAGTAGAACTTGAGTCAAGAAAGGAAATATGGATCCAACTTAAAATAGAGCATAGGCTGGACTAGAGGGTAGAGAGCAGAGCAAAGCAACGATGTCATTTGGAGCTCAATCGATTAACCACAATTATTCTAATTAAGGTCTATTATAGGTCAAGTGGGAGATGACAAGTTCATCTGTCACATTACACAAAATGTGCTGAGCTGATTAAGGATTCACTCTTGGGATTTTTACCCTGGTGCATTAGTTAGGTCTCATCAATCCCAGTGAAGAGACTCTCCGTACTTCACTCTCTGTGTTATGGATTGGAAGACACTTGCCTAGAAGGGTCCAGCAGCAGCTACATATAGGGGGTTGGATATGTTGGTGTGAAATTTCTGCTAGATTCAGACTTGTGTGAGCTTGTCAGATTGTAAAGACTTTGTTTAGCTTATTGAGTTTGATCACTATTCTAGAAAAGATATGAATCCATATATGGTGATGTATAGGCTAAGGAACCAGCATGCAGCATCCCCATTGCCTGCTACTTTGAAACACTAATCAAGAATGATCTTTTGCCTAGCGTTAGCCTCTTAATTCTAGTTTCTTTTAGAGAATCGTTTTGTCACCATGAGAATATTTTGAGGACTTCATTCGCCACGTTACAGAGTATATGCTCCATAGATGCCCTTGTAAAATTTCAATTGATTTTGGTTTCTAGAAAAGCAGTGCTTCTCCTAAACAAATAGGTATTTAAAAAAGCCTCTAAGCATTGGATAAAGAAATGAATTAGTTTCTTTTTGGTTAGAGATTTATTTGGAGACAACTTATATAGCAAGTCTACAGAGTTTTCCATGTGTGGTTTTAAATTAGTTTATTTCTCTGGCCATTATGAATCACTTCCTTTCTTATTCCTTTCCTTTCTCCATCCACCTCTCACTAATGTTGTTTTGACTTTTATGTATCCAAATAGTTCACCTTAAATCCTTTTTGCAGCAAGACTGGAAGATACACACACACACACACACACACACACACACTCCTTCCTACATATAGACTATTCTGAATAGTGACTAAAGTAGAACAGCTTAATTGTAGTCTTTAGGCTTCTAATGAGTTTCTAGCTAAATATTTGAGATGACAGCATAGTCCTTTCCTTTGCAAACAGCTAGTCTGAGAATTATTTTCGAGACTATGAAGATATGAATCCTAATACAAACTCAACAAGTACATGGCTAAGTGTTGGGCATCCTCTAGTTCAGGTTTACCAGAGAGTGATGCTTCCTGCATTATTAGGGCTATTAATCAGTGACCTTCTCTGGTTGGCCAAAATCACTCCTAAAGACACTGGCTGGCCAATTTTAAAATAAATAAATAAATAAAGTCCTTTACTGTAAACTGAATTTTTTTCTCTCTCTCTTCTGTGTCCTTCCTTTGGCAGACAGAGGTAACATTACGATTTAGGAAAAGTCAGTGGGTGGGAACTTTTTGTTTTCATTGATGAATTTTTGTGAGCATCTCTCTCTCCCCTCAGCCTTAGAATCTTTCCCTGGAGTTTCTATTTTATGGTCGTAATATTACTTCTTTGTTTTTGTAAATATTTCACTTCCACTTTAATTTTGGATGAGAATGGGGGATTTGACTATAAGAACAAGTATTCCCTGTGACCCTGGACAGTCTGCCACAGTCACAGCTCCCCAGAGGTTAAGAAACTAGGAGACGGTGTTTAGCGGTCCTTTGCTTCCTCTTTAGCAAACTGATAGGTGGGGCAGTTAGCAAATGGATTCAAAGTTTGGGCCCTGAAATGATAATAAATTCCTTTGGTTTCCAAAATTTACAGGGGTGGTAGCTTTGTAAAAACAATCCTTCCTTTGGTTACTTAGCTGCTGTAATTAAGGCATTTAAATCAACAATGAAATTAAGAGCAGATGTACTACATAGGCTGGACCTCTTTATTAGCTACTAATGACGTTAATGATAATTCACTCTCATTTCAAGTACATTAAACCAAATCCCCCAAATCAGATTCTTCCCTCACCGCTTCTTCTCCACTCAATAATACAGAGCCTCAAAATACAGTTGGGAGGAACGTTTGAGGTCAATGACAGGCAGCATTGGCAGAAGGGAAAATTCTGTTTCGACAGCCGGTAACTTCTGTGTTCTGGATTTTCCCCCAAGTTCCCAAGCCACATCCTCAGAGTCTCTCAAACCACAGGCCACTGAGCCCAACCTGCATGATCAGGACAGATTCACAGATGCCCTGGTTGGGTGCAGAGGACAGAAATGAAACTTCTAGGGCTTGAGTGGGTGGAGCAGGTGCTCCACCAGGCCCCGGAGGCAAGAGGACCACCTGCAGTTGTAGCCAGGTGCCACAGGCTTCCATCCCACCCACTTCAGTGGGCCAGTGAAGTCAACTCTTCCCCCAGCACTCGGTGGAGGGGGGCCCATCTCACCCCCTACAGCTTTGCCATCTAAGAAGATGTTTTGGACAGACAGAGGGTCTAGGTGGAAAAGTGACCTCCTTAGCATTGATAAGTGTATATGTGTTCAATAATGCAAATCTGCAGAGTATTTAGTAGTGATGGCCAACCAGTCACCTAGCATTTAAATCTTACCACAACTATATGAAATGGATGCAGTTTGTTATTGTTATTATTGTTGTAAGAAAACTGAGGTCCAGAGAAGTTAAGTGAATTGCCTGATGACAGACAGCTTGTCAGTAAGAAAGCCAAGCTCTGAATTTATACAGCAAGATGTGACTCCGCTGTTAACCACTGCTCCACACAGTGTCTTAATTTAAGCAAAGGATAATTAAATCTGCACTGAATCTCTAAGTCTGCACAGCCAGTCAGAACTTGTACATTGTGTCCAACAAGTAAGGAGCATGCAGTTAAACTTGGGGAGGAAGTTTTTCTTTTTCATATAACAGACCCTTGTGTGTGAAAATCAGAACTAGCCAAAACATATCAGAGCCAAAAAATATCATATAGACTGGGGATGTAGTTTAGTATGAGGCCCTGGATTGTCCATCCCCAACATCACAAACACAAAAACAAAAAATATATATATCATTTGTATGGTTGGGGAGGTCTTTAAGAGAAGCAACACAGTTCCTTTCCCTTAATGAATCTCTTTGGGTACTGCAGGAATCAGTATGTCAGTCACCACCTAACAATTATTTACTGAGCACCTATGGATTGCTGTGGTAATAACTTGGCCTTGGGTTAATTTCCCTCCATGAAAATTTCTGATTAAAAAGAGATTGACCACACAGTGGGCTCACCCAGCACGGGATTTGCCTAGAGCCCCTAGTATGTAAAAGGAATAGGAAATAATTAAAAATCAGAATGCACTCTAATTCAGAATCGAAAGGCATCCCCACAAAGCCTGTGTGAGAATCTTGAAAGTTGGCAAATTAATGAGACTGTAGCCTGAGGTGAAGTCTGCACTTAGCCTCTGTAATTACAAAGAACCAAGACAAACCTCTTTGGGTCCTACAGATGAGCAAAAGAAAACGATTTCCGCACATCGGTGGAGTCATAAAGAATGCAAGAGCACTAATGCACTGGAGCCGTGGCCAGGGGACAGCTGAGGCCTGGGCTACAGCAGGAACCATCCAAATAGACTTTTGAGTCTCTTCAAGTCTCCTGCTTCACAGTAAGCAGAGAAGAGATGGTAGGAGAGGGAAAGAACTGACGTGTCCTGAGCTCTCATAATATGCTGCCCTCTGGCCTCAACGAAGTCTTGTTAAGTTGCCCAGGCTGTCCTCAAACTTGCGATCCTCCTGTCTTAGCATCCCAAGCTGGGATCACAGGCATCCGCCCAGGGTAATTAATCAAATATTATAGTTTGGTAAGGTGTTTTAATATCTTCTATGGCAAACTTTGGTTTTCATTATTGCAATTTTCCAAAACATTCTCTTGGACCCTAACTATTCTGGATGAACTATATCTGAGTTTAAACACCGATAAAGATTTTTATTGAAATTTGATTGTGTTTATAGACTAATCCAAGAATAAGTTACGTCTTGATAATTAGCAATTTTATCTTTGAAGAACATCGCAGGTCACTCCATGTATTTTAAGTTTTATTTTATGTAACTCAGTAAACTGTCTTACCTTTTTTTTTTAATGTTTTTATATATGTGTCTATTCTAAGTCTCATGTTCTCATGTTATAAAATTGGGAACTTTGCATCTTTTCCTGTGCTTTGGGACAATTTAATGACATAATTGTACCTGTTTCTCACTAAGTAGGCATAACTCACCTTTATCACCTGCTCCAAAGCTTTTTTGGGACAGCATCCGCCATCATATTTTTTAAAGCCCTCTCTCTCAGTATTCAGAATTTGTATTAAAATTTCAAAGTTCACTCAACAATTTTGAGAATCAGGCAGTAAAAAGCTAACTCATCTGCTTTCTTAAAATAGAACAAAGTGCAAAATAAGGATAAAACTAAATCTCAGACACCGTATTTCTTTCACTTCTTTGGATTTCATTAGCTCTTGGCAAACATGATTTTTGCTTACATAAAGTTTATCGATTCCAGTATGGTGCTCAAAAATGACTCATTCCTCTTCAGAGACCATGAATATTTCTACCCTCAATTTCTTAGGAAGGAAATTGAATTTAAAAGGTAGAATAACAAACAACAAATAACTGAATCAATTAGCTTTTCTTGAGCACACCCTGCCTCTATGCGTCCACACTGCAGTGTTGAAGAAATCATAAAAATAGCCGATGTTCTCATCAAGTTTTCCTTCTGGGGCAGAGAGCTGCCTTGTGTATGATGGTTTCTTCTCATGATGATGCTACGTAAATGCCAGTACAGCCCAGGGGTCTTTAGCCTACAGTTACTCTAACACCCGTAACAGCAGTTTCTTCTCCTTTATCCAGGATGTCTGTGTCAAGGCCTACCTAGCCCTTCGCCATCACACAAACCTGCTGATCATCCTGTTCTCCATGATGTTGATGACAGGAATGCCCCAGTTAACCAGCAAAGAAGATATCGAGTACATCCGGGATGCCCTGACAGTGGGGAAAAACGAGGAGGATGCTAAAAAGTACTTCCTTGATCAGATTGAAGTTTGCAGAGACAAAGGATGGACCGTGCAGTTTAACTGGTTCCTGCACCTTGTTCTTGGCATCAAGCAAGGAGAGAAACACTCAGCCTAATACTTTGGGCTGGAGTAAAAAACAACTCCGTGTTCTAAAGCTTTTAAATCGGCGCATCAGAGTCATCAAGCTTGTATTTAAAATGCAACAGGACATGGTGAGAGTTGGCACTTAACAGAGCTCCTTTCCTAGATGAACTCCTCACTGGAGAAAAGAAAAGATGGGCATCGCCGACTGCTGAAGTTATATTCAGCGCTGGGCTTTTTTGCAGGTTTGTTTCTTCTCATTCGTCTCAGTGATGCTGGAGGACATTTCGAGTTGAGACAGACTGATGATGTCCTTACAGGGGCCTGATAGTTTGACTATCTTATTGAGTGCTTCTGGAAATTCTTTAGAATAGTTGATGACATCTGTTTTACTCTCCATTTTGGTTCTCCTCCTGTGCTTTAAGCTCTCCAGGAAAAAAGATGCAACTGTTGTAACCTTTGTCTCATTCCTCAAATGATGCTTCCAAACCTCCCCTTGGTGTTGGCAGATGTCAGTGGTGTGCTAAAAGCAAGGAAAGCGTGTTAGTCTTTTCAGTATCTTTTGCAATCAGATTCTTTAACACTGTGCAGCTGAGATGCACAGAGGGGAAACCCTGAACTTTGCCGGCCTGCCTCCAGGGTAATGGATATCCAAAACAGAGATGAGACCTTTTATTATCCAATACAATTAGTGTGGCCTCCAACACAGAAACTGGAAGTCACCAGTAGGTCTCTGCTGGCCTGCACCTGCTCATTCCCTCTCTCCCTTCCTCCCTGACTCCCTTCTTCTTCAGGTGAGACCTTTCTACAACCCTTTGTGGACCTCTGAGAACATCAAGGACATCTTTACCTTAGAACTCAAAACTTGGCTGAAAAAAGATTTGTATTCTAGGATTACTAGAATTATAATTACAGTTTATGAAGATGTTTAGTGGATTTTTTAAAAAGTATGTTATTAAGGGAGGCATTCTAGAAAATATGATTTTATTAATATGATAATTTCCACATGCTTTAATTTAAATTTCTGGTCTTAATATATATTTTTTTAATTTTTAATGGAAGAAGATATTTGTTATTTAAAGGGTTTGGAAAAACACTACTTGTCTTACCCATTTCTTGATTTCATAGACTTTTAGACTTTGGTACATCCTGTATTTACTAAAAACAACTAAAATATCTTCCTTAAAAAAAAATCTCATCTCTTAAGTTTCTTGATTAACCTTAGAGAGAGATCATTAAATTATTTATATAATATCTTTAATTACCTGTAGTTAATAAATTACATAAAAATAATTATGTTGATGGTGTCTACATTTAAGTATAATCAGATATAAATATATTTCTAATTTTTTTATTTTCAAAATGGATACCAGATGGACTTTGATGTAGCCCAGACCTTTCTTTTTTTGTGTATTAAAAAGCCAAGGGATGCTCAACTCTGGCTGCAAATAAGAACCACCAGGAACATTTTTAAAAAATACCCTTGTCTTCCCTGGGCACAGTGGTACGCACCTGTAATCCCAGGGAGGCTCCCTATGGGAGGCTGAGGCAGGAGGATCACAAGTTCAAAGTCAGCCTTGGCAACTTAGCAAGGTCCTAAGCAACTTAGCAAGACCCTGTCTCAAAATAAAAAAATTAAAGAGTTAGAGATGTGACTCCATGATTAAGTGCCCTGAGTTCAGTTCCAAGTACCAAAAACAAAACAAAACAAATCCTTGCCTGTGCCCCATTCTCAGGTTAAAATCTAATTAGCATTAGATGAGACCCAGACATCAGTATTTTTCTAAGTACTCCAAGGTGAATCTAACACTCAGCCAGAGTAAGAAGGCCTGCATGTCCTTTGGGGATATGGGTAGCTCATTGTCCACTGAGCTTTCTCCTTGCTCCTAGGTATCTACAAAGAACTCTTCTTCTTTGTCAAATCATCCTTTGTGTATACGTGCATGTGTGTGTAGTAAGGGTTACTGAGGATTGAACCCAGGGACACTCTACTACTGAGCTACAATCAGTCCCATTTAAAAAATTTTTTTTTTTTAATTTTGAGACGAGGTCTCACTAAGTTGCCAACGCTGGCCTGGAACCTCCTGCCTCAGCCTCTGCAGTCTCTGGGCCTACAGGTATGCACTACTACGCCCAGCACAACTCATCCTTTCAAAATCACAATCTAACCCCCTGTACAAGAATCATGTCCTGTACTGAATTTAATTTCTCTTCATAAATAGAGGCTAGACATCTCACAGCATCTCTAGACCACAATCCCCCACCATCCTTTTGGAGAAGAACCAGAAAAAAGGTTCTTCCTGATTTAAAACAGGCAGCTTTGACTGTGTTTCTAAAGAACAGCCATGCTCGGGCCTTGTACAAATGCTGCTTTTCATTTCAATTGCTGAAATAATCACCTTGATGATAAAGGAGAGAGGAATGGATTTATATTTAGCCTATTGGCACATATGCATACATACTTGCTCTTCAAATGAACCAGTTATTTCATGAAGCTGATATATGGGTATGTGTGTACATGGTGCACCTGTATATACATTGAGCTTTATTCTTCCATATTACAATGAGAGCTTAATTCAACTCTACCGGCTTGCAGATAAACAAAAATCAAAAATCATCTTTGTATGTTTCCTTCCTTTACTGTTTCCAGGGAATTGCATGACTAAGAATTTCTACACTTTTGAAAAGTTTCTAGAACTGGAGTCATCCTGCCACTGGGGCACTACCCACAACTCTCTGTTCAGTGCCAAATTAAAAGCCAGATCACAAGTAAAATGAATTCAGGCCAAAGCAACTTTTGTGTGTATGTGTCTAAGACTGGCAACATCATTTGCAAAGCCCAGTGTAAATGAAAACATGGGGCCCATTGTTTAAAAATGATTAAGAAACTGGAGATGGCAACAGCAGCACATCAAACCAAGTGCCCTTCTGAGTGTGAGGAACTGGGCATCTAGGTCACACACAACTGAATAATGCCTTTGGTGTGTATCTGAATAATGGCCCAGTTTTGCACGCCTAGGCCATGTCTGCATGAGTGCAGAAAAAATGCTCAGATCAGAATGTTGCTTCTGTTGGAATTGAAATACCTCATCTTTCTTGCTGTACACTAGGACCTAAAACATTGCTCTTGTAATAGAACTGTGGTCACGGAAAGTAAAGCAAAGCAAAGTAGATGTTTTAGACATAGCCCCACAGGACTGCATTTGACTAATCTTACCTTTGGAGAAAGTAGGAGGAAGACATTATAGATAACTAGAGAATACTCTTGACTTCCAAAAAAATTAACTATAGTAATTATATGTATATAACTATTTTTTAAACAATAATTTTTTTTTTTGTTTTGGTACTGGGAATTTAACCCAGGGACACTTTACCACTGAGATACATTCTCAGCCTTTTCAATTTTTTATTTTGAGATAGGGTCTCACTTAGTTGCTTAGGGCCTTGCTAAATTGCTGAGTCTGGCCTCAAACTTACACTCCTCCTGTCTCAGCCTCCTGAGCCTCTGGGATTATAGGTGTGTGCCACTGTGCCCAGCTTAAATAATATATATNATATATATATATATATATATATATATATATATATATATATATATTAGAAAAGTTTAAATGCGGAAATTCTGTACAATAGTTTGGAAGTGTTTGCTGTTAATGGAAATTAATTAGTTTGTTAAATAAGTTCAAAAAACTTAGTTTCTGTAGCCATTTCTTATCTTTGGTATGCTGGGCTTTGCTTTCCCTGATTATGTAATAAATTGGCAATTATATTTAACACTAGGAAGAAAATAAAAAAGTTGGGATTTCTTAAGGGTTCTGTTGGCTTATTTTCAGTTTCATCCAGCTCAATAATTCTGATAAATAAATTTGATTTTAGAGAAGGCTTATCTGCATTTTCTCAAAGACTCATTTTAGGACAGGTGCCAGGGAAACCATAAACACACATCTTGGTTAAAATGCCCACTCAGAAAGCTGAGACCATCTCTTCTGTACAGTCTAGGTAACCTCACTTGCAAATAGTGTAATTACAAATATTGATTTATTTTTTAAAATATTTTTAGTTGTAGGTGGACATAATGTCTTTATTATTATTATTTTTATGTAGTGCTAAGGATTAAACCCAGTGCCTCACACGCCAAGCAAGCGCTCTACCACTGAGCCACAACCCTAGCCCCTACAAATGTTAATTTAAATAAAAGAGAATTTGATATATTCTATATCTTTTCATATTGAAAAGACCAGATATTCCTGAAACTAAAATTCTTTCTTTTAAGAAACCATAATTGATTGCCCACTATCTTCTAGACACTGTACAAAGTACTGGGAATTAGAATATGGAATAAGACTGACCCAGTCCTGTCCTTCTATGTTTATAAGTGCAGGTGATAGCAGACACTTTGTAATAAGTAGGTGTTGGTTATAGGGTTAGCTGTGTCCCTCAAAAAGATACATTGAAGTCTTAACCCCAATTTCTGTGAATGTATTCTTACCTGGAAATAGGTCCTACACACGCGATCAAGTTAAGATGACATCTTTAGTGTGGGCCCTAATCCAATGTGACTGGTATCCTTATAAGCAGAGAAGTGACATACAAGATAAGCACCACGTGGTGAAGGTAGAGATTGCATTGATGCATTTACCAGCCAAAGAACACCTAGAGGCACTAGTAACTGGAGGAGGCAAGGAAGGATCTTCCCTTAAAAGTCTCCAAAGAAAGGGCTGGGGTTGAGGCTCAGTGTTAGAGCGCTTGCCTAGCACATGTGAGGCACTGGTTTTGATTCTCAGCACCACATATAAACAAATAAATAAGTAAAGGTCCATCAATAACTAATAAAAACATTTTTTAAAAAGTTCCAAAGAAGTTTTGATTTTAGACTTATAGCTTCCAGAACTGTGAAAGATGCCAGGCAAGCGCGTTACCGCTTGAGCGACATCCCCAGGCTGATAATGTATTCTTAATGTAAGAAAAGTTCTAATTCAATAATTAAACCTTAAATATATCCTCATAATATATTGAGTTTACAAAAGAAGAAATACATATGGCCAGTGAGCATATGACATAGACCTCAAATCACTAATAACTAAACAGATGTGATTTAAAATAATATAAGTTCATTCTCCCTATCATTTTAGCAAAGATTGGTACTGCCCAGAGTTAATACTAATTTGAGAGGCATACAGTTTCACACATTTAAACCAGGGAGTCAGTAAAGAAATACATGCCATTTTGACAAATTTATTAAAATTGAAAAGGTATCTAGTTTCTAACTAGCAAGTTCACATCCGAGAATTTATCCTTTAGAAATTATTGCACAGGTATGCCAAGACTTATGGTCCAAAATAGTTATCAGAATTCTTTGTAGTAACTAACAATAGCCCAAAAGTCTTTCAGAGGATTAGTTAATTAAACTACATCCATGAGAGGACTACAATGAAGCCCTTGGAAAGATAAAGTAGATCAGAATGTATTCACATCTACGTAGAGCCATGACATATTGAGGAATAAAACAAGGTGGTTACAGAACGGTATTGCACTAGACCATGTTCAAGGTAAAGGTAGGTTTGTACGTGCATTAAAAGGCTGGGAGGGTCTACTTGCACCATAGCATTCATCTTTTTTTCTTTTTTATCTTGCATCTACTTTTTCTCTTGGATTTTAGGGAATTTAACTTTCTATTATTTAAGTTTCTCAGTAAGGAGAGAAATTTAAGTATTTTCTTTTGGAGGAAAAATGCAGTTTCCATAAAAATCATATTCTTTCACTTATACTTCATTAAAAGCTCAAAAAAATGTTTCTCAAAAAAAAATAATGTGAAGTCAATAATTATCAAGCAGTAACATCAAAGCTATTGTCAGAATTTTTTGGCATAAAAAAATGACCATGTTAAAGTTTCCTGCTTTACCTGACCCTACCTGATGGTGATGTTATTGCTAAGGCTGCCCTTGATTTCTCCCTTAGCAGCAAAGCTGTTGGAGAAGGAGGGCTTCTAAGGATGCTACCTATTCAATCAGCAAGAGATGCATTAGCTGGCACGGCTCTTCTTATCTTTACAGTCCTCAGGCAGCACAGCTTCTGTGGACATGCTGAGCTCTCAAGCTCACATTTGAGGTCCCCCTTGGAGGTGTAAACAGCCTCATTTTCACTTCATATGAATGTCAGTTTCTTTTCTAAGCATTTGCTCATTAGAACAAGTGAGTAAACCTCAGTTCCTGGGGCATTGGTAAGAATCTTCCCATCTGGGGGCTGGGTTCTGAATCTGGTTTTATTATGCAGTTGGCCCTCTGACATGGAAGATGTATTAGGGGACAGGGACGTTTGCAACACCTTAATAGCACTTCTTTGCCTCTCACAGCAGATGGACAATCTTCTGAAAACAAACTCAGAATCTTTTGATGCTTGTACTTAAGAGTTAAAATGGGTTTCCACTCTCTGGCAGAAGTCTATTCGCTATTACCCCCACCATTTCCAGCCATGTGCAAGGTGTATGGCTGAACAGTGACTTCAGTCACCAGATGTGTATGGTGGCCAGAGCCATCCTAATCCCCAGTACCTCCCACATATACTATGTACCTTTCCTGTGCATCATCACTAAGCACCTGCTCTTAAAACAAAAACAAAACAAAAAACAACAACAAAAAAAAAACAAAAAACAGCCCTTTGGCTACTGAGGGCCATAACCCAATGCCAAGTCTCTGATTTCTCCTGAGTTCAGCTCTGCCAGAGCAGTGGTTTTGGAAAACAGAGAAGATAATTCCTCATATTTGAAGCAATTCCTTGCCCAGGTGCTAATTGCTTAAAGTGGCAGGGTACATCTGCAAATTTTCAGCAAATAAATAGATTTGACCTCTTTAATCTATTGAGATTTAAAGGAGTCCAAGACTCACAAGATCCTGGAAGAAATGCAGAGTAAGCATGTCTGGCTATGGACCCAGGGTGGACCTTAAGCCAGCAACTTGGAGACAGTACATATTAGAGTCTGAGCAAGATGGTGCAGGAACAGTTAAGAAGAGATGGGAAGTAAAGAGAGCATTTAAGTGGCTTTAGCCTTAGATAATCCCAATCCAAGTGTTAATTGTTAGTTAAAAAAGTTGTCTAACCTCTCTAAATTTCAGATCTTTCCTCTGCAAACTTAGGGAAGACAGGAGAACCTACTGTACAGAATGGCTCTGCTGATGAATGAGATAATAAAAGTGAAGCACTAGTAGGCCTAGAGTATGTCCTGGAGTTGTTGCTAAGTAAATGATAGCTATCATTTCTGTGTTTCTTTTCAAGGAAGGCTGAAGGAATATAAGGCAATCAAAAAGTTCAGTGGCTCCATCCTTGGAGCCTGACTCAGAAGTACTTTAAATGATGGAAATCTTACAATTTTCTAGTATGGTATCTTTCCAGGAGGATTTCAAAGGAGAAATAATTTCCATTTTCTGTCAACATCAGATACTAAGAAATCTTCTAAATAGCATCCTTCTCTGATGAGTTATTCTAATCAATGCAAATTAGCTTCTGGGTTCTGGGCCTAAAGATAATTAGACTGAGATACTATAATCAATTGACAATGCTACTGACTCCCATTTACTTAATTTTTTTTATAAAATCAGATTTACTGAATATTAGTTTACATAAATTCATCAACTCTAAATATACCATTTCATGAGCTTTAATAAATGTACATGCCTATGTATTAACCACTGTGGTCAAGATAAAGAGCAATTCTCTCATTCCAGAAAGCTCTTTCATGTCTCTTTGCAGAAAATTCTTTCCACTCTCTCTTAACCCCTAAGAAACACTGAAACGTTTTCTATCACTATGGTTTTGACTTTTTTAGATCTTCATATAAATGGTCTCATAAAATGCATTATCTTTTGTGCCTGGCTGCTTTCTCATAGCACAATACTTTTGAGATGTATCTATGTTACCTAAATAAAATAAAACTTAGAAAGGCTCACGTCTGAACAGCTTTGCTGTGGTTCCCTCTACAGCCAAACGCCAACTTTCATGGGAATTGTCTGCTGTCGATGACAATCTATGCCAATTGCCCCTATTCTATCTTGGATTATTGAGAAGGACCCCATTATTACTCTTCCTTTTTTGCTGTTTTTCCTCTGGTGTTGAAATAGTGCAGGGGTAGAACCTAATATGCTGCACCACAAACTAGCAGGGCCAGCATGCGAGCACCTTAGTCAGCAGAGAGCCCTAGAAAGGAGACCTCTGGAGCAATGTTTCTCAAACTTTAACATGCACATAAATCTTCCAGGCTTGCAGATTCTGATTCCACGGGTCTGGGATGAGGCCTAAGAGTCTGCAAGTCCAACAAACTCCCAGGTGAGGCCAAGGCTGCTGGTTCCTGGAACATACTTTGCATAGCAAGGCTGGACAGGACATAGAGCAGATTGTCAGCGAGGAAAGTCAAACAAACAAGAAGATTGAAAACAGGTGCCAAACTGTGCTTGAGAAATACTACTCAGAGACAGGAATTTTTATCATATATGATGAAATGTATATGTACATATTTTCTCAATCATCTCTGTTTCTTTAAATGGTGCTATATAATTTTTCTCATCTGTAAAATAAGGATTATCTCTACCTCTGTGGTAGGAAAACCTCTAACACACCCCAGGGATTTCTATTTCCTGATATTCACAACTGTATGGAACTCCTACCCCTTGTGTGTGATCTGGCTTTCAACAAACAATATGATAAAGGTATACAATGGCACTTCCAAGACTAGGTTATCAAAGTCTGTGTCTTTCATATTGCTGGCATCCTTTGGCTCTCTCATTCCCAAATGCTCAGCTTGATGGAGACACCTTCCATGTTACGAAATGAACAATGGACAGGTCTATGGGGCAAGGAAGCCAGAGGGATCACCAGCCACCAGCTTGTGGGTAACTGAACTCTGTCCACATCCACACCAGTGAGTGAGGACATGTATCTTCTCAAGTGGAGCCATATGAGAGGTCGAGTCAGAGGACCCAGTTGAGTTGTGCCTGGATTCTTGACCCACGGAAACAATGAGATCATAAATACTAGAGTTTTAAGCCACTACATTTGGGGGTAATTTATTATATGGCAATAAATAATTAATACTGTTCAGAGTTTCTTTGAAAGTTAAAGAAGACAAAGTAATTAATGTATATGACAGAATTTAACACTGTGCCCGGAACAGAGTAACTCCTTGGTAATCAGTCAAATCTAGACACAGCAGAGTCACAAATGTCACCAGAATTTGTAAACAGCAGCTGCAGCCACGAACCTAAGAATAATAATTTGTGTGTATAAAGTCCTAGTTTCACCTTGTCAGGAAACCTTCAGACTGAAAAGGCTGTCTTGTACAAATAAATACAAAGGCCCAGCTAAAATGCCCATGTGTAGATATGTAGACTATCCCACTTTCATCTACATAAATCCCATATAATCCCACTTTGTAACTTTTTTCCTCGAGTGTGGAGCTGGATCACGTGCCCTACAAGGCACCCAGGTGACGCAGAGAGATAGTAATGAGAAAGAGCAACTCCCACTGAGCCATGTTCTACAAAGTGGTGACCCCACTTTTTCTTCTCATTCTCTCTTCTACCTTCTTGTTTTGTTTTTTTTTTTCAAAGATACACAATCAAAGGCAAGCAGCAAACCAAATGGAAACTATAAAGAAACATTTAAGGGAAATCAGTCCTGGGCTCAGAGCTACCACTCGCTATAGCTATCGCAGCTCTTCACCCTCAACGAGAAAGAAAGACCATGATGAGAATTCACACACCTCTCATGCCTAAAGAATTGTTGGCCATGTTTTTGCTTATGCCTTCATTTAGATTTTAGCCAACAACACTACAGATCACTCCAAGGCACCCAGAACTGACGGGGAACTAACAAGGCAATCCTGAAGGGGCTGAGTAAAGAGTCACAGATGGGAGCATTGAAACCGGTAGTTGAAACTGGTTCAGTACCACCAAAACCTATATGAAAATGACTTTGGAAGCCTCTGAGACCAAATCCACTCTTCTCAACAGACCTTTATCCGTGTCTACTATGTGCATGACACTCAGTTGCGCTAGGCAATCCCAGGAAAACTGACCTAAGTCAGGCACCATCTGGTGGAGGGAACAGATGCATTTGCATTTGACTACAATGGGGGGAAACCTGTGATAAATCATCATCTACTGATGCCTGCTTTGCTCTAGGTTGTACCTAGAGTTCCATCAAGAGCCTGGGGATGGATGTCAATGGATAACTTGGATCATCCATTATGGACATTAACACTATGGCCAAGGGATATATAGTGCCCATTCTGGAAACAGAGGGTGGGATACACCCAAATGCCATTCCTTGGGGGAAAGAGGTCCTCAAAGGAAAATCCAAGTGCTGTTTTCAAAAGAAGGAGAAATGTTCAAAAATGACTCTCCCCATCCATGACAATATAGGAAAACAATTCTAGAGACAGTCTGTTGGAGGGTATAAGGAGGAGGGATACCCAGAAGCAAGGAAACTTCTGCAACAGACAAGGTAAAACTGGAAATGGTATGAGTCAGGACAAAAGTAGTGGGCAAAATCTCACATAAAGTACCCAGAGGTCAAGGAGAAGTTCTAAAATGTAGATTTGGAATCATCTGTGTAATGAATATGATTTAGGGGACATGTGGTACAAAATCAAAGCTTAGGTTAATATCATGTTCCTACCCATGTGTTATGATTTGGATCTAAGATGTCCCCCCAAAAGGCTCATGTATTCAGAGGTGGGGTTTTTAGGATCCTGAGGACTCTAACCTCATCAGTAGATTAATCCATGGATAGCTGAATGGCCTACAGGAAGGTGGCCTAGTTGGAGGGATGAGATCTGCAAGCCTTTCCCTCTCTCTCTTTCTCTCTCTCTCTCTCTCTCTCTCTTCTTCTCACCCCCCTCATTGTCTTTCTTTTTCATAGTTACCATAAACTCAGCAGCTTTCTTTCATCATGCCCTTCTCTCTCATGTTGTGCCTCATCTCAGGCCCAAAGCAATGGAGCTAGCTGATCATGGACTGAATCCTCTGAAACTATGAGCCAAAATAGATCATTCCTCCTTTAAGTAATTTGTGTCAGGTATTTTGGTCATGCCAATGAAAAGCTAACCAACACACCATGTAACCAAGTTCAGGTGACCATGGTATGTTATCATGGATATCAGAATAAGCAAGACCCAAGTTAACTTGGGTTGAAATTAGACACATACCACACATACAGATTTACTGGGGGGGAATTCATTTTTCATTAACTGTGGACACATATTTTTCTTCAATTTGCTTTAAAAATAAATGACTTTAATTTCATCACAATAATATGAGACACATAGTCACACACGTGATATAAGACATATTATTCTGAACTTTTGCACCCACCGCCCACATATATTTTGTATATTACAACCATAGTCCAGGAGCAAAGAACTCAGGAATCTCTTTTCATTAAGAAAGTACTAGAAGTAGAACAAGGGTGAGAAGGAACCCAGGAAATAGGAATTCAGGCTCTGCCAAATGGCAAACCATGACTGCCTCCTTGGGTTTCAGGATTCTCATCTGGACAAAGAGAGATGGAGCTGGACTCTGAAAGATTCCTTCCATATCTACCCCCAACATATCCCCAAGCCTGATAGTCTCCCTCCTTGGGAAAACTTTGAACCCCTCAACTATTTCCCAGTAGGGCCAGCTTGCTCTGTGTCCGTTCTATAAAAAGCCCACTGACGCCCCCATCAGAGCAGCACATGCTTAGGAAGCAGTATCCCTGTGTAGGTCACCTAGCCACACCCAGTGTGAAGAGCATGACCAAAAGGCCAGTACAGGAGGACAACTTCTTTCGAGGCAAGATCCCAGCACTGGCTTAGATCACAAATGGCAAGACTACAAACCCATTTGGAAAGAAATGGTGTGAAAGCTGATTCCAAGAATATTGGGTGTTTTATGAGGAGCCTTTTGGTTGAAAGCAACAGAAAACTGTTACTGAAAAACAAAGAGGGATTTATATTGAGGATGTAAATCTGTCTCACAAAACCTTAGATCAGAAAGTACACCCAGGTCTCCCTGTGGGAAAAACAGGAACTAAAGCCATCAAAAAAATCTTTCTAATCTGTCTTTTCTCTCTCCCCTCTCTGCCTTATCTTTTTCTCTGTGTTCTTCAGTCTCCCTCTTCCTGAATGTGAGCTTCCTGCTTTGCATTGAGCAAGCCATTAAGCATAGCTGCCTCTAAATTCTCCTCTGGTTTAATTATCGAGTTTAAACCTCCTTCACCTTTGCAGTCTAACTCAAATTGTATGGGCTTAGTTTGGTCAGAAATCCACCTCAAGACCAGTAAGTTATGATCAGAGTTATGGGATCACCTGGCAGAAACATCGCTCCTAACTTACCCATACCCCAAACACAGGCAGGGTAACAAACCAATTAACTCAATATGTTTTACCATCAACGGAGATATGTAAAAAAAAAGAAAATCAGAGATTTTCTTGCTCAAGTATTTCTTTGCATATTAAAAAATGTACGTGAAGACATTCCCTGATACTACCATTTTTCTCAATACCTAGCTTAACGAACATAAGATCTAACTGGAAAAACACAACTGCTCAATCTGCACATGACTATCACTGATTAGTAGCCACCACAATAACAAGAAAGAAAAGCAATTCACCCAATGGGAGTTAATCCTCCCTACCCTTCATCCCACAAATGAACCCGGGTCATTTAGTTCTCCCAGCTGAGCATGCAACTGTCATTTTGTGAGGGAAGCATAAAAATGATTTCTCGGCATGTGGGTGTGTTTCAGGCAAACACTTTTCTTCAGCAGCTCCTGATTTCAAATGAGAACCCCAGGCACTAGCAGGCACGTTTAGTGCTTAATAAATTTTAGAAAAAAAAAGAATAGAAATGATATGGTTTCCCTGGAAACCTTTTCTAAAGGGTTTGCACATGCATCATCTTAGGAAGCAGGTGCTGCAACGAGGTTGGGGGGGGGGGTTCTTCCCTGTCCTAAGCCATTCATTAACAGGTCAAGACCAAGGCTCCTCAACTATAGTTCCAGAAGCAAATGTTGGTTTTATTTGCTTAAGATTATTTAATATCAAGTCTTTCTTTACCAGCTGGTTCCATGAAAAAAAAATGTGCTCAGATTCATTTTGGTATTTGTTGAAGCATTTTCAAGTTCTGGCATATCAAAGAGAAGCAGAGGAAGTCCTATTGTGTGTATATCAAAGTGGGTGATGGGGATTCCCTGAGGAACCAGAGGAGATCACTCCATGATTATTATAAATTAGTTGAATCTGAATTCTCAATACAGTCATGTTTAGATTGCATTGCAGATTAGAATTTAAATGACCTGGAAAGACATCATGCATAGAGTTATCTGTCCCAGGACCTTTTTCAATAGCTATCATCCTACACATTTCTTGAGAAACATGAAAGAAAGAAAAGAAGAGATAAAGGTGGTTAAAAAAGAAAAAAAGAAAGAAAAGGAGGGAGGAAGGAAAAGAAGGAAGAAAGGAGACAAAGAGCTATCAGATTTTCAGGATTTAGGCAATTATCGATACCTTGATTTCAAAAGTACCCAGGAAAAGCTGGAGATATAGCTCAGTGGTAGCATGTTTTACCTGGCATGCACAAAAGCCCTGGATTCAATCCCCAGCAACGCACACAAAACCAAAGTGCCAAGGGAGCTAGGTTAGGAATTGTTCTTACCTAGTGAAAGGAAATATATTATGCACCACAAGGCTTATATAAGGGTCTCAGTCTGTTCAAGCAACTATAATAAAAATAAAATACACAGTGTAATTTATAAACAACAGAAATTTATTGCTGATAGTTTTGGAGACTGGGAAGACCAAGATCAAGCCACCAACAGATTCAGAATCTAGTGAGGGTATAGTCTCACTGTGACCTCATATGGCAGAAGAGATGAGTCTCTTTTGGGCCTTGTTTAGTCAGGGTTCTCTAGAGGAACAGAACCAACAGAAAGAAAGATAGATAGATAGATAGATAGATAGATAGATAGATAGATAGATAGATAGATAGATAGAATTATAAAAGGAGATTTACTAGATTGGCTTACACAACCAGAAGCTGGATAGTCCCATAATAACAAACAGTAGGCTAGAGGAAACAGTAGCTACTCAGTCCAAGAAGCTGAAGCCTCAGAAGAGTAGGGATCAATGATGCCAACCCAGTCTGGGACCAAAGGCCTGAAAACTCCCTGGAGAGTCACGGGGCAGAGTCCACTTTGGAAGAGTGAAGAAGCTGGAGTCTGATGTCCTCAGGTGATCACCGCAGTAATCTAGATCCCGTTCAAGAAGCATTGAACTTGTGTCTGCAGCTGCTTCCTTGTTCTTCCAACTTTTTGTTCCATCCAAATCTCCAACCTATTGGACTGTGCTGCCCACATTTAGTGCTTGTCTCTGCTTCATTTCACCGTCCCACATGCCAATCATTCTTGGAAACACCCTCTTTGAGACACCTAGAAGCCTCTTAATCTTAGGCATCTCTTAATAACTCAGATTAACCATCAAGAACATTAATCCCATTTGTGGGGATTCTCTCATGACTTAATCACTATCCAAGATCTCACTTTCAAATACAGTCACACTGGGGCTTAAGGTTTCACCATATGAATTTTGGGAAGGTGTAAACATTTAGACTTTAGCAAAAAGTAATCAATCCCCTCTTCCTCTTCAACATTTCACAATTCTCCAATTTCCTTCCCTATCCCATCTCCAGAATAACCAGGATTTTCATCAGAAGAAATTGCCCTTCATCTATTGCTTCTAATTTATGCATCCTTATTTGGGGAGGTCCATGTTATTTTAGAGTTTGGAAACTGTGGCATTTTAAGGCATCTACTGTATGTCCTGGGATGGAAGTCTAACTCTGTCCGGTGTCTAGCACCAATAGAACAGATGAAATTCAAGTAAATCACGTAGGAAAAGGGGTATCATTCTAAGATATGGAAAAGACTGAATAATACTCCTCAGTAAATCAGGACAGACAGTGCAGCTATAACTTTGACAAGTCTTGAATAAGGACTTGGAAAAGAAATATCAGCCCACATAGTGCCTACTCCAGATTCCCTTATTAAGCCAGGCCTTCAAAAAAGCATCCTCGTTTCCACTTGACACCATCCTTAGCACTTAGGATTCCATGGAGCCATGACTGAAAATACTCAATATTTTCAGAAAAATATCCCTTCTACTTCAGTGTGATTACCAAATATTTATGTGCCCAGAGTCATGTGAAATCTCTGGGATTCAGAATTAATAACATAAAATTCCTTCAGACACAAGGTAATTTTAGGTGTCTTCCTTGTATCTTTTCCTTCTTATTTTTAGGGAAAATTTAATCATGTTCCAAATCACTCTGGATAAAATATTATTTAGAAATAACTTTCTCAAATCGACTTTGGCCTGCTACATTTTCTAAAACACAAAATCTCAAGTTCCTAAAATGTTTATGACTGGTCTTTGCTCTTAGCATTAAAACAGGGCCAGCAATTTAAACTAACACAGGGTTTGTGTGAGCAACAACTGCCCTCAGCCTTCCGGATAAGTTCAGTTAAGGCTCATCATTTTGTTAGTGACCCTGTCCTCTAAATAAACCCTTGGTTTCTGTAAATCACAAATAAGATATGCACTGGTTCCTAATGAAAGGCCATATATCCTTTTTCTCAAAATTCCCAGAAATCTCTTAAATGCTTATATTTATCATAGATAAGTAGAGCATATTCTGAATACTTAAAATATTTTGTCTTTAATCAAGTATGTCAATTGAGTTGAGGATATTTTAGCTACATAAATCTGGATATAGAAACTATGGCATACAATGAAAAATTTCACAATGTATAATTAATTGGGCTATGCAATCAAGTGTTTGCTATTATTTTGACAACAGAAATATTAGGATCTAAATATATGCAGATTTTTAAAAAAATGTTTTATTTAACCTTTCTGAGACAAAAAGTATGTCATGACACTTGCAGAACTGACATCCAAGATTTCAACCTTGAAGAGCAACTTTTAGGTCCTTGATAAGTATTAACTAATCAGTTCTTGTAGGAAAACAACTTTGAATCCAGGCCTTGAGGCTGATGTGAGTGAGGGTAGAGGCCTTTAGCTAATGAGTGAGTCTTTCTGATCCCTCATATTCTGATTCCTTACAATTCTTTCAGTTGTGCATCACTTTTCTTGAAGTAATTTTTAAAAATTGTTGTTGTTTTAATTTAAAAAAGGGTCACCTAAAGAATACCAAATACTAATGTTGGCTATGGGACAGAGGAGAGTAAATGTTAAGGAGACTTAGTTGGTGATGGTGAAAATACCCAATATTTTCTCAGCCAAAATTATAGATGTAGATAGAGATGTTTAATTCAGCATTGGCTCAGATATTTGATGTAAACAAATCCGTGGCTGTAATCAATATTGCCCTATTTAGGTCTGACCATGGCAAGGATCTCTGTATTCCTTCTATTATAGAAACTTGACATTTCTTTTAGAGACTTCTTGCAACTCTTTCAAATGTTGACTGATTATATAACAATAAATAAGTCAAGTAACATGTGGATTTAGTCTTTTAAGACCAGATAGTCTCATTAAAAAAAAAAAAAAAACAATTGTCTCCTCCAGACGCAACTGTGAAACATGTAAATCTTGACATAAGTCTCCACATCAGAAAAAGAGACAAGTGTGAGGTCGGAATTATTTAAGATCAGTAGTCAGATAAGTAAGACTGCAACAACCAAACTCCATCACCAATAAAATGGATCATTTGTAAAATATAGACTCTGTACAATAGTATAGGGCATGGAAAATGTATGTTTCTAAGCTATATGCAATAGTGTAGATGGATCTTAAATAATTCCAGAATTATTGCTTTGCCATGTTTACTGGTTTTCTATGCTAACTCTTTGTAGCTGGAAAATCTATTTATTCACTTTACAACAAAAACTTTCAGAAGGAACCACTATGTGACTATGTGTCAGTCACTGGGGATTCTGCAGTGAACAAACACTGAGAAGGAAAATATCTGTTCTCATGAAATTATTCTGTGAGGAAGAGAACAATAAACAAGACAATTATGGATTATAAAAAGAATATTGAGGAAATAAACTTGGAATGTGTTATCAATTTTAATTGCATTTCCTATATTTATACAGGAGGATAACCACACATAGATGAGCTGGGAAAGGGCTTCTGAGGATTTACATTCTGAGCTGAGACCTGAAAGAAGAGAATTAGAATGCCAGCAATTATTTGCTGTTACTAGAGAAAATTAAGCACGTATAGAAATAGACGATGGTATTCACATATTGAGCATCAAAAGCCCTCTATGGGATGGATATGATATGTTTAAATGTCTTTGCATTATATATCTTTTTTTCAATTAGATATTTGAGTCCTCAAAACAAAATAAAGCCACTTTGGGGCTATAATATTATTTAAATCAAATACTATTTCCCAAAACAAGCTGTTTTCTGTTACCAGTTTAAGTGTTACCTTAGAGCAAAAGTACATCAAGTAATAAAAATCAATTTCATTTTTATATGTTTGCAATGAACAATATGAAAATGAAATAAAGAAAATAATTCCATTTTTAATACTATCCAAAAGAATAAAATACTTAGGAATAAATTGAAGAAAAGAAGTGCACAACTTGTACTCTTCAAATTATGAAACATTGTTGAAAGCCATTTTTTCATATAAAAAATACACTTTATTGCACATAATGTATGTAGGCTTCATGTATATTAAAGCCTTAATATGAAAGAAGAAGTCACAGAAATTTATATGACAATATAAACATTGGAGAGTATATAGTTTTATTACTGGGAATAGTATATTCTGAAGAATATTGGCTTGAGACACTCACATGAGCACAAAGAAATGTGTCCAAGAATGTTTAATATTCATAGCAGTCCAATGGTAGTCACATAAATAAGACTGGAACAACCAAACTCCATCACCAATAAAATGGATCATTTGTAAAATATAGACTCTGTGCAATAGTATAGGGCATGGAAAATGTATGTTTCTAAGCTATATGCAATAGTGTAGATGGATCTTAAGCTAAGAAATAAAAGTCAAACTGTAGAAGAACTCAGTATGATTTTAATTATATGAAACTCAGGTCTCAACATGTACACACAAACACACACACACACACACACACATCCATTGTGGGATAGTGTGAGAGCACACATAGTAGAACTTCAGAGAGAAGTCCAAAATACAGGTAGGTGGAGATGTGTGAAGGGAAAAAGAGATTAATATATTCAAGGAAAGACACACAGAAGTTTCAGAGTTTCTGGTAAAATATTGTTCTAACAGGTTGATGGAATTAGAATGCTAAGAGTCACTAGTCTATGCCTGAGGCAGACTGCACTTACCAAAGATGACACAGCAGTATCTACCCCACCCTTCCTGCTCTAACTACAGCATGATATTGGCAGCCTTGTTGAAAGCCATTTTAATACACCAAAATAAATGAAAAGACATCCACGTTCACGGATCAGTCCCCAAATAGATGTACAGATTCAACACAAACCCAGTGAAAATCCTTGCTGCATTTGTTTTGGAAATTTACAGCTGATCCTAAAATGCAGATGCAGGGACAAGATGGAGGATTTATATTTCCTGAATTCAATACTTACTGTCAAGTTACAGAAATTAAGACCACGTGGTACTAGCATAATGATGGGCATATAGATCCACAGATTGAATCAAGAGTCCAGAAACAAATGTTCACCTTTATGATAAAGCCCTTTTCAACAAGGATGTTACAATTCCATGATGAAAGAACAATACTTTCAGCAAATATTGCTGTTGGGACAACTGGCTACCCACATGTAAAATAATTAATTTGGATCTCTACCTCAAACCATATAAAAATATTAACTCAAAATGTATCTAAGATCTAAATCTAAGAACAAAAATCATCCCAACTCTTAGAAGAAAACTTAAGTTTTTATAATCTTTGGAGCATCAGGATCAAGTGATGGGTTTTAGCTCAGACACCAAAAGGACAAGCAACATAAGAAAAAAATAGATGTGATTTTATTTAAGACTTTTGTGCCTCTAAAGACAACATCAAGAACATTAAAAAAGACAACAAAACACTGAATGAAATAAAATGTTTTCAAATCATATATCTGATAAAGGACTCATATGTAGAAGATAGAAGGAGCTCCTCAAATACAAAAAGAAAAATTAATTCAGTTTCTAAATGGGAGGATCTGAATAGGCATTTCTCCAAAGAGCATATTAAAAGATCAATAAGTACATGAAAGGACGCTCAACATAATTAGCCACCAGGGAAATGTAAGTCAAACCCACAATGACATACCACATCATACTTACCAGGATGGCTGTCATTAAAAAGAGAATAATGGGTTTTAATGAGGGTGCAGAGAAATTGGAACACTTGTACACCTAGCAGAAATGTAAAATGACACAGCTACTTTGGAAAAGATTAAATATCTAGATATCTTAGGACCCAGCAAATCAACTTTTAGATATATAAACTAATTTTTCACACTATCCCACAATGGATGTGTGTGTGTGTGTGTGTGTACATGCTGAGACCTGAGTTTTTATAAAGAAATAAAAACCTATGTTCATACAAAAACTACTACACAAACAGGTGCATTTTTCAGAATGGGCAAAATCTGAAAGCAACCCAAATGTCCATCAACTGATAAATGAATAAAGTATAGCCATACAAAGGAATATTATCCAACAACAGAAAGAATGAAGTACTACATGTGCTACCACATGGATGAGCCTTGTGAACATGCACAGAAGAAAAGAAGCCAGTCACAAAAGACCACATAGTGTGGATTTTGTTTTGTTAAATGTCTAGTGAGGTATAATGGCACAAGTCTGCAATCCCAGCAGCTCAGGAGGCTGAAACAGGAGATCACAGGTTTAAAGCCGGCCTCAGCAACTTAGCAAAGCCCTGAGCAACCTAGTGAGACCCTGTATCTAAAATAAAAAAATTTAATAAAACCAGGCTGGAGATGTGACTCAGTGATTAAGCACCCCCAGGTTCAATCCCTGCTACCAAAAAATAAATAAATAACTGTCCAGAATTGATAAATCTGTAGAGACAGAAAGTAGATTAGTAGCTGCCTAGGCCTGAGGTTGGAGTTGGTTGGGAGGAAACGGTGAGTGCCCGTTAATGATTATGGGGTATGTTTTGGGGGTGATGCAAATGTTCTAAAATAATTATAATGGTTATGCAACTCTGTGGATATACTAAAACCACATACTTTAAATGGGTGAATTTTATGCAAATTATATCTTAATTAAATCTTTATTTTAAAGCAGGACCTGGGGACATGGCTCAGTGGCTTGCCTAGCAGAGGCAATGGCATGGTGGATTCAATCTCCAGCACCACCAAAGAAAAAAAGCCTATCACTATCTGGGCGCAGCAACACAGGCATAAAATCCCAGGTACTGGGAAGACTGAGGAAGCAGTATCGTAAGCTTGAGGCCAGCCAGAGCAATGTAGCAAGATCTTACATCCAAATAAAAATTTTAAAAGGGCTGTGGGTAGAGCTCAGCCTATGTCAGGATCTAGGTTCAATCTCTAGTAACCGGGAAAAAATATATATATATATATTTTTTAATGCTATCAGAGATAATACCAGAAAACATCAGTGTTCCTATCATTGAAGCATTCTGAAAATCTGCAACAAGTGACTGGAGGATGTGAGGAAGTGGGCTGCTAAGATAATTGCCTGGAGGAGAGCGGCTCTCGAAAAAGATAGGATGAAGAGAAGGGCGGAAGATAAAAACTAGCTCGTGACTTTTTAATTGGGGTTTTATCACTTTTTATCATTTCTACCCAGCGTACTTTGATGGTAACCTTCCCTCAGGTTATACTTTTATATTGGATTAACTCATAAAGCTCTTCTAGAAAGTTCTGGCTGAGATATCTTTCCATCTATAAGGATTCAGTAATGGATAATGGAATGATTAGACATTGTTTTAAAATGATAAAAGTTTGTCACACTAAGATAGGTTTTTACCCAGATGGCTTTAATGTATTCTTTTCCCCCTACTCTGGGGTGACAGAATACTAGTTTCCTTAAGATAATGTAATTTTTGTCTTTAAATGAAATTCTATTTCAGCACAAAGATTGTTGAAGTCTATATGAAGTGCTGTGGGGTTAAGAAGATGACTCAGATACAACACTTAAGGGTCTTAGGATCTCATGATGGGATAAAGGGTTTAGATAACTTTGATATCAGACACAGAGTATCATCCATCCGCCTTGGTATCTAGTTGATTTCCCAAAGCTTTCCTTCCATGTTTAATACTCCCTATAGCTTCTGAGAATTTGAGAAATTATAAATACTAGTAATCCACAGATGAGGGCTTCTACTCCACTGTCCACATCATTTCCCTCCATTTCCTGATCTGAAAAAGCAGCATTTGAGTCCTTTAATTCTCTCGCATTCAAATCTCTTTTCTGTGGGAGATTTGTATCCTCTAAAAGAAAAAACAATCAAAATCCAAAAAGCAGAGGAAGATTTAAAAAGTAAGACAGAGACAGATAAAAGCTATTTCATTCTTTATGATCTTAAAGACCCAAGTGTTTTGAGATTCCTCAACATCTGGACTTTTCTTTAGATAAGTTTTCCCCAAAACACATGTAATACCAACACCTTAAAATCTGCCAGTGTTACAACATAAATATTCAAGACACTCCCAGATAAATGCAAAATTCCAACTTCATTTTTACACCATAGAATTCTCTTAAAGCAAACAACAAGGGTCACCTGTGGCAACAATTTGATTTCTTGATATTTAGGCAAAATGCATGATTATGTATAAAGATATTGGTGCAACATTGCTCATAAGAATAAAACACTGGAAACCATGTAAATGCCCATTACTAGAGTATTTGTAAAATAAATGTCATATTGCAGAATACTATTCAGTCATTAATAAAATTAAGGTGGATGTATATGTTTACATGTACTGACATGGAAAATGTCCAAGATATATATTTCAATAGAAAAAAGAATACTATAGAAGAGAATGTTTAGTGTGAATCTACTGTTTCCCACAATATAAACTTCTCCAGAGCTAATGGCTAGATTCTTGTCCCCCATGTTATATGACCTATGTAACAATACATATGCATGTACCTAGCACACAGCTGATGCTTGATGTCTTTAATGAAGGAAATACTGCTATTTACCAGTCATTTTTTAACAGTACTGAAAATTGAACCTAGGGCCACTCTACCACTGAGTTACAACCCAAACCCTTTTTATTTTTAATAAAATATATTGTCCGGGCTGGCCTTGAACTTGAGATCCTTCTGCCTCAGCCTCCAGAGTTGCTGGGATTACAGGCATGCAGCACCATGCCCAGCTACCAATTAATATTTTTATGAAGAAAATTGACAATGACACTTTTATAATTTTTCAATAATGCATTATTTTCTGGGTAATAATTGCCAGTAAATTATGAAGTCTTTTGTTTTTTTTTATAGTTTTTTAATGAGCTCTCTTCTGCGTTTAGCTGCCTTTTAGCATGATTTCTTCTCTTCAGTTTTATAATAAATGGCCCCACATTCTTGTTTCAGCTCTGTGAAGGTTCTTGTAAAGGCAGTGCCAGTCAAAGTTCATGATCATTTGAGTCCTGCTTTTGTGTTTAAGTAGATGCATTTGCAGAAACCGACCCCCAGGGGTCAGAGTTAACAAAGTAGAAATAGACTGGGGGTTTAGTCAACAGCTCAAGAACCCTCTCTGCTATTCCTCTAGAGTAGCCTCTTTTCTTTTGTGAGTTGGGTTTTTCCATAAAGTTGTGGGGTTGTTTGTTTGTTTGTTTGTTGATACTGGGGAATTGAACATGGGCACTTTACCACTGAGCTACATCCCCAGCCCTTTATATTTTTTGTTTTGAGACAAGTTCTCACCAAGTTGCTGCTGAGACTGGCCTCAGACTTACCATCCTCTTGCCTCAGCCTCCTCAGTTTCTGGGATTACAGGCATGTGCCACTGCACGGAGCTCCGAAAAGGATTTTTTAAAATTTTATTCACCTGGTGTTACAGGAGTAGATCGAGTTGACAAAAAGAGAAGACAATGTCAAAATCATCGTGAGTAGGCTAATGAGCCTTTTGTATATTGCACAAAAATGTTCCTGACTTGACAACTTTGATAACTATTTTAAGTCTTTCCAAATCCTTTAGCAAGAATGTTCTTTGCTGATTTCCCAATAGATTCTATAACCACAATGATACAATGTATCTTTTTAGAAAAAAATTACTTTATATGTATATTATACATATACTTTGCATCTGACCTCAGCTCTAGATTACAGAAAATGCAAATACACACACACACACACACACACATTGAGAATTGCTTACTCTTTAAAATACTTATGGTATTAAAATTCAGATTACCACTTAATTCAATAGTCTTGGAGGATAGTCCTATTAGAGAGTTGCCTCTTTAGATTACAATGAAAGCCATTCCTTTGATGGCAAACAAATGTCCCAGAGTTTCTTGCATCCCAGCTGACTTTACTGTTGTCCCATGAAAAGCGAGAAAAAAGCAAAAGCCACTGTGCCTGGGTAACCAGCAAGCCTGAGCACAGCATTTACCCAACTTTCATCAGTGTTCCGTAACCCCTGTCACCCTGGCACAATACCATCTCCCAAACACCTCCAGTTGTTTATCTTTTTTCGTATTTTGCTTATAAGATCCAATTTCCTTATATTCTCCTCCTTCCTAAGTTTTATTGTTATTTGGATTCCTCATTTGATTGTAAACAAACTGCATCTTATTCTCAACCCATTCAAAGAACTTCCCTGCTCTATTCTCCTTGCAGAGAGGGAAACTTCACTTCCTGAGTCCCCTGGGATAGAAGCGGCCCTGATGTGTGTATTGCAGGAAGGCAGAATTCTCCTGTTTCTGCTTTCAACTAATGAATGCATCCGTTTGCCTCTCATTGTCATTCTCACCTCTGACCTCCCTTAGACATTCACCACAAACTCGGTCACTTGGGTCACCACTTCCCTCTGGAGGGCTTTAATCTCCATGACCAGCCTCCTTTGTCACAGTACCTTGACCTCTCATGTCCACAACTTGAGTTTAATTAATTACTTCCCTGAATTGCTCCATCTCTGAAATGTTGAATTCCAACACCACCACCTCCATCACCACAACCTATTCTTCCAGATGACAACAGAGTCACCATTCAACTATTCTGGCACCTCTCCTTTTGAATCCCACCCACTCTGCCCCGCCTGCCAAGCCTACCTTGTGTCCCTTCGCTCTTTCCACCCCAGACTCTGCTCAATTGGTGCAACCTTTTGCCACTTCCCTACTCTACATTATTCAATTCCTCACCCACGTGGACTCCTTTTCCTTCTCTCAGCTCTTCCCTCTTCTGTTTTCAAGTCACATACTCTTCCAGAGTGACCTCATTTCCTCCCAAGCTTTCACTGCCTGATAAGCTGATGCTTCCCAGATCTCTATCTCCAGCCAGATATTTCCCCTGAATTCCAGAGCCACATAACTGGAGTATCTATTGGACATTTCCATACACTCTTCAAACTTAGCTTGTCAAAACTGAGTTACTCATCCTTCCCCCACAGCAGGAGTGGGAAATATGATCTTCCTTCCATATCCTTCATTCGAGTGAAGGGTGCATCATCTACCCAAACTGCAAACCAAGAGTCATTCTTGACTCTGATGTCTCCCTTAGCCACATACAATGTTGCAAGCACCAAGTTCAGTCAGTTGCACTTACTTCTAAGTATCTATGAAATGCATCCACCCCATAAGGACCCTATCCATTTCTTACTTGAATCAGGAGTCTTTGGTTGCAAATAAACTAGCAATAGAAACAGGCATAGAAAGTAGCTCTGGCTACTGTGTTATAAGGAGTGTGTGTGTGTGTGTGTGTGTGTGTGTGTTGTCAGGATACTTGGCAATTTCCCCAAATTGAAGAAAAACTACTAGGCTTTTGGAAGGATAGGAACCAATGGTCTGCAGATGTAGGAAACCTTCTAAGGTGTACGATTAGCTGATTCAGCTTCATTGCTTTGTGTTCCTGAGTACCTCCTAACTAATCTGTCTAAACTACCACCTAGACAATAAAATCTAAACACAGTGGAAAATAGTCTCTTTTTCTAACATAGAAATCCAAATATCTCTTTCTCATGCTTAAAATCATTCAATTTTGAACTTTTAGAACAAAAACCTGAAATTTCAACATTCATGAATTGGCTTCTATTAGCCCCCATCCCTGCAATTCACCTGCTCTTCATCTACCTCACACTCCGTACCTATTTGACTACCTACATTCAATTCTTTGCTTATGCAAAATTTCTCCATGTTCTGGTGCCTGGCAGAAACAGAACTCACCCAAAAGAGTTCACATGAAGACCCTTGAATGAAGAACTACTTTGGGAGGTATAGGAAGGGTTAAGTGACTCAACCAGAAAAAAATGAAGTATCCACAGACCAGCAATGGTGGGAAACCATCACCAGCTAAAGCTGAAGAGACAAGGGGAGGAAACAGTGATGTCAGATCCCAGAAAGAGGTGGAGTCATGATAGGGAGGCACAACCATTTGGAATTATAGGTGCTGGAAGCTGTAGCTACTGCCAGAGGTTTGGAATGCCCACCTCTACAACAAGTGTTTCTATTCCCCTACTAGAATGTTCCAGCATAGAATTTTTTACACCACTGTGGCAGTTTGCTCACTCATCTAGCTTCTGCATAAGGCTAAATCTTCCAGAGGACCTTCTATATCCTAGCTTTGGCATACCCAAAGCACACACAGCACAGAATCTGGCTCATAAGGAATGCTCAACTGATATTTGCTGGATTAATGAAAAATAATTAATTTAGCTATTTTCACATTTTCAAGGTAGAGTATTTATAAGCAATATAAGAAAAGTGAAGCAAGCTTTTCAGGTTGGGTGGGAGGATATGATTATTGAGATAAAAAAGCTACCCACTCCTGTGTTGGGCTCCTTCTGTCTTCAGGATTAGACACCACCCCCTTGAGGGAAAAAAAGCATTAAGTTAAAATGGGAATAACAATTTCTCTGATTTTTCAAGGAAACAATGAGCAAGAACCCTATGTTAATATAAAGCAGAAGGCAAGTATGTCTTTTCTGATGCAAAAAAATGAGTCAATGAGTATCAATGAGATTCCCCAAACAGGAGGATACTTGGAGCAAAGAGAAGAGGAAACATCAAGTTTAATTGAGAGTGAACAGGCCTCTCTCTTGACCCTAGGAGTGGTGCATGGAACATGGAAGTGATGGCAAGATGTCCTACAAGAAACAAAAGTGAGTTGGCTCTCTCAGGGTAAATACGAGTCAAGACTTAATGGATGAGAATGGAGGTATAGAAAACAGCTGGCTCTTACACCTGTGAAATTTCACTGCAATCTGATTAATTTATCTTTAAAAATGTGTCACTCTGTAGCTTGGGTACAACAAGTCAGGAATCAATATCTGATGGCTCCCAGAATAACTTGCCAACTGTTGGACCAAGTGATCATTCACTAAAACATGAGATGTGTTAGAAGCCAGGCTCGTCTCTCCTACACACATTCAATATCAATTCAATATCAAGGCTCAAATATGAACTTTTATAATCTACTCTAAAACAATAGGTTTTCTTATGAAAAATTCAAAATCATAGTTACAAGGCTAAAAGTTGAAGGCAGATGACCTTTGATGAGCCAACCTCTGTGATCCTGCATTTTCTTCTCTATAAAATGGGGAGGATAATTCCCACTGTTCCAGCTTTGCATTGCTGTGACAACCGAGTGCAAGAAAACCCTCTGCGAAGACAGAAGTGCCGTGAATTGCAGGCATCAGCTAGCTGATGGGGCCTCTACCTACAGTGTTAGGCCCAAAGGGAGCTGCATGTTATAAATGATAGTCCCTAGTTTTCTTTTTTTAACCAGAACAAAACGTCACTATGATTTTGGATAGAAATAATTAAATGAGGGAAGGTTCAGAGCAGCAGGAAAATTTCAGGCGACTTAAGCAGGGGAAGTCTTAAGTCAAGGCAGGAGGAAAACTTGGAAAAACTGAGACAAGGAAAGGAAAAATAAAACAAATATGCAGCTTACAAAGAGAAAGAGCCAAAAAGCTCAGAGAACTATGGCTCCTTTTCCCAGGGCAACAGTCCATCCCCAAGCTGAATGCCCCTTCCAAGGGAAAGAGAGAGAGTTTTCCAAAGGATGGCATCCTCTGTGGCTGTCGGGGTGGCAAGGACAGGAGAACTGTGTATTTGAAGATGAAAGGAAGACAAATCACTTGAACCAAGTCTGAGTAAAAATGGAAGAAACAATGAGAGGAAAAAGGCTAACAGCCTGAACTTGCACTAACGTAAATTATGTCAAACATGACTAAATATATACAACACACAGAGCAAAAGCAGGAGCTCAAGTTCACACATCAGCCAGACCCGGGCTCACCAGAGGAGCCAAGACTCTCAACTGCTCACACTGTGAACTTGCCTAGCCGGCCTAGACGAAGGGATGCCAGGCTGGAGGGATGGCATCATTGCAGAACTGGTACGCCCAATCCAAAGCACGGGAGAGAGAAGCAAAGATGAAACACTAAACACTCCAAGTCAGCACGCGCGTGTTCAACTCCCAGTTCTACCACTTAGAAATCCAGACTCTTCGATGATTCATCTCACTTTCATGAACTTCAGTTTTCTTCTCTACCAAATGGACTTGATGACTCTGGCTCCACTTGCAAGGTTTTTGTGAGAATCAAAAGAGTTAATAAAGTCATGGGCTGTGGACACAGCTCAGTTGGTAGAGTGCTTGCCTTGCATGCACAAGGACCTGGGTTCAATCCCCAGCACCACAATAAAAAAAAAAAAGAAAGAAAGATAAAGTATGTCATAAATGGAAAAATAGTAAACAAATGGTCTCTATCAATACAGGATTTCCATGGGGCCTCTGCCTACAGCGTTAGGCCATGGAGTCCACGTTCCATGGAGTCCACATTCCCTCCTGCTGAAGCACATGTACAAGTTTAGATCATCCTGAGTTGGGACCTCCGCCATCTTCACCCAGTTGTCTTCACCCAAGGAGCAAGCCCCCTTCTTCCTGGTGAGCTTGAGCCACGGCTCAGCTGTGGCCACGATGATGACAGACCTCTGCCCAGCCCTGCTCTTCTCTCTCTTCTTTCCTCAGAGCCCAGCAACAGACTAGACTCCTACATGCCTCATCTGCTTCCTTCTGCTAAAGTTCCTTGGCTCCTTACTTCCCCACTAATGGCATTACTCATGGGAAATGGCCTGCTATAGGGGCCCTGCACACTCTACCTGCCTCTGCCTTTGAGTGCCTTTGAGAAGAGGCCTTTCCTTCACTGGCCTTAGCAAGGAGGGTGGGGCAGTAGGGACATAGGGACTTTTTGTGCTGGTCTAGATAAACACTTCAGTCTCTTAGGGAACTTTGGGGATCCTCTGGGGACTCCCTTCGCGGCACAAAGACAAATGACTTGTGTGTGAGGAGGGGTCTCAGAGGAGGCTGAGTCCTGCCTCGTGTTCCCTCTGCCACTCAAGTTGCAGCCATTGACGCCACTTTGCCATCAGTCCTGTTCTGACGAGGCTCTCCAGTCCCTGGCCTCCTAGAGGCCCCTGTGCACTAACATGTTGCCCCACTGGCTTCCACTTTTCCTGGTCTCCTTCTCTCCTGCTCTCCCACCTTTTGAGCCCAAATAGAAGCCCAGGACTCCATTGAATTCGGTGATGCAGGGCCTACTTGTTTTCTTTCCTTTTTCCCTTGTTGAAAAGAAATTTCTCTCAGTGTCCACCATCCTGTTTAGCAGCATTGCGTTTACAAGTTTTACTCACCAAAAAGTTTGCTACTGACTCCATATTATTGAGTCTCACACACCCCTAGGACAAAGATGGGCTCCCATCTAGTGGCGAGACGTCCAAGCACTCAAGAGGAAAGAGGAACTTGAGGCCATTCCATGGTGATATCACATTTTTTTTTTTTTGCATTATAAAAATTTACAATGACCTTTCATGAATGCATTATTTTATAGCAGTCTTACAACCACCACATGAAGCTAGTTTTTCCAATTATAAACATAGAATTCACACACACAAAAAATAAATATAGAATTCACAAAGGTCAACTAACTTGCCCATCAAATATTGAACCACCTAGACATGACCCTGGAGTCTAAGCCCAATTCTTGGGGGCTGTTTGGCCTGCTTGGAGCTTTTTCCAGCACCTATAAGGCTAAAACCCTTACCTCTTTCAATCTCCCCTTCTAACACAGCCTATGCTGATCAGTATTTTAAATTACACACACATACACACACACACACACACACACTCCAGCGCTTGGCATTCCTGATTATCTTCTCACCTCTCTCTACCTTGTCTTATCTTTTTTTCCATAGCATTTAATACCTTCTAACATTGGACATAATTTACATGTTCATTACTCTTTTAGTTGTTGTTTTCTACTTCCCCCGGCTAGAACATAAGCTCCATTGAGTGGAAATCTTTATGTTGGTGGCCGATGTAACTCAAGCACTCAGAATTGTACCTGGCATGTTGTGATGCTCCATAAACACTTGGAGAGTGACCAAACGAACTGATGGATTTGCACTGTGTTTTGAATGTCCCTAATCCACCGGACACTCAGTCCTTAAATGCACTCCCCTGAGCCCTCTGGGATGCTTGCTCTGAACTCAGCACCACTACCATAATCTCAGCTTTTTCCAAAATCCTTTTTCCCTCTCATCCCAACCCAAGTCTGGCTCTCGACTGAGAACATCACCTTCTTGCAGTCCACGTACAAAGAGGCAGCCTTTTCTCAGCTTGAGGTTCCAGTCACAGTGGCCCCTTCGCAATCAACCTATCTATTGTAGCATCCCAACTCTGTTCCATTGCTTTCTTCTTTCAATCTCTTCTTTCTTTTCTTTGAAACACCTTAGTACACAGAATAGGTACTATATAAGTGAGAAAGGAAAGATAGATGAAGAGGTGAGAGAGCGGCAGGCATAAAAGAGAGCTGGGTTTCTCCTTGTTTATTCCAAACCTTTTTACTTTGTTCAACTGCACAGGAGGAAATAATTCCTTCGAGGAATCACCGTATTCCTGAAGTCCCCTCACTCTATTTTAGACAGTGAGCATAGCTTGAGAAGAATGGGAGTTCTGGATATTAAAAAGGGCAAGGCACAAGATCCAGTAACAAGAATCTGATCATGGAACCCGGGTATGCAGGAAAGAAGGGTCCTGGTCAGTAGGAAGCAGGAATGGGTATCCCCAAATCCAATCTTTTTGGTGTGCTCTCACTCATTTGATGAAGAGATTCATAATGGCTAATTCCAATGTCGTCCATCCTATGGACACAAGAAGGCAACCAGAGGGCTAACTCTTCCAGTCCAAAGGGTGAAAGCATCGTCTCCCTAATCTTCCAAATAAAGCCAACCATGTTGATTAAGTAGACAGCCAATTCAATCATCTTTTTTGAATAGCAAACTTGCTCTGGGCCATTTCTAGGTGGCAACCTTCCCTTACAGGTTTAACATGCATAACCTTGTCTAATTCTCTCCAAAACCACATGATGTCATTGTCATTTCCCATGTGGCAGATGAGGAGCCTGCAGAGTACATCGGGGAGTGTGAATTAGTGGTCAGACAGCCTGGTTCCAAAACTTGCAGGCTTCACTATCATGTTTTATTACTTCCCTTCCCTGCTATTCATAATCAAACAACTATGGAGTTCATTTGATAGCAATAATAACCCAGCACTTCTGTGCTCAGATCAAAATTGCGATTTGCTTACAAAGCTGGCCCTGCAGTTGTTGGTGCAAAGTCAGGTCCCAGAAAATGTTGCCAACAATTGCCTACTTATGGCGGTAGAAACTAGTTTTTTCATTCCTATTTTGTGAAAATGACAAAAGCCCTTGACCACTCAGCAATCTGTGTGGTCATGGGCCGCCCTCTGTGATTTGCGGTTCTTCCTGAGCCCCCGGCTATAAGAAAGTTCAATGATAGAGGATGCTTTCCCTTAAGAAAGAGTTTTTATATTGTATATATTTATCAGTGCATCACTTCTCCTTTCCAAAAATAGGACTTTTATTCAGACTACTCAGTTCTGGGAAGAGAAACTGCATTTGAATATAAGCATGAGTACCACCTGTGGCACTCTGAAGCCTGCACACCAGAGTCACCTCCGAAACAGGCCTGGGGACTGAGGAAGATGGGCATCCTCTCAAACATCCATCCTCACAGCAGATTCATTGCTGGAGAAATTCTTCAAGATTCCATTGTTCTTTTTAAAACATGATCTTCCATGAAGAGGAGATTGTCCAATTCTGCCCTTTTCTGGGTATTTGGACAGTACCCAAAACAGGAATTCTCAGAAGTAAGGTCTCACCACTATCTGCTAGGGTACCTGTTAAAAATTCATTCGTAGGACCCATTTCAAACCTACTGCTATGGTTCCCTCAAATTTCATGTTACAAATAATCCCCAACATCATGTTAATGGTATTTGAGAGATGGGATCTTTGGAAGTTGATTGGGCCATGAAGGCTCTGACCTCATGATTGAATTAATTTGTTCACATATTAATGGGTTGTCCCAAGAGTGGCTTTTTATAAAGGTGAGCTCTCCCTGGCTTGTCTGCACTCCTCTTGCCATTTGATGCCCTGAGCTGCCTTGGGACTCTACAGAAAATCCCCACCAGCAAAAAAAAAAAGTCCTCACCAGATGTGGCCCTTTGACCTTGGACCACCCAGACTCTTAAACCACAAGGTGAATAAATCACTATTGTTTATAAATTATACCATCCATGGAATACAGTTATAGTAACACCAAATGGACAATGACACCTACTAAATTAGATTTTCTGGAGGTAGGGCCTGGGGATCTGTATATTGAAGATATGAAGGATTCTGAGGTATATTAGAATTTAGGAATTATTGGATTTGAAAATTAAAGATTTGAAAATTAAAGATCCTAACTCTCAGAAAAATTTGGCCCAGATTAGATCACAAACATTTTAGGCGGGGATTTTTTTTTTCTTTTTTCTTTTTCCAATCACCCTCCTGCTATTGTGTTAACAACCAGGCACTAGGGAACTGCAGATCCATTACAGAACAAAAGGTCTGTAGGAAGAGTGGTGGCAACGGGCTCACTTAAATGCCTCTGCCTTGCTAATAATGCTGGCTGTGGCTTAATGGGAATTTGCTCTGAACAAAGGAGCAGAGTGATGTGGTGTGCAGGTGAATCTGCAATTGCCATGGAAACCACAGCCATTCTCTCTAGATAGGATCCCCTCATAGGCAACCGTGCCATTCTGTTTTAAAAGTTCCTGCTTCTGCTTACCTCAGATTAGAATCCTGTTTTCTTGGAGGGACTTTCATGGTTTATGGAGTTTATAAAAATGTACCCCCAAAAAAAGTAAATAGGGGATTTATTTTTCTACCACTCTTGTTTCCTTCGTTTGATTATCTTTCAAAAGCATCCCAGCATAATCCAAACAGGACAGAAATTCTTCTCATCTGCACTTTGCCTCTGAGTGTAGGGGAAGAAAAGGATTCGACTTCGGAGTTGAAATAATTAATTTTTCTTCCTCCTCCCCCTGCTTAATAAGTATGCCTAGTAAAAATGCATCTGCCCTAGAATTTTAATTAGGTTAAAAATGTTAGACACATTGTTTATTTTAGACTGAGTTTGGGGTAAAACTTGAAAAGGCTAAATAGAGGGAAACAATGCCCCTCCCCTGTTTCAGAAACCTAAATGTTGATGTTGAACACCCCAGGCACAGCAACACTATCTCATGTTATGAATGGAGCATTTTATCTTTGCCTAAAAATGGTAAAATAACAGCAGCTAGAAGCATATGTGTTTATCACATAGGAAACAGGCTCAGTGGGCCATGTCCTTAGCAAGAGACACTTCCCACATTCCAGATCAGGCCTCCTCCCTTCCAGGCACAGAAACCCAAGTGCAACCTGAGTGTATTCATCTCCTCTAGGGCAGACTCACATCTACGAAGCTCCAAAACTGACTGCCAAATTAATCACTTACAATGAGAAATACCTCTCATAGGAACAGGTACACTATATATTGTTTAACCAGCCTTTCTCTCTCGGTTAGCAAACATACAAGGGAAGCCAAATAACACAGTGGTCAAAATGCCATATTGTTCATTTATGATCAGGGAAAAATAACACTATTGTAAGGAATGGAATACCTTGTAACAGATCCATCTCCGTAGGCAGAACTATGGAGGAAGCTAGATAATAAGCAGAGATTGCCTGGAGAGCAGGAAACCAGAACAAAGAGAGTTCTTCAGATAAATCCAATGCCTGATGGCATTAGCTGAGATAGCCTGATGCTTCCACCTACACACAGGATGGGTCCAGCCAACAGATGGGCCTCTTCCCTCTCCTCTGGATGATTCTTTGAGGCCCTGCTAACTGGTCTAGTGCCTTGATTTTCTGTTTCCATGCTGATCACCATGTTCCTGGTTTTCATATTATTTCTTTAGATACACTGAATAACAGTCAGGTTACCATCTTGTAGGTTGGGGAGAATATTCTTTTAAGTGGTTTTACATCTTCTGTGTTCTACATTCTGCTCTATACCATTCCTTGTTGATTTCATAGTTTAACTCCTCTGTGTGTCACTTCCCTTATTTCAATTTATTGAGAGTAAACTTTCTAAAGCTCCCTATCGGTGGGCAAAATATCTGAGTATAGTGTTACATGTCTTCCAATGTGTAAGGACTCCAGCTTGTGTTTCAGAAACCAGTAATTAATTCCCACTCCATCTCTTCCTTAGAATGGAATTGGCTCAGATCAGACCAAGATGGAGGTTGAGCCACCTTCAAATGCCATTGCAAGGACATCAGGGTAACTTTCAAGATGCTATTCTTATTTTTTTTTTTTTTGTTCATTTTCTCTAGTTACCATTCATCCATTGCCAATTATTCAATTAAGTGAATACTTGGGTATTAAACAGATAGAGCCAGGGATGGTGGGGAGTGTCTTATGTGATAAATACATATGCTTCTATAAATACATATGTTCTCTTTGTGCAGTATTTGTGGTGAGCAAGGGAGAGCAGAAGGCTATATGGGCTTCCTGAAGCCAGTCTTGGGGGGCACAGAAAAGAGGTCAGTAGGGGCCTTTTAATCTCAATTTGTGTTCTTTTAAAATGTTTTCACTTGTTAGATTGAACATTTAGTGCATGAATGTGCTTAATTTTGCACATAATTTATTCATTTTCAAGAAAATTGTAGCAAAGCAGAAGGAAAAGGAGAACAAACACTTTGTATAGTCTGTAGGGGCCATTTAATCCTGGAAACCAGGGACTCGGTTTCTTCTGAAAGCTTTACCCTAGAATGGAGCTACTACCCAGAAATAAGAGCTAACAAAACAAACAAACAAAAACCAGGGCCACTCACTCCTTAGATTCCAAAACAGTTATAGAGATATGGCAGAAAGAGGTATGAGCCTCCATGGAGGGCCCAGGCACACTCCATCCTGATGTTTAATCCTCCCTGGTCTAAGCTAATGGGTCTCATGTGAAGCAGAGCCTGCAACTCCTGGTTGCAGGGCCTTCCCTAGGATTTCTGCAAAAACAGAAGGAGCCCAGCATGTAGCATTCATCCTGGAGAGACAGTAGACTTCTGGAGTGACCGTAGCTCTCTTTGTGCAGTATTTGTGGAGCCTCACATCAATCTAATGTCACAGAGAATTCTAGCATGGGTTTCTGCCATCTCCAAAACACTGGGGGTCCAACCTGGATGAGAAAAACAAAGGAGACTTAAGATTCTGCTGGGAAAGGCTGGAATTGTGGAACATAACTGTCTATATTGATTGCTGTTCCAGTCCAGACTGACCAAGAAGAAGATAACTCCGAGGACCTACAGAAACCAGGTAAGGTACTCCTCAGGTTCCACAGTAACCAAGAGAAGGAAAGAATGGGATAGGATTCAGGACCCACTCAAAATGAGAGCCTAGGAAGTGGGCAGAAGCAATTGTAATAGGCTAGAAACAGTTGACCACAAAACATGAGCATTCTGAAGTCTTCTACCTCTCAATCTAGAAGCACAATGATGGTGTCAGGATTCCTGCAATCGTTGTTTTGAAAAATTGAATTCAGTAGGTATTTTCAGAACATTATTAAACTTCTAGGTAGGAGAAAGGAAGAAAAAGTGGATAGACGGAAATATTTTGTTGTTTGGATAATCAGACTTTATTCATTTTTTAAACAGAACCATAAAATCACTGGAGCTACCAAGACTACATTGACTAATTGTGGTGGTGGTGGTGGGTGTAAATTTTGAGATATAAAAAGTTCTAGCTATATCATGAAACAATATCTCATAAGTAGAAGGTGATGAAACCTCCAGAATTTGGCCTTAGCTGCTTGTAAAATGCTTACCCGAACAGCAATAGAAGCCAAATATGCAGGTGAACCCTTCTTTAGAAAATTAGTGATAACATTAATCCACTTCTACAACTATATATTATAGTTGTGAGATATTTCCTATTGCAAGTAAATCCACATTCAAAATTTAAAAACTCTCTTCGGTTCCATTAAAAGAATGCAAATAGTTTGAGGCTCACTCATTTAAAACAAAGCATCAATGCTGGAAAAATTCTAAATGTATATACTTCATTTTCAACTTTGAATCATTTGGGCCATCCATCTGCACAGGAACAACTGTCAAGGGCTAAATTTCTAGTGTGACCAGTGTGGTCTTGAATAAAGTCCTTTTCATCCAGAGGTTTGGGAGGATACACAACCTACTGGCCAGACCCTGCTCTTTCTCCTGACAGCAAAGCCTATCAGCCACAGCCCTATCTGCACTACCCCATGCAGTCTCAACCTGAAGAGTCCACCTTACAGCAGAAAAAACTGCACTCCTTTTTACATATGAGTAGACAACTTTAGAAGTGCCAAACATAGGAAAAAACAGCAATAAGAAAGAGAAATCAAGATAAATAATCAGAAAAACTGAAACAACTTGAGAAACAAAGCAATCATAATTAAAATACTCAAAAATGAGATATTCATAAATCAAGGATAAGGTACTATTAAAAAGAAGCAAGCAAAAAACCAGAAAGAATTATTAGAAGCTATTAGTTACTGATATAAAAAAATAGTGAATCAAAGAGTTGAGGAAATCTCCTAGACAGTAGGACAAAAAAGAAAAAGAAATAGGTGGAAATAATATAAAAGATAAGAAACAAAATGTTTTGTATATTTTACCACAGTTTTTAAAAATTAAGAGATGAGAACAATTCAGCAAGTCTAGCACTCAACAAATGCTACAACAAAGGACAAAATAAAGAAGACCAAATTATCAAAGAAGTAATGGAAACATCAAAAGCCATGAACGAGGTCACAGATCTTGAGAGTGAGGGGATCTGTTAAATGCCCGGTTCAAGAATTTAAAAATGAATATCTCTTCCTAGATGCATGGTATTGAAATTACAGAATGCCAAACATCAAGAGATGATCTTAAAATCCTCCAGGAAATAAAAGCCAAGTCAAAAAGAACAAGCCAGACTAACATCTGATTTCTCATTAGTAACTGTGGATGCTGAAAACAAATGCAGTTATGTTTTCAAAAGTCTAAGGGAAAATAATATTCAACCTATTGCAGTAGAATTGCAACTTGCAGTATTAACTTGTATGCTTCCTGTGTGTTTCTATCCCTTTTTACTCACTTCAACCCCAAGGGTCTTATTTTCCTTCCCCTCAGTTCTATTCAGATGCACATGAGTCACCCATTCTGGAAACATCAACAATGACTATAAAATTAAAAAGATGAAGTCTTTAGCCAAAGAACAGATGAAATGATATGTCTGCATTCTTGCAGAGCTATTATTTCCTTTCCAAAGTCTAAGTAAAATTATTGGGGAAGGGGAAGGAAAGGCAGAGGGATCATTTCAGAAAGAAATGAAATGAAGAAAACTCTTAAGTTTTAGAGAGGAAGGGGTGGAGGAGGGATAGCCTTTCATTACAGATTATCAGTTGGTGCCTGAAAACTGGCAGTGCTGAGCAGTCCACACTGGTTGCAGTCTCTAGTGAGAACCTCCATCCTTTTGGTCAGATGGGTGGTCACCATCCATTGAGTGTCTCGTTCAAAGGGACACTCATGGTTATGAGTGGGCCATCACAATCTGATTTTGGACACCTAAAACATTTTGTGGGATGCTAGTGGCACGAACAGAAAGCCTGTTCATCTGATCAAGACAGGGTTGGGCAGAAGCAGTTGAAAATTGCTTGATGAGCAATTGTATTCCCTGCCAAACTATCAAATGTGTTGACAAAAACCAAGGTATTTTGAGGCATTCAAATCTTAGTTTTATACCATTTGTAGGAAGTTTATTGATTTCTTTTAACAAAATGAGAGGGAACTAAGAAAGAGGAAGATGTGAAATTCAGGGAAAAGTAGATGCCATAGAGCAGTAAAAGGGGAATCCTGGTATTGCCATGTTACAGCTTTAGACCTAGAAAGTAATTCCCAAAGGAGCAGAAAGATAGAGTCAGTCTCTGGAAAGGAGGGAAGTTTCAGGGAGAGTAGTCTCTGTTAAAAGGGTGATCTTGATGGACAACATGTATAATCTAATAGACAATATGACAGCAAGGATTTGTGGAAGGTGGAGCTTTAAGAAAAAGCAGAGGTGTAGGGGAGGGGAGGAGGGAGGAGAGATATCATTTATAAACTTGATGAAACTTTACAAGAACAAGGTATCTAAATATGTAGCAAACTCAAATGCATAATGGTGTTAAGAAATTTCTAAATTGTGATAAAAGAGGATCCATTTGACTTAGAGAAAAAGAAACCATCCTACTGACCCTGAGTTTATATAATTTAGATCAGTGACGAAGCAAAAATATTTCTAGGACATAACTTGAGTATTGGTACAGGCTTAAAACAAAAAACTGCATTTTGTCTTGCAGAACAGAGTTCAAATTGGTAATCTTGATCATTCAAAATGGTAGTTGACAGAAGAAGAACCATGGAAGAAAAAGGAAAACTAGAGAAAAGAATATGAGACCAATATGGGCACCAATGTCTTTTTACGAAGCTGGGAATTCATTCATAATGTTGAACATTGATGGCAAAAAAAAAAAATAGAGGTGTGGATGGACAACTACTGACCAGTGATATCAGGAATTTGTGCAAATGGTAAACAGGACATCATAATTATTTTAAATAAGGTTAGATATTTTCCTTCCTTTTTCTTTTTGAAATTATTAGAAACATTTTGCATTTCCTATGACTGTCTTTAAGGTCATACCAATGTAAGATCTCTCTTATGGCCCAATGAATTCAGGATTTTCCAGCTAACCTTGGTATAATAAATATTTATCAGGAACTTCTCTAAGCAAAGAATATTAATTCTTTGAGCTGGAAACGCAATTTTAAGCAAGTAAGAAGGTATAATTTGCCACAGGTAATTGAGTTTATTCCTTTTTCATTAGGAAAAAAATCTATTGTTGAACAAAGTCTAAATCACTACTTGTTGAGACACAGCAGAAATGGAGCTCTATCTAGGCTTGAGAACTAAATCTGCTTTATCAGTCAAGGTGTAAGTTGCACAGTTCAGTCCTCCACCATCTTGCATTGTGGGCAGCACTGCACCTGTGCATTGTCTGAAAGTCTCCCACATGCACTCCAACTAAATGACTGTCTGGTAGCCTTCATCTTTTACAAACTATCATGAAGGATTTTATATCCAAATGCCATATGAAAGACAATTTCAGTTAGCTATATTCTGCATGTACAAGATTGATAAGACATTCAATCATTCATTTCCATTTAGCAACTGAAATTTTGTTTAGTTGTGAATTGTTTTTAAAAAAGTTTAGTGAATAGAATGTTGTACTGCAGACAATTCAGGCAATTCATCATGGAGTAGAGCATAATGAAATTATTTTGGCCCAAATAAAAGAAAGAAGAAAAGAGGTGGTGGGGAGAGGGAGAGAGAAAGGAAGGAAGGGAAGGGGAGGGAGGGGGAGAGCTGGGGGAGGTGTGGCAGAGGGAGTGGAGGACTCGTAGAGTGGTCGGCGTCTCTCAAGGCACACAGGGGAT
>NW_026000142.1:23561699-23606730 GCF_001458135.2 Marmota marmota marmota | reverse complement strand
GGAAGGAGGGAGGGAGGGAGGGAGGAAGGAAGGAAGGAAAGAGGGATGTGTGGAGAAATACTTCTTAGCTGGGAATGGTGTTGCATGCCTGTTAATCCCATAGGCTTGAGGGACGTGGGCTGGGGCAAGAGGATTTGGAGTTCAAAGTCAGCCTCAGCAACTTATCAAGGTCCTAAGCAACTCAGTGTAGCCCTGTCTTTTTAATCCCCAGTACAAAAAAAAAAAAAAAAGAAAAAGAAAGAAAGAAAAGAAAAGGAAAAGAAAGAAATACTTCTTTACTGATCCAAATGATTAGTAGGATAATTTCTTCTAGGTCAAATGAATTCTCTTTTATTACAACTTAGAAGTTGCTTAAAACCATTACACATTTGAGCTTGCTACATATTTAGATATCTTGTTCTTATAAAGTTTCATTAAGTTTTTAAGTGACATCTCTCTATAGTCAGAGAGGTGACCAATTTTCTTTTGGAAAAATCAAAAGAAAAAAAAAGCAAGATAGACCTCCAGCATTGGAAGGAGTGGGAGGGAGTGTGCAACATGAGAAAAACTAAAAGAGAAGTCTGTTTTGAATGTTGGCTTAGTCGGTTTATGCTGCTGGAACAGAATACCATAGACTGTGTAGCTTAAATAATAAGCATTTACTTCTCACAGTTCTGGAGGCTGGAAGTACAAGATCAAGGTGCTGGTAGATCTAGTGTCTGGTAAGTTCTCTTTCTAAGTTTGCCAACAGCCATTTTCTTATTGTATCCTCACATGGCCTAGAAAGAGGTGGGTGGAGGCAAGCTCTCTCTTGTCTCTCCTTCCACCCTTTTGACCTAATTACCTCTAAAAAGCTCCATCTCCAAATGCCATTAGGCTGGGGACTAGGGTTCTAACATATGGATTTGTGGGGGATACAAAATTTTAATACATAGCATTGACTAAGAAAAGTGAACTTGAGGCTGGGCAGAGGAGGGGAGACTATTATTTTTTATTATATGCTCTGATTTATCTAAAATATATACCTTTTTGACCAAAAAAAAAAAAAAAGGATGCATTACAGAAAACATCTCTTCTGTGAAGCCTTCTCGGACCTCCTCCACAAGTAGAGTTGGGCCCTTTCATTAATGCTGTAGTTGTACTTATATTCCTATGTGCTATGGACTGGATTCTTCTCTACAACCACCAAATTCACATGTTGAAGTTCTAAGCTCCCCTTCCCATGTGACTGTATTAGAAATAGGGACTATAAAGAAAATGATTAAGGTTAAATGAGGGCATAATCACTCTGCTCCTTCATTAATCTGATAGAACTGGTATCCACATAAGAAAAGGAAGAGAACCAGAGCTGTCCCTCTCCCAGGTGAGGGCATAGTGAGAAGGCGATTGTATGCAAGCCAGAAATAGAACCCTCACCAGAATCCAACTGTGCTAGCACCCTGCTCTTAGACTTCTCAAAACTGTGAGAAAATACATTTTCATTGTTTCAGAAATATCAAGTATTTTGTTTGGGCAGCCTGAGCTGACTAATACACCAGGGTCTACTGCTATGATTGGATGCATCTATCTTCCTTTCTAGAACCTATCTCCTTGAGAGGTAAGACCCATATCAATATAACTGCCATATACTGAGGGCCTGCTATGTGCGGAACATTGCACCAAGCACTCACAAGTATTTCATGTAAACCTTACAACTTCTTAGGGTTGAATCTATTATCCTTACTTTGCAGATAAAGAAACCAGGCCTTGGAGAAAGTACATGATTTGTGGAAATTCACTAGTATCCATTTCTACCTGGCTCTACATCCCAGCACCGCTTCCTTTATCAACTGTGTTTTCTTGCCCTCTGGCAGTCTTCCAACAAATATCTGGTTTTCAGAGGTTGCTTGTTAATTTCCTGAAGGAAAAAAAAAATTCCCTCTCTCAGCAAGGGAAAAGGACAAGACTTCTCTTTACAAATAATGAAATTTTTAAATCTGATATTCTTGAACATCTTTACCTCCTACAATAATAAAATAATACAAAATTAAATCAAAAGCCCCCTTTTCTGACAGGTTATATAATTTGCAGATCTCAGTTCATAATGAAATTGCAGGACTTCCTTTTCAAAAATTACTAAGAATTTCAAGATGGCAACCACAGAGAATTAAATCGAGCACCCTTCTCAGCATGGCCACACACCCATGAAGCCAACCTTCCCCACAGCACTTTTCCTAATCCCTTTTGAGGTCAGTCACAAGTCCAGTTTTGAGTCATCCGTGTGAAATATCTGTTCCCATGATATCAAGGGTTCAGGTGCAGGGAGAGCAGTGCAACCGGAAGAGTGTCACATACCTCTTTCACCTCTGTTGCTCGGGTCTCCAGAAATGCTTCACTAGCCAGAGCAAAAACCAGCCCTTGAGAAAATGCTCAACAGACATGGTGGAGTTGAATCACTTAACGACAAAAAGTATTTGCTGAATATGATAAATTGGCAAAGGGTACGGAGTGCCTTAGATCCAGATTTTAATTCAGAAGGGGAAACACAAAGTCCTCATAAGCATATTATGAAATGAGAAGATAGCATGATCACAGGAGATTAAAACATTAGGCCCAAAGCCTTATAATCAAATTAATCATTAAATACACTCACAAGTTAGCATCAAAAAGGCCAACGCTTTCAGAATTTTTCTGTAACCCATCCTAAGCTAGTGGTTATGGAGCTTTAAATCAAGGATTGCAAATCCAGTGCCTATAGAAACCAAATAGTACTATGCAGTATTGAAGTCCACCAACTAGGGACTTCCGCAACTCACAACCTCTTAAGAGTCTTTGAGTCCAGCTTTTTCTAAGTGCACTCCTTTCCTACTGATTCCTAACTGATAGGAATGGGGACAGATGTGGACAGAGAGTCTAAATTTTCAAGTAAATCTAGAAATAAGTATATCCCAAATTGAACATGTTAGCAATTATTTTTTCTTTCTTTTTTTTTTTTAAGTAATGGGGGTTGAACCCTGCTGCACTCTATGACTGAGCTACCTCTCCAGACCTTTTATTTATTTATTTAGAAACAGAGTCTCATTAAATTGCTGAGGCTAGCCTTGAACTTGAGGTGCCTCAGCCTCCCAAGAAGCTGGGATTACAGATATGAGCCGATGCTGAGAGCCACGGCCGAGTCTGTATGGCCCCTGGCATTTTGCCAAGCACCATCCAGACTTGTTTATGAACTCTAACATTCCCCTGGCAAAATACCAGGTGTTATTTTGACTTGTTTACAGACTCCAACAAGCCACCATGCCCCAAAATTTATTTTCATATTTAAAGAAAAACTTTAGGTTAAATAAAAGTCGGATGCTGGAAATGGCCATGGACCGTTAGTTTGAACCCTATATGCCAAAAAAATTCATTTTATTACACAGAGTCCTAAGAAATAGACTAGAGTCCCATACACAAATCTATCACTCACAAGAATGTTCGGGTGACCGGGATGTTTGAATTGGGAAGAACAAAGATTCCAAGCAGTGTTTTTCAAATTCACCAAGGAAAGGGACATTTGCCAAAGTAAGGTGACATTTTTGGTTGTCACAACTGGGAGGATGATGAGAATGTTATGGCTTCTAGTGGGTGGAGATCAGAGATGCTGCTACATAATCTACAATGCAGAGAGCAGTCCTCACTACAAATATTCATCCAAACAAAATAGTGTGAGGTTGAAAAACCCTGCCCTAAGACAATGATTTGCCTACAGAAAGTGGTTCTCAATACAAAGTTACAATGCAGATCCTTGGGACCCAAGCCCATCTACTGAATCATCTGATCCATGAGTAACACAGTATATGTGCATTTTTAAAATCTTTCCAGGTGGTGTTATGCATGGAAAAATTTGAGAGCCATTGAACTGAACTAACAGAACCTAAAGAACTTATTTATATCTAGAGAACTCCCATTGTATATTTAGAAAAATGCATGTTCAATGGCAACAGATAAAACTTTCAAGCTGCAAAATACTGCACAGCCAAAGCAATGGTATCAGAAGAATCCGCCCACAGCTACAGCCTGTTCCAAAAAGATAGGGGAGAGGGAGTTAGAAAGAAGAAAAACTGTCATCATGTCTTTACCCTCTAAGTACAGATAATTTCTTAGACTGCTACAGGCATTTAAAAAAAAAAGTTCATCAACAAGGAAAACAAAGCCGCCATCAAAATCACAATTTTAAAGGCAATTTATATTTCTCAAGCATTGCAGATTCAGCATTTGAAATAATTATACATGAAATTTAAGAGAATAAATTATAGATATACTTACTACCAACTCTTCAGTACAACTTGTAGTAATTGGAAACTAGTTTAAGCTATATAAAGTAACCCATCTTGTAAGTTTGTGGTGTTTTTGTTTTTTTTCTATTAACACTCAAAAAATTCCATTTTAAAAGAAACCCTGCATGGAGTCGTGGAGTCTTAGCTCTCTTGGGGATTGCATGAGATGCCTCCCTTTTCCAGAAAAGACCGACAGATACTTTCCCCTTCTCTTCTATCCAATCAAGTCATCAATAGAACAGGCTGCCATCACTGACAGAAGTGTATCCCACCCCTAGAAGGTTAGACACATGCAGGGGGCCATCAACCCTCGTGGACATCAGTGAAAACCTCTGCCCAGAAGCACAAGTGTAGATAAGGGGATATTTGTCCCAGGACTGACGCAAGAATTTCAAGGCATTAAACCTAGACAGAAAGTCTGAGACAGGGAGTTTCCTGGGGCAATAGAATCATTGCCTCACATGCTAGTGTACGATTTTTTCATGACGTGCAGCTTAAGAGGCATCTTGCAGGCTGGCTTAACATTGAACTCTGGAAAGGCCTCTGTAAGTAAGGTGAGGGAGGCACTGGGGATCCTTTCCACACCCCAGCAAGCTTATCTTGTCTGCATCCTTTGTTACTCTTTTTCAATCCCTTAGGAGAAAAACAAAGTACAATACCCAAGTTCTATTTAAGCCAACTTGTCATTGTTGCTTCTTCTCAAACCCAGAGGAGCTTCAGTGGCCTGGTCTGTCCCAGGGTGGGGAAAAAGTCTAAGGAATGCTCCTGATCTTGGAGAGTCGCAGTCAAGGGGGCTCATTCCGAGAAACAGCACTACCTGTGTCCTCAGGGGAAGTAGAACAATCCAGGTCCCTGGGACAGAAAAGACAACCCTCAGGAGTCTCTCCCTGCACTACCAGCATCACTCTCAATGACATTCTCCACAATCAAAAAGGGTCGGTCAGCCCCTTGTTAGTCCTTGGGACCATCATATCTGGTTTCTTTGGCTGTCCCCCTTATCTTTCAAGGCTCTCTGCTTTCCTCCCCTTTTTTCAAAGGGCTCATTCTGCCCATACTTTCAAATAGAGATTGATGTGCTAAGACTCACTAATGTGTAATGTATCATCTCCTTCTAGAAAGTATTTACATTTTAGAAACTAGTAAGAAATATAGGCGCTAGGGTATAGCTCTCTGGTAGAGTATGTGTTTAGCATTCATGGGCTCTGGGTTCAATCCACAGTAGAGAAAATCCACAGCAGAGAAAAAGAAGGAGAAGAAAAGGCTGATACTTAATCCAAAGAAAATAATTTCTAAAGGTAAATTTCAAGTACCATATCTTCCAAATGCAAGAGCTCTTCCACCCCTCCAATCAGCTTGGGTAGTCAGCATGCAAGCCATAGAGAGAGGGAAAGAGAGACATATAAGGAGCCCTTACAAAGTCAGGCCAATTTCCATCTCTCAGATGCATTAAGAAATGGAGAGGTCCTTGCCCAAACTTCACTTAGAAAACAGCAAAGTCGGACAATATTCTCCCTGAATTCTACAGTACAAATGCTTTTATCTTCAAAAACAACAATGGCAAATTCCCAAAGAGAGCACACACTGAACTGAGAAACTACTCAGTCATTTTCCATTGCCTTTGCAGGGGATGAGGGGAAGTAAGAGAGATTCTATCTCACTGGACCTTTTGCTGAATCAACGGTTTATCTGTAAAACTGAACTGCTCTATGTAGTCAGCTTTTCATGGCTGTGACCAAAATATCTGACAAGAACAACTCAGAGGAGTAAAAGTTTATTTGGGGATCTTGGTTTCAGAGGTTTGGTCCATGGTCAGCCAACTTTATATCTCTGGGCCCAAGGCAAGGCAGAACATCATGGCAGTCAGGAAGCCAGGAGACCAAGTAGAGCCAGAGACAAGTATAATCCAAGTTCGTGCCCCCAACAACCTACTTCCTACAGCCATGCCTACCTGCCTAAAGTTACTACACAGTAATCCATTCAAATTATTAATCTGCCAGTAGATTAATCCACTGATGAGTTTATAGCCTCATGATCTAATAATCGCCTTAAAACTCTAACTTTGAACCTTGCTGTATTGGGGACCATGCTTTCAAAACATGAGCTTTTGGGGAGATATTAAAGATTCAAACTATAACATGCTCCCACATAGATATAAGTAGTCTCATTAATTTTACCTCTACTAATAATAACAGTGGTTTTTAAAGCAGGTTGTTACATGAGGGAGAGTTCTTTGTGATGATAAATACCATGTTACAGATCTGAGAAATGTGGCAAAGTCTTTTCAAAACCACAAAGAGAAGAGACATGGATGGATAAGAGCCACAGCTCAGAGTGAAAACATGAAACTGAGCGTCTTTCCTGCTCTTTAGATGACATAGTTCTCAGATTGCAGCTGAGACAGGAAAGGTAGATTGAACCTTCTTTAATAGTTTAAAGCTGAAGACCATTTAGGTATTCAAACAGAGAAGAAACTATGGTGGCTAGGGAAAGTGGATCCAAAGTTAAATTTTAATCTTGAACCAGAGACTAAGAAGAAAGTTTAGCCACGAGGTCTAGAATGAGTGGTATGCCTGCCATTAAGGAAAACAAGTATAGTGGAAAGAAGTATCCAGAGAAAAAAAGATCTATAGGCCATGTATCCCTTAGCCAAAATGCTTGGTGCCAAAAGTGTTTTAGATTTAGAGTTCCTTTTGGGTTTTGGAATATTTGCATATACATAATGAGAGTTCTTAGGAATGGGGCCCAAGTCTAAACATGAAATGCACTTCTATTTCGTATGCACCTTATCACAGCCCAAAGGCAATTTTATCCAATAATTTTTGTGCACCTCCATTTTGATTGTGACCATCACTTGAGGTCAGGTGTGGAATTTTCCACTTGTGGCATCATGTGGGTGCTCAAAACCTTTCAGATTTTGGAGAATTACTAATTTCAGATTTCCAGAGTAGGGATGCATCTGCCTGTCACTGCCAAAGAAGAACTGCTATTGGCCCTCCTTGGATCCCAGACCCACGCTTTGAACCAGTCACTGCTGCTAGAGGGATGAGTATCACTATTGGCCAGGACTGGATTGAATGCCCATCTTCATGCTCTGATGCTGACTACCTGAGCTGTTTGGAGGGATATAAAAGCTCTTCTGTTTGGAAGATATTGTATTTGAAATTCTCTCTCTTTCTCCTTCTCTCTCTCTCTCTCTCTCTCTCTCTCTCTCTCTCTCTTTCTTTTTCTCTCTCTTTTGTGCTAGAGATAGAACACAAGGCCAGTGCAGGCCAAGCACATACACTACCAGCGAGCTACACCCCAGCCCCTACATTTCTTAATAGCTTCTGCCATGTATCTGAATAGGACCAGGACTAGCAGAAGCATGTGGAATGGGGGGGTTCTCCCAAGTAAAGGGATGTCTCATTGCCAGAACAAGGGAGGGAAGGCTCACGAGGCACACCAACAGATTCTCACTAGTGAAGACTCCTGTAGAGAACTTCTGGAAATGATACCAGTTAACCTTATGATAATAAAAAATAGCTGGCCTTCACTGAGTGCTCACCATGTGACAGCCACTGTCACAGACCCTTTAAAACTCAAAACACTATCATACTATTATTATCATCAGTGTATGGAGGAGGAAGCAGAGTGGGTACGTGAAGTACTAACCAAAGGCACCTCAGGAAGCGAGCAGTAGGGCAAAGACTGAAGCCAGCCCGTGTGAATGGAGAGCCTGTGCCCTGAGCTGCTGACAGAGGATCTGCAAGCGGTAGCTACGTGAGAAATAAAAATAAAGCCAAATGGAAAAAAAAGAAAGTGTGTATATATATATATGTGCATGAAGGAAGTCATAGAGAAGAACTGGTTACATCCCCACACATCAGGTATAGGAATGTCAAAACACACAGTCACTTAGAACATATATGGGGGAAGCACTGCCTGGAGAAGTCTGAAGGGTGAGTACTAGAAGAGAAATAAGGGGGAAAATTGAGGAGGCCAATCTCAAGTGGGGATCTCCCCAGAGGCATTGATTTGTTGTGGTGGGGCAGTGGTACAGTAGGGAAGAATCTAGAAGATGTTATTGTACCAGTAATAAATAGACTTGCAGCGATCTTTGTTTTTTTTCTGAAACATATACTCCTTGGATTTGCCTCACCCTGAACTAATTACAGTAGATCAAAAATGGAAAGAAACAAAAACACTAATACTAAGCTAGAGCACACTATGACACACATAGGTGGCTTGTGTCTTTATAACAACCCTGAGAGCCTGAGAGAGAATGTCTAAAATGAGCTTTTACAGACATTTACAGTAGTGGAGACGGGCCAAGTATTGCCACTAGGAAACAGGCTGCCTGAAGACTTTGCTTCAGAAAGTGGGATTCAGAAGAGTCAGCCCAGGACTTCAGCAGCTGAGCAGACATAGCCCCAAGGGGTGCTGACCCAGCAGTCCCTCTCTGGACACCGCCTCCTGCCTTTGCCACCAGTGACTTAGAGCCCTGTTACTCTTCCCCCCTACTAGCATGTTGCAAGATAACTCAGACATACACGTGCCCTCTGTCTGTCCATGTTATTACCACATCTTTGAACTTACACCCAGTTTGTCCTTGAATCTGTCGTCTGTAAATTTCCCTTGGTATTTTCTCTAACTCCTCTAGTCCCAAGGCCTCTCTGACCTCCTTATGGGCAATTGGATTTTCTACAAAAAACCCAGAGGAACGTTTGAATAGGCACACTACATTCTGCCAAGCACACGACTCTGGCCATGGCAATCTGCCCTGAGAAAGACCTTTAAACTTTTCTTCAATTCTTTTACCCTTTAATTTTTTTTTTTAATGTAGATGTTAAGGCTGAGACTGAACATGAGATGTCTCTTTCCTGAACTGATTTCATGATAAATGAAGAATTGTCCCATTTTAAGATATCAGGAGCCATTTCTCCCATTCAAAAGTAACTGTGTTCAGAAAAGTCTATCATATTCTCACCTAATTCCATGTGCTAAAGTTTCGATCTGCTCTTTGTTGAAGCAAGGATGGATGGATGTTTGTCCTCAAATGTTTTTACTCTCTTTTTTTCTATAGTGATAGAACCTTTAATTGGTAGACATTTCCATGGAGATTCAAGATCACCATTGCATTGTTCACAGTGTGGCTGTGTCACTAAGAGCTGGTCAACTGCATGTGATGGGAAATGTGATGTTCACCTTCTGGGCTGTGTCTTGATGGAGGAGCATGCCCATCATGCCTCCACTTCCTATCATTTGTGGGTGCAGATGTGTGGTGTGCCATACTGGACCATGCAAGTAAGGGCAATATTCTAAGTATTATACATTATAAGAGAGAAGAATCTTGTGTCCCTGAATGACTTCAGGAACAAGACCGCCATACCACTTCTACTTCCTGATTGTCACATGAGCATAAAATACATTTTTATCTTAAACAGTTTTTACCTAAACCAGTGACTTTGTTTGTCACATACAACAGAACCTATGTAATAATAAATACATTTGTTCTCTGGCCCTGAATCTTCTCTTAACGCCACATCACAACCATTCCATTGATTCTCTCAAATTAAATCTCTACTTTTCTGTATTCTGATGACTTTCCTGTAAACGTTCTCCAGGTGACCCTTCAAAGTATGATAGAAGAATTAACTTCCAAACTACATGCTCTACCTTTTTTCCCTTTCCTTTCTTCTTGCCTGCCTGTCTGCAACAAATAGTTACTATGCTCTTGCTGGGTCTCAGGACCGGGTTGGGTAGCATGAGAGGATACTAAGGGGCCAATATGTGTCAGTCAGAGTGATTAGTTGCCAGCAACAGAAACCTACTTCCCTTCATTAAATTATCAAAAGAACATTGGGTAGCATAGAATCACCAGGATGACTAAACAACTAAGATCATGGTTATGTGGCCATGAAAACCACCCAAAATCACACCGCAGAACTGGTTTGGAACACACAGCGCTAGACACCTGTACTGCCAACACTAGTGGCTTTTAGCACCTGGAGCTGCCACCACCTGGACCGCTCTGCTGCTGGGGAGCCTCCCTGATTGTCCCCTTCCTGTGTAATTAATTCAAGGTCTGTGCAGGCCCATCTGATTGTGGTGCCTTCAACACAAGCCCAAGACACAGCTGAAAAGGAAGTACCTTGGGTCTTCAGCTAATTAAGTATTAGCAGCTTTAGTAGCACAGTAAAAACACAAAGTGAATAATGCCACAAACATAAGGAGAGTCAGAAACTGGAGTACCAAAAACAAATGCAAACGTCCACTGTTTCTATCTGAAGCAGCTTTATGCAGCCTTTCTGTACCTGTAGGACCGTTCGATTTGAATGCATCAAGAAGGCTGTGCTTGTCAGAGAAATGCAAATCAAAACCACCCTAAGATACCATCTCACTCCAGTAAGATTGGCAGCCATTATGAAGTCAAACAACAACAAGTGCTGGCGAGGATGTGGGGAAAAGGGTACACTTGTACACTGCTGGTGGGACTGCAAATTGGTGTGGCCAATTTGGAAAGCAGTATGGAGATTCCTGGGAAAGCTGGGAATGGATCCACCATTTGACCCAGCTATCGCCCTTCTCGGACTATTCCCTGAGGATCTTAAAAGAGCGTACTATAGGGATACTGCCACATCAATGATCATAGCGGCACAATTCACAATAGCTAGACTGTGGAACCAACCTAGATGCCCTTCAATAGATGAATGGATAAAAAAAATATGGCATCTGTACACAATGGAGTATTACGCAGCACTAAAAAATGACAAAATCATAGAATTTGCAGGGAAATGGATGGCATTAGAACAGATTATGCTAAGCGAAGCTAGCCAATCCTTAAAAAGCAAATGCCAAATGCCTTCATTGATATAAAGAGAGCAACTAAGAACAGAACAGGGAGGAAGAGCATAAGGAAAAGATTAACATTAAACAGAGACGAGAGGGGGGAGAGAAAGGGAGAGAGAAGGGGAAGCATATGGAAATGGTAGGAGACCCTCAATGTTACACAAAATTACATATAAGAGGTTGTGAGGGGAAAGGGGGGGGAAACAAGGGAGAGAATTAAACAACAGCAGATGAGGTAGAGAGGGAAGATGAGAGGGGAGGGGAGGGGGGATAGTAGGGGATAGGAAAGGCAGCAGAATACAACAGTCACTAATATGGCATTATGTAAAAATTGTGAATGTGTAACTGATGTGATTCTGCAATTTGTATTTGGGGTAAAAATGGGAGTTCATAACTCACTTGAATCAAATATATGAAAGATGATATGTCATGAGCTTTGTAATGTTTTGAACAACCAATAAAAAAATATAGTTTGAATACATGAAAAAATAAATAAATAAATAAAATTTATTTATTTAATGGTAAAAAAAAAAAGAAGGCTGTGCTTTTTAGTTCTGCACCTTTCTAGCAGATGAAACTCTAACAAGAGATATTGACTTCCTCCCTTGTAAAAAGGTATAATGACAGCTAGACAAAGTTATACTTTCCACCTCGGGACTGTTATACATTATCCTTAGTATGCTGAATGTATTTGAATTTATAGTTGAAGGAGTCCTTTCCTAAATTTTCATAATTCCTTATTATATAGTCTTAGTGGAATACTCTGTTCCTTGATTTTTACCATTCTTAGACATTTAGGACCAGGTATGTGACTCCTCTTGGCTAAGTCGATGTTCCTGCCTGCGGCTTTTAAGCTAGAAGGAGTGAGCAAAGATACCTCTGTGGTCGAGAATCCGTCGGTGCTCTGTGGCACCAACAGGGACACAGCATCTGGTGACAATACCAAGAGTGTCCTCATTGTGTAATCTGCAGCATGGTTGGGTGTGATCATCACCTGAGTTTTGAGCTTGGACTTCTTGGAGGTTTTGTGACCCCAGATCCTTTCAATAAATGGCCTTTTTGTCTAAATCATTCAGAATTTCTCGTTTGCAATCCACAGATAAGAGTTAACCACTACATTGAACTGTGGGGTTTTTTTTTCTTTTACAACTGTTTCACTTTATAACATACTCAAATATAAATCACTAAAAACTACTGGATATTTTTCAGCTTTGACTATCATATTTACATGGTTTGTCTTTATCTTCATACTATTTAAAGACTAACACTGAAAGGAACCCTGGGAATCTAGTTCTTTTCCTTCACTAAAGGAAAACTGAGACACAAAGAGGTTATGTCTCATCTTTGCAGTTGAATCTTCTTTCTGTGGATGGTTTCTGGTAACTTCTCCTACTGTTTGGAATGCAGACCATTCCAAATTAAGGGTCTATCTCTTTTCACACTGAAAATTTAGTTTGGAAATGTAATGAGTTACCTCTCTGTATTCCGTTACACAAACCAGTGCAGGAAGTAAGAATACTAGGCCCAGAAACAATCCTAAAACAACATCATTAGTTTTGCTTGCTCTTCAGTCCAAGTTTGGCATCTGTTTATCAATTTAGTCAGTTAAACCACATTTTCTCAATTCATTAATGAACATGTTTACTAGAAGGAAGCAGGTGGTAGGGGAAAGGGAAGTAGCTCAAATTTCCTTCCCAAATTGATGCTGCAAATTGAAGAATGACGGTCTTCACTGACATTCCTTGTAGATCCCCCCATTCACCAAATATCACTAATTCACATGTATAGAGAACACCCCTTGATTCCACATACAGGGCTGGTGGCTTGTTTAGCTTTTATTGATTTTCTTCCCCTGGACCCTGCTGGTAATGGAATTTCTTATATAAAAATGACTGGTGTGCTGCCCATGGTGGAGTGCATCTGTACTTCCATTGATTTGGGAGGGTGAAGCAAGAGGATCACAAGTTCAAGGCCCTTCTCAACAACTAAGTGAGACCCTGTCTCAAAATTAAAAAATAAAAAGGGCTTGGGAGTATAGCTCAGTAGTTTAAGTGTCCCAGGTTCAATCTCCAGTGTCAAAAAAGAAAAGAAAAATGACTGCTGGAAGGATTTGCCTGCCAGATATATTGGAAATTTATGGAGAATTTTGAAGGAACCCTTCCAGATGTTTGCAGAATTCACCATTATGTAGCTCTTAGTGGAGGAGTCTAATCCTTGATTCTTTTTGCCATCCCTGAAAATTTAGGACTATCCTTGTGACTCAGCCTTGGCCAATCAGATGCTCCTGTTTACCACTTTAAATCTGGACTGAGTAAAGCAAAGTAGCTGAAATATCAAGAAACATGCAGTAGGACAATGTACAAGCTTTTCCTAAGGGCAGTACTGATTATATGTATTTTTTAAAAGCTTTTGAGTCTGCCTCAAAGTATCTCTAGTGTACAGCCATACCACCCTGAACTCACTCTAAATGCACCCAATCTTATCTCAAGTATCTCCAGTTCCTTGGAAAAAATGTTAGTAAACCTGTAATATTTCAAAGTTGTCAGTTATATAAAGTTTTCCTCTCTTAAAGCAGGTGGCATCAAAATACCAGATCTTAACTTATACTACAGAGCTATACTAACAAAACAGCATGGTACTAGCACCAAAACAGACTTAAAGACCAATGATACAGAATAGAGGACACGAGACAAACCCATATATATATATATATATATATATATATATATATATATATATATATATATATATATACAGTTTTCAAATACTAGACCAAGGCACCATAAACATGTGTGGGAGAAAAATAACTTCTTCAACAAATGGTCCAGGGAAAACTGAAATCCATACGTAACAGAGTGAAATTACACCCCTATCTCTCACCCTGCACAAAACTCAAGTCAAAGTGAATCAAGGACCTAAGCAACAGACCAAAGGCTCTGTGCCTACTAGAAGAAAATGTCAGGCCAAATCTTCATCATTTCAGCTTAGGAACCAACTTTCTCAACAAGACCCCTAAAATGCAAAAAGTAAAATCAAGAATCAATAATAATTGAGCTGATCCCAATAAATGGAAGGAATCAAACTAAAAATCTTCTTCACAGCAAAGGAAACAATCAAGAACATGAAGAGAGAGTCTACAGAATGGGAGAAAGTCTTTGCCATCTACATCTCAGAGCACTAATCTCTAGGATACATAAAGAACTCAAAAAACTCAACACATAAAAAAAATAATAACCCAATCAATAAATGGGCTGACAAAGTGTACAGACACTTCACAGGAGAAGAAACACAATTGATCAACAAATATATGAAAAAAATGTTCAACATCTCTAACAACTAGAGAAATGCAAATTAAAATCACACTGAGATTTCATCTTGCTCTAGTCAGAATGGCAATTATCAAGAATACAAACAATGATAAATGTAGGTGAGGATGTGGAGGAAAAGGTACACTCATACATACCTGGTGGGACTGCAAATTGGTGCAACCACTCTGGAAAGCAGTATGGGGATTCCTCAGAAATCTTGGAATGGAATAACCATTTGACCCAGTTATGCCATTCCTTGGTATATACCCAAAGGTCTTACAATCAGCATACAGTGACACAGCCACATCAATTATATCAGCTTAATTCACATTAGCTAAGCTATGGAACCAACCCAGATGATATGCAATGGAATATTACTCGGCCATAAAGAAGAATGAAATTATGGCATTTGCTAATAGATGGATGGAAGTGGAAACTATCATGCTAAGTGAAATAAGCTGATCCCAAAAATCAAAGGCCAAAAGTTCTCTCTGAGATATAGAGGAGGCAGGAAGAATAGAAGTTCATTGGATTAGACCATTAGAAGGGAAGAGATGGGGTTATGGGAATAGGAAAGATGGTAGAATGAATTGGACATAACCTTCCTATGTTCGTATATGAATACATGACCAGTGTTAATGTGGTCAGGTCAGTTGCTGGATCAGAAGTTACCTTAGTGCATCTGTGCTACTGAAGGAATCTTCTTTCCCATACAATTGGAGACACTTATAGCCATAATTCCTAGCTTAACATCAGCAACAATGGCCCCTGTCAAGAGTTAGTCCCATTAATCCTTTTCTCTTGACACGATTTCCAACTAGTTCCCTTGCTTCTGTTTATTTTTACAAATTAACTACCACCCTTTGCTTTCTTGCCTATATTGGAATTCTTTAAACAAGGACTCTGAAGTAATTTAAAGAACCCTTGTGACCTTGCCTGCATGTCACCGCTCATTGTAGCTACTACCTAACAGTCGTACACCCAAGTCAGGGGAAATAAAGAAGATAATGTGATTGAGAGCTCTGTCATTGGAACCAGCCTGGTCTAGCTTCTAACTAACTTTGCTTGTGACTTTGGACAACATACTCGACTTCTTCAAGGTTCTGTCTCCTCATCAGTCAATGGAGACAATGACATCTACCTCCCAGTATGGTTTTACAGGTTAAAGATGGCCACACATTTCTGGGGTCCCTTTCCTTGAGCTATGAGGTCTTGAACCTGGTGAACTCAAGGATGACGGCTTTGACTCATGACTCATGGACACAGCAGAAGAGATTCTGTGGTCCCCACTCAATCGAGCTCGATGCTGCAGAGTAACCCAGTTGCCCTCAGTGGGGTGACCTTCTCGGGGCAAGTCCAGCACAAGTTTGGATTATTCTCCCTTTCTGGTAATTTCCTAGACTTGATTAAATTAGAAAAATATCCATATTCATGTTTCCACTCTTGTCAGTCTCTATTCTTGAGTTTGGAAGCTGGCTGCCATCTAGTAAGCATGACCACCTTGAAAACACCATGCTGGGAGAACCAAGCCAGGAAGAGACTGGGCCAGAGACTCAGAGACACCAACTCGTGAGTGTGGGAGCCTTCTTGGAGCAGTATCATCTGGCAGCTGCCCTAATGGAGGCCACATAGACCCTGGACGAGTTGTCCACCTAAGACTTTCCCAAACTCCCAACCCACAATATCATGAGCAAAATAAGATGAGGGTTGAAACCATCAAGTTTGAGAACCAGTTTGCTAAAGCACCAGTAGATGACAATGTACAGCACATGTGACAAGGGCTGAGGTATGGTGTTGACCCTACTCCAGGCTTAGCAGTGAGCACACTGTGACTCTTTCGAAGTCCTGCAGCATGATGACATGATGATATCCCACGTGAAAAAAAGCATGTGTATTAATCAAGAAGCATCTCTATTACCCTGTCACAATTCATATTTTTTGTCATTTGACACAGTATATTGTTTTACACAGTTGAAAACTTCATGCTGAGCTGGTCTCCATACAACTTGATGCAAACATCCAAAAGAAAGAAAAATTGGAAGAGGGGGGATAAGAAAAAGGAAAAGAAATTAAGATTTCCTGCTAGAGGTGGCAGAGCCATCTGATGAGAGCTACCTAGTCCCCGAGTACTTGCATGAAGCAGAGTCCCCTCCTAGCCACCTCCCTGACTTACAGTGGGCTGGGATAGAAACTTTTATTGGCACTGAGATTTTTTTTAGTTAATTTAGCCCATTCTTCCTAATGTATAGTCTAGTTATACAAGAATACATTTATAACCACTTTTTTAAAGCCTGCCAACAAGAAAGAATATAAGAACAGAAGTTCAGCCAGGTCAATGTAAGAAGGCAAGAGCGGCTCTGGAAGGCTGTAGGTTGCCTCCTGGTGACCTTGGCTGGGGCCTTGCTGCTGTGCAGTTGCTCCATGCCAGACTCCATCATCTCCCCTGATGCAGACTCTTGGCCTCTGGACCTCTTCTTGGTAGCTGACCCTTTGCCTCTTCATGGCATCTTCCAGGTTTTGAAAGCCACTATTGCTCAGTGACCTCCGGCTGCCTTCAAGCATGGCACCTGCCTCTCCTTGGCTCTGGTTGGTCTCCTTGGCTTCACTCTGTGCCTCCTTTTTGGCCTTGGCATCAGCCATGCTAGTCTGGATCCCAACCAGAATCCAGAGTGTCCCCTGCCCAACATTGACTGATGCTGGCATATAACCCAGTCACCCTTGGATGAGTGACCTTCTAAGGGTTAAGACAACACTTGTTCGAACTATTTTTCCTTTCCCATAATATCTTGGAGCAAATTGAGTCAGCAAAATGTCCATATTTATATTTTCAGCTTTTCATGTGATCCATCTTATATTACATGGAAGGAAAGAAAGCTTAATATTGCTTGAGCACCTTGCTATGTATCAGCCAGTGTGTTCAGTGCTCTTGTGTTTCACTTCATCATTGCCACAGTACTCCTTTGAGGGAGCTATTGTAACCACACATTTCCAAAGAGGGGTAAAACTGAGTCTCTATAGGATTAAGTTATTCCCTAAAGTCACACAGCTAGTGAGAAGCCGAGTTGCAAGCTCAAAGAAGATTTCTCTTACCCCAAAGTCTGTTGTCTTTTCACTAGAAAATGTTGATTCTGACCATCTTGTATGGGGCTATGATTATTCAAATAGGCATGTGGAGTTTTAGGTGAGCCTGGAGATATCATCAGGCGTGAACATGTGGAATCTGCTTGGGGCATTAGCAGGTTCAAAATTTCTCTTGAAAACATGAGTCAGGGAACACACACATATTATCATTTGCTGATGACATTAAATTGAGCAGTGGTCAAAAATAATGAAGGTAAGGGCTGGGGACGTAGCTGTATAGCACAGTACTTGCCTAGTATGCACAAGGCCCTGGGTTCAATCCCCAGCATTGGGGGAAAAAATGAAGGAAAAATTTAATGAAGACAAACTTCAAAAGGACAGGCAAGAATGCAACCTTCAGAGGATGAATTCTGTGTAAGCCTAACTAAAGATATCTTCAGGTTCGGTAGTCAACGAGTTAATTGTAACTCAGCAGAACATCCTTAATGATACATTTTGATGTTGGTGATAATGTTGAAGGTTGTATTCTTGTTTGGTTGTTATTTTTGTTTGCTCGTCTGTTTTGTTGTTTTGTTTTTACTCTTTTTTGCAGTACCCGGGATTGATTATCACTTTACCACTGAGCTACATCCCCAGTCCTCCATAATTTAGGTAGGATCTTGCTAAATTGCCCACACTGGCTTCAAACTTGTTATCCTCCTGCCTCACCCTTGTGAATAGCTGGGATTACAGGTATGTGCCACCACACCCAGCTTGTGTTCTTGTTTTTAAAAGTATGACTCTAGAAATTGTTAGCAAAAGCATGTCCTGGAGAAACCATGACATAATCTTTCCATTTTGTTCAGTCCGTCAGGATTTCATTGGATTATGTGGACTACTTTGGAGTGATTCATTGTAAATGAGTGCATATCTTGGGCACGTTCCAGGGCAAAGCAATAAAAATGATTAGTTTGGGGTGATGAGCCTTAAGAACAAGTCCCATTATGGAGAAGCAAAGAGGGTAAGTGATAACAACGAAAAATTAGGAACTTCAGTTACTATGCCGTAGGCACGTGTGAACCAGAGACCATTTACCTCAGTACCACCTGAGCTACGTATATGAAATGTAAGGCTGGCATGTAGCTCAGGGGTAGAGCACTTGCCTCGCTGGTGGGAAGGCAAGCCTGGCCAAGGATTATGCCCGCTAAAGTTGAAATCCTCAGTGCCAGTGACTTTCAGCCCTAGCTGCATGATGGAACCACCAGGAGAGTCACACAGAGAGTCTGATTAATTGGTCTGGGGCACTTAACCACTGAGCCATATCCCCAACCCTTTTTGTATCTTATTTAGAGACAGAGTCTCGCTAAATTGCTTAGGATCTCGCTAAGTTGCTGAGGCTGGCTTTGAACTTGTGATCCTCCTGCCTCAGCCTCTGGAGCCACTGAGATTACAGGCATGTGCCACTGTGGTCTCGAAATTCCCCAATGTTTCTAACCTGCAGCCAAGGATGAGAACCTCTGCTCACCACTAAGGTAAAACAGACCAGCGGCAGCTGTCCAACTTCCATTGAATAGTTGGGAAATGGGCTTCAGTTTGTGAAGCACTTTAACTAAAGTTGATTCCCTAGCATTCACTGAGAGTCACCTTTCCAAGATAACATTTTATTTTCAAAACAGTGATTTGTCTGTCCTGGTAATCAATCACTGTGAACAAAAGTGTTATTTCTCTAGGTTTTGGTGACTGCCCTCTCCCATTCAGCCTGGCTCTTCTCACCAGGTGGCTATGAGGGAAGAGAAATAAAAATAATGACAAAGCACTTTGAATCAACAGCGTATGTGAGAGAGTGAACTGAGCTCCCTGGTCCTCACGGTGGTCTACATCCTTGTCATGTGCACTTCAGGCATAAACCTGGACACTGGGATTGAAGACTATGACTGCACTTTTATTATAGAGACCACTGAGGCTCCAGAGAACAGGTCCTTTCCCAGCCGGAGCAATGTCCTGGTATCTGTCAGGTACAGCAGGCAACTGTTCCATAGCAGAATGGGGAGATTACTGCTGCTAATATTAGTCATTTGTGCCTTAGATTGATTTTAAGTCCATTACTAGCACTCTTTGCATTCTGAGTCTTATCCTACTGTGAAGGTATTCAACTGAGTCTCCATAGAGAGTCTTCCCTTCCACTTTTGAGATTATATTTAGGTAGTTGTTCCTTTCTCTAAAGATGTATACTTTTTGTGCATTACCCTTTTTTTTCAAATTATGATAAAATAAATATAATATCAAGTTTACCAGCTTAACCTCTTTTTTTTTTTTTTTCCGGTGCTATAGTTCAAACCCAGGTCCTCATGATTCATGAATACTAAGCAAGTGTTCTACCATTCAGCCATACGCCAGCCAACCACTCTGGGGAGCACAATTCAATAGTGTTGCGTATATTCACACTGTTATACCATCAATCTCCAGAATTCATCTTACCAAACTGAAAACTCCACACTCATTAAATGACTCCCTACTTCCCCTTTCCCCAGCTGCATATTACCTTTTAAACATGAGAGCTATCAGCTTATTTACTCTTTAAAAAGATCCCTAAAACTTATTGGCCTACCAAGTTTTACTCTGGTGCTAGCCCCCTTTGCCAATCCTGCCTTACTTACATCAAAGTATTTTATTTTTCCTACATAGGTTTACATATTACTGAACTAATAAATATATACCCCAAAAGGAAATGCACTCTGATTTTTCTATAAAGTGTTCATCTATTTTTAAAAGACCACTATAAACTTCACTTCCCTTGAGTAAAAATTTTAAACTTTGATAATACCTCTTCTAAAGAAAAAGTAACTCTCAAATACCACTGATGGGAAAGAAAACTGATTTAACAAATTAAAGAATATCCTATCAGCTAGATACAGTGGCACATACCTGTAATCTCAGTTACTCAGGAGACTGAGGCAGGAGAATCACAAGTTCCAGTCAATCCTCAGTAAATTACTGAGACCTTGTCTCAAAATACAAAAATCAAAAGGGGTTCAATCCCAGAACTGAAAAAAAATCCTATCAAATTTTAAAATGTGGACTTTTTTCACCACTATTCAATTGGTAAGTTGGAAATTAGAAATAAATATTAATGGATAGAGGACTAATTATATATTTATAGTACACTATGCAATGAAATATTTTACAGTTGTTAAAAATGATGAACCATAAAAATCATCTTTAAAAATGTGATAGCTTTGTGTATGCTGATATGGGAAGATCTGTAAATATATAATTAAATAAAAAAATCAGAATATAATGGAATAACATACTCACTTGTGAAAATAATCCTACTTATATACCTAAATACATGTATACAAGCATATACATATAATGTTGATATCCAGGATATAATCCATTTTCATAAACAAGCAATTGTTAGTAGTTTCTCCTTTATTTCTCCTTTGGAGAATTAGACTGATCATTAGGGTAGGATGAGGAAAAGGGAGGAATGCACCTAATTTTCATTTCCTCTCTCAGTACTAGTTGAATTAAAAAAAAAAAGTGATTGTATTACTTTAGATTTTTCAAAATGTCAACAAGATTATCTAGTCAATGGAACTGTGGGCCATTTAAATTTTACTCTTTTATCATTTTTTTCTACATAAAAAGTCACCCCCACTTTATTTTATTTATTTATTTATTTAGTGCTGGGGATTAAAACCAGGGCCTCACACCTGCCACACAGGCCTTCTACCACTGAGCCACTCTCCCAACCCTCCAAAGTATGTTTTTTTGTTTGTTTGTTTGTTTGTTTTGTTTTTTTAGAGAGAGAGAGAGAGAGAATTTTTAATATTTATTTTTTAGCTTTCGGTGGACACAACATCTTTATTTTATTTGTATGTGGTGCTGAGGATCAAACCCAGCACCCCGCGCATGCCAGGCGAGCGCGCTACCACTTGAGCCACATCCCCAGCCCCCAAAGTATATAAGTATATATATATATTTTTTTTTTAAATCATCTATTTGAAAAGCAAAATAAAACATGAAATTTTATTTTATGCCTCAGACATTTGGCCAAATAATTAGTTTTACAAGTAGAATAAAACATGTAGTCTTCTATGTCTCCATCTATGATCAAAAACCAAACTAAACAAAAAAACCTGCTTTTGTTTGGAGGAACAAATAATATTCACTAAAAATTCCTCTGTTTTCTCTTTAGTGCTCTGAAAATGGTTTTGTAAAATCTTTATAATTTTTTTAATTTGTTTTTTTTTAAAGCTTTAGTACAGGAGTCATTTTCTATAAATTTTCCTTGGACTGTTTTACTTAACAATTCTGTTGTTCCATTGAGGAAAGTAGAAAATCTATGAATCCCTCAGAATCTGAGATACTTGAGGGCTCTTTCTATTACAATAAGGTCACTTATTTTTTTTTCTCCTTCCAGTTCTGGGAGTAAAGTTTTGTTGCAAGTGAAAATAATCTGCTTTCCTCAGGTTAGAGAGTCATTATCTTAATATACATATTATAAGAGCTGGGGTATAGTTCAATGGTAGAGCACTTGTTTAGTATGCCTGAGGTCCTAGGTTCAAGTACAAAAACACATACATACACACACATACATACATATTCTGATACCTAGTATAGTAGAATAAGAGGTCTTGCCATCTCTGGGAACAAGTTTAAATTTCCATATAAATCATGCTTCAAAAGTTAAGTGAGAAATTTTTCCTTTTTCTCTGTTGAGTGAAAGAACACAGGGTATTAATTTTCTAGAATTTATATAGTGATCATCTCTGTGCATAAATAAATACATGAAGCAGTTACACATTTCAAATGTGACAAATCAACAAAAAACCATAGTGCTGAATCAGTTCTTAAGTCCTATTAAAAAACAGGTTTTTGTTTAAAATATATCTCTAAAAACGCAAAAACAATAAGCAAAACCTTAACTCACTGTCATAGAGCAAAATGTCAGTTATAAAAAGAAAAAAAAAAAAAGAAAGCCTAGACTGTATCATTTAAAATGGTGTTTCTAACTGAACTCACCCCTATTCTATCACCCAACCTAAAAATGCAGAATGTACTTATTTAGAATTGGGTAATACTCATTGGAAAATAGATTTCTGGCAAATGTACAAATTATGTGTGGTTCCCATAGAATTAAACAAAAATAGATCTGGTTCACACTAACAATAAAAATCCCCTGGGTCTGACTAATATAAAATGGCTGGCACAGTTTGAATTCCATTGCAAAGGCTGAAGGAAAACTCTGAACTACTATAGCAGTGTCATTGACCACCCTTTGTAACTATGGCAGCCATCTTGGAATTAGCCTGTTGCCTGTGGCTTTGGGTTGGAATTCAGGTCACTGACTATGATGGAGAAAACAAAGCTTGCTTCTTCTTCTGTATTTCGGGGTTTCAAAAAAACCAACAGTACACCAGCCTGATACCAAATTAGGCCTTGTGCTGATCACAGAAGGATTACACTTTAAATAAATCTTCTTGCTTTGCACTAACATTTCCAAAATGTCATCACATTGATTGGAAGGTTTTTTTGTTTTTGTTTTGTTTGATTGTTTTGCTATCATATTGTAAAACAAGAATAGAATCAAAATATGTTGTTCTTTAAGTTTTTTTCACATAAGGAAGAAAACTATCATGTTGTGAGATTTTAAGCTTATTTTGCATACTATAAATATTGCATATTATCAAACTACTTCAACTTTTGTGTCATTTTCACTCTTGTTAATAAAAACAGTTGATTTTAAAACCACAGCCAAATGTTTTTATAAGATTTTTATTTCATTGTTAAGAATTTTCATGTAATAAACTTTGTAATTATATTTATTCAGAACTTGTATCTTGGAAAATATAGTCATTTAAAATATAGCAAATATTATCAATCCCCAAAATGTGTTTATTTATTTTTAGGGAAGAGTTCCCTAAAACACACTCAAAGTAAATGGCTCCAATAAGGAGATTATGAAACACAAACCATTTGTGAGCATGTGCGAATGCTAGTTAGATGGTTTGCCCTTGAAAATGACTAGATTCTCTTTCTAAAAGAAAGTGGGAGAAAGCCAGCTGGCTGCTGTTACTAGGTCAGGTCAAGCTGTACAAGCCTGAGACTAGAAAGTAGTCTCCACATGGATCTCGTGCCTGCTCCTATCTTCCCACCTCAATGACCTTTGAATGGTCATGTAAAAACTATCTCATTGCGATATTTTGCTTAGAAATGTCCAGTTCACATAGTCACCTTGGAATCTTTATTATATTTTAAATGACTATGTTTTCTGAAAAAAATATTCTAAATAACAGGAGTTTTTTCCTAATTACCAAATTGTAAAAATGTAAAAGATGTTAACTTTGCATAGGTATCACACAGTCACGGCTGCTGTTGGAAAAGTGGTCTGTTAAAAGTGTCAAGTTGTTCAGACACCACTGCAGTAGGTTTCTAAAATGGCATTGCTCCCGAGATGCAATGTGGCAAAGTGGAAGAACATGGATTTTGACATCAGACCCAGACTCAAAAGCTTAAATCCACCTTTTACTGTCATGTCACCTTATCCAAGTCATACTATCTATCTGAGCCTCGGTTTCTGCATTTTTGTGAAAAAAAAGGAAAATAGTTTTTCTATAGATTTTTAAAAGGGAATCTTAGCTCAGGCTACTAGAACAAATATCATAACTGACTGGCTTAAACAACAAACAATTCTTTCTCACAGTTTTGAAGGCTTTAAACTCCAAGTTCAAGGTGTTAGATCCTAGTCTGGTTTGGGGACAGCTACTATCTTGTTTACCGTCTCCCTCTTTCTCTCCTCCCCCCACCCCACTCATGTCTTTTACCTATAAGGGCACTAACCCCATCATCCGGGCTCCACCCTCATGACCTACTTACCTTCCAAAGGCCCCATCTCCAAATATCATCACACTGGGAATTACGGTTTCAACATGTAAGTTTTTGGGGGGGAACAACAAAAGCATTCAGTGGGTATCATTGAGTAAACAAAATAATTCTTAGTGTATCTTGAATATAATAGTACTCCTAAAAAAATTGTAGCTGTTCCTATTACTGTTGTTGTTACTGTCAGCATAATTACCTTCTCTAATCCTCATTCCGAGAATTTCTATTTTCTCCTTGCCAATTCAATATTTTATTAGTAAGCCTCTTTTGACTCTAGCATTTTAATTAAACATTTGCCCTCCCTATTAGATTGGAAGGGTTTTGAGGGTAGGGGTGTGGTTAACTTCATCTTTGTGCCCGTTCCCCATCCTTTTAGCATGGCATTCCCAGGGTGAGTGGTTTTTCTAAGTACTGAACTCAGCAGAATATATCAGAGCCTAATAAAAAAGCTTTTTTTGAGCTTTTTACATTTGAAATTACTAAAAATGTGCCAATATTTCAAAAAGCCTTAATTCACTTCCAAAAATGCTTATGAAATGTATTTCAACACATATAACCAATGCCAAGACATACTAGCAATGTCCATATGCATAGGAACACCTTCCTGCTGCTTACACCTATTTATCAGGAAATAAATTAGTGTTTCCATATATTTTGTATTTGAAGTTTCCCTCTGAAATATGTGACATGCAAGTATTTATTATATAGGTGAAGAAGGTGATTTGAAGATGGTTAGTAAATGACTTACTGAAAGTCCCTTATTCAATCAGTAGTAATATTGTCACAGAACCAGTGTCTCCTACAGTTCTTCCCCATTTGAACAGCACATTTCCATCTCAAAATTAAGCACCGTGTACATTTGGGACCTAACTGAATAGTTGAAAAAATAGCAGCTACTAATATTATTGTTACTGTTAACATAATTTCCTTCCCCAGTTAGAATTGATTATTTCCTTCTTTCCGTTCCAAAAACATTTTGTTCAAATGCTTCTAATGGCACATATTATAAACTATATTCCCTCAAAAACAATGTGACTTTTAATTTTTCAACCTAAAGTACCCAAGGTGTCATTTTCAAAATAGAATATGGTTAGAGAAACCAGGTGTCCTTGATTGGTAGATTTGTCAGGGAAATAAAAATTGTGCAGATGGCTTCATGATTTGAGGGGCTTCCTCTGATGTTACTCCACAAGCTTAACAAGGTGGCAAAGTCAAATAAGTCCGTGATATGCAAGAAGGAACAGTCCTAGTAAGAAAGTCTTGCATTTTCTGAACAAATGAAAGGAAAGCAGGTTCATATTCAACTTTTGCTTTGGTATTTTTTTACCACAATCAGTTGCAACTATGTAATAAATTTTTCCTTTTGCTTTCTTTATAAGAATAGTTCTGAGAAAAGATGAGACCTTCCTCAGCAAAAGACCCCTCTCCCAGGTGCAATGTTTCCACCCTTGCCAAGGATGGGCATCAACTTAAAAACTGCTCTACAACTGCTAAAAGTTGCCTTAGGGTCAGTGCCAGACAGGACATTAGGATGCTCCTCCCCATGCAGCCATTTATCCTGACATACAACATGAATATCTAACTATGATTTCTGAAGTGGTTTTGACAGAGATGTCTACTGTGTTAGTGGGAACCCACCAGGTCCTGCCTTGCTTAGAAGCAGAGGCAGCTAGCTAGGATCAACAGCATCTTTCTTGCTTTCCCAAATACCTCCCCATCAACTTAGCTGATGTGTGGGATTCTACAAGTAGTAGAACCCTAATGAAAATTCGCCTGAGGGAAAAAAAATGCCAAACCTTTGTTATTTTCTCTTTCTGCTCCTTTGGAGGAAGGAATAGATCCAATCCTTTCTTGAGAAAAGTTTAAGAGAATAAGGACTACTGAGTAAGGAGAAATCAGAGGAGGGGATGCTCTTGGACCACGTGTAATTGCTAGGTTCCTTTGTCCTTGGATCATCATCATTAATAGAACAGGGAAGAATCCTCAAACCAGTCCTTTCAAGAAAGTGGTATATTAGCTAGACACAGAGATAAAATGTCACTTTTTGCAAGTCCCTATGAGTTGTCTTTTCCTCAAGATTCTGCTATAATGACTCACATCTCTAGGGGCTTTGGAAAGATATGCCTATGAGATGCTTCAAATTCTTAGTGTAACCATTTTATCTAAAACAAGAGCACAAACTTTTTTGCTAGCAACACTGGAGAACAGAAATCAGTTCATCTTCCGTAACATTGTTCAACTGCTCTTAAGAATCTGTTTTCTGATCAATCTTTTTCAGAGCTATAATTTTCCTCTTCTGCTGGTAGATCAATAGCTTCCAGCCTCAAGCCCTCAGGCTAGCTTACTTCTTCCCAACTGTATCAGGGCGGCCATAGCAGCAGTTGATAACACTTCTATGGCCTTCTCTATTTCTTCCCCTCTTTCTCTAATTCTTAACTTGGATGTAGTAACCCTTTCCTCTCAGAGACACCTGTGGGGATGTGAGAGTCCAGGCTGTTATTTTCCTATAATGCAAAATTCATTCAATGATAGTTCCAAGCAATAGGAAACAAGTAGTGAAATAATTTTGTAGTATTTGAAATTTCCATGCAGATATGTAAAAAAATCATAAAAATAAAGGTAATGAATACTTGCTTTAAAAAAAAATTCCTGGAGTGCCATGGTAGAATGTCTGACTAGCATGTATGAGGGCCTGGATTCAACTTCAGCCCAAAAAGGGAGAAAGAAAAAAATCCTTGGCTATACGTAGTTGGGAAAAATAATGATAATAATCCAGATTATATTTGAATAGTGGTCTATGTGAGAGCTTCAGGGTTGCAATCTGTAGCCAAATTATTTTTCTCATTTTGCCCAATATTGTATATAAACCAAGTTGACATGTCTCAGAGAATATCTGGAGTCTTTGGTCTAGTTCTTAGCTGCAGTCTAGAACCAACTTCCATTTTCCATGTGAACCAAAGAATAATATGAAGAATATGTTGCCTGACAGCCCCATACCACCATGGGAAACAAGCCTACAGAACTCTAGCTCAGGTTCCACAGGGTTCCTTTCTAGTTCCTCTGCCTTAACTCCTATTGAGTCCTCTCCCCTGGTTACCCAGTTCATTTTACCTTGACTCCCTAGAAATAAAGTCACTTTCATGTATGACCCAGCTCCCTCTAGAGATTCTAAGTGCTTGTAGACAATTTCTTATTCAACCTGCAATACCTCTAATCAATCCCATGGGCAACATAGTTTCCTTATTGCAGCAAAGAAAATTAGGTGCACATAGCCTAGAATATTGGCACACAGCAAGCTGATAATGCTGATATAAGGAAGCAAAGTCTAATCCATTAAATGATGATTGCTTCATTACTTGAGAATCCAAGTTTTTTTTTTTTTAGTGTGCCCTACTGGTGAAAAGTATGAGTAAATGTCACTAAGTGGATGGAAAAAAGTGCTTGATCCTTTCTAATAAAATTCAGCAGGCATTAGATTGTCACAATTAAAATCAGTTGTCTTTTCCAAATTTAGGTGACCTTTTTAAGTGGAGCAATTGAAGTCTAATTAAACACAAAGAAGTCGAGGTTTCACTCAAGAACCAATTTCTAAGTTCAAAGATTATTTTGGTGCCAAGGCCCTGCTTATTTTTAACTGAAAAAAAATTGATAGAGGTTTTTTTAAATGTTGGATGCATACACTGAAGTATTTAATATACTCTGATAAAGCAATCTTTAGGGTTTTTATTAGCTATGTTTTGATAGTAAAGTATAAAAAACTTGAAAAATAAAGACAATGATAATGAAGCTGCAACCAATTTTTCATGACAGAACAAGTCATTAGGCTATATAGGAAGATAATAAAGTTCAATATCACTCATTTATGACACAAGGGAAGAGAAGAGATCAGTATCTGGCTTTCCTGTGACTGTCAACTCCAAAATCTCTAAGGCCTAGATCATCATAGGATGATCTGGAAAGAATTTAGCCTATTCTTGTCCTTGGTCTGACAATGCTGTTCTGGTTTAGATGAGAGGTGTCCTGCTCCTGTGTTAATGCAGGAATGTTCAGAGGTAAAACGATTGGATGGTGAGAGTTGTAACCTAATCAGTCCATCCTAGTTTGAATGGACTGACTAGGTGGTAACTATAGGCAGATGGGGTGTAGCTGGACGAGGTGGGTCACTGAGGGTGTGTTCTGAAAGGGTTCATATTACCTGTGACCCATTCCCCTTCCCACTCTCTGCTTCCCGGCTGCCTGAATGGAGCAATGGTCCTCCTCCACACACTTCCGCCATGATGTTCTGCTTTATCGCGGGTCCAGCCCACCCAGTGGACTTTACGGGCAGTGAAGTAAACCTCTGGAACTGTGAGCCCAAATAAACTTTCCTTCTCTAAGTTGTTCTTGTCAGGTTATTTTGGTTACCATGATGAAAAACTTACATAAAGCAAATGAAAGAATCCCTTCAGACCTGGTATGTCTATGTTCACAAATGCCTTATAATAAGGAGATTTTAGACACTTAAAAATAATAACTCTTACACTTATATGGGGTTTAAATTGTTTTCAAAGCATTTTCATATCAATTTTTATTTTGTCCTCACCCAGCCCTATGGACCATTGTCTCAATTTTCCAAATGCAGACACAAAGTCTCTCTGAAATGTGGGCTGCAAATACATGGGACGCCAAATTTAGGTACAATCAGAATTTGGGGAGGATTAGAAAAATAAAAGCTGTTTCTGGCCTCTCCCCTACCTCTCAAAGGTTGAGAGCAGAACTACTGCCAGGAGGTTCTTACAGGGATGGACAATCTACTGGACCTATGGGTGGGGATCAAGGGCAGGATTGTATGTGATCTCTCCTGTCCCCAAATCCTCCTCTACTGGCCAAGTCCCTCTACCAGATTAAGCAGAATGTGCACTATTGAGACACAGGTCCCACGAGGATGCAAATATTTCAGCTTCTCACATCTGCCAACAGGGTGTACGCAATCAACCCATTGCAGAATATGTTATATAAGAATCACTGGGGGCTGGGGCTGGGGCTCAGCAATAGCACACTTGCCTGGTGTGTGAGGCACTGGATTCAATTCTCAGCACCATGTATAAAAAAATAAAATAAAGGTCTATCAACAACTAAAAAAAAAATTTAAAAAAAAGAATCATTGGATCTCATATTTGATCATTTGCAATACACAGGATTCTGAGGTCTACCACAGGGAAACTTCATATTCTGATTTTTAAATGTGTCATAGTGATTAGTTCTACTTCTGGCCTCATTGAGTTAAAATATGACACATTCAACATTTCCAAGAAACAAAGAATGAGTCCATTTTACAGATCAAAGGAAATTAAGATAACCTACAGTGGATTTTAGAGAAATACAAGTCCATTTCCAAACTAAGCCAGAATTCACATTTTATTCTCCTGGGGGAAAAAAAATTTTTAACCAAAACTACATGAAGAAAATTTTAAGTTTTATTTAGAAAATTCTTAGTTTTGACTCATAGTGGTTAAGCGTGAAACCTAAATGTCCCCTGGGAAGAACGACTTGCTTTAGTTACCATGTTACTTCAGATAGCACCTTATCTCCCAAATACCCCCAAAGGAATGTTGTACAGTGTTCTGTACAGGTGTAGATTTCTGCCTATCACTATAGTATTTTTTATGTTATAGTTTGATCACACTTTGAAATACTTTTGCTACTATATTTTTACAAAAAGGGAAATGGAAAAATATAATTAGTTTGGGGTTGTAGTTCCTCAAACGTGGGCAGAGGATCCCTGGGAGTCCCTGAGACTTTTCAGGAGAACTGCTAGGTCTTTCCTTTACCAACCACACATTTGTGAGAAACAGGATTTTCTTCACATGCTTCAACCAGAACAATAAGTGGCAACATCATCAATGCAGAGCAGATTGGAGGATCCAGCTGCCTTTTGTTGTTCCAGACATTAAAAAGTCTTGCAAATTTTCACTAAATTTGTTTTTTGCCTTGCAAAATATAAATCTTTCATAAAATGTGTTGTTGGGTTTTATAACATTACTTTAAAATGAAGTGATATTCCTGTTTTAATTTCTAATATGATAAATAGCAATAGATACAACTCACAGAAACAAAAGCTCTTCGGGATCCTCTAAAAGTTTAAAAGGATTTTGATTCTAAAAATGTTTGAGATCTGATGGGTTAGAGAAAGAAACCTTTGTTAAGAGAGAAAATTTTAAATAACATTATAAAAAGTAAATAATAAGAATGAATTTGGAATTAAAATGAAGAAATTAATGTTATAATTAAAAAGATAATTCAGAAAAATATTTTCAACAGAATGAAGACAAAAATAACATTCTAGACAAAAGATCCATAAGCCAGACCAAAGAGTATGGAAAAACAAAACTCAGGCAGAGGTCCTTTCTTTGTGAGACTATTATGGGAATTGTTATTGAAGAGGAATCGGAGTATATTTGCTTTATCTAGCTGTTAGCAAAGACACTGTGAGAAAGAAAGTGTTATTAGTAATGGAACTATTATGGATGAACCAAAATATTTGTGGATCTAGAATGTGTCAGATTAATTAATATAAGGTCTCAAGTTAATACATGAATTGATTTTAATGGACAATTCGAAACACAATCTGAATTTATTAGTTATGAATTGGTTAAATAAACTGTTACATCCTTTTGATGATATAATCAGCCAATTATGGTCTACAAGAAAATTAATGATTTGTGAAAATGTTCACAAATCAAAGCAATTACAATACAATGTTTGTGTATATGCATATACATAATACATGTGTGCGTATTTATATACATATGTATGCAAATACGATAGAAGGCTATAGACAAAAATGTTAATATTGGTTATCTCTGAATGATAATAATACAAGTGACTATTATTATATTTGTGCTTTTCTAGATATTTAAAAGTTCCCCAGAAGCCTAAGACAGGAGGATGCAAGCACAAGGTCCAGCCTTAGCAACTTAGTGAGAGCTTGCCTCAAAATATAAAATAAAAAATTAAACTCAGGATGTAACTCCATAATACAGTGCCCCTGGGTTCAATACCCAGTACCAAAAAGAAAAAAGAAAAAAAAATCCCCAAATAACATAGCAATAATATTATAACAAATTTGTCTTCCTAGCATTCCTATTTTCTTCTAATGGCCCCAAGTTGGAACCATTTCTTCCCAAACAAGCCACACCCATGGACTCCTCCCTGGTTTTAATGAATATCCCCAGGAAGCCTATCTCTTCTTTCTGCTTATACCAGCTATGGGAGTACTTCATATTGCTTTTGAATTCAGCAACTCCAGGATGTGCTAATTGATTTTATTCTGTGAATTGAGAGTGAGGTATTTTGGAGCAGAATGATGAACTCTCCCTGAAATAATGAATGCAAATTAATGTGATAGTATATCCCCAGGATTTCCTGTAAAAATCTTTTATTACCGTGACAGTTAGGAGTTTTTACAAGTGCTTATCATAAATAATTTATTGTCTCCAGTGGCATGCTATATACCTGACACGACTGTTACCATGGAAACATCAATGTTCATCTACAGTTTAATTCTGTTCCCAGAAGCTGGAATGAAAGTTGGCATTATCTTAATGTTACAGATGTGAAAAATGTAGGCATTTGGAAGCTAAGTAGCTGGCCTAGATCCAAGAACAAATCAGAGGAAGAAGAGCTGGAATTAGTCAGCTGACACCCAAATGGGGATACTGGTGGCTGGAGCTGGAACACTCTTCAAATCATTCAAGTGTGAGCCTGTACAACAGACGCCGTGCCAGGGTGATACTAGGACAGCCTTTCACAAGCTCAGTGTGGGAGCTGATTGCCTTGCTACCTGGAGCCAGTCTACAAGAGGAAGAGGAAGGTGTACCTCCATGGCTCAGAATTAATCTTATAGGTGAAAGTCAGTGACTAGCCAGTCACCCTCCCTGACCAAGTAGGAGAAGCCTGGGCAACAGGAAGGAAAGGAAGTCTATGAGTGTACCCATGAAAGAAAGTGCTAGGAAATATTTGGACTTTAAAAGGAGGACTGTTTTGTTTTAATAAGTATGGCTCAGTAAAAAAATGCAGAGGGTGTTTAGATGAAAAGGCTGAGAGATTTTAAGTAATAATTCCAAGGCAGGAGTAATGGCAAAGTAGCATCTCTTCTTTCTTTCCTTTGGGATAGTTTCTGCAAGTCATCTTCTAATGCTCTATTTTAGGTACAGGAAAAAAACAAAAAACTAGACAGAGAAGGCTCACATTGTCTTGGAGTTTACAGTCTAGGGAAACAACCAACCAAATGACTTAAGAGAGAATTACCGTCACATGAAGTTGATATAAAAAGTCTGCCCTCTCACTATCCATCACTTTTTACACTTGAATGAGGTTTTAAAATCACAGGAAATAATATTTAATAATTCTTTACATAAATAACAAATTATTAATAAAAAGGCACTAATAGTCATATGATTAAACTGTTTATTCTGGTCTTGATGAATGATATAGATTACTGCAAACCAGAATCAGCACATATTTTCTGTTAAGGGCCAGATGGCAAATATTTTAGGGTTGCAAGCTACAGAGGCGCTCTCTCTCTCTCTCTCTCTTTTAGTTGCCAATGAACCTTAATTTAATTAATCAATTTATTTATTTGTATGTGGTGCTGAGGATCAAACCCAGGGCCTCACGCATGCCGGGCAAGTGCTCTACCACTGAGCCAAAACTCCATCCCCTACCAAGGCTCTCTTTAAAAATGTAAAGTCATCCTTAGTTAGTTAGTTCAGCTACACAAAAACATAATTTGCTACCCCCTGCCCTAAGTTCTTGCCCCAGCAATAAGGGCCATAAAGGGCAGAAGGGTGGAATGAAGAAAATGAAAAGATCATCCAGCTGGCCCTTTCCCCACACTTGAACTGTCTTGTACTCCAGCTCTAGAACAGTGCCTGCCCAGCATGTACTAGGCCTGAAGGCATTATCCATTCAGTGAATGATAGCTAGATTCAAATGGATGAAATGAGTCATGATTTGTTGAAGTCTGCAGATCCTCCCTTCTATCCTGGTTGGACAAAATGCCAAAATAATTGGTTTGGCTCTTGTCTATGTGTCCTATAATTGAGAATCCACAGTAACTGGCCTTTGCCCTCTCCCAAAAGAATCTCACTAACAATGAGATGATTAAATATTATGACTTGTGACACTATGCATCCAACATTCACACATACAAGCATCTAAATGAAAAACAGTATTTGGGGCTGGGGGCAAAGCACAATGATAGAGCACTTACCTATTTTAGCATGCATGAGGCCCTGAGTTTGATCCCCAGCACCACATGTACACATGCAGACACACAATGTTTATACTATATATCAGTATTTAAAGGGAAGTAATAAAGATCTCTTTTATGTGCAAATCATCATGGATAGAGGAACTTAGGTATTTCCTGGTGGAGCAGAAGAAAACTAATAGTTCCTGAGCCGACTTTGTACTTTTAACATATTGTTTAATATAATATACACATGTCATTGCAAGGTACAGAATATTACATTTTACAGACAGAAAACTGAGGCTCACAGCAGTTGAATAATTTGCTAAAGTTCCGAAAAGGAACCAACCAAGTCTAGCTCTTCCTTAACTCTGGGATTTTCATGTTACACCTGACTGCAGTGGAGGTTATATATCTGGCTTTGCCAACAATTTTCCTTCTGACCTTTGTGATGATCATTTCACCCCATTCATCAAACATAAATAGCTACATACATCTCAGAGAGCTGGAAGCATTCATGAATGCTGCCAGGCACAGCACATAGCACTACCCTGCACTCAATAAATATCTGCTGAATTTGTATTTGTTGAACTCATGATTTGGCTGACACTAAGGGAAAGGAGTATAGGGAAGAAATGCTTAATTTATCACCCCCTACGTGACTACGAGAGAGAGAAAATAAAGTATGAAATGCAATTACATGATTGTGTAGTTGGGTATATAAATACAGGCAAAATAGGATGCAAAGCAGGATTTAGAGATTAGAAGAAGTTGGGCTTCTAGAAGAACTAACGTAAGCATTATGTCAATCATTTCCAAAGAATTTGTGTTTTTGCTTTTGTTAGCAACGGAGCCTTTCTTCAGAAACCTTATTTTGAAGCCCAGTATAGAAAACAAATACAGAGTTATTCTTAGCCTTGCTTTTTGGTTTCCATGGTGTCCCCTAAGGAACTTTCATGGAACCCTTTAGGCCAGCTCAGGGCATGGTTTGAAACTTCCTGCTCTTTATGAGCCTCCTTCTCAACACCCAAATCACCTGCAGTTGATGTCGGGGGAGGGTGAGATACTGAGGATCACACCTGAGGCCTCCTGAATGCTGGGCAAGTGCCTTATCTCTGAGCTATATCCCCAGCTCCAGATATGTTGACATTTAAGGAAGAGTTGGTGTCCTCTTTCTCTTCATAACAGAGATCTACTCTGTAGAGTGCTTTCCAGTTGATGACTGTCACATTCTGAGGCCCAGGTGACTTTAGCATGGTTTGATCCAGGCATTAATTTACGAAGTCAGGAGTATTTATCTCTCTATTCATTGAGACTGCATTCTCTGTGAAGTTCTCATGCTCAAGCAGATTCTTCCCACCTGTGGCAAAAGTAGCTATGGGCATCTTCAATATTCTCAATAATAGGACACATAGACAAGAGCCCAAACAAATTATTTTGGCATTTTTGTCCAACAAGGAGAGAAGGGAGGATCTGCAGACTTCTATCATCCTTGATACCTGCAATTTCAGGATAGAGTGACTCCCTTGGTAGCACAACTCCTTAAAAGGACTTGAAAGGCTCATCATCAGTCATGTGCCCATCTGGACCCAATTACTGGTGTTGGAGTAATTCCCAATTATAATTGGCCAGGCCTGGTTCATGTGCTCACCCATGGAGCAGGGGATTAGACCAGTTAGATACAGATCATAATCCCAAAAGACATAATTCCAAAGACCATAATCCTGAATGTTGAAATTCCAAAAGATTAAAATCCCTAAAGTCTAAAATCCTGAAAATTTGTAATTCTGAAAGATTAAAATCCTAACTGTTGAAATCCTGAAAGCTGAAAATCCCCAAACCATTAAATCCATGGGGGAAAATAAGCTCTATGAGAGGTGTATAAGTCAAATGCCAGGAAAGGGATTGACCAGGTAATAGAGCAATGAAGAAAATATCAGTTTAGAAATGCATCATTTGTCGGCACCAACGTTCCTTCTAGCTGACAAAATTCAAGGGGTTTTTAATGAATTAAAGTTGCATTTGCCTGAATACATCAGAGAAGCCACTGACTGGTTCAAAAATAATTATGTGCGTAGTGGCATAAGAAGTGCTGCTGATCAGTCACCAGCAAATCTTTCATCTTTACATGATGCATAGGTTCCTGCATACCCAGAATATAGAGCATGACACAGAAGGTGGGAAAATTTAATAGAGAATGTTCATGTCTGTGTATATCAAATCACATAAGAAGTTCAAAAAGAAAATAATTGTGAATATATTCTCTGAGGAGAGCCATGCCTTAAAAGTAAAAAGTAGCTCCTTTTTTTTTTCCTTGTGCTGGGAATTGACCTGAAAAAGTAGCAATTCACTGCAACTCAAGACTTCAAAATATTATTAATGATTATAAATGCTGGCCAGTTCTTATAATAATTGCCAGTAATCTAGTCTTATAAATACATATTTTCATATGTCAAGTTAGTGTTTTGGGGGGAGAAGTTCTTTTTCTTCCTTTTTTAATTTTAGTTTTTTTATTTTCTAACAATTTAAATTGTCAGCCTTACTTTTTACAGCTCAATGTGTTATGTTATTTTATCTCCATATCACTTCCAATTTGGAAGGAATAAATTGTGCAAAGTTGGACTGCTAGTTTGTTTTGTGCACCTTGTTTTTTTCTTTCTTTTGCAAATTTGACTTAGTGAAAATGCATATCACAACAATGGTTTTGTGTGTAAGCATTGTTCATATTCATAAAGTGTTGAAACTTCCTCAGTAAATGAAGAGATGTCCTTTTTGTACATCTGCATTTGCAAAAGATAAAATTTCTCACTAGGTACAATGGTAGATGCCTGTAATCCTAGCGGCTCAGGAGGCTGAGGCCACAGGATCACAAGTTCAAGGTCAGCCTCAGCAATTTAGCGAGGCCCTAAAGTTCCTATCTAAAAATTAAAAATTGAAAAGGGCTGGGGATGTGGATCAGTGGTTGAATGCCCCTAGGTTCAATCCCCAGTACCAAAAATAAAAAGTAAAAATAAAATTCCTTGAGATGTTGGTACATTTTTGTACCTTTACAAAAATGTCATTTAAATAATTATGAAATTATCTTACCAAAATTTTATTTTGTGTATTGTGATTTGGGGAGCATTTTAAACTTTAGCAATTTTGGCTTTTACAGATTTGAAACTTTGAGATTATGGCATTTGAGATTGCATCCTTTTGGATTATGGCCCTAACCCAGGCCAGTTCCACCATAACATATGGATTGACAATGGCAAGCATGAAGGGTAATGTCCCAAAATAATCCTGAGCAGGCCAGTGATTAGGACATGAAGTGGTAAACAAGCCCAAGACAGGAAGATTTGAAGACCAGGTGGGCTAACAGGATAGGACAAGAAAAAGGCAGAAGAAGTCAGGAAAGAGGAAGAGATAAAAGATGCATCCTGTCCATGGTGTGGACTGTGCTTCCACAACAGTCCCTACGGGAAAGCAGAAGAGATCATAAAGCCACCCAAAGGACTATTTGTCATCAGGAAAAGATGAAAAGTAGTCAACAAGTGCCTGCATGCGGATGTTGTGTGGGAACCCAGATTATCAAGTCACTAGGGAAGACTTCAAGAGACATTTTTTGCAGTGATTTGGTTGCCAAGGGTGAAAGAGCAGAGCAAGACTTAAGCTTTACAAGTACAGCGATTTCTCGTTTATTTTCTTATTTATTTTGGATAAAGTAGCTAAAGGGCAAGATTTAGAGCTTTTGGCTGGATGCAAATAGCACTTATCCAACCCAAAAGGAAAACCACTTCCATGGTAGTAAGTTAGTAAGCACAGTGGATAGATGTACTAGTCCTGGAATCAAATATATCTAAATATTTGACTCCTTTACACATTTGTGATATGATCTTGACAAGTTGCTTATTTTCCCTGGACCTTAGCATCCTCATCTAGAAAATGAGGATAATAGTAGTTTCTAGCTCCTGGGATTTTGTGATTTAGAGTAACAGAAAATATCTGCAAAGACTCTGTACAGTGCCTAACATTTAAGTGCTATCTAAATGTTGATGTTTGTCTCAGTCTGTTTTGTCTTGCTATAACAAAATACCTGAGACTGGGTACTTTACCAAAGAAAGAGCTCTAAACTGATGACTGAAAAGTCCAAATGGCAGCACACTAGTGTCTGGCTAGGGCCACTGTGGTTGCATTATACCATAACAGGAGAGCAGAAGAAGAAGTGGGTTTGAGCTAAAAGAGCTAAAGGATGTGCCAGCCTTGCTTATAACCACCCATTATCAAGGTAACCAACTCAAAGCAAGAACACTTTTGAGAGAGGAGAATTAATCCCTTCTGAAGCTGGTGCCCCCTGAATAGCCACTTACAAAACAAACAACGTTAAAAGTCTCACCTTCATACTAGGGACCAATAATCCAGCATAGGAGCTTTTGAGGGACAAACCATATCTAAACCCTAATAGTGATCACATTATTTAGAAATAAAATGGTTGCAATGTGCAATATAGATATCTCATAAATTATGACATCAGAACAAGTAAGAAACTACATTGTCTCAGAGGAAATAAATTGATATTATAGATAAGGAATAATAGACTAGAAAAGAAATGAGCAGAATAGTTGAATTTTTAACTTGAAATGGAGATGTTATTACAGTATATTTTTTTATTCATTCATCCATTCAAGAACTTTTTTGTTAAGAGCCATTAAGTGCCAGGCAATATGTGCAAGGTGCTAGGCATACAAAGATAAAGAAGATAAAACTCCCTCCCTTGAAGAGCTCATAGGCTAGAGGATGAGAGAGGGAGATGAAATCACATAGTGGTATCAGCAGCGTCTCAGTGGTGAGCGCTACATTGAGGTGTGCTCAGAGTGTGTGCTGGAAGGAGAGTGGTGGGCAGTCAGGTCCACCTGGACTTTCTGTGTCTCAAGAGGACATTTGAGTATGATCTGCTTCATACTCGCAGGTCGAAGGTATAGAGAACAGCTCAGTAATACATAGCCTTAGATTGCCACATCCAGAAACAAAACTAGCAAATGTTAACAATGGCCAAAGCTGATAGGATTTTTTTCCTATTATTCTCCTTACTCTTATGTGCCTTCCAAAATTTACATTATAAAACTATTTTTAATAGCAGGTCCAATCTAATTTCTCAGAGCCAGAAAAGAGCAGTCAGGCAAAGAAGTGGTTGGCAGTAGCCACCACCAGGAACTTACAAGCTTTTAGACAAAAGAGGGATATTGTGCCTCCCTGAACAGGGGTGGCAGGGTGGGTGGAAGAAAGGGAAGGAGGAGTGAGGACTTAAGAAAACAGTGCAACGGAAAAGATGAAAAGACAAATGGAAGCCAAAATGGAAAATCTACTAGAAACCAGACAACCTGAATAGCCACTTACAAAACAAACAAACAAACAAAAATAATAACCAAGAAGAAAGAAGAAGAAGAACACGTGATCAAAGCAGCCCTGGATAAGAGTATTATGGTGAAGCTGAAAGAAAAGGCAGAGGCATAAGCAAAAATTGTGAGATGAAAAGGGATTAGGATTCCACTTCAAACAGTGGAGCAGTGACAGATAACACAGAAGGGTGCTCCCTAAGGTAACCGAGTACAGAAGAATAAGAGTTCCAAATAAGCTTCACTGCAGAATACTGATTTAAAGAGCTTTTGCCGAGTGAGGATAATTTTGGAAAGATCCGCATACACACTTTGACAAGTTGATTCATTCATTCATTCATTTTCATGCACAGTTATTAAGATGGCTTAATAACAGAGCTTAGAGCCTAGCAATGGAGATGGAAAATTCAACAAGCAATTATAAAGAACTGTTGCCAGGACAGGGTAATTGCGGGGTCTGGGAGGCACGTGGTATCTCCTCACAGGCCATTTTCATTCCCATGCTCAGTGTCCTCCAATCCAGAGGCTGTTCCTGGGGCTCTGTAGGTACAGAAATCTAGCTTGTTCCTACCTCTACATCCATCTCTTGAAAATGGATGTAACTTAACCAAGCTAACAGACACAACCACCCGAAGACCAACTTATTAATTTGTAGTAAGCAAAACAAATGTAAAAGATCTGGATATTTAGGTACTCTGATCCATACATTATTTCATGACAGACAAATCTAGGCAGGACAGATTACCATCAAAGGATTGCTCAGAGTATGGACTGGAGTGAAGGAAGTGAGCTGGCTGATCCTAACGCCCAGCATCAGCAAGCAGTGATAGCCCAGTGCGTGCACCTGCACTCTATGGCCATTATCTGCCTCCCAGAAGACATCTGTGATCCTGAGTCGGGGCCATCTCCTCTGGACACTTCTGGAGAACTTGTCTTCCTCAATATCCCTTGATAGAGCACCTGACTGTTATTCACACATTAGACAGAGTACAATAGAATTAACTGAATAGAACTTTCCCTAAACATAATTGCAACTCTGCAACTCAGTTTCGCCCTCCTGAGGTGATACACAGATCATCCATATTATACTGGGCACTCACAACCTGTTGGGTCCTCTACCTAAGTCTGACTGTATCCATCATGTTTTAATAATCTCTATGTTCATGTTTGAAGCGTAATTTCAACCTCATTTTGGGATGTGCTACCTCCTTTCTACTTATGAGATCTATTCTGTAGTCAGTTGTGGTTGGGTTGGGCCAACAAATGGGATGGCAGAAGGAAAAGGAAAGAGAGAAACAAGGTTGGAATATATACTCCCTCTGCTCTCTCCCATGGGGTCACTGCAAATAGGCTCCATCTTTAGGTAAAAGGATGCAGCCCTTGTCAGTAGTTCTCTCCCTGTGACTGAATTTTGGTGACCTCTCCCTTTTCCTATTTTGGGCTCAGAATGGTAACAGTTCCTTGATATTGCAGTTTGCAAGACATTGCAGTCCTTGTAGGTCTCCTTAAATCTTGACCACACCATTGTAGATAGTGTCCTTATTAAACCATCCTGGATTATCCACCTTAGACATGTTGTCTCTTTTCTGTTGGGACCCTGATATAGGTGGGACATTCATTTTAAGCCCACATATACTAGTGGGAGAGAAAAGTAAATAAGGCTTGAACAAAAATCTATGGGTAACTATCTTTTATACCGGTTGAGACCCCCCAAAATTAAGAATTTCATCTTTAGAGCTCCGAAAGAACAAATGTTAAGCAATATTTTTTTCTGAAAAATGAATATAGGAAATGAAATCAAATTGTGAATTTAAAAAGAAACTTGAAGAATTTCTGCAGCTTAACAATGAGTAAAACTGAGACAAATAAGTGGTTAACCCAGGAATACAAACTTCCTTAAGTATGGAATTGAGAGTAAATTTGGTTTTTCTGGTTCCTAGACCTCTGCTGCTGTGTTTCTACTAAGGTATTATTTGGATGCCTTGGATAAGAGAGCAAACTGCTGCTTTACAGTTCTCTTTCATCAAATGAAAATTTCTATAAAAGGAGGGAGAAGGAAATAGGTGCAATTCCTTAAGATGTTCACAATTCTTTAATTGAACATTTTTAAGATGTTCACAATTTCTTTAATAATTCTTTCTCTAAGAGGAAAAGCAAGGTTCTTCTTCTGGACATGAGTGGGATTTATCGAGTTGCTTCTAGTGAACAGTACATGGCAGGGCAGTTGGTTTGTCACTTCCAAAACTAGGTCATAAAAGGAAATGTGACTTCCTCCTTGCTCTCTCTTGGACACGTTATGGGGAAACTCGGCTGCCATGTTATGAGGATACTCAAACCTGTGGAGAGGAATGAAGGCTTTCTGTGTCCACCAGCAGCCCTCTGAGTGAGTCCACCTGGAACCTGACCTTCAGTCTCCACTCTGCTTTCAGATAAATATAGCCTGGGAGAACCATTTAACTAATCCGGAACCAGAACCACCACCCCTAGTGCTCCTAAATTCCTAATCCCCATAAGTGTGAGATCATAAATGTTAGTTGTTTTAAACTGGTAAACTTGAAAGTAACTTGTTACAGGGCAATAGTTAATTCATTTAATAGGGAAGAGGGAAGAAGAAAGAATAGAGAAAAAGACCAGCAAAGAGGGGAAAAAGTTAGAAAAAAAATGCTGCTTGTTAAACATTCTTATACACAACCAGTAAAAATTGTTCAGAAAATAGGGCTGGGGATATAGTTCCATTGGTAGAGTGCTTGCTTCACATGCATGAGGCCCTGGGTTCAATCACCACACACACACACACACACACACACAAAAATTGTTCAGAAAATAACTAACATAGAAAGTTGATGAGTTGGGGAGATGCTGGATCAACATATTTGGAGCACAGAATATCAGGGTTTCTGGAAGAATAAAGGAAAAAATGCTTCACAGTTGAAAAATTTGCACAATGGCACTCGGGTCAAACCATGGTCTATATAGGTTCAGTATTCTATCTATGATAGTAGAACAAGATTTTGTAGAAGAATATGCTTGCTAGTTATAGCACTGATCTCCAAAATCAAGAGAATACTTGCACCATTATTAATTTCACCACACACACACACACACACACACACACACACCTTTCTTCTTACTAAGTACAGATTCCTCCCTATGATGAGCCTCTCTTTGTGGGCTTGATGTTATATTTAATAAAGGGTGAGGAGATCCACTGAAATTTTTGCCTAAAGTTCCCTAGTTCATTCTGATATTTTGTGAAAAATATTCATTCTAACTATAGGTTAAAAAATTTTTTGATTCATTTTCTTTCCACTTTCTTCTTCTCAGACTCATCAACAACAGACAAAGATTTTAGGAGAATATCAAAACTAAAGAAGTACAAATATCATAAAAAGAAAAAAAAACTGTGAACATTGTAGTGTGAAAGAAAATAGTTTGCTCAAGACAAGCAGGGGTAGGTGGTAAATAGTAGCTGCACTTTGTGCTTGGAATCAGAGTCGGTGTGGAAAATGCCTGATAGATTAAGTGAGATTGTGGGGAGACGTCAGACCATGAGAAAGAGACGGCAAGGAGGGGGAAGGCAGGGTCTGGAGTGGAATCTGTAGAGCACAACAGTCAAAAGGGTGGGAATCTATCAGGGAGAAGATGAAATCACTGACAATGAGGAAGAGAGGAGTAGGCACGTTTATGAAAGGTGAAAAATGGCAGAGTCAGAAGCAGAACTTTTACTCAAAGGCACATTCAAATATGTACATCAGATAAAGGAGAAAATGATCTTTGGATGGATAAATAATGAATATCAGTAAAAACTAAAGAAAAAAACAGTAGGAGATGTTGCCTCATTTTGAAGGGGAGGGACAAGGGACTGAACTCAGGGGGCACTCCACCACTGAGCCACATCCCAACCCTATTTTGTATTTTATTTAGAGACAGGGTCTCGCTGAGTTGCTTAGCACCTCGCTTTTGCTGAGGCTGACTTTGAACTTGAGATCCTCCTGCCTCAGCCTTGTGAGCCACACCTCATGTTCTTTTTGCCCCTGGAGAAAATAAAGCTCTGCAAGAGCTGAGAGTGACACCAAGACCCCTATAGCATGGCCATGTCCAACAGTCCAGCTCTGCAGAGAGCCTCTTAGGACTATACAAGGAATAGGGATGAAATAGGACGCCTTCTAATGCTCTGGGATTATGCCATTTATTTTCCTAATGAGAGACTGGATTTTAAGTGGCAGAGGCAAACGTCTGAGAGTTAGAAAGCATAATAAAGTTCATGAGGAAAAAAGAGAGTTCCTGGAACAGGCTGGCTTATCACAGCATTTGCAAATAATTTCCCCCTGTTAAATAAGGATTCAGCAGACAAATTCAGTTAGATTCTGGGGAAAAGGGAAATAATAACATCCATGATACTAGTGCTTTTTACAATCTCATTTTAAAGAAACTAATAAGAATAGCAGTAATTGGAGGCGCTTGATGGGCTTGAATTTAGATTAAATTATTTCTATAATTTCATTGCAAAGACTAATGGTAGCCAGGGACAGGAAAATACCTCTGGTCTAAAATTATGCTATGAAAGGAAGATGACAGACTAGACTTTCTGTCAGTACAAGGCTAATAACAGAATGACTAAAAAGAGCTTGAACTACTGTTTTTGTATTAGAAGACATCAATACAATGAGGCATATTTCTTTTAAAAATAGGGCCAGCATATGGGTTATCTTCTAACTGTGTGAAATGTACAAAACTGCTAGGCAAAATGTGATTAGAATTCCGATAATTCTAAATGGATAAAGCTGAAAATAAGGCAAGAATATTCATGCAACCCTCGGCAATATGCATAACAATAGAAACTGAAAATACACTGCAGGGAGAAATGCTAATGAAACATTAATAAGCAAAAATTTCTGTGCAGAATCAGTGAAAGTAGAGGGTTACTGGAGATGAGAAATCTATTGTTTATGGAAAAGTGAAGCTTATAAATAAAAAGAGGAGAGAACGAGAAATGACAGAGGTAATCTTTTATTTTAGCAAAACATTAGGAGAAAGAAATAAATAAGGTATGACCCAAATTTTATTTTAAAAAATAATAGTGTTGTCCCTAGATACTGGGAATATGCAAATTTCTGTATTTTTCTTTGTACTGTCTTATTTTTCAAATGTCAACTCTTATTGTTTAAAATATTCTTATTCAAATATCCACTCTATTGTCATCAACTCTTATTGTTTAAAATATTATTTTTAAATTTTTACTTCAGATTTAAGGTTAGTATTGTGTATAAACAAAGGAAAGAGCATATGTAAGTTGTAGCCTATAAAAATAATTTTATAAGAATGACAGGAACAGGTAGATTCTGTTTCCATTTTGGTGACAAATATGTAGTTCTAGATTTAGTTATGAACAACTATAGAGAGATTGAGCAGAAAAAAAGGGGAAACATAAAAGGACTGAGAAAAGAAAAAAATAAATCTTCATTAGAATCATAAGAGTGTAGTTTTTTAGATAGTAAAATGGTACAAAATAAAAACTAAAAAGGCTATTAAATAAAGAGTATTGAGAGAACAGAGTTGACTTCCTGCAGAGTTTTAAATTATACTATGCATATGCATTGTATAGGCTTTGAGGTGTTTCTATTGAGACATAAGTAGAATCAAGAACTCTAGTGCTAAAAGCAATCTTAGAGACTTTCTGGTATCCAGTTCCTTCACTTTATAGGACTAGATGACCCCAGAGAAGCAAAGTGACCCAAACCTAGTAAAAGTGAGTTTGAAATTTGAACACAAGACCTCAGTATTCAGAACTCCTTTCATCTGATTTTATTGTAGTTTATGTTGTATGTGAACAAAATAATCATCCACCTACAACTTCTAATAAAGAGAAGGAGCTGCATTTAGGCTGGGCCACGATGCCATAAGTACAGTCTTCCATCCTTCCTCATGTTCAACCTTTCTAAAACTGAAAAGTATTGGGTAACTAGAGGGGGAAATAAATACTCAGAAATCAGTGTTTTGTTGTTGTGTTGTGGTTTGTTTTGTTTTGAGGTGGGTTTTTTTTTTTTTTTTTTTTTTTTTTTTTTT
>NW_026000142.1:23550258-23561677 GCF_001458135.2 Marmota marmota marmota | reverse complement strand
TTTTTTTGGGGGGGGTTTTTTTTTTTTTTTTTTTTTTTTTGGTACTGTGGATTAAACCCAGGAGTGCTTCACTACTGAGCTACATCCCCAGATCTTTTTATTTTTTCTTCTGAGACAGGGTCTCACTAAGTTGCTTAGGGCCTTGCTAAGCTGCTGAGGCTGGCCTTGAACTTGCCATCCACCTGCCTCAGCCTCCCAAGTCTCTGGGATTACAGGTATATACCATTGCCCCTGATCAGAGCTAGTTCTTTACGGAAAGCCAAATAGCAGAGTTTTCTGGAAGCTTCAAACTGAAAACAGAGGGTTAATAAGAGTCCTTTTGCTCAGGAAACAGTTACTTAAATAAAAAGTAGGAAGTAGAAAGAAAGGAGAGGCAAGCAGGATACATGTGACAAAGAACATAACACAAGAGCACAGACATGATCTGGAATGTTTAATGATTATTTGACTCCAATAGTGCAACCAGATTTCAGGGAGAAAATCCTTTCTAGTGAATAGAAATAAAAATTCATAATTAAGAATGTGTAACAAGTAGGTTGGGATATTTATATCTAGGTTTTGTTCTATTGACAATAAACGTGAACTATAAACAAGAAAGAAACTCATTGAAAATGCTCTTTTTCTACATATATAATAATGAATAGAGAAAAGAATGGTATTTGATCAATACAATGGTTATGTTTTACATTTCCCCCTTTTTTATATCACCCAGAAAAAGCATTTTAAATGAAATACATTTATGATTTTTTATGAATAAAGCCTTGACAACTTAAAAGTAAAAAAAAAGAAAATTGTCAAGTATATTTTGTCAGGACTCATGCTGACCTGTGGCCTACTTCCTGTTGGAATCAGAGGCTCCTCCAATTATGCAATAAAGCTAGCTGGGAGGAACAGACAGGAGCCCTGCAAGCTGTGGAGAGGATAGATGTGTTTCAAGGGAGGCAGCCTATGGAGAATGGCTGCATTTTGCTAAACTGCTTTCTTGGTGGGGTGGGGTGGATCTGAGCCAAGGATCTGTTAAATGGTATCAGCTTTTCTCCCTATGGCAGCCCTGCCCATAGCATTCTTGTGCTCTACTGAATAGCAAATGATGGACCCAAGACCAGCAATCAACAAAGAGGAAGCATTTCCAATTTATACTCTCTCAGCCTGTCCTATATGTCTTCATAATTATGGGATTTGCTTCCTATTTATTTATTTCATGCTCATCTCCCCAACCTCAATATAGGAATGGGAGCATTTTATCTCTATCCTAATCATCCCTTTTTGTAACCACAACTACTTGCCTGGCACCTTGCACAGAGTAGGTGCTATAAATAATGTTGACTTCATGTGTGAATTCTCTCTTGGAGAACCACTGCAAGCTATTAAAGGAAATGTTCCATAATCTACATCTAACAGGTAAATTTCCACATTTTTGAACCCTGGAAAATGGTTGCATTTAAAATATCTATTCTCATTTATTTGCTTAGTGCTACTCTCAGCATTAATATTTCTGATTCATTGAGATGTGCATCAGAAATAGGAAATCTAATCTAAATACATAAATTGGCACAGGAAGTAGCATCCTGGACACATAACTATTCTTATTGATGATAAACTCAGGTTTCAGCTCTCTACCCGGTAGCTTCCCATCCTCCCTGGATTACTTCATGCCAAAAAAGGCATGCTTCACAGAGCTCTTTAAGTGGCAGATTCTATTTAAATACGTAGATAAGCGTTGTCAGACTGTGTTGCTATTAAGAGTAAACTACTAGTGTAAATTAACATTGAGGGAAAAAAAAAAACCAATATTTTTGCTAGCATTCTGTTTCTTTCGTCCCTCCTCATTTTGTTGGAGACCTTGTGAACTTACTGCCTGACTTACAATAAATTAAAAAAAAAAAAGGAATCAAGAACTAGCAACATCTAGAAATGACATCTTAACATTAATTTTTATCACACATGCAAGTATACCCAAGCAGTGAATATATTTGATATTCTAAAATATTGCATGATCTTGCTTTGATATAGTCCTTGAGAAATCCTGGGAAATACTATTTATGTGGGTTTTTCTAAAGCTTCTGTCAATCCCTTTAAAATAAGACTTTGGTGAATAACACATTTCCTGAGAAAATGAAATCTTTCATAGTTTTGTACCAACAGTACCTACAGGAAAGAACTCATCAAGATTCAACCTCAGGTGTCCTCTCTGAGTTATTGTAATTCCCTTCAGAGCTTCATTTTCCCAGTGACAGAGTAATGTCTTAGGAAAGGATGAGGTCACTAAGCTGCTCTGTAAATACGTCTTTCCAATTGATACTGATTACATATAATCTGCTGATTCTGTTTCTGCTACCAAACAGTTGGGAAACCTTGGGGAAGTCATTATAAACCCCTATTTGTTCTTTCTCTTTTTCTCATCTAGAAAATGAAGATGTCGAATGAAAGTGATGGCTTAAAATATCTAGCAACAAAACCCTTTCTTCAAGTAAAATATTGATGAAACCTGAGGTGTGGAATAAAATACAACTCCAATCAACATAGTCTGAAAAACACTAATATAAACACTATGTTATATCCATTTGACTAGGATATATTATAATTTCCATTTATAGATTCATGGTTCATATTAACAATATACTCACTGGATGCTTGCAGTTATTAGACTCTGTAAGTCTCCTGCAATATTTTGTGAGTAAACCAGACCATGACTCATTTCTTCCATAAGATTATTTTCCAGAGACAGACTAAATAATTCCACACACACACACACAAAAAAAAAAATAATAAAAAGTTATAATATGCTCAGTGCAGTGGTGCCTGCCTGTAATCTCAGCTACTTGGGAGGCTGAGGTAGGAGGATTGAAAGTTTAGGCCAGCCTGGGCAATTTGATGAGAACTCATGTCAAAAATAAAATAAAAATTGCAAATACAAAAAGAAGTGGTTGCTTCTGGCCAGAAGATCAAAGAAGTCTTTATGAGGATGTGGCATGTGACAAGGACCTAGGATGTTTGATTGGGGAAGGTGAGGGTTTCCAGTGGGGTAAACATGGTAAGTAAAGGTTTGGAGGTGGGAAGTTTGAAGGCACTGTTCAGAGGAAGGCAAGGGAGTGATCCAGTGTGGTTGTGGTATAAATGACATGATGGGATTTTGAATTAAAGCAGAGAAATTGGTTGTAATCAGATTATAAAAGTCCTCAGATTTCATCATTATGGGGTTTGTCTTTATTCTGCAGGAAATAAAAGGCTATTGGAGGTTTTATTGTTTTGATTTTTTTAAAGCAGAATGTGACATAAGCAAAAATGTTCCTAGAAAAGATAATGCATAGCTAGAAATGGGAGAGACCGGAGACAGGAGGGTTTATTAGGAGCCAGCAGTCCTGGCAAGAAGTGACTAAGACCCATTCTAGGACAGTGTTACAGACTGAATTGTGTCTGCTTCCACCCCCAAATTCCTATGTTGAAGCCCTAATCCCCAATGTAATCGAATTTGGAAACAAGGCTGTGGGGAGGGGTTATGTTAAATGAGAACATAAGGGAAAGTTCCTAATCCAATAGAATTGGTGGCCTCAGGACAAGAGGAACAGACACCAGAGCTCTTTCTCCCTGTGCATATGCCAAGAAAAAGTTAAGTGAATATGAGCCAGGAAGAGAGCCCTAACCCAAACCTGACCATACTGACACCCTGATCTTGGACTTTTTTCCTTCAAAATGTTAAGAAAATAGATTTCTGTTGTTTAAGCCACCCAGTCTGTGATCCTTTGTTCTGTCAGCCCAAGCTAAGATGCACAGTGACATTAGGAAGGCAGGGATAGGAGAAATGTCAGCAAGACGCCATAGTGTTTGGATCAACAGGACTGGACAGCTTGTCCACTTAGGTATGTGAGAGACAAAAGTCAATGGTGGCTTTGAGAATCTAGACCACAACCTAGATGATGTTATAACCAAATAACAGAGGGGACAGAGCTTGATGTTTATTTCTAATGCATTTTGTTGTTGAATTTGAGGTGTTAGAACTTAATTATAGTCCTCCAGATGAATGGAGTTGTGGGCTTTGTGGGTAAGAGAGAAGACTGAACTAAAAGTCTTGTGTATTTTGGAATCATCTGTCAAGGAATAACACCACAGTCTTCTCATGGATGAACAAACAATGTATAATGTATAGCAGATGGAAAGATCTAAATGTCCAGGTAAAAATGGTACCTATTTGTATCTGTGCTCATGTAGCTTGACTTATGCATGTTTTCACAAGCTCTAGAACTCAGGCACTAAAGGAGAATTGGAAAAGGTAGATCTGCCTTCAAAACAGTAAATAAAAGATAACTTAGACACTCTAAGTATCCCCTTCTATTCTGACACATGTGTAATTTGTTTCTGTGCAAGAGAAAGACCAAACAGAATTTCGTAGAGCCTGCAGTTCAGCAAACAAAGAGATACCATGACCCTGAAGCAGGGTAAATGGCAAACTGTTCTTCAAATAAAGCACACATTTGCTCTAAGAAGACTGAAAGTAAAAAAGGGAACATTCTACTCCGTAGGGATACAGATTAACAAGAGAATTCTACACCTGGGAATCTTGAGTTTTGACTTTCACAAGTGCAATGGAGTCTAAGTTGGAGAGGGAAAATGAGGAACAGAAAAAGAAACCACTGAAATAGAACAGGATATTATAAAACAAAGGAAAGCTTCATAAGCATTCAACTAAGTAAGACAATAAATAGGATAGAGAATACCTTGAAGACCTGGCCTGTACAAAGTGGTTCTCTATTTTAAGAGCCTCTGATTTATCGAACTCAAAGAGCTTGAAGATGCAGGTTTGGAATTTCCCACTAAACATTTAGCCCACTAAATATAAAAACTGAAAAAATCATAGCTATATGATCCCCTAAACCCAGAAATAAAGGAAAGCATTGCATGAAAGGTGGGGATCCTGGTAATCTGCCATAGAAATTCAGACTCTTTAATTTAGTCAAAGTAGTATATTTTTTCTATTTCTCAGAGGCACTTTGAATTATGTATGCTATTTCTCTTGCTACATAATGTCATTTTTTTCTAGATGATATATATGTTGTTATTCTTGATTCTCTGATTTTGTATTTCCATCGACTGACTGTTATGGAAGAGGATTTAGTGTTCTTTTCCAAGTTCCCACAAATACGCACGGACACATATACACATACAAATACGGACCAACACAGGCATAACCCATATATACTCTTCCCTTTTTTCTTCCGAAAAAAGTCATACCACACTTTCTGGTTGCATCAGTACTCTTTTCCCCCCCATTATTATGACTACATAAATACTGCTTATGGCTAAGCCATACAGTATTCTATGATTTTTTTTTTCTTATTATTTAACCTGTTTTCCCTGGAGTGAACTGCTCTGTTTTCAATTGTCTAGTTTTCTCAGAAACTATCATTTATCATTTATTCATTTCCCAAATGCTCTAACAGGGTTTTTCTCAGTATAATCAAGCACTTTAGATCATTCATTGCTTCCTTTTCTTTTTCCTTGGGGACTTCCTTTGATGTGTTTTTGATTTCCTGCTCCATTGAACCCAGATGATCTCTAGACTTGCTGAACCTCAGCTATACCATGGCTTCTTCTTAGATTATTCTAAGAATCATCTGCATATAAATGGTATTAAAGTCACTGAATTAGAGGAGATTACTAGGTAGTGAGTTTAGAGAAAGACGATGTCTAGATGCTTCAGTGTTTAGAGCTCAGGAGGATAAGACATGCCACCAAAGGAGACTAAAAAGATGTGGAGAGGAGGTAGAGGGAGGCAGGAGTGTAGTCTCCACTTGGGCACTGTTAAAGAAAAAGACTACGTAGGTATTCAAAGCTTGAGATAAATGACAGGAGGACCTTCCTCAACACATCCATTGTTAAACAAGGAAGTACAGCACTGGTGCAAGCAGATCTGACCACAACTGTATACCCAAAGTAGCCAAGACCCTCATTTAAATGCATTTACATACTAAAAGATACACTCAGGAGGGAGAAAAGCACAATGCTAGGCACATTTTGAATCATGTGCAAACATTTTTGGCAGAGTCCAAAACGACTCAGGCAGGATAATAACAACATAGCTTATGGATATGTTTATTTCTAGCTCCCAAACATATACAGCCTAGGTGGTAGCCATCTTTGCTTGCTATTCTGCCTAGGGGATAGCCACCTTGCTATGTAAAGAAATGCAATAAATCATTCTTACTTATCCTCTTTTTGTCAGTCATGTCTGATTTCTATTCTGCATAACTCACTAAGCCAGTGACAGGAGGAAAATAAGGAAAAAGTGGCAACTTGAAAGCTAAGGGAAAAAAAATGTTTCACTTGGGCTTCCTCAGCATGGCTGCTTACATCAGCAAGCCAGCAAGGAAAACCGCTTTCTTCTGTAGCTGCTTTCCCTGATTAAGTCAGGCCCTGGATAATCTCCTTTTTGATTAACTCCAAAACAACTGCTTTGGGACCTTAATTCATCTGCAAAATCCCTTTCTTTTGTCATATTCTATTAGTAGAAGAAAGTCTCAGTTACTACCGCACTCAGGGAAAGGAATTAGACAGGGCTTGAATAGCAGTGGGTTGGAAGCAGATCACCCTGGATCTGCTTATCACAGAACAGCTCAGTTGCAGAGCAAACAATGATGTAAGGTGAGAGAGGTGACACTAGCAGGAACAATTTCTCAAGAGGGTCAGGGGAAATGGGAAGCAGCAGTTTCTTGCTTATACAGGGTACATAGGGGTCTGAAAGTGAAGAGTGTTAGCAGCACCTGGTACATTTAGCCAATCCTCTCCCCTTCGCATCCCTTCAGAGGCACCCAGTGTCTTCAGATGCCATGCTTCTGCACTCTGGGAGACAGATGTGATCTTGCTTCTTGTTGGCTTCCTCTCACTGACCCCTCACCCAGGCTTAGGTTTCAGCATTCTCTGGTTTGTTAAACTTGTTCCAAAGCTTTAGCAGATAACTTTCATCAGCTGTTGTCTTTTTTCTTGATCTTTTTTAAAAAATAAACATTTCTTTAAAATTTTTGATAAAATATACATAATATAAATTTTGCCATCTTATCCATTTTCAAGGGGACAATTCAGTAACATTTAAATATATTCACATGTTGTGCAACCAATTCCCAAACTTTTTCATCTTACAAAACCGAAACTCTTTACCCATTAAGCAACAATTCTCCATTCCTCCATTGCCAGCCCTGGCAACCACCATCAACTTTCTGTTTCTATGACATTTGGCTCTTTTAAATGCCTCATAAAAGTGGAATCATACAGGATCGATCTTTTTGTAACTGACTTATTTCACTTAGCATAATGTCTTCAAACACATGTAAGGATTTCCTTCCTTTTAAGATTTAAATTTTTTAAAAAGTATTTTAATTTTTATTGTGGCTTTCCTTTTTTTTAACTTATGAATTTCCTCTATTCCTTTAGTTATTATTTTGGTGAGCTTTCAGGAAGTAGAGATTTTTAAAAAGTGTGTATCCAATTTGGTCTTCAAAAAGAAATCCATATTCTATTTGCAAAATCTGGTGTTTAAGGAGATATTCTTTGATGCTTTTTAAAAAATGTCTTTAACTTTTAAAAACCCCTTAAAGGAGAATAGAATAAAGAATGAATTTGCATTGTCTTCATTTAGCCAGAGGAAAGTTTATGCTTTGATGTTAAGCAAAATGTTACTTCTAGATGCTCCCTTTTCATCATGAGCATAAACTCCTCCATAGGGAATCTAGCACCACTTTGGTTCTCAAAGTGTTTTTTCCAGACCCACAGTGTACACATCACCTGGGTATGTAATAGAAATCCCAATTTTGGGGTCCTACCTCACACTTACTGAATCTAGGGGTGGGGCTTAGCAACTATATTTTAACCAGTCTTCCAGGTGTTTCAGATGTTTGCCACAATCTGGGAACTACTTGTCTTCTGGAGGTACTTCTTTAAAAGCTAAATCTAGAGATTAAACATTTTAATCCAAATGTTTAGTCTAAATGTTTATAAGATTTTCAAGCTATGAAACTGAGTTGACCATTCTTTAGCAGACATTTTGTAAGATACATGTACCATTCTGGTCCCAATGTTTGGGGCTTTTCTCTGCTGAAGAGGTAGATCTTGCTAAGTCTATACTACCTGACTGATTTCTCATCCTACACTCCAATGGCCTCCCTGGATTACCGCAGTCAAGGCAAGGCAATCCTTAGGATAGTCAAGACCAGCTTCCCGGACTTACTCTCTTGAGAATATTAGAGACACCAAAACTGTAGTCAATGTTGAACTGTATATAAAATATAAAGTACATAAACTTACTGTGATGGCTTCAGTGAGCCTTAGGCAAAAACAGCCCCTGTATCCTGTCAACTGCTTTTTTTTTTTTTTTTTTTGCCTTGAGTGGGTATATATTTCTTGTACCAGAAAGACTTTATCAGAACACATCTTAACTATTGATAGGGAACGCTGCATGATTGACAGGTTATAGTTATTATTCTGCATTTTAAACTTGTCCAAACTGTTGGCTTGTTTTTGGTTTGGCAGCCACATACATGCAAATTGATATCTCTGTCCAATATGTTTAATTTCTCTGAGTGAAAACACATTTGTTAGAACTCTTATTTCAATGTTTTTTTGAGCTCCGAGTTCTTTCACAGTCTGATTCTCTGATAAACTAATACAAATTGCTTTGTAAATCAACAACCAAAGAATCAATACCAGGGATGTTCTTTTAAAGAAGTCAGGATAAACAGTACCACTAAGTCACCGTCACTGCACTCTAAGGTTCAAAAGAAAATATTTTGAAAATGAAAGCAAAGAAAATCATACAATATTACCAAAAGGTTATGTGGTAGTAAATAAAATCCAGAACATGATTTGAGAAGTGTTTGTTCTGGGAACAATACTAACATAATGTGAACATCAGGACCAAACTTTATCTTTTCAGGTCATGGTTATTGATTTAAGAATTGATGCAAATAAAAATCTTTAGAGAAGTGTTTGTGAAGATATTTTCAATGTAACATATCTTCTTTTTAATATTACACTATTGTAAATCTCCTGGGATGCCAGAGACCAATAGGTCTTCTAGTCCAATTATACATTTCATGCTTGGTTCATTTCTACACTCCTAAAGAAATGAGTCTCTGTGGCATTGTGGTTGATGACAGAGGGCCATCTACCACGTCTTATAAATCTACCAAAAGAAATAAATGAATCTGGAAACAAGATGTAGAATGACACTTTAAAATATGGCTCTTGTTAATGTTTGGAAGATTAGTGCCTTCTTTCTTGTGTCCTTCCCTGGGAAGAAAGTGTTAAACGTTGTGGCAAAGACTGACAAGTGCCCAGACTTAGTTCAAATAAATGTTTTCAAATGAATGTTTTCTTGGCACCTAACAGCTCGAAATAAAAGTTACATTCCCAAACTTTCCCTATAATCATGTGTTTCTGATACTATTGTTGAGTAACCAATTACTCCCAAACCCAGAGGCTTAAAATAACCTTTTCTTTATGTTCATGGAATCTTTGGTTCGGCCTTTAATAGGGCAAACATCACAGTGTGATTTCCAGCATGTTCTGTTGTTCGAAGCAGTACACCATCCCATTTTGAGGAAGTAAGACTTTAGCTCATCATGGGAGAGTTGCAAGGTCACACTGTAGAAGAACATATGCAACAGGAGATATTGTTGCTGTCAACTTTGGAAAATGCAATCTATTACACTTACAGGTGTGGTCATCATGTTGACTAAATTCTGGCCAAGAGAATAGATGAGGACTTGGCGAGAAAGTGATCTTAAAGGGTATATGTTGAGGAGAAGGGGAGGTTCTCTTCTCTTTTTCACTTTTCTTTTAGCTGACATATGGACAAGGTAACTAGCACACAACCATTTTGGACCACAAGCCAAGGATTACAGAGCAATAAGATCAAACGAATCTGAGTCCCTGATGATCATGGAGTAATCTACCAGCCTGAATGGCCTACATTTACATTACAGAGAAATATGTCTCTCTTGTTTCGTTACGATATTTTGTGCCATAGGTGAACAAAATAATCATAAGTAATATAAATATCAACTAATATTGTGTCCAAGAAGTCATTTGTGAGGATTATCATATTTTATAAAAGTTTACTTCTTTAAAGTGCTTCACTATTACAGTCAGAAGGACTTTAAAAACAACAGAACATCAATATTATGAGGTTGTTAGGAAACCAAACTAGAGAAATACATTCATTCATGGGATAAATACAAGATGCATCTTAAACACATGATTAATATCAAGATGCACTTTTAGAAAAGGGAGTAATTATATTTCTGATTTCTAGTTTTTGAGTTTCCTATGTCATCTAATTTCTCATTTGTGTGGGTGAAAAGAAATCAGAATAACTAAGTGAATAAAATAAAACTAAAAAAAGAAAAAGGAGGGACTGGGGATATAGCTCAGTTGGTCGAGTGCTTACTTCACACACACAAGGCCTTGAGTTCAATTCCCAGCACCACAAAATAATAATGATAATAATAATAATAGTTAAAAAAAGGAAAAGGAACAAGTGAGCTTGCACTTGAACTACTTTATTTACAATAATATGGTCACTGTAGAAAATTAAGTATGTGTAGAAAATTAAGTATTGACAAAGACAATTTTCACTACTCCAAAAATGTAAACACTTGCAGAATTAGCCTCATTGCAGTCAAGGTGACTTTAAAGCACAAATTTGCAATTTTATTTCTCTTTATGTTGAAATATTCAGGTTTTTTTTTTTTAGTTCTAATTGAAAATTACTCAAATCATAAGGAAAGGTTTTAAAATAAACAATTAGAGACTAATCAGGCAAAGAAAGCTCTTTTTTGCTTTAGGACCATCTGCCCTGACATTGTACACAAATTGCACTGTCCTGTTTGAAGGGTATCAACTAACTTTGATAAGTGCCTCCCACTAAATGGTGCCTTTGTCTCAGTAATAGTGCATCCAAGGCACAATGGAGGAGCATCAGCAAGACAAACCATAATACATAGGATGAATAGGGAAAGGTTGGATGAAATGTGAAAGAAAAATGAAGATATCAGGAAGATGGGATAGGATTTCTTTGACCAAAAGAGAACCAGTACCACTACCTGACTTTAGACAAAAGACGTCACCATCTCTCAGTGCAACTAGATTCTGAGAGGAAAATAAAATGTCACTACTGAGGTGGTGGCTGATTTCAGGACAAATCGCAAGGCACCAGCTCCGAGTGGGTTTCCCCTGGTGAATGATGTATGGGAATTCGGATCACTGGCCCACGGCTCCCAGACTTGCAGACAGGTGGACAGCGGGGCTGCTTCCCGGCGCCTCACGCGGGAGTCCCACTCCCTGTTACAGCGCCAGCGCCTGTCAGCGTCCTCCGCCCTGCAGCGGTCTAAGCGGCGCGTGCACATTGCTTGCCGGCGGGGGTTGCCAT
>NW_026000142.1:23425748-23550236 GCF_001458135.2 Marmota marmota marmota | reverse complement strand
GGAGGCAGGATGAGTATCGAGATCCCGGCGGGGCTGACGGAGCTGCTGCAGGGCTTCACCGTGGAGGTGCTGAGGCACCAGCCCGCGGACCTGCTGGAGTTCGCGCTGCAGCACTTCACGCGCCTGCAGCAGGAGAACGAGCGCAAAGGCGCCGCACGCTTCGGCCATGAGGGCAGGACCTGGGGGGACGCGGGCGCAGCCGCCGGGGGCGGCACCCCCAGCAAGGGGGTCAACTTCGCCGAGGAGCCCATGCGCTCCGACTCCGAGAACGGCGAGGAGGAGGAGGAGGCCGCGGACGCAGGAGCGTTCAACGGTGAGGACCAGACACCTCCACGCCCCCGGGTCCCCTTGCTGCCCACTAGCATTCCCCGCCTTTGCTCTTGAATCATGCAGCTTCGCTCACCCACCTCACCCCGCGTTTTCCACCTTCCCTACCTTCCCATCTCGCCCACCCCCTCAGCATCCATTTCTGTCTCTCCCACTCGCCCACCTTCCTACTCTGCTCTCTTGTCATGCCCTCCCCGTCTTCCCCGCCTCTGGAAGTGCGAGAGCTGAAAGGTTATGGTTCCCTCTGCCCATCTGCCTGCTCTCTTCCTGGTCCGGTTTGGGGTGGGCATCCGCTGGGAGGACAACTTTCACTGTGGTTGGAGATATTTCGCTTGGAGGACACCATTGTGAATAAAGGAATCTGGCCCACTGGGCATCCTCTTTCAGCCCTTAAATTTACTATTGGGGTGTCCAAAGAGAAAAGGCAGAGAGAGTGTTCAATGTGTTTGGCTTTGCTGTTGTCAGGACTGTAGATTCACTAAAAGGAGCATGGAATAGGACTCACTGGGGTAATTCAAAATTTATGGTAATATCTGTGACATTCTTGGAAACCGTAATATATTATTTTCCAATTTACCAGTACTGTCTTATGTTATTTTTGGACACACAACAAAGTATTCTTTTTAGCCTGTAACCCAAGGGGTCTTTGGAACGAGGAAATGGACTAATGGCTTGTTGTTTTAATATAAAACACATATTGAATGATTGGGTGCTTTTTTAAAAAATGAAAAGTGTGTGAAAAACACTGTAGGAAGTTCTGAAAGCTTGTTGGTTGTCTTTAGAATGAAAAGCCAGTGAGTAATTGTAAGGACTGTGCCAGACACTGAAGCTAGAAAGAATGAATGGGAAAGAAAAGGAATTTTCTCAAATAGCTGCTTTTGGCAAGTCCCACCCCTTCTGCTTACAACCCTCTTTGCCTAACACACGCAGATACACACGCACCTTCACAGCCTCCTGTATTTACACAATATGCCTAAATTCCATTTTTTTATGGTATCCCAAGCTAAAATAAAATACTTGTGCAAATGTGCAAGTGTTTTCTCTTTGTGGTGTAAGGCAAACATACATGTAGCATTGCACCAGCTTTTATTTATTTATACTGCTGTGGTTTGTGCATCCACAGTGCATTTTGTATAATGAAAACATTTTCAAGTGTCATTTCATTTCCTCATGTCCCTTCCTAGGAAGATGTTTCTTTTCTTTGCAGAATTAATCACACATTTAAATGAGTTATAAAATTCGTGATTTTTTTTTAGCTTGTCTAAAACAATCACAGAAACCTGGAAATTAGTCCACTATGAAGATAAAAGGGAAAATTGTTACTTAAATTTTAAATTGTGGGCACTTTTTAGTGTTTCCCAGGATAGGGTAATCATAGTCTTAATTGTTCTTTTTGTGTGCACACACACAAAATTAATCAAATGCTTTTCTTATTAGAAGCAAGAAAAAGAGTACTATTTTATGTAGATGAAAAGGAGAAGCCAATAATGGATGCCATAGAAAAGACAGAGGCATCTAATATTTCTTTTATGCTCCTGACACATCTGTGCACATGCAGGCATGCACACATAGACATGCACACAGAGACATGCACACACACAAAGAAAAGGAAAGGACCTGTTTCCCAGATAAGAAGGAGCTAGGAACTAAGAGTCTTGAACCTGTATTCCTATAGTATTGTTAATGTAACTAAAATATTTTGTTTGTATAATGCTCTTGAAGTCCTGTGCATTGATGATTCCATATCCTCCCTATAACAGTGGGTATTTGTGCACAGAAAAGATGTAATTTTCATTTTGTAATGTAAGAAACAAGCTGTTAACTTGTAAGCAGCAGGATATTTTATTTGGCTTTATATTTTCCAAGATACTTTTACTGTAAAATTATTCAACTGGAGTTTTAGTAAATACTTGTTAACTGGTTGTGCTATTTATTCCCCTGCCTGACCCTCAAGGACTTTGAAAACTTTTGACTGCAACCAAGTATAGTTTGATCATTATGCTGTGGACATGCATGCTTACATGTATTCCTGAAGCTTTGGCAACAGTATTCCTTCTAGGTGCACTGCTTTGTATATTTTCTTTTCTAATCATTTTTTAAAAAGTAAATTGTTGGCTAAAATCACTTAATTGTAAGCTACAAAATATCTGGTACACTTTTTTGTAAAGTTCCAAATAATGAATATTTTAGACTTTGCTCTGTCAAATCAATATCTCCCCCCAACCCCCTTAACAACCTTTTAAACACACACTCCCTCTGGAGGTTGAGGTTGTACAAAAATGCAGACCAATCTTGCCCACTGGGAGTTGGTAGGTACACTGTGGAGGGAGTCAAAATACTTCCACTGGAGAAAAAAAAAAAAAACATGTCAGGACTGAACCTAAACAACACAAAGTCATCAGTTTAATATCTGCATCCAGAACAGTGCCAAAGAAAACCCATCAGATACTGGGCAATTTTCTTGGCTTAGTAAAGAATAAATGTTGGGGAAAAAAGTCTTAATTTACTGACACAGCACAAGACCAGCTGGATCAATAAGTTTTGCATTTTCATGCGCATCTCAAGGAAGTTTGATTCAGAAATGAACATTACTTGGTACTATTCTTGGAGAGCTTTTGCAAATAAGTGAATAGGCTAGGGTGGGACATAGTTTTGGGGGTGTTTGTTTGTTTATTGATCACCAGACATCTCCAGGCATACTGAAACCTATAGTTCCTGACCATACTTTGAAAACCATTGAACATAGATGGTGATAATAATGCCTCCTTAATAATATTTATAAAGAATGTTGTTTGTTAACATATGCTGTGTACTAGGCACTATCTGAATGCTTTCGTTCATTCTCCTAGTTCCATGAGAAAGATGAGACACCAGTTGACTAGTGTTTCATAGGTAGTGTGTTGTAAAACCAGGATTGGGACACAGGTGAGCCTGGTTTCATCCAGGTGCTCTTGGCTTTCCAGGCTTATCTACAGAGGGGGCTGGGGCTATCATAACCTGTGCTAGCCCCTTATATATAAAGCTCTCCTTGAGACTTTGAATGTGTTTTGTCTTTGGAAAATTAACTTGTCCAAGATGGTGTACAGAACCAGTAAGTAGCAGATACTTGTTCCATAACATCTGTCTTACCTTGAAGCCCAAGACATCAAGGAGTTCTTAAATGAAATTTGTTCCATGGGCTGACTCACAGGTCATGTTTTCCTAGGAATTTTTCCAGTATTCATAATGGGTTTGCATTGTTGGTTCACATCTTCGCTCACGAATCCCTTTAGTATAAGTGATGGTATTTATAACACGTTATGTTGAGATTAAAAGAAAAGTTGTTGACCATGAAACTGGTGCTCAATGACTAACATAAGGATCAAGCCTCTGACTTTGGCCTCATAATGTAGAGGTAGAATCAGAAAGCCAGGCACCTACAGTTCACTGGAAAAATCTGGTTTAGTCCACAGTTCAATCAATGGTCTTTGAGGGTCCAGTGCTGTGGCTGTAGGTGGCACCAAGCCAGCTAGCTAGTCAGGTAGGTAAAAGTAGGCTTTACTTCTTTCCTGCCTTTCCAAAGGAATCTTTTATCTTAACTATATTGCTTCTCTATTCCACTCCTGTTCTCTTCTAATTTTATCAGTTCATATTATTACTTTCTGGTTACTATCATTCTAAAACCTAAAGGTCAACACATTGGCTTATGGCGATCCTCTTTAGGAAAACTCCTGATACTGGAAAGAAGCTATCATGGAGACTGCTTGGCATCTTCTCTGCGTCTTGCTTCCTTATCCTACAGGAAGCACATAAAGCTTGACATGTCACTTCTGAAAGAGCAGTGTCCTTAAGCCTAGACCTTATTGGAGCATTTATAGTAGCCCAAAGAGTTAAATCACTATTAATTTGAAGTAAAATCTGTGGTGATTAGTAGTTTCATATAGACTTTATTGTGAGATCTTGTGTGGTTCACCCATTTCCAATGCCAAAATTAAAAACGAAGTACATATATTCAGATTATTCCTATAAATTGACAAGTATTAAACAAAATAAACTACATAGGGGTACATGAAGAGCAGTCAGTCTGGGAAATAATGTGGAAGAACTGATTTTTCTGTCTTGTGTATATATACAAATATTTGGAACCATACCTAATAAAACAAGCACATCAAAGATATTTAAGTTGAGATTTACCAGGCAGTAACTGTGACCTAACCTTTTTAACTCTAACCTTTTTTTAACTCTTACCAATATTTTGCACAATCTGAAGGATCACTTCTAAAGTCTCTAGGCATTATAGAGACTTTAGAAGTGATCCTTCAGATTGTGCAAAATATTGGTAAGTTAGAGCTTGTGGTGGTGGGAGACTAAGAGAATAAAGTTATTTATCATGAAAAAAAAATCATTGAAGAAGAGCTGAGAATATTCATGTGTCTAAGTTTCCTTAGGTGACTATGAGCAAATGTTCTTCATTTCTGTTAGATGCAGAATTAGGACCAAGTTTCACTGTAACTTGAATAAAAGTCAGAAATCTGTCTGAATGGTTTACATGGTTTCCCTGAAATTAGGTGGCAGAAGCAATAGTGGCAATAGACTGATTGACTGCTCAAGAATTTGCTGTGAAAATGATCTTAACTGGCTCATTCTATTAACTAACTATTGAGTTCGTGGTCTGGTAGCAGGAAATTGTAGACAGCAGGTGTAACTTCAAAAATTGTTGGCCAATTTATTAGGCTCACCTCCTTATGCCCTTTTAAGAATTTGCTCTTTATGGTCACTAGAAGCTTTTATGAGACTAAGCAGCCAATTGTTAGCTCTTGCCTCCTGCAGCCTGTGGCAATCAACATCTGACTAAAAAAAAATTACTCTAGTAGTTATAGTTACCTTGTACCAACCAAAAGCTAAATATCTTTTTAATATTTTATGAACCTCTCAAATACACTTAATTAGGCTGAGAAATGTCCATGAATGTTAGCTTTTTGGATAAACTATAAACATCCAGACATTAGTGTATGAGTCACTGTGCTAAACACATTGGCATGTTATTGCATTAATATACCTACCTCATCAGGTGTGGTGGTGCACATCTGTGATCTCAGTGACTCAGGGGGCTGAGACAGGACAATGACAAATGATGCCTTAAGCCACTTAGCAAGACCCTGTCTCAAAAGGTCTAGGGATGTAGCTCAGTGACAAAATGCCCCTGGGTTTGATCTCCAGTACCCACTCCACCACCACCACCCAAAAAAAAAAAAAACCCAAAAACAAAAACAAAAAAAACTACCTCAAGGTTGTCACAAGGATAAAAGGATTGATATTTGTAAGACCATTTGGACAGAAGACATAGCAAGCATTGAATACATTCAAATAAATTGTTTAATTGGTATGAAACCTTGCAAAAGTTCACACTTTTGTAGAATAGCAATTTCATAGTGTTTTATGGACATAAATCTAATATTTGTACTTTTCGGAGAGCTGAAGTAGGAAATGTTCTCAAGCAGCAGCTCCATTTAGAATTTAATGTGAAGTTCTGTTGCACAGTAATAAATTCCACATCCTTTCAACTTATAATTTGTAGCTAAGAGCTCCAGGGTTTTGTTATTAATGACACTGTGTAGTCTTTGGCTATTAGAGATTTACGTGATAGTTTCAAATCCTCTTGAAATGGATTACATCATTCATGACAATGGCTGAAATATTGAAGCCATTCTTTTAGTTACGAGCATAACACAGTAGTATTAGCGAAGATTTAAAAAATATTTTGAGTTAGAGATGGTAATTTCTGAAGTAGAATAGTTAAGAACATTATTCATTTAAATAGCAGTATTAAGTGGATTGCTTTAGGGTTGAAATTGGGACATCAAAGGACTTGAAATCGTGTTCTGTTCTTAACCACCTATTACTTTGGGTTTTGAGAAGGAAAGTAAAGGAAGAAAAGCCAGAAGGGACTGGGAGAGAGAGAAATCCAGAGAAGCCAGAGAAAGGGAGAAGGAAAAATCACCTGAGACATGTGAAGGCTTCCGTAAGTCACTCATACTTTGTCTGAAGAGAGCGCATACAATAAAATCACCTAGGCAAAAATGGAAGCATTAGATACTTTAATTTTTCTGCCTGTGTTAAAAAAAAAACAAACTTATTTCATGCAAGACAGTAATAGCTTTTCATTTGAGGTCGCACATAGTGATGCGCTTGCTGTGTCTTGGTAGAACAGAAGTAAATACTGAATGGTTATTTATTGTTGTAAATCTCACTGCATGGATTCCAGTAAATTTCCAACTGTCAAGGTTGTGTTCCTAGCTGTGTTAAAAAAAAAAAAAAACAAGTATGATTCTTTTTCACCTGTGCAAATACCAACAGGAGACCATTGAATCTGTCAATTAGGAGTTTGTTTATGACCCCTTAAGAGAGGCATTTATCAGAGTAGTAGCAATAAGAAAAGGCCTATGGTGGGGATTGTGGAATATTTTAGAGTGAGGAACTCAGTGAAGGAGATTGAAGTGGTTGACCACAGTGTCTGTGTTAGAAGTGTACAGAGTCACAGTACCAGAAGGGGGCCAGGACCTGGAGTGGCCAATTAGGAGAAGGAATAGGTAGAAGTCACTCACAGTTACTCACAGTACAAATGTTTATTGAATGTCAACCCCCTTTTTTATTTTTCTTTTTTTAAGAAAAAAATTATTAAGTTTGCTCTGTAGAATTAAGAACAATTTCACAGAGTGTAGATGTGATCTGTTTGGTTTAAAAGATGAAGCAGGTAAGAGACAGAAAAGTTCCTTCCTTAAATTTAGTAGGTCTTGGTCTTATAAATTTTGTTTTGTTCATAGAACTGTCACTAACATTTTGTGTGCTGTTTACATTAGCTTACATATTATGAATTTTTCCTGCCTTCTATTCAGGTGCTAGGTATGGTTTGAACAGCTGGGCTCAAGAAAAGTACTTTTAGATTTTGCCTTCAAAATTCCTGTTTTTTATTTTATTACCCCCCCCCCCCACTCTTTGATTCTTTTTTCAGGACAGTGAAACTTTGAATTAGACCGTATTTGACAGTGGAGAAGAATGGAGAGTGCATCAGTTTTTCCAAATTGGATGAATTACTGTTGTGTTGGGTCTTGTTCTTGTCTTTGCCGTCTTATCCACACTGTCTGTTGTGATGACAAAGCCCCCTGCAAAAACCTCACTGTGATGCTGATCATTATCTTTATTTTATGGGAGTGAATTTTGTGTCTCAGAAATTCAAAATGACTCAGACCATTCCATTATGTAATTATTTTGTGGAAAGAATTTGAGCTAAAATTTTCAGGTCATGGCTTACAAGAAAACAAAACAATCTAAAAAAAATCAGAAATATAAACACAGTTGGTGTAACATTTATAAATGTCTCAGCAATAGGTTTTGCCATTTATAGCTTAATAATGTTTGAAAACGAAAAAAAAAATCATTCCAGTTGCTGCTATTTAAATGTTTCTTAATTTTTGAAAAAGACAAAAAGGTCAAAATATAAACACATGTTCCACATAAAAGCCAAGCCAAGAAGATATACTGTATACAGTTATTCCTGTATCCGTTTGGCTAGGGACTGACATTATTTAATTTACATTAGCTGTTCCAAGTTGAAACAGTTCATGGGAGTGATATTAAGGGGATGAGGGGGTTACAAAAAAAAGCACGCAAAAACCCCCCATATTTGCTTAAATACATTTTAGACTCAAAAAGCATTTTTTTCAAAAGGTCATGTTGAATTAAAACATGACTCAGCCATTTCATTCCCATCTTTATAGAATGCTAATGTTTGTTAAATTGTGTTTTGTTTCTTTAGTAATAATTACTGTTAACATTTTTGGCTGCTTATCCTCCAGATGTTGAACAAGGCCTGTTATGCACATCATTTAGTCTTTTCCAAAGTAAGTGCTGGAATCGGGATTTGAACCTGACATTCTGATTTCAGAGCCCAGTTCCTGAACCATACATAAAGTACATACACTTCATTTTCAGTAACTCTTATAGCAATAACATGATTGAAAAGAACATACCAAAAAATAAGCTACATTTTTTCCTCTAAAAACTTGTGGTCCAACCCTTTTACAATTGGCTTTTTCTGTCTATTCCACCTAGATTACTACTTCATGTACTTTAGAAATGCAATAAAATATTTTAGAAGTAAACACCTCATATATTGTTTATTTCTCTAAACTTGTTTATTTTACATCCTTGTTAGCAAATATAAGTGTGGAATACACTCCCAATGTACTTGTAAATTTTATACATGTACCAGTATATTAATTTATTATTTATATGTAAGCTTCCCACAATATTAATTTTGAAAGGAAGAAGCAAAAATTAATTGTGAGCAAGTACTAAATGTTGCCCTGGGCCTCAAAAGATTGCCTTATACAGTGGCTCAGGGTTTATGAACTCCATTTTGGAAACCACAACTTACAATACAACTTAACTTGATCTCCATTAATGTGTAAGATGTGAGCAACTTTTGGTTAGTTTCCAGATTTAAGTTTCTAGATTATGAAGGACTTGCAGGTAGGCAGGGATCTAGTTGTATGTGTACACGCTCCTTTTTTAATAAACATTCATTAGATAAGTTAATGGACTCAACAGAAAATTTTGGTGGAATATAGAGAAAAATTCCCTAATGAGAAAGAAATAAATCATGTTACCTAAAAAAGGAAGATCCAGGATTTTTCTTTTTCTTTTTTTAATGTTTTATTTGTTTATTATTATTTTTTGCATTACAATTCTTAATACACCTTTATACTGCAATTTATCATGTCTCTGATTGTATATAAGGTATGTTGACATCAAATTCACATCTTCATACATGTATTTGGTATAATGGTGAGGGTCTGCTTCCACCATCCATGCTATTCCCCTTCTCCCTTCCTTTCCCTCCCACCCCTATTCCCTATCTAGAGGTAATGTTCCTCCCTTGCTCTCTCTCCTAACCTCATTTTGAGTCACCCCCCTTATATCAGAGAAGACATTCAGCATTTGTTTTTTTGGAATTGGCTAACTTCACTTAACATAATCTTCTCTAATGCCATCCATTTCCCTGCAAATGCCATGATCTTATTCTTTTTTTTATTGCTGAGTAATATTCCATTGTATATAAATCCCACATTGTTTTATCCATTCATCCACTGAAGGACATCTAGGTTGGCTCCACAGTTTAGCTATTGTGATTTGTGCTGCTGTAGACATTGATGTGGCTGTGTCCCTGTAGTGTGCTGTTTTTAGGTCCACCATTTGACCCAGCTATTCCTCTTAGGATTTTTCTTTAAACTCGATTCCTGTATGCATCTTGGACTGTGTCCTAGACTGTAGATTACTAATGTTCATGGTGCAAATTTTGTAGGTGGAGCCGGCCATGGTGGCACACTTGTAATCCCAGTGACATGGGAGGCTAAGGCAGGAGGATTGAAAGTTTGAGACCACCCTAAGTAACTCAGTGGGACTCTAAGCAACTTTGCAAGACCCTGCCTCAAAAAAAAAGGCGGGGGGCTGGGAATATGGCTCAGTTTTGTGGTACAGCCCCCATGGGTTCAGTCTCCATTAATGGGAAAAAAATGTGGATGGGACAAAGAGAATCATACAGTGTAATAAGTGCTATAGATGTTTAGGAATCACTAAATTGTGGATTGGGGTTGTAACTCAGTGGAAGAGTGCTTGCCTAGCATATATAAGGCACTGGGTTCAATTCTCAGCACCACATAGAAAGGAATAAAATAAAGGTCAATTGACAACTAAAAAAATCATTAAATTGTGGAAATGCCATTCAGAATTAGAAGAAAGTGTAAAGTTTAAAAGAATAGTTCTTTTAGTGTCTTTGGAATATCTCAGGAAGGACACCTTTGGGGATGGTACTTGTTAGGAGGAAAATAGTTCACTATTTTCTGTTTTGTAACTTTCAAAAAAATGTTTATCATTCATTATATTACCTATTATAGTAATGTTAAGTATAAAAAGACCTGCCATAAAAGCAATTCTTTTGTAAAGGTTCACTAAATGGCAAATAAAACACAATTTATAGAGACACATGACATGGTTGTAAATTAATATAGCCAAATATTCTCACCTAAGTTTTTCTCTTGGTCCCAAGTGTTGTTTTACTAAATCTCACTCTTTCTCCAGAAGTTAGTTTACAAACCACACCAAAAATTTTCCCAAGTTTCCCTTATTGATGTTAATAGTGCCCGTGTGGTAGGGTGAATAGACACTCTTGTCATAGTAAGCTTTGCAGATTAGGGGTCTTCACTGCAGGCAGGCAGGAATGTGGGTGCTCAAATCTTTTTACATGTAAAACTCATTTGAAAATTAAATGCCTAATAGTAAATGTTTATAAATGTACAGTGGTTGAAGCCTTTAGTTATACATATATTTTAAAATGCTAGTCTAGTAATCCTTTAATTAGAATGCATTTTAAAATGTTTTCATGAGATTTAAAATGCTTTAGTCTTCAGTTACAGAGAAGTAAACTTCATTTTATTAAAAATGAGGCTTATTTTTAGACCTGACATGTGATCACTGTATGAAATGCAGAGAATAAAGGCACACAGGCTTGTCTTCCCTTTAAAGTTCTCCCATTCCGATTGAGGTGACATTCTGACCCCATGTGAGCCTCTGATGCTATATGTCACTGCTCCTGCTCACGTGAACCCTGTGCTAAATCTAGTTTGGGGTGTGTCCCAAACCTGCTTTGTCCACTCTCATTTCTGCCCTTGCACGCTGCCTTCCTCCCTTTACTGCTCTGCTCTTTGGGACCCCAGTGTTTCCCACTAGCTCTAGCGTTGACCTCCCTCTAAGGATCACATTGACACATCCATCAGTTCTTCATTTGCATGTTCTTCAGTGACCTGCAGATAATTTTGTCCTAAACTGCATGTTATCTTCTTCTTCCTATCTTTTCTGTACTGCTATTTCATTCTTTTATTTTTTTCCTCTACTGATTTGAGAAATGTGGTCACTGAGTCCCTTACCACTGTCTCACAATTCTCACATGCAGTAGTTCGCTGTTACGGAAATGCGCACAAAACAAGATTGCTTTTAGTTGCCAAAAATTTAAGCGACCTGGCATGAAAAATCTGAAATAATGGAAAGTTGTTTTTTTTTTTTTTAAAGTTTGACTTTAATTTTGGCGTGGACTCTGGGTTTGAATCCTAGTAGTGCCATTTATAACTTTTGGGACCTTTGGCAAGGTACCTTATGATCTGTGCCTCAGTTTCCTCATTTATGAGATAGGAGTAATGACAGTATCTACGCCAGAGGACTGTTGTAGTAATTAAATGAGCTAACAGGGCCTGGCATGCAGTAAGCATCACTTGTGGGCCGATTTAAAAAAGAAAGAAAGAAAAGAAACAAGTCACACGTTTTAGAAGTTAGTGAGAATGTGACAGTTTTTTTTTTTTTTAATGAGGTTTGATTGGAAATATAATAAGCTTGCTCTTAAGGCACTGTAGTAGTAGTACTTTAAAAAATTATTAATGGAAATATAAAAGTAAAATCTTTGAGTCTTATAGTTGTCTCAATTTTTAAAACACCCATTGTTCTTAAAACCCAGGGCCTCCTTTAATTCCATTTGAAATTCAAGGTAGAATTTTGACTTAAAAAAAAAAAGCGATGGATTAAAGCTTTGCTTTGTTTTCACACTGTTTTTTCCCTTGAGAATAACTGTTAAACTGGTAGAATAAATAAAGTTGTATGTATACAGTCTCCAAATTTATGGTCTTATTTAACTTCTACGAGTCAGTTTTAAACAACTTAAGACAGAGTAGGTAGGAATACTGAAAATAGTGCTTTATTTAAATGAGGCAGATGCTTGCAGTAGAAACATGACTGTGTGCCTGAAATATAAATTAATTGGAAAAAATTAGTTGCATTAAATTGACAGCTTGTTGCCTTTTCCTCAAGTCATAATATTTATAAAAGTAAGCTCTTGTGGGGCAAATTTATACCTCTCCAAGTTTTACATTAGTTTGTTGCTTAATTCCTATAAAACCAAAATTCTGTACTTATTTAACTACAAATTGCTAATGTAATGTATTTTTAGATGGCAAAAAAAGACAATCCTTTTGTATCTTTATTTTCACATTGAATTGTTCAAAGATCTTCGATTTTTTTTGTTTGACTCTCATTAACAAGTTTACCAACTAAGCAGTTTTAGGACTTTTTGTCATATTTTAAAATAATAATTACCTTATAATTGTTTACAAAGAATATAGGGTATTTTAGTGTTTGAATTTTAACAAAAACTCATTTGTAAAAAGGATATGGTATGAGGGCTGGAGTTATAGGTCGATGGTTGAGCACTTGCCCCACCTTCGTGAGGTACTGGGTTCCATTCTCAGCACCACATAAAAATAAATAAGTAAAATAAAGGTGTTGTGTCCATCTACAACTAAAAATATATCTTAAATAAAGATAAGATATGAAAAATACTTTAGAAGCACATTTAGCATAAAAATACAATGTGAACTAATCTCCTTGAACTGATTTTACCTGCCCATACTAAATAGAGCAGAGAATTATTTTTTCTCTTTTTAAAACTATGAGGTATTTCCAGTATACAAAGAGATACAAAGACTAAATAACACTTATAAAAGCCATCCCCTAGCTCCAACAAAGTTTGGCACCCTTCAGTTTTTTTGTGTTTTTCTTTTTTTTTTTTTTTTTTATTGGTTGTTCAAAACATTACAAAGCTCATGATATATCATCTTCCATACATTTGATTCAAGTGGGTTATGAACTCCCATTTTTTTACCCCAAATACAAGTTGCAGAATCACATCGGTTTGTGTTTTTCTTTTAAGAATATACCACATATACAGTATTTGGTATTTATATTTTCTGTGCATTATTTTGCACAAGTACTTCTTAGGCATTTATTCATTAGTTAGAAATAGTGTTATTTTAAATTTAGTCCAAGTTTGTATAAAATTCCCCTATGGAAATTTATTTTATGTATAGTATTATCCTTTAACTACTTTTAATTTTATTTTTTACACAAATAGAGCACAACTTTTCATTTCTCTGGTTGTACCTGATGGAGAGTCACACCATTTGTGCAATCATACCCATACATAGGGTAAGAATGTCCATCTCATTCTACCATCCACCCCTTACACCCCACTCCTCCCTCTCCTCTGCTCAATCCAGAGTTCCTCCATTCTCCCCTTGCCCATTATGGATCAGTATCCACTTATCAGAGAAAACATTTGGCTTTTAACTTGTTTTTGAGAACAGTATTTGAGATGTTAAATTGATTCATGCAGCTCCAGTTTATTTATTTTAAACTGCTATGTAGTATACTCATAAATAAATACTTTATTCATTCTCTGGTAAATATTTTGGTTGTTCCCAATTTATTATTCTTATAGTGCTGTAGTGAACAGTGTGTGTGTGTGTGTGTGTGTGTGTGTGTGTGTGTATTATGAAATTATACTAGTTTTTGAAGACTGTTTTCAAAGTATGGTATAGAGACCCCAGAGGGCTATTTGTCTCCCACCCCTAGACCTTTTGAGGAGGCTATAGGATAAAAAGTAAAATAATACTAACTTGATTTTTTTCTGTCATGCTTTTAAAAATATACAGCAGAATTTTCTGGAGGGTACATGAGGTATGACTGCACAGATTGAATGCAGGTGCAGATATGAGAACCTGGCTATCTTCTAGCAGATTTGGAAAATGTAAAACAAAGGCATTCTAAATATAACTAACTTTTGTTTCATTTGGAAAATGTAATTGTTTTCTCTCAAGGTATGTTATTTGTAATAACAGGCAACTTTTATTGTTAGCTTTAAATTAAATATTATTTAAACATCAGTTTTTAACTTTGAATACAGTAAATATTAATGAATATAATCCACATAAGCAAATAGTTCCCAAGAGTGTAAAGAACTTTTGAGACTAATTTTGAGACTTACCAATTTTAGGATACACTTAAATTTTGTGGAAAATATTTTATTGGGAGTTTTATTAAAGTTACATTGCATATATGAACCAAGTTGGAGAGAAAAGACATTTTTTATAATTTTTTTTAGTTGTAGATGGACAAAATACCTTTATTTTTTATTTATTTATTTTTATGTGGTGCTGAGGATTAAACCCAGTGCCTCACACATGTGAGGCAAGCACTCTGCCACTGAGCCACAACCCCAGCCCAGAACAGACATTTTTAATGATATTCAACCTACTATTCATGAATGTGGTCTCTTTTTTTTTTCTTTAATAAGGTTTTGTAATTTTTTTTCACAAAGAATTTTTGTATCCTCTCAGTTTCATTCCTAAGTAACTTTTCATTTTTATTGTTATTATATCTGGGACTTTTTTCTATTATATTTTGTAATTTATTATGTATAAAAGGAACTAGTAAAACTCAATAATAAAAAACCCTAATCAAATTGAACACTATTAGGGGCATGTCAGTAAAGAAGAAAAGCATGGCTGATAGGCACAGGGAATGATGTTTTGTATTTTAGATATCAGGAAAGTGAAACTTGGTACCACAGAGACACTGTTAATATGAGAATGGCTAAAATAAGACATGCCTTATGTTGGCAAAGATGTGGAACAACTAGAACTCTTCTAAGTGACCTGTAAGGGCATAAAATGATACTAACGCTTGGGAAAACTGTGGACTTATTTTAAACATTCATCTACCGTAACCAAGCAATTTCACTCCTAGGCATTAAACCAAGAAATAAAAGCATATGTTTACAAAACTTCTTGTGTAAGAATATTTATAGAAGGCTTATTCAAAATAGTCCAAATTAGAAACAAGTCAAATGTCCATCAACATTTGATGAATAAATAAGTTAAAGCATATTCATGCAAAAGGATGCCACTTATCAGTAAAAATGAACAAGCGGTTGATCCTTTTAACAGCAAGAAAGAACCTCATATTTACCTGAAGCTCAAAGACAGTCAAAAGTAAACCATTATGGTAGAAATTGTCTCAGTAATTGCTTATAGGATAGTGGGAATTGACTGAAGGGGGCTTACAGAAACTTTCCAAGATGTTGGAATGTTTTTTATCTTCATTGGAGTGTTGTATATGTGAGTGTCAAAATTCACTGAATTTTGTATCTCATTATATGTCAATTCCACTCAGTTAAAGAAGAATTGGAAACATGAATGCTTTTGAAGTCCTCTTTTCCATACTTTTGAGAAATACTATTGCTTTCTACTCTCTTGTGAAATCTTTTTTTTTAATAACTTTTATTTATGTATTTTTCATGTGGTGCTGAGGATTGACCCCAGTGCCTCATCTGTGCTAGGCAAACTGCTCCACCACTGAGCCCCCGCCCCAGCCCTTCTTGTGAAATCTTTTATCATCATCATCATCATCATCATCATCATCATCATTATTTGGAGATTAAAGTCCAGGTTATATTTTCATGATTTTTGAGCACAAATGAGATTGCTTTTTTTTTTTGAGTATTAGTCCATTTTTTATTGTGAAACAGACTTAAAATATAATTGGTTACAACTGCACATACTTTCTCATGAGTCTGTGGTTGGTTGTGATTTGGGTGATTTCAGATGGACATGGCTCCAGGCTGTAGACCTGAGTTCTGCTCTGACCCTCATGTAGCCTCCTTTTGGAATAAGTGATAACTGGAGACTTCCATTTCCCGGTGATGTTAGAAACACAAGCAGCCAAGCTAGAATTATCCAAGTACATTTGAAGAAGACTATGTGCTTTTTGTCTTGCTAACTTTCTCCTGGCCTGAGAGTCACATGCAAAACACAGTAACTGTGGGGAGGGAAATTTACTCCACCCCTGGTAGTGGGAGGTACTGCAAAGGATATAACATATACTTCTAGAGCAGGAAAAATGTGAGAAACTGAGAACAGTAATATGAAGTGGTTGCTTTTTGCTACTTAGGGGGGAAAAAAAGCCAAAGGCTAGTCAGTCTCTACTATTTTAAAATCAGTTGTATGTTTTCATCCAATACTGTATTTTAATTGATGAGTTTCACAAACTTAATACTTGTGTGAATATCACATTTGTCCAAATGATTTTAGGTGTCAGGGAGTATCCCTTATTACATTAGTTTTTCATTAGCACTGCTCATGTATTTAAACTAATATATGTAATTGCATGTAGTGTTCTAAGCACTGCGGTAGTGTAGTGAGGCATATGGACAAGGAAACCCTACCTTCTTGGAGCTTGTAGTCTAGCATGAAAGGAAATAGAGGATAAGTGTAAAACACTAGAAATTTTTAGATAGCTGATCACCCTGGAGAGAAGGAAACAGGATGGTCTGTTGGAGAGGGACTGGAGGGCTACTTGTTAGTTACACAGGTTGTTCAAGAAAGGGCTTCCTGAGGAGAGGACATGTGAGCCAAGGCTGGAATGGCAGGAAAATTTTCATTCTGGGAAAATACAGGGAAGGTTTTGTATACTATTTTCAATGATTACTTTTATGAGTAGAGTAACTTTTATCACATCCCCTAATTGTGGTCTAAGTTGATCTTCATTTCAAAGCTTTCGTATTATTCTAAATTTATCCTTGTCTGGAAAGTTTTGTTGTGATTTTGTAATGTGTGGCAGAACATTGGCCTCTAACAAATCTGTCTTTCATGTGTTGTATCTGACAATATAGTTTTGGAAGAGACACTTTATCTTTTGGAGAAGCAGATACTGAGTTTGTGTAGTTTTGACAATGTCCCTTTCCTATCTCCTTCTGTATTTAAAAATCCAAAAACTATTTGGGAACCTTTCTCTAGGCATCGTTATTGCTTCACTCTGTGTGTGGTTAGCCACTGTGGGACTTTTTTTTAGCTGTAACTGTATTTTTCTTTCTGTTTGTAAGAGAGCATCATGGGTAAAATCCTCATGAATTAAAAAGTGAAGCATCACGTTCATTCATAAATAAAAGTAAATGTGTTGTTTCTGGTTTAATCATTACACTTTATTACCCCAATATTTTAAAATATCAGTTACATTTTTGGGAGTTTGGTTTATAAATTGAACAAAAATATGTATTTTTATAGTGATCATTAAAAATGGCACTTTGTAAAAGTCAGAACATTTATACTTTATGTCACTGTGGCCCATCTCAAGCCCTGATCCATGTGAATAGGTGGGTTGGACATAATCTCAGTTCCTCAAGTTGTGTAATCAAAAAGGCAGTAGAAAACTGTCCCCTCCTCCAAGCCTGCCTTTCACACAGTTGCCATTATGTCCAGTGAAGTGCTTTGAGCTACATACATGTTTTACCTCCAGAGTCTCCTTAGCACCAAGGCCTGGAAGCTCTGGAGTATATTCTCCAATTAATTCTGTCCTCCAGAATTAAACCACAGCTCAGATTCTTAGGTTCCGTGTATCTGGAATACAGCTCAAGGTACTGCAGGGCAGTAATGAATATCTCCAGTTGTTTCTGAAAGCAGTTAAGGCTCATCATGTCCTTTAACAAAACGTAGAAAATAAGTGGTGTTTTCAATACCAATAATTGAACATGTACAAAAATGTGTGTAAATTGTGTCTATTAGGTTAATTACCAAAACAGTTAAAATTTATTTTGTTATTTGCTGTTGATCTATTTTAAAAAGTTAATTCTTCCTTGGGTCAGGGGTGATCTTCATTTCAATTTTGGAAGCATAGGCATAGGAAAAATTAATTTATTCTGAGATTAGCATTTATTTACTTTGTCAAAAATAATTAGCTTACATGGTTTCAATTTACAGTTTCTACAGTCTTTTATTTAGACAGCTAACAGATTCAGAAAGTGTTTATTGCTTGTAAAGCCAGCTGATAGGAGGACAGGGATGCTAATTATTTGGCTGAAAGTAAGGTTGTTGTATGTATTTAACTTCAGGATATAGGAACACCCTTCTGTAAAAGGCCATTTAGCTAAGGTGACTCCAGTAGAGATAGGGTATATTCTTTTAATGAATTTTGTTTGTTTGTTTTTAATTGTGTGTGTGTGTGTGTGTTCATGACTTCAGATCACCACTCAGAGCTCTTATTTCTTCAACTTGTGATTTCTCTCCCCATTGTGCTCAAAGATGCAAACTACTTACATGTACTGCTGTCCCCTGGGCTTCCTTTTAAAAGACCAGACTTACTGCTTCATGTTTTCAATTGATTGCTTTTATTTTTATGAACTAGCTTAAATTTTTTTAGTCTTCTGAAATTCTCTTTCACCTAATTTATTTATTTATTTATTTTAAATTTAGGTGGCCACTTGCCAGGGTAAGCCCTGAGTCCTTTCTTTCGTAAATAGGACCAGGCTTGGTTAAGCCCTTCTGTAACAGAGTGTTACAGTTCCAGTGCTGTCCTCCACACTCAATATGGCCAGAAAATAAGTGGAGACAGGAGGCTTGCTCTGTGTACTTTTCAACGTTTATTGATTCACTCTGTGGTTATTAACTCAGAACCTGCATGAAGAGGTGAAAGATAAGCAGTTCCTGTTGGCACTGTGGGGAGCTCAGAGCAAACAGATGTGGGAGGCTGTTTTCACTGCTAGGTATTGAGAGACTCCTTCAGTTTATCCAAAATAAAGGAGTCTTTTTCTTCTAAGGATCCTCAAGGATTAATGAGGACCTGAATTATACTTCCAGTCTTTCAGGAGCTCAGCAAGTAAAACCAATCTACTTGGATATACTTTGGCAACTGAATGGATCTCTGCTCATACGGTGTGAAAATATTCCTAGTAGCACACAGGACTCTCAGGTATTTGGGAGAAAGTCAAACCTACATAAATATTTCTGTATTTGTCCTCAGGGATTCCCTCAGATCTTAGGTTATAGCTTTTGAAAATGTAGGAGTTTGGTATATCTTTAAATCATATTTGTTTCTCTGGACATGTCCTGTTCTCTAATATTCTCTTTCTCCTTCCCCAATATATGTGTGTGTATATGTTTTTGGTGAATATATGTATTTATTTGTATGACACATGTGCATATTCACAGAATATCCATGAGTGAGAAAATGAAGGTGAAACCAAGATTCCTACGAAAACTTAATTTGACTTGTCACATTTTAGAACATCTTTATTTGTAAACTTTCTTTTATGACAATTTGTATTGTTGTTTACTTAGTATGCTTTAAAAATGGTAATGTTGGTGCTGGAGTTTTGGCTTAATAGTAGAGCACTAATTCGATCCTCAGTACCACATAAAAATAAATAAAGGCATTGTGTCCATCTACAACTAAAAATATATATTTTTTTAAAAATGGTATTGTTAGTTCACAGTAAATAAGCATCAGTCCTTTACATTTGAATAGGAGTTTATAGTTGACAGGCACTTTTAAAAATATGTTTTCTTTTTTTTCCAAAAAAACCCTCTGAAGAAGAAAGACAGGTCTTAGTATCCGTATTTCATGAGCTGAGAATTTAAGTTACATGCACTATCCTCAGTTTCATGGGAGGCTATGGTGCCAGTAGTGGCGCCCACGGCTCTTGCCTGCTGTCCTACCCACCCTCACCACCACCACCAGTGATGTGGAGGGTCAGAAAGTTGGCAGTACTGACCTTACCTCACCCCTGGCTCCCTTGCCTGACTTAGGTCCCTGAGGGAGAAAATGACAGCGTGGCCAGATGCACATATCTTTATTTCCAGCAAGGCCTCTACCCTGAATCAATCTTAATTCCTATTTGACTAGCTAGACTAAAAAGCTATAAAAATTGTGTAGGTTTGTATTCTTAATAGTTGCCATTCTGACTGGAGTGAGATGAAATCATACAGTAGTTTTGATTTGCATTTCTCTAAGTGCTAGAGATGTTGAACATTTTTTCATATATTTGTGGATTGATTGTATATCTTCTTCTGAGAAGTGTCTGTTCAGTTCCTTGGCCCATTTATTGATTGGGTTATTTGTTCTTTTGGTGTTAAGATTTTTGAGTTCTTTATATATCCTACAGATTAGTGCTCTAACTGATGTACTTGTGGTAAAAATTTGTCCCTAAATTGTAGGCTCTCTATTCATCTCACTGATTGTTTCTTTTGCTGAGAAGAAGCTTTTTAGTTTGAATTCATCCCATTTATTGATTCTTGATTTTAATTTTTGTGCTATAGGAGTCATATTAAGGTAGTTGGGGCCTAATCCGACATGATGGAGATTTGGGCCTACTTTTTCTTCTATTAGGCGCAATGTCTCTGGTTTAATTCCTAGGTCCTTGATCTACTTTGAGTTGGATTTTGTGCATGGTGAGAGATAAGGGTTTAATTTCATTTTGTTGCATATGGATTTCCAGTTTTCCCAGCACCATTTGTTGAAGAGGCTATCTTTTCTCCAGTGTATGTGTTGGCGAGGATGTGGGGAAAAAGTCACACCCGTATATTGCTGGTGGGACTGCAAATTGGTGCAGCCAGTATGGAAAGCAATTTGGAGATTCCTTGAACCACCATTTGACCCAGCTATCCCACTCCTGGGTCTATACCCAAAGGACTTAAAAACAGCATACTACAGGGACACAGCCACATCAATGTTTATAGCAACACAATTCACAATAGCTAAACTGTCTAGGAACCAACCTAGATGCCCTTCAGTAGATGAATGGATAATGAAAATGTTGTGTATATACACAATTAAATACTATTCATCATTAAAAGAGAATAAAATTATGGCATTTGCAGGTAAATGGATGGAGTTGGAGAATATAATGCTAAGTGAAGTTAGCCAATTCCCCCCAAAAACAAATGCAGAATATTTCATCTGATATAAGGATGCTGATTCATAATGGGATGCGGTGGGTGGGGGGGAGCATGGGAGGATTAGAGGAACTCTAGATAGAGCAAAGGGGTGGGAGGGGAAGGGAGGGGCATAGGGATAGGGAAGACGGTGGAATGAGATGGACATCATTATCCTAAGTACATGTATGAAGACACGAATGGTGTGACTCTACTTTGTGTACAACCAGAGATATGAAAAATTGTGTATGTGTAATATGAATTGTAATGCATTCTGCTATCATATATAACAAATTAAAATTTAAAAAATTAAAAAAAATGTCTAGGTGACCAAACATACTGTACTGGTATTCAAATAGCCCAAATGACAAATGATGTTGTTGCAAGTGGCATAGACTTCCTGAAAGAGTGAACATCTAATAAAGTGTAATTCCAATCAGAGTATAAAAAAGAAAATGTAATTCCTTTGATTTACATAGTTTTGTTTGAGAAAATTTGATATATATATTAAAACAGCATAAAGTAATCAAGTACATATATAAAGCAGTGTTAGAATCAGGAATGCCCTGTGGGGTATTTGAAAGTCATCTGGGATGAAAGCTGGGAATGTAGGACAGTTCTTTCTAGTGTAGGACTGTTCTGGAGTTTGCCTGCCAAATGCCAAGTGTGTTTTCTGAATTAGTATGACAATCGGAATTATCCCTACAAATTTAAAGAATTGGGGGCCTAGGATATAGCTCAGTGGTAAAGTACTTGCCTGGCATGCATGAAGCCCTGGGTTCAATCCCCAGCGCTGCCAAAAAGAAAAAAAAACAAAACAAAACAAGGGAAAAGAAGAAGAAGAAGAAGAAGAAGCAGAAGGAGAAGGAGAAGAAGGAAAAAAAGATGTTTTAGATGACAGGGCCATTGGTGCAGGAAGTCCTCTTCTTCAGCCACTTCAGAAAGATGCATAAACCTAAGGACTCAGGAGAACAGAGATTTCCCACCATGTCTAACCTGAAGCTCAGAGCCCTGTGGTTTCATCTGGACAGGAGGGCAGCGAATATCTACTTTTATTTTTTGCCCCAAGCTCTAGATAGGATTTTAGCCCTCATCTTTCTTTATCTGAGGTACTGTTCTGCATTCCTATGGTTGAATGTCTTTGTACATTGTCTCTTGTCACTGTCCTTGTATTTAGGTTCCAAAAGAGTTATGAAAAGGGGGATTAAAAGCATCCAAGGAAACTGAAGGACCTTTGTGTTTTAAAATACTTGCAGTATTGAACTTTTTTTGATATAAGTAATTTTTGACTGTGCAAATACATGGCTAAATTATTTTGGTTATAAATAATAAGAATTTTTTCTCGATCAGTCTGGAGGATATATTTTGCTGCAAACTCTATGCTATTTTAATAATTGGATTTGTGAATTATTTAATGAAGTTAATCTTTAATGACAGTGAAGATCAGTATGAAAGAAAGTATTCACTTCCTATGATGTGATTTCGGGAATCAGTGTTTTCACTTTCTCTTCTTTCCAAAGGATTGTGTTGGTACTAGATACTCCTAGGTTCAAATTCTCCAGATTTGCTACAGGGTGGTTATTTGATCTAAAACAAATTAATCAATTTCTCTAGGCCTTACTATAAAACTTAATCATCAGTAATATGATGATGCCGATGTTTAATAGCATGTTTGCAGAGATGAAGGTAAAAATCTGACGCGGTTTTCTCCTGGTACTTACTCCTATATATTCGTCATGCAGTGTGACCACAGTACTGTTAAAAAATTATGTCTTTTCCTTGACCCAAGTGAGTACATAGTGTAAACAACTTTCATAGTTGTTCTTTTGAAAGTATTGGAGTACTTTAGTAGACCCATGACATTCTGCAAACAAAATATACAGTATAATATGTGAGGTCTTGTCTTATATAATATGAACCATAAATTTACTTACTTTTCTCAAGAAAAAAAAAAAAAGAGCCCTCCACTTGAGATAACTGTGTCAGCAAACCTAAGCAGCAGCACAGAGCTGAGTTGAGTCAGGCATGTGGGCAGACGGTAGGCTTGCCAGCTGGGTGATGCACGCAGCAGCCAGGAGTCACAGCTTTCAGTGTACACATTTGCATGTCATGAACATTTGGGTTGCACAAAAATATCAAAACCACAAATATTAAATCGGAAATGTTCAAGGATATACTATCCTTCACCTAAAAATGATCTCTGTATACATGAACACTTTTATCTATATTTCCTATTTTTTTCAATTTTAAAATGATAATGCTAAAAGTGTTCACATATTGTTTTCCTCTTCTCTTGTAGCTTTTTAAAGAATAAATCTCTAAAAGTAGAATTACTCTATCCACAGACATAAACCTTTTATGGTACTTGAAGTAATTGTCAGATTTTCTATAGGTAATATATAGATTTACACTGTCCCAGTTAAGTAGTTTCAGCTCTCTCTAACCAGGTGAATTTTCTTTAAAGTGTTTGGGGAAACTAATTTAATAGGTAAAATATTGATTTAAATTGCATTTCTTTATTAATGAATTTGAACATTTAATTTTTGTATCTTTTGTATATCTTATATTTATTCATTCATATTTTCTCTGTTTACATTATAAGATTACTTAGTAATCTGAGCCTTTGTAGGGGTTTGGAAAAATCAGATTTTTAATCTAATTATATTTTTCTGCACTTTTCTTTTAGCTCCAGTAATAAATCGATTCACAAGGCGTGCCTCAGGTAAGTCTGATTCTACTATGGCTTTTACTTACTTATGGGAACATTTACAAAATGGGCAAGAAGTTACAAAGAAAAATTGCTGTAGATTAATAACTTCTTTGTCATTTTCCCAGAAATTAAAACCATCTGACATAATCATGAATTAGTCAATAATTGAAAATGTTCTCTGAGTAACTAAATATATAAGTTATGCTGTAGCCTAAGCTGATGTACCTTTTAAATGGAGATTCTCATCCCAGTGTGTAACTTGCTACATTTTGGTAAAATTACTACTTGCATGGTTCTCTGATTTACCAGCTACAGTTTAGAAGCAGTGATTTTAGAAGATGGGTGAAGTGATGAGTGAGAGTTTTTAATTAGGGGCAGGAAGACTCTTAAAATGCAGATTGAAGAACTTATCATTATGGAGTCATTTAGGATAGGAATATATTACTTTATATTTGTTAATGTCCTGAGGCTATTGCTGTCTTTAAATTTACCACAGTAACCTTATAGATAGTCATGGGACAGCCCTATAACAAGTGCTTAAATTATGTTCATTATAGTGTTCTACCTGAACTGGTAGGGAAGTATGAGATGTAATTAAGAACAATTTCTGTCTAAAATAGTTTAAGTAAAGTGAATTTGGTCGTTGAAATGAATAAGCTATTATTTGAAAAGTCACACTGTGGAATCCCTTCTTCTCTGAAGACAGGGGACAAATGATGTACTACTATATTTGGTTTGAGAAAAATCATGCTCCCTTGTAAATATAAGTAGAATTATTCTTTTGAAAAACAAAAGGTAAACATTTCAAACAGATGACCTTTGGAGCTTGAATATTATATATGAATAATTTATTTCATGAAATTACCTTATTTTCACCTGTGCTATATAATAAAGATGCTTTAAGGTTGAATTTTATTTTTAATTTGTTAGCAGTTTCTGGTTCAATTTAATCTTGCTATATAGTGATCAGGTCTATAAAGACAGGAATGAGGAAAATTTACTTCATTGGTATGGTATCTACATTGCCATTCTGAGGTTTTTGTAATATCAAAGTGTATTTATTTTAAATGGTGAAGAAAAAGTATCGATTGTAATGCCTTTGGTGGAATGAGTTATTTTATATCAGTAAGGCATTAAATTTATCTCAAGCAGAGATACCAAACTTGACCTTTATGAACAGTGATGTAAACAAGGAAGGAAGAATAAGAATCAGTATCATCGTGTCTTAATGATGTGAAATCCTTTCAACAGAAACTTAGGAGTCTTAAAATAAGTAATCTCCCTTTCTGCTGCAAACTGTTTGACATATGACTTTTATTTCTGGGTAAACTCCTTTAGTATTTGTATAATATATTTATCATTAATTGATAGATCAGGGCTCCAGTGTATAGGTTAGTTTCAAAAAACCATTATTCCATTATTTTACATCCCTCTTCCACCAAATGTGTGTTCAGTATATCTCATCAAAACTTAGCTGAGAATGTAGAGATGATGGGATACTAGGGAAAAAATTAAAATTAAAAATCAAATGTTGCATTTATTCCTAGAATGACATATATTTAGAAATATTAATTAAACGCAATAGGATACAGTTTGATATAAATCAGGTGATAGAAATTCAGGAGTCTTGTTATACTTAAAAATAAGACTTTGGGGCTGGGGTTGTGGCTCAAGTGGTAGCGTGCGCGCCTGGCAAGTACGGGGCGCTGGGTTCGATCCTCAGCACCACATAAAAATAAAATAAAGATGTTGTGTCCACCGAAAATTAAAAAAACTCTCTCTCTTTAAAAAAAAATAAGCCTTAATGGGTAAAATTGTTATCTAATAATGCAGAATGTTGGGAACCATAATGAAAATGATTTTTGACAGTATTGGAAGGAAAAGATAACCAATTTATGGAGAATACCTATGCTAAGCATTTTAAATACATTATAAATCTTTGGTTATAGGAGAGGAAATTATATTTAGTATCTTAGATAAAAAGAACAGTGGTATAAGAAGCAAAAAACTAAATGGGACCTACTTAATTATCTACACATCTAAAATTTATATTGGGTTTCTTATTTTTCTTATGAAAGTTTGTCTAGAATTATTATTATTATTTTTGGCAAAGAAGGATATAGGGACCATCTTAAGACATCCTAAAGAGGATATTCTACAGCTCTCTTTGAAAATTTGATCTAGTGGCTAAAAGTGAGGTTTAGTAGAGGAAGATATACATCAGCTTCTTTGAAAGTAACATTTCCAGAAAATTTTAAAAATAAGTGATTTCTCAATTGTGATAACAAAGAATATTTCTTAAGATATCTTTTTCTCATCAAGTTTTATTTGAGAAATATTTTCTTTTCCAAAGTAAATTATAAAACTGTAACATAAGAAGTAAAATTTAGGGGAAAAAAGTCAGATAAATCAACTAGAAGTCTGTATGTAAATTTGTTTCTTATTCATCTATTTAAAAATAATAATTCAAAAAAATAAATGCTAGATTGCCTGTATTACATATTACATAATATATGCTACATATCACAATAATAACTTTGTGGTGCTGAGTATTCAGTTACTGCTGAAAGAATGAAAAAATGTTGTAAGTTTCCTAAATCTTTGTGTTTTTGGCTTTTGATAGTTGTACTGCATCTATTAAAATTTTCAAACCTGAATAATTTTAATAAAACATTCCCCACCTTTTTGTTCCTTTTTCTTTTGTTAGCTTCATGAAGAAGAATCTTTTAGTTAGGAGATATTTACCAAATACATTATTTAGGATTGGAGTACTAAGTACTATTTGTCCTAAACTCTCCTGTCTTTATGTGTTTTCAGTGTCTGCCCATAAATCTGTCAGTCATCATTTTTATAAGTAAAAAGATCAGTTTCTCTCAATATTTCCAAACAGAACTTCTAGAATCTTTAAGAATGTGTAGAGGTGTTAGGGTTTCATGAGCCAGTTTTCCATTTCGTGCAGGGATGAGAGGCACGGGGTGGAGTGATTAGTGGGAATGAGTGAAGAAAGGTGCTGGGAGAACAGGGCCCCACCCCCCAGGTTAGGTCGGGCAGGTTCTGCAAAACTTGAAGAATAGCAGCTGGATGCCTTCTGAGATGCAGCTGTATAAATCCTCCTGTGTCTTCCGACAGCATCTCATAACCTTAGTTTTGAACAGCACTCCAGAACCCCATTGTTAAAAAAATACTGCTTTTGCTCCTTTAAACCTATTTCAAGTCTTAGTAATCATTTCTTTAAAAATACAGAGAAATATATACACAAAGTTATTAACCTCACTGAGGTTTCTTTTCCTTTTCCCCCCTCAGTTTGGGACCTTAACACCTATATTCAAGTTTGTCCTGAGGGCTAAGTTAAATGGTTTCAATAAAGTTCCCAGCCGAGTGTTGAGTCTCTCAAAAATGTTAGTGCTCAGCCCTCTTCTCCTGAAAATGGTTTAAAACAAAACAATAAAACCCTTAGTTTTGTATGTGAGCCTGTCAGAGAAAAGCCTTGGAGAGTTATAACATGATTTGATATTAATCTTTAATAAGGGCATCTCTTTTATATTGTTTGTCTACTACCAATTTTTAAAATGTCTACAGAATGGTTTCCCTCTGGTTTTTGTCTCTTTGAACTAACAAAAAAGAGAAAGAAAGAAAGGCCTGATCAGTCTGGAGACAATGCCTTGCATCACGAGGTCAGGCCTCTCTGAAGTTTTTTTATCACAAGGTTTCATTTTGATCACAGTCAGTCTTGTAGAAAGCTTTAAAGAAGAGCTCAGTGAGCACCTTTACCTAGGTTCCCCAGTTGTTAATGTTTTGCCACATCTTTCCCCTCCTTTTTTTGCACACACACTTTTATTTTTTTATTGAGCCTTTATGGAATCCTAAATACTGGAGAATATAACTCCTGAGAACAATATAACGTAACACTCATGGAATTGAAACTTGCTACAATAAGGTTGGCTAATATACAGTTTAGAGTTAGATTTCCCTAGTTGTCCTAATTGTTCTCTTCCCCTGTTTTTATTAAGTCCATTCATGTATTTATTATTTATATTGCATTTAATTGTCATAACTCAGTTTTTCTCGTCTTTCAGAGATTGACTTCCTGAAATTTTTGAAATTTGCTTTTTCAAAAGTTTTTATCCCTAACAGTGGAACAGTTTCCTGTATTGCTTGGCATGGGCCCGGAGCCACTGCCTAGTCAGTGTGCCCCATTGGCATCTATGAATCTTTCCATTGGCATTTGGTATTGCCTTTATGGACTACTGTTGAGCATTACTTGCTCTAAAGTAATTATTTCTTAGAAGTGAAAACGGAACTCCAAATTATGAATTGCGTGTTTTCATGTGGGAATAATTAATCCACTCATCAAAGTTTTACCATGAACATTGGATTTTAGAGAGAGAGAGGAGAGTGTGTGTGTGTGTGTGTGTGTGTGTGTGTGTGTGTGTTTAAGATGGGCACAATGCCTTTATTTTATTTGTTTATTTTTTTATGTGGTGCTGAGAAACAAACCCAGTGCCTCACACGTGCTAGGCAAGTGCTCTGTACCACTGAGCCACAATTCCAGCCCTAGAGTATATTTTTAACAAAGTTGTAATTTTGTCTAAACTAGCCTTCAGAAAAACTCAGAGGTGAAATTAAAGCCTTTAAATTTCACACACTCACTGTGAAACATATTAAGAATCTCAGTAAAATCACCCCAAACAGAAAATGATTAGTCTCTGAGAAAGTAGTCAACTAGGAGAAGTTCAGATTTGTCTTGAATCTGATTCGGAGACCATATGCTTCCTTGATTCAGGGAACATATGCTTCCTTTTGTTTTGTTTTGGAAATATTTTGTAGCCTTGGTGTTCATTGTTTCTACTTTAAAGTTTCTTGATGATAAGAACTTTTAATTCTCAAATTATCATCTCCCCCCTAGAGGTGATTCTCATATCATCAAACCAATTTGCCAGTATGATTATAGTTTTGTTTATATTTTATTTTTTGAAATCAGCCTCATTATGTATAACATTTTGAGCTTGGTGATCACCAGTACTTGACAATGCATGCTGGGAACATACTACTTTCACCAGTGAGATTACTAATTGATTCTGCAAATGTTTACTAAGAACTGACTCCTTTGTGCCAGGTGTAGTTCTAGGGATGCAACAAGAAAAAGTTTGTAGCCCTTAAGAAGTTCACAGTTCAGCTGGAAGGCTGGCCATGACTCATATTGTGGTAGATACCATAATATCCATGAAGTGAAAGGAAAATAGCATGGTTCTCCCTGGGCATAGCTCACAGAAAGGGTGCTACTTGAGCTGGTCTTTAAGCTTTTAACATGCATTTCACTGGGAAAATAAGAGAAGGGAATATTTGTGCTTTATTGCTAATAGCTAGCTATTTTTATTAAGTATTATTGTATAAACTTCATTTGCACAGTACGTTGCTAGGCATTTTACCTCTGCTGTCAGGCACCTCTCACATGTAGTGAGTAGATGACTGTGGCCATTGACAGCAGGGACTTAAGGCCTGGAATGATTTCTGCCTTTAATACACCCTCACATCAAAGTGTTAGCATCTGCTTTGCCAAGGGAGGCCATATAGGCTCTGAATCCAGGTAGACCAAGCTCTCTTACTTAATATATCTACTTACTAAAAACGTGTGTGTTTGTCCTTAGTGACCTTTGTAAGCTTGGTTGCATTATAAAATGAAGATAATACACAACTCACAAGATTTTTTTTATTAATTGAGCAGTAGATAATCTGTGAAAAACATGTAACAGTATTCTCTCCAGCTTAGTTTGACACTTTTGGCCTGTTGTCTAAATATGTCTCACAGATAGGCAGGGGCCTCTAAGAACCCTGGGCTGGATGTGGTCGTGGGTTAGAAGCAGCTTGTGTACTTCAGAGTTTGACATGAAGAATTAGATGGAAAGATGACACCCAAGGTAAGGGTCAGTTCCCCTGAGGCAACAGATGAAACCAGAGCTGCCAGTATTGGGCAAGGGAGTTGAAAAGAGATGTCAGAGGGTGGGACCTGGAGAGGTTCTTTGAGATGCCAGAGTCCACATGCCTTGGTCCAGGCTTCTTCCTCATTGGGGATGGAAGTCCATTAAGGGCTCCCAGCCATTTCCTGCACCTGTTAATTCTGTTTCCCCAGATTAATGTTAAAACATATTCTTCCTTGTAGTCTTGTTGCAACTAAAAGAAAGTGAATGGAGCAGGTGCCGCTCCCATCTCATCTCCAGCCACTTGTCTGTCCTCCATACCCTTGCAGCCCTGATTTACTATCTAGCCAGCCTATCTGCCTGCCTGCCTGCCTTTCTACTTTCTTTCCACTGAGTATTGAACCCAGAGGCACTTTCCCATTGAGCCACATCTCCAACCCTTTTTATTTTAATTTTTTTTAAATTTTCAGACAGGGTCTCCCCTAAGTTGCTTAGGGCCTTGCTAAATTGCTTTGGCTGGTCTGAACTTGGGATCCTCCTATTTTACCTCTTGAGTTGCTGGGATTACAGGTATGCGCCATTGCGCCTGGTTGATATTTCTTAAGCATATTGTGTTCTTCTGCATCTTAGCATGCTGGGGGTCTTAGAGCCCAGTGGAATGTATGGAAGTGTTGAGTCTCTGGTTCATTTTTGTTAGGCCTAGAAATGCTGATTAACTTTTCCAAGGCTAATGAGGAATTAGACTATCTCTTTAACTTGCCAGTATTTCTCCCAGAATTCTCCTTGAGCCTCTAGGGCAGGGAGAGAGAAGGTTAAACAACTGGATCACCAGTTCAGGTGGGCACAGGTGGGATGGGGAGTATCTTTCTATTCCTATAGCCTCCTCAGAGCCTTCTCACCAGTAGCTGTGCCAGGGGATGCCAAGGGGCTTAGAAGATGGCCTGGGACATATGTAACCCACTGAACCCCTGTGAATCGTCATTACTCCACTGCCTCTGGAGCTGGGGGGGAAAGTCAAGCAGTTAGGTAGATATATAAAACAGACATGAGTAGACAGAATGGAAATTTGGACTTAATTCAACCATTCTTCAGTTATTATTGAGTTTAGGTTTCTACTTCACAAACTCTCTGTGTAAAGAACCAGTTTTTTTTCTTTTTTCTCAGTTTGTTATAGACCAGCATTGTTATAAGATATAAAATTGCCACAGATATCAAATTGCCATAATAATTTCTCAGTAGTCTTAATCTCTGACTTTTATGGACTGCCATGGCTTAGGTGACTTGACCTTGATATGATCTACATGAAATATGACAATTCTCATGAAAACCTTTTATAAATTACAAATTTATGTAAAACAACTGCTTTTTTTTTTTTTAAATAAACATTTATTTTACCTTCTTGTCATTTTGGTAGAATAGGCTGCAGTGTGTGAATGGAGCCCCTTGGAACAGTAGGTGATGGCATGTGGCAGCTCTGCTGCAGGTGTGCAATGCACGTGCCATTTCTAAAGCCTGGCATATGTGCCTCTTCCTGTTTGGAACACTCCACAGGCTTCTCTTGCCTGGTCTTATTACAGTTTAATTTGCAACTATATTCCCTATCCTCAGCATTTTTTCTTTTTGGTTGCCATCAATATATGGAGCCTGTACACATTATTTATACTATAATTTGTTCACATGTCTCTTTCCCTCTACTAAACTGTGAGGTTTATCATTAATGAGGTGAGAAAGATATATTTCTGAATTAAGTCCAAATAAAAATGGAGGGCTGGGAGTGTAGCTCTGTGGTAGAATGCTCATCTAGCCTGTGTGAGGCCCTGGATATTCCATCCTGAGCACTGTGAGATTTAAAAAAAAGAAGGGAGGGGTAAGGAAATGAGAGTATTAGTGGGATGGGAAAATTTGGTCAGGTGTCTGTAATAAGATTTCTGAGGAAGAATGTTATGGAATAAGGACAGATGTGACAGTAGTTACAGAATAAGGATGCTGAAGCGGAGGTTGGATGAAGTTTTATTGGAATTACAGAAGACGAAAAAAATGAAGGGGCTGGGGCTGTAGCTCCATGGCAGAGTGCTTGCCTACCACGTGTAATGCACCGTGTTTGATCCCTAGCACCACACAAAAATAAACAAATAAAAAATAAAGGCATGCTGTCCATCTACAACTACATTTTTTTTTTAATTGAAGATGGGCTCTCAAATTGTTTACCAACTTGGACATCAGAGTCTTCGGTAATGATGGCAACATTGGAGTGGAAAGACAACTAGATACCATCAGGAAGGGTACCTGAATGACACAAATCTCAGAGGAACACAGTGTTTACATGGGAGTACCAGGTCGTAGTCTGGATGCCAGTGGGAGAGCCACAAGGTGCCCTTACTACCTTGCAGATTCACTGTGTACAGGAGTGGTGGCCTCCAAGGGAAGTAATGTTCTTGGAGCAGAACCATTTCTCAGATAAGGCAGAGAAATGTCAGAAATGTTTTATGAATGAATTTGAGAATGAGGGGAATGTGTTAAAAAGAAGGGTAGCGGTAGACAGGAGGAATCATGTTCAGCAGTTCAACTGAGCAAGTTACTAAGCAATACCATTCCCAGGGGCTGTATTAATGCCCAGCAATAAGTACTCTGAGTTCTTGAGAAACATAAGTCTAACTGGGAAGCTTAATGAGTGGGAAGATGAAATAGGCAAAAACATGGTTGTCTGGAGGGTCTGTATTTTGTGGATGATCAAGGGCGACAGAACAGAGGACATAGTTAGATCTAATGGGGTTTAGGTTATAATTTATTCACCATAAATGCTTGTTAAACTAAGCTTTCCTTAAAACTATCTTTGTCAGCCTCCCAAGACAGCCCTTCAGCCTTCTGATACTTCCTTTAACTTAGCTTAAGAAGGAAGTTTGATGTAGAGTGAAGAGGTTGAATTGGGGGCCATTTTTTCATTTATTGAGTAAATAATTCACGAGGGCCTAGACTGTGTTTGGGTGTGGGCTGGGCTCTGAGGAAGACAGACATAGTTTATGATCTTAGGTTCATTGTTTATTAGCTGTGACTTGGACAAATTACCTAAAGCATCTTCTATAAAACTAGGTGGTTGTGGTAATTCATGATGAGAACACACAAAACTTTTATAGCATAATACCTGACACATAGTGAGTGCTAAATAAACTGTTATGGTTTATTCAGCTCAGTTAATCAAATTTTAATTTAATAAAATGCCATAATATTAACATCCCTGTTTTTTTCTCCTGTAATTTACCATACTCAACTTTAATTGGCCAAAACATAATTTTGTGTGTATTTTACCATGAACTCCCCTACCCCAAATGTGGATTGGCTTATCATTGTATTGGTATCTTTGGGGCAGCAGGGATTTCTCTTAAATCTAAAAACAACCATTAGATGTTTTTAGATAAGAACAAAAGTACAATCTCATTCTCCTTTAATTTATCAGCTGGATCCACATTTTGATTATTTTGAAAATAAATTGATCTTCCTTTTAAAATTTAGCCTGTTACTACGAACAGGTATATGTAGATACAGCCACCCCCTTAATCAGTGGGAACCAACTGCTACTTTGGAGCTAATTCTTGGAGAATGTTAGCATTACTGGGCCCTGAGTCACTGAGGCTCAACATGTATTTTATGCTAATTAATCATTTGATCATGTTTTCCGATACTTAAAAATTAATAATACAACTAAAAAGCAAAATATGTGTTCAGGTCTTCCCTTTGATTTCCGGATATGAATCAGGTTATTCCTACTTCCAGCTATTGCAACCCCAGTATTTTCCCCTACCTTCAGTCAGGTGTTACTAAAACCAGAGAACATTGATTTCTTGATGTTTTATGGAAGACAGTATAACACTGCCCAAAACCTGAAATATAAATTTAATGGTATATTGTTTTCAAAATGATGGAAATGAGGGGCTTTTTATCAGAAAGACTAGTGAGCTTAGAAAAAATTAAATTGTTAGACCTGTTTCAAGAAATTCTGAATGTTTTCTTTACTGACGTTCATCAGAAAAGGAAGAACTGACATTCAAAAATATTTTAAAACAGAATTCCAAGTTATATCTTTTTTTACAAACAGATGTAGATGGTTTAATATTCTTGTCATATAAGTTAGAGTCATAGGGACACCCAGCATGTGTATGTGGCTTCTACGTTGTGAGGGCGTTTTCTGAACTGAGACTCCCTAGTTTCTGTGCTGAGTTTCAGCCACTTGCTGAGTGGTAATCTGCAGCAAAAACTGAAAGCTTGTACTTCCCGTATCTATTCAGTGGCTTTCTGAAAACTAGCTACTTTCAAATTGCCTTTCCATTTGGCATTTTCTCTCTATTCAGATTTTGTGAACCTGCTAGAATATATTTTTTTCCCAGCACATTTCTATGAGGGGCTCTACTTAACATACTTTAAGCATATTCAAGTAGATTTGAAAGCTGGTTTTGGAGTTGAAATGATGAAAAAGAGTTAAGATCCAGAATTACATATTATTGATTAAAAAACATGATGTATTACACAGACCACTACTTAGGAGTTAAATGAAATGAAGTGATACTTTTAGAAGGGATCCTTGAGGTCAAACTGCATGGTTGGTGAGAGAGAAGTCCTCTGGATGGAGGTTGTAGCTGCAGGAGTAATGCATAATGTACTTTCTTCTTCATGACACATTTTGAGCAGAGATCCTTAGGAGATTTTTATTTATTTTATTTTAAAAAATTTTTAAGTTGTAGATGGATACAATACCTTTAATTTTATTTATTTTTATATGGTGCTGAGAATTGAACCCAGTGCCTCACATGTGCTGGGCAAGTGCTCTTCCACTGAGCTACAGCCCCAGCCCAAAAATCCTTATGAGTTTTGAAGGTGGCCTGTGAGTTCCATATGTTTTTTTCTTGCACTTTTGTCAAAGAGTAAAATTCTCTAATGGAGTAGCTCAAAAGTTTGAGTAACGATGATTGTTTTGATTATGAACCTGAGCACAGTTTGTGAAAATAGTTTCTCAGCTGTTTTCCCCATGGTAATGTAGGAGAACCTCTGCCACAACATTTGAAGGAGGATCTCTTCACTTTATAGGTGTAGAAACTGAGGCAAAGAGTTTAACACGCCCAAAGTCATGTTTTTATTTTTAAAATCATTAGCCGGTTTTTTAGTGTTATTAAAACTAGTTTTTAAATATTAAATGAAAGTATGGACTAGTGGACTCTAACCATCTTGGATACCTTGAAGTCAAATCAGACAGGTATTTGTAAATATTTTACAGGAAATAAAATCAAACCATTTCTAGCTGTTTTTATTGGTTCTTTTTAGTTGTACATAATAATAGGATTCATTTTGACATTAATTATAAAAGCATGGAATATAATTTGTACTAATTCAGTTTCTAGTACTTACCCTCCCCTCCCTTTCTTCCAACCTCTGTTGTCTTCCCTGTACTTTATTGCGCTTTCTGTTATTTATAGTTTTTTTTTTTTAATTAGTGTCCTATGGATGTACATAATGGTGAAATCCACTGTGGTACATTCATATATGTACTTAGGAATGTTGGGTCAGTTTCCTTCCTCTATTTTTTCCCTATTCCATCTCTCCTCCCTACCCTTCATTTCCCTTCTCTACTCCAATGATCTTTCCTCTTTCAGGGACTGGTTTATTTCTCTTAGCATGATAGTCTCTAATTCTATCCATTTACCAGCAAATGCTGTAAGGTCATTCTTCTTTATGCCTGAGTAATATACTCCATTGTGTATATATATCACATTTTCTTTACCCATTCATCTGTTCAAAGGCTTGCTAGGAGATGGATACAATACCTTTATTTTATTTATTTTTATATGGTGCTGAGAATTGAACCCATTGAATTGGCTATTGTGAATTGTTATAGCTATTTTTTTTGTTATGATTTTTCCTGAATTTTGAAACTATTACACTAAATTCAAATAAAAAAGCAACTGAGTACTTTCTAGTGCTAGCATTGTTTTTCTGCACATCTTATAGGTGAAACATTTAAATTATGTTAGTGTTTTAAAGATGTTCTCTATATTTTAATCAATTCATTATTCAAAATTTCTGTATCCAAAATTATAAAATAGTTTACATTTCATGCTTTTAGCAATCGATTTGAGTGATTTGGATTAATTTTGATCTAAATTTAAGTGTTATTCCTTTCCCTTTACAGTTAGAAGTCTGAAAATATCATGTTGCTACCCAAATTAATGGATACATATCTAGAAATACTTAGAAGTACAATATTGTTTGTTGACACATGGACTTAAGTGTATTTCTAGAAATGATTTGCTTGTAGTTTATTCAGGTTTGTAATTGCTCTTTGTCTCTCCTTGGAGAGGGAGAAAAACTTTAAATATCGGGAAAATTCATTTAAATTGATATAGTGACTACCATCTCTATAGTTTTCAAATGTCTGCAAATCACACAGGTTGATACAGGTACACTGAAGGATAATGCTGGGACCTGTATTAGTCAGCTTTGCTTGGTTTGTAGCATTGTAATTATTAAATATTATAATCCTTTGTAGTTACAGATCCTATAAAAAATGAAAAGATCCAGTTGTATCTGTTGGTATAACCTAGAAACAGATAAGACCAGCCCCCTAAGCACTCTAAAAGCCATATGTGCTAAGTGCTCTCTGGTGATTTGGAAGGAAGAAGAGGAGGTGAGGAGGAAGGGCATGGAGCTGGACCTGATGGAGGGAGGGATGAGAGGGGATGATGGTTGTGTTCAATTTCTCCATTTTAATTTGAAATCATTTCCAGCTTCCATATCTTAAGTAATAATAAGTCAGGATCTTTTTTTTTTTAATTTTTAATGATGAAATCATATTTCTAACTATAAAGTTAAATTATCAAGATTATTCCAGCTGAAAACTTTATGAATCAGTATCCATGTTTTTTATAGTTGTGATCAGTATATAAAGATATCTTTTATGTCATTTAAAAATTTAAATATTCAGTCAGTATGTATTTTGTAGTTCAGAAGGGTATAAAATGAAAACAAAGGGTGCTTGTCTCCCATTATTCCCAGTCGTGGTCCTGGAAATAACCACAGCTAACAGTTTCTTGTGTACTTTCTTAGACATTTTTATGCACATACATATTTAGTTGGAACTTACATGTCCTTGTTCATTTAACTGTGTTTTGTGTGCTGCTTTCCATATCCTCCCTTCTAGAGCTATCTCATTCTTCTTGGGAACTGAGCGGTGTTTCATTACATGGATGCTTTATAGAAACTATATGATCATTGTATCTTCATAGTATCTGTATAATCATTTGGCTTTTCTCTAACAGAGTTTAGCCACTATATTTTTGTGTAATTGTGCAAGTATATCTATAGGATATATTTTTAGAAGTGGAACTGCTTAGTCAAAGGCATAAGCATGTGAAATTTGTCTAAACATTGTCAAATTGACCTTTAAAATAGCATACTAATTCATATTCCTGTCTTATGTTTAACACAGTGTAAAACACTCAGCATTACAGAAGTTTTAAATGTTTCTCAGTTTTATAGGTCAATTATGTTTGAGTTGGCATTTCCTTATTTATGGGTGCAGCTTAGTTTCTCTTCATTATTGTTGAGCATTTTTTTTTATGTGTATGTATGAACTGCCTGTTCCATTTGAGTGTGTTTTTTTTGTTTTGTTTGCCTTTCTAATTTGTAAGTGTTTGTGCTCTGAGATTAGAAGGCTGTGAGTTCAGATTTAGGCTTTGCTATTCACTAGTTGATTGACTTTGAGAGGGAAATTCAGTTTATTATCTGTAAAATATAGTGATAAAAGTCCTTAAACTCATGGATATTATTAATTGATTAATAAGATAATGAATGTAAAGTACTTAACACATTTCTAAAGTATGGGGAGAATATTATATATGTTTGTTTAGTATTAAGATTTTTTTTAGAAATTAAAAATAGAATTTGTGAAATGTCTTCATTGTATCTATATAATCATTTGGCTTTTCTCTTTTAACATCATAAAACAGTAAGTTGTATTAATATATTTTGTGGTATTGAACTATTCTCATAATTCCTGGAAAGAACTCTGCTTGGTCAAACATTAATTATTAATCATGTTCTTTAAAATATGATCATTATTATCCAAAGTACATGTATGAAGACAAATTCACACAAATTGTATATTATGTGAATATACTTTGTATACAACCAGAGATATGAAAAATTGTGCTCTATATGTGTAACAAGAATTGTAATACATTCAATTCTTAATAATAAAAGAATTGAATGCATTACATAAATAAAAATTTAAAAAAACTAGGAAATTTAAAAAATGTAACTAGCATGTAACAACTACTGTTTAGCACAAATCAAAACATATTTCAACACAGAATTCAGTTTTGAATTTTAGGCAATTTCAGAAAGTATTGTTAAATGAGCTTTCCTATTTTAAGTGAATAATTAGTGATCAGAGCTAAGAGTTATCCTGCTAGAAACTGTTGAAGCACCTACTGATTACCATAAGGGGTATTTATCATATGTCAGATGTGCTAATTAGTGTGTATAACAAGCAGCCATGTTTCATTCATACTGTGCAGCAGGAAGCTGCATAGATAAGTGACACTTTGTGTCTGCCTCATTTTTAAGCATATGAAGATTATACGTACATCATGACTTTTAAAATAATAATCATGATATAGTTTTATAAAACTGCAGAAGAGTTTTTTCCAAACAGAAAGTGTTACATGTTCTAATTTGCACCTTTTAAGAGCATACGCTCCTCTGAAGTAGTATATTATTTTAATGAAACAAGTTCTATTAAGATTAATTTTAGATTGGGAGTGTGGCAGAAAAGTGAAATACAATGAGAGTATTTGTGCAGGTCACTCCTTATGATTTTCTTTCCTAAAAGCATTTTCCCCCATCAGATACTCTTATTTCCTCCTTTTTGAACTTCAAAAGTACTAAGAACATTGGAAATGGTAGTGCACAGGATAAAAGGTATTTTATGGTTTCGATGCTATGAGTTCCTTTTGCACACAGACTTGTATATGATTAGAACCTGGCATTCCAAATAAACACAAAATGGGAAATACTTTGAATAACTGCAAACTATTTAACTATTTAGTACTTTCCATGAGAACATTTCTAAGTGCTTTGCGTGTATAATTCATTTTGTTCTTTAAAGCAGCTCTGTGCAACAGGTACTAATATTCTGCTAATAACAGGTAAGGAAACTGATTCACAGAGAGGATAAGTTCTTGCTCAAGGTTACACTGCCACTGAAGACAGAGATAGAATTCTAATGCAGGCAGTCTACAGAGCCTGTGCTCTTTTAAAAAAAAGTATAACAAAGTTTGTGTCAACATCAAAAACTTAACAAAGGTGGTCCCTTACTTTATAGGTGAGAAAAATTGATATTCATAATGTTTAGTTATATGCAAAGGTCACATAGTTATTAAGTGGCAGAGGAAAAAATGACACAGCTGAGATAAACCTCAGTCTGTCTGATACTGTGCTCTTTTCCCGTATTGTAAATCAGTCATTTTAAATATTATTAGGAATAATGATAGTTATCCTTAATATTATTAATAATAATAATTTATTCTCCTGCCTTAATAAATGAGTTTATCTTTGTAGCCAAATTGTAAGTGGGTAAGAGCCCAGGGACCCTATGGTACTGGCCTCCTTCATAAATATCAACCACAGCTTTACACCGAGTGGTCAGTAAATGTAAGCAAAAGTAACCAAAAATGGAAGCAGACCTCAGATCAACAAGCTGTCTTTATTGAGCAGCAGTGGAACATTTTCAGGGGAGAAAATGGCAACTGGTTACAAGAGGGGTCTGTTTTTAATAGGTGTTAATGAGACTTAATCATAGCAGAATGTTTAGTGTGACTTAATCATTAGAGACTTGGGACATGCTGGCTGGGCAGTCAGGAAACTAGTTGTGCAGGTTAAAAATCTAACTCAGGGATACAGTTATAAAAGCCTGAAACTCATTGTTACTGGGATGAAAATCCAGAGCCCAGAGCCCATTTGTTTTCCTTCCCCTCCAGAACTCAGTGTTACTGGGAAAGGATGACAGACCAGAGCCCAGAACCTAATGTTTACCTTCTCTCTCCCAGAACCCATTGTCCTCCCTCCTCCCTGAGGGGGCCTTCCCTTTTTCTTGAGGGATGTTATTTTCTATATCCTTCAGTAAATAAAAGTTGTTTCCATGTATTAGTTTTGCTAGAGGCATTTCAGAGTGTTTTACATATGGCAAACAAAATCTTATTAGGTCAAAATTGAATTATTTGCAGGTTACATTCATTTACTAAAAGTAAATGGGGATGCTGGGGTTGTGGCTCAGTGGTAGAGCACTTGCCTAGCACAGGCAAGGCCCTGGGTTTGATCCTCAGCGCCACATAAAAATAAATAAATTAATTAAAGATATTATAACCAACTACAATTAAATATATATGTGTATAGATAGATAGATAGATGGAATGGTTCTGAAATCCATGGGACACAAAAACTAAATCGAAGACATAAGACCAGTCTTATTTGCTTGGCAAATTTCTTCATCTGTTTAGCAAAATTTGGTAGAATTTTTGATAGATAATATTGCCCATTATCTTTATATTCTTATATTAAAATCACTGAAAAACAGATCGTGGTGGGTACTCTCGACAGAACACGCATGCACCCTGGGTCATGCATTATCCAGTTTTTGTGGTTTTAATTCCATTGAATGGTCACTGGAGTTTAAATTTGTTATTTTGCAAATACTACTTCCTTATTAATGACTGTTCTGTGGTTTTATTCTTGGTTATTGTGGATAATTTGTCGAACCTTTATTATCTGTTTTCCTTCTTGTCTTGCTCTTTGTCAACTAGTGTTCTTCTTAACTCTTGAATTCTTTCTGACTTTAAGTGAATCTCATATGAATTCAATTAATGAAGCAAAGTCTGTTGAGATGTAGTGGGTGTGTGGTTCTCACAAAATCACCAAGCTGGAGTACCACTGGGCTTTGGGAGCCACTGGAACTGTTTTTTTTTTTTTTTTTTTTTTAACACTTTCCATCTCTGGGCTGATTCTCTCTTGCTTTAGGCTGCCGTGGGAATAATGACCAGCACAGCTCTGCATTTTATAGTAGTAGCTGCCAGAAAGAACTAGACCTCACCTTCCCTCTGATTCAGGCACCCCAGTATCCCAGGAAGAGGTCTAGCCATCCTGAATTGATCTGGAGTTGTTGCATTTGCCCATCTGGGGTCTGCTTTGGGACAGGGCTCAGAAATCCTCACTGTGCCTGGGACTAATTTTGGCTGACCAGTGTGTGATTATTAGAATCACGTCTGCTAGCTGATTATTAGTTCAGATTGGCTGCCCCGAAGAAGCCCTGAATCTATCTTTGTCATCGGTAGTTATGTCTCTTGGCCTACTGAATTTCCAGCCTGAGGGGACATCTGCAGTCTACTCAGCATATTTGCAAATAAAAGATAGCTGATAAGTCCTGAGCTCCTTCTGCAGGAAAACTCAAGTCACCTGTTTGACCACCTGCCCTGTGCTGTTGTAGGTGACCCATTTGGATGTCTTTTTCTGTTAAGAAACATTACTGTTTATGAGAGAACAGTACTTCACATAGAATGACAAATGTCACTTGGCTTTAAAGAATGGGGCAGTTATCTTACATACGTGTTCATCTAGTTACTGATGGAAAATTTCCCAAATGATACTTTACATTTATACCACAAGTTTTAAAGACATAAAGTCAGATGCTGAAGGTCACTGTCATCTTACATGTTACAAAGTATTTCTCTTAATATTTTTAGTTCTAGAGGGATACTTTATTTTTTTAAGATAGTGTTATTTCTGTTTGTTTATTTTTTTATGTGGTTTTGAGGAGCAAACCCAGTGCCTCACACATTCTAGGCAAGAGCTCCACCACTGAGCCACAACCCCGGCTCTTTATTTATTTATTTTTATGTTGTGCTGAGGATCAAACACTGTGCCTCATACGTGCTAGGCAAGCACTCCACCACTGAGCTATAATCCTAGCCCCCACCTGGTTTCTTAATATTAGGTATTGGGGATTGAACCCAGTGGTGTTTTACCCCTTAGCAGCATCCCCGGTCCATTAGTTTTTTTTTAATTTTTAAGAGAAGTTCTTCCTAAGTGTCTCAGGCTGTTACTGGGAAAGGATGACAGACCTGGCTTTGAATTTTCGATCCTCTTGTCTCAGCCTCCAGAGGGTAGCTAGGATTACATGTGTGCACCACTATTCCTGGCCAAATAATTGCATCTTAAAAATCAGATTGCATGATTTTTCTGGAATTGTGAGAGTTTCTCATTTGTAAGATGTCAGATCTTCAGGGAAAAATGTTTGTTTGTAAAATGATGGTACTTTATAACTGTAGAAGAGATGTCTTTATCTCTCTTGGATTGTGCTGTCATTTCAGTTAAATTAAGAAACATTTACTTCTCACTCATTATTTGCAAGACAGCATTGTATGCACTCTTTGAGATTGTTAGAGGTAAGGAAGATATAGCTTGTACCCAAGTCCTCAGGAACAGCATGGCAGAGTCACATCATGAATGTCAGCTACTTGCTTCACCTGTAAATACTCCACACACAGCACAAGTGCAGAGGAGCCATGTCTGAATTCTGCTTAGTGAGCTTGTGCCCCACTAGTGTGAGGTGGGGTGAGAAACAACCTTTCCTGCAGGCTTGTTAGGTTCCTGCTTGACTCTTGGAGCATGAGTGTTCTTGGGTTTCAAGATGCCCATTTCCCATACAGTGAGACTGCTAAATGTAAGCTAGCAGTTATCTCTAGTGCTCAACAGGAGAAAAATTAGTTTTATGGTGAAGAGAAAAGTCCACTTTTTTGGACATCTGGGACCACATGTCCATCTCCAGTAACCTATGGGATTTTTCAGGAGTAAAATTGGCCATAGGAGATTTTTGTTTCATATCATGTTTAGAATTTAGACCCTCACAGAAGATGAGATTCCACTGAAATAGAGAGGTAAATAAGGTGCATTCTGTTTCAGCCTAGAAGGGAGTATTTAATCCTAACTGGTGTATTTGGGGGAAAGTGTCAGGGAGGATATGGCATTTGAGCAGAGCTTTGAGGGAAGGGTAGGTTTAATAGTGGAAAGAATAGATTTCCAGAAGAATAAGTCATGTAAGGTGCTATGGTGCTCAGGGAGTAGTGAATGGTCTAACAAGGCTCAAGTACCTGGGCTGTCTTATGAGATAGTAAGAGGAGACACACTAAACTGAGGTCTGGATCAGATCTCTGGGGAGGGACCTGTGAAAGCCACAATAGGTTTTATTCTGCATTGGGAGCCAATAATTTTTTTTTCAGAGAGTGAAATTAGTACATGTATCATCTTCAGGATGATCAGGATGGGATCATGAAGTTTCAAAATAGGTCCATATAGTCCTTCCTGTCCCTTTTCTCTGGATTATTTTCTAGGAAGCAGTTGAGAGGAGAGGATCTCTTCCAGAGCATAGATGCATACAGTGATCAGACTCTTCCTTTGTATGGTTACTGACTGTACGTTACCTATGTTAAAAACCAATAATTTAATGTTATAATTATTGTTGGTGAATATTGTCTTTTAAAGAGAGTAGCAAAAATACATTTATAGAGCCTTATATTTACTCACATATTTATCACTTAAAACATCTTAAAAATTTATTACTTTTTAACATAATATAAAATTTACCATTTTAACCATTTTTTAAAGTTTCCGGTTGTGTGGTAACTACATACATTCACCTTGTTGTGCAACAGCCACCACCATGCATCCACAGTTTTTCACCTTCACAAAGTGAAACTCTGCACCCATTCAAAGTCAACTCCTCAAGCTGGGACGTGGCTCAGCGGTAGCACACTTACCTGGCATGTGTGAGGCACTGGGTTAGATTCGCAGCACCACAAATAATTAAATAAAATAAAGATCTATTAACAACTAAGGAAAAAAAAAAAAACACTTAACTCCTCATTCCCTTTGACCCCTGGCAGCACCACCATTCCACTTTCTGTCTCTACATTTGAGTACTTTAGGTACCTCATATAAGTGGACTTGTACAATATGTGTCCCATTGTGACTGGCTTATTTTGGCTTAGTGTCTTCAAGGTTCACATGTGGTAGAATTTCCTTCCTCTTGAGGAGTGAATAGTATGCCTTTGTGAGTACATACTGCATTTTGTTTATCCATTCATCTGTTGATTTTGCACTTGGATTTCTTCCACCTTTTGACTATTGTGAATAGTGCTGCTATGAAAATGGATGTACAAATGCCTTTTGGGGCCCTGTTTTCAGTTCTTTGGGGTATATATATTCATAAGCAGAATTATTGGATCATATGGCAATTCTGTGTTTAAGTTTCTGAGGGAATGTCATACTGTTTTCCACTGTACCTGTATGATTTTATATCCCTACCAGCAATGCACAAGGATTCCAGTTTTTCCACATCCTAACTAGCACTTATTATTTTTCTGGATTTTTAAATAGTAACCAACCTAAGGAATGTGAGGTGGTGTTGCAGTGTTGTTTTGATTTGCCTTTCCCTAATGATTAGTGATGTGCTAAATATCTTTTCATGTGCTTATTGACAATTTATATATCTTTGGAGAAATATTGATTTAAGTCCTATGCCCATTTTTTAATTAGGTTGCTTGTTTTTCTATTGTTGAGTTATAGGAGTTCTTTTCTCTGGCTGTTAGTCCCTTATTAGATACATAAGCTGCAAATATTTTCTACCATATTTACCCTTTCTGGTGTTTTTCATTTTTTCCTGTTGATTTGAGTTTCAATCTGGTGTCATTTCCTTTTAGCTTGAAAGATTTTTAAAAATTTCTCTTTAGGTACATCTCTCAGTGCTTGTTTACCTGGGAATTAGTTCATTTCACCTTCATTTTAAAGGATAGTTTTGTTAGATATAAAATTTGTGGATGATTTTTTTTCTGTCAGCTATTTGTAGACATCATCTCACTGCCTTCTGAGGTCCCTTGTTTCTGATGAGATTAGTTACTGTTCTATTGTTCTGTGTTGGAGATATATCATCTTTTCTGCTTTGAAGATTTTCTCTGGATTTGACGTATGGCAGTTAGACTCAAAATTGTTTAGATATGGATTTCATTGTCTTTATTCTATGCTGAGGTTCATTGAGCTTCTTGGATTTGTAGAGTAATATTTTCATATAATTTGAAATGTTGTTGGCTATCATCTATGACAGTTTTTTTCTGCCCATTTCCTTTTTCGTGCAACTGCTATCACACACTGGCTAGTGTGCTCGATGTAGTTTCACAGGTCTCTGAAATGCTTTATTATTATTCTTTTTCTCTTTGTTGATCAAATTGAATAATTTCTACTGAACTGTCTTCAGGTTCCTTGGTTCTTTCTTCTGCCAACTCAAATCTGTTGAGCCAACCTAGTCAATTTTTTTTTTATCTTGGTTGTACTCTTTAAACTTCAGAATTTCCATTTGATTCTTTTTTTTCATAATTTTCGTCTCTTTGTTGAGTCTTATTTGTTGAGTCATGATCATTATTCTTAATTGATTAAACATGGTTTCCTTTACCTCTTTCAACATGTTGTAATAGTCTTTTTGAAACAAACAATCAAAAAAGACTAGACAAGTCTAGTTAGAGACAATTTATGCTGGCTGCTTTTTTCCTGAGTATGAGTCGCACTTCTTTTTTCTTTGTGTGTCTTATAAGTTTGCTGAGAATTGGACATTTTGGATATATATGGTAGCAGTTCTAGATTCTAAATTCCTTCCTGTTCAAATCATTGCATTTTTTTTTTCTTTTTTGGTAATTTGCCTGTGCTGTATCTGTGTGCTGTGTGTCTCTGCCATGGTATATGGCTGCTGATGTCTCTGATTTTTGTTGGTTTGTTTTTCTTAATTTTGGCTTCTCTGGGTTCACTGTGTCTGTCTGACTTGGCGGTCAGTGATTGGTCAGAGGTTATACTATATCTAGAGCTGATGGATTTTGTGTGAATTTGGAGACATTGAAATTTCAGGCAGATTTCAAGTATGCCCTTGCTTTTACTTTCTGCCAAGCCATCTCATATCTCCTGTGCATATGCTATAGCCTCATGGACAGCTGGAGAAAGGAATGGCTTGGGTCCTGGCCAGTCTCTCCTGCATATACTGCACAGCCTTCCAGGCAACCATGGATGCTTGGAGAACTTATCAAGCATCCATGACTGTCTCGCTTTCTGCTAAATTTCTGGTTAGTTTGGGGGTCTTGTTTGCTATAGCCAGGAGCACAGCAGTAGGCTGTCTGAGCTCCTAGCCTCCCTGCTTGTCTTTGACCCAGGTCACTGTAACCAGCAGTGCTGCAGGGCAGGGTGGTTGTTGTTGAGTGTGTGGTGTTCTCTGAACCCAGTTAGCCTCCTCTGCAGCAGAGCTAGTAGAACCACCATGCTGGCCAAGCTCAAGGTGAAGGATAGCAGCCCTGGGCAGGAATGCCATAGACTCCTGAAAGTTGGTGGTTTTTCATGATTAATTTCTTCTTAATTTATTGTATCCCTTTGGTTGATTTCCAGAGCCCTGATTTTTTTTTTTTTTTTTGGTGTAGTTTTGTCTTTGTTTTTGGTAGGAAGGATTTACCATACTCTTCACTCTGTGGTACTAGTATACTTCTGAATATGGTTTTTAAGAGCTGGCTGTGGTGATGGATGTCCATAATCCCAGTTACAAGAGGAGGCCGGAGCAGGAAGATTTCACGTTCAAGCCCAGCCTGGGCAATTTCATGAGACCCTCTCAAATAAAAAATAAAAAGGACTCAGTGGCTCAATCCTTGTACCAAAAGTGGGGTGGAGGTGTGGGGGTGGGGTGGAGGGAGATGGTTTTCAAGTCTGCAAGGTGGAGAAAAGGCCACACATTATTACAAGATTGAGGTAGACATTTTGTCTTTTTGTTACTGAAGATTGAGCCCAGAGCTTTGCACATGCTAAGCGCACACTCTACCGATGAGCTATAACCTCACCCCTTATTCTCTTTTATGTGAATTTTTTTACTATAAGTAGAGTTTTTAGTTTTACCCATAGCATTGCTAATGAGATATTGTTCAGAACTGTTTTTAAGAAATTTTAACATCTTGATTCTGTTAGTAATGAATTGTTTTTAGGAAGTATTAAATTTAAGCTAATTTTGAAAAAGGATTAGATAGATTTTCTTAAAAGATTGATTATTAGCAAGAAGCCCTTTTATGCTTTTAATCCCTTTTAGCATTTGAGATGTGAATGTTTCAGGGAATTTTACAACCATTCTCCCTTTGAGACATGAATGTTTAGGAGTTTTGTGATCATCTCTCTTTTTTTAATTCCTTTATTTCTGATTATAAGCATAGTACATTCTTGATGAAAATGAGGAAAACTGTGGAAGGCACAAAAAGAAAACAAGAGTAATCAGTCTTACTATCCTGCAGCAGCTAACTGTGTAAATGTCTGTATCTATTCTGTCAGACTTTTTTCATGCATATTTTCTGTGTTCATATCATGCACCTATCTTGAAAACTGCTTTAAACAAGAAAAAAAAACTTAGCATGATTTGATAACATTTTCTTTATCATTATATATTCCTGTAGAAATTATTTTTAAATGGTTGCATAAATATCAATAGTATATGTAGATATATATCTTAATTTATTGTTTATTGCTGGAAATTTAGATTTCTTTCTTTTTCAACTGTCATTTCTTCAGACAAAATTACTTAAAAAACACTTGCTGAATTAAACATGAAAATTTTCAGAGCTTTTAATAACATTTCCAAACTGATCTCTCCATTTCTACCCCCATCCTGTTAAGAGTTTTACCAGCAGTTATGACAAAGTACATTTAAACAATGCATCTTCTCAGGGCGGGGTGGCACAGGCCTGTAATCCCAGCAGCTCAGGGGGCTGAGGCAGGAGGATGGAGTTCAAAGCCAGCCTCAGTAATGGTGAGGTGCTAAGCAACTCAGTGAGACCTTGTCTCTAAATAAAATACAAAATAGGGCTGGGGATATGGCTCTGTGGTCGAGTGCACCTGAGTTCAATCTATGATTACCCACCCCCCCAAAAAAATAACAAGTTTGCTAATTTATTAGACTTAAAAATGTTTAGTATTTTAGTTTACTTTTATATCTCATCTTGTTAATCATCATATAACTTTAAATTCAAATCTCATTTGTCATTTACCACCTGACAAATCTTGATTCAGACCCTGATCAGAAGAAATAATAGTGTAAAGAAAATCTGAATTATCAACAAGGGATAATTAAAATAAATCTATTAATATTTAATATATATTAATAATTAATATATCTATCAATAATTAAAATAAATATCTATTCATATTTATATCTATAGATTTCAGTGTGGCTATTTGAAAATTATGTTTTAGATAAATAATCTAATAACAGAGAAAATGTTCACCAAATCTTATAAGTTTAAAGCATTTTTCAAGAGATTGTGTGGTTTAAATTCAAAGAAAATATGCATGAGAAAAGTCTGATGTGTTCTCCTTTAAATAATGGAAGTATGTCTTTTCTTCAGGAAGAAAATCCTATTAGGTTAGATGGATTTATTTCTTTTGACTTTAAATAATGAATAAACCAGACTGAATTGCATTTTCTTTTCAATGTGTTCTATATTGTGAGTCTTTGGAAATTAATATGCTGCCTACTGTCATAATTGGGTAATAATTTAATAGCATCAAAATTCTTACTAGACTTCTAATAATCACATGGAGATGCTTGATGAAAACATATTTCCCTAATACTCATATCTGGTAGTTCTATTTCTCACTTTGAAAGCTAGGAATTTACTAAACTATTAAGCCCATAATCCTGGTTATGTTTCAGTCCAAATTTCCTATCCTAGAACAATCCGGTTAAATGATACTTGTTCTGAAAATTTATTAGTAAATTACAAGAATATCTGTAGTGTTTCTGTTCCTATAATTCTCTCATACATGTATGTTAGGCACCGTTAGTCTCACAAACACTAAATAAATAAAATATTTCAAAAGCCTTAAATGTAATTTTACTATATATTTGAAGGGCAAAATTGTATTTTGGTGAATGTGGCTATATTGTTTACTATCAGCTAATATTTATATGTAATTTAATTAAAGGTTTCAGACCCAACAAAATAAATGCCATGAGATGATCACAGCATTTGAATATTCAGAGTATTTGCACATACTCTTGGAAAACTGTCTGTTGGTATTTAAACCAAAGAATCAGAATTCATTTTTATTTGTCCTTGGCTATTAATTTCTTAAAATGCACAATATTCATCCAATACAATGCTCAGAAATCTTCATTGGACCATTTTCAGAAAGATGCAAATACAATTCCTATTGCAGTACTGTTCCCCAGTACAAATTGATCCATTTGCTCTGTCTGCTGCTTAACCATGTTCTGGAGAATATCATTCTTGAATTCTGATGATTAGTAGAAAATACATAACATAGGCTTTAAAAAATTAATGCTTCTCTGAATATAGTCTCCTCATTTGTTCTTCAGGCTCTTTTTGCTATATTGTTTATCTTACTCTTGATCATTTGTGTATTTTTACTCTAAAACAATGTTTGCTTTACTTTGAAGAGTACTTATAACATACCCAGAAATTAGGTTCCCAGGTTACATGCATCTGTCTTTTCTTGTGGTTAATTTTCTTACAGCTTTTTATAAAGAGCACTGGGAGTTACAGAGCTCTGTTTCATTGTGAAAGGAAGTGAAGGTCCTTATGTCCTTTCCTCTTATAATCCCCAAAGCTTTTCGTGATATTTGAACATTGGAATCATGCTCTTAGAAATGTCCCATATTGCTGGAATTCTTTCTGTGAACCTGTTGAATGCTTTGTTCTCTTCATGTGCCATGCTGTAAATAAATTTGTTATTTAAAGGAGTGGTTGATGTTTTATAGCCTGAATGCATACGTGTAGAGCATGTGATAGGAAGAAAACATATTGGGAAGAGAGCCAGTGATGGAGTAGACATGCTAAGTAACCAGTTTTAAACCTGTTGGAATAAAAATTTACTTAACAAATATCTATGACTTTTGTTTTTCCTTTGGAGACCTTTTTTTAAAAACAAAATTTGAAATGTTTTGGCTTATTTAGCTTTAATAATAGGAAAATAGCACACGATAAGCAAAATCTTACTTGTTTGAAGCTTTCTATTGTACTCATTATGTATTTTTTAGCAACACTTATTCCAATAGTGTTCCGAATGTGACAGTTTATTTGTGAGTTGTCAGTGATTCTTGATTATGCAGTCACTTAAAATAGGAGTGGTATATATGTAGAGGAAAATTGTCTTTGGAAACATATAATCTTAAAAGGGAATCAGCCAATTTTGTAGTTTCATTATGAATACGTCTCCTGTTAAATGGCATGAAAAATCATAGTTTTGAGATTGTGGCAGTATAGTAAAATACTTGACGTATTTAACATGTTAGGACACAATAGAATATGATATAGAGGAAATTACAAGAAAAAAGTTTTGAGGAATTTTTTTAGAATTATAATTATGTATCTGAGGTGATTTAGGATCTACCTGAGTATGAATGTTTAAAACAGAGTTTTATAGGGAAACAGAAGGTGGTTTGTGGATGGCTGATTCTTAAAGTGCCATTGGTAACTTGGGGGGAAAAGGCAGAATATTATAGATTCAGAGGAAAATATTTCTATCATCTCATCCAGACAGGGTCATAAAGGTAAATGCTAAAATCTTTATAGTAAAAGTCTGCTGACATAAACATAGCTGATCTGGGAATTCACCATTCACTTAGGTACTATTTAATGAAAAGATGCCAAAATTTCTACAGGATAGCTAAAGAATACATTTATATTGCTCTTTTTGTAGTTAAAATGTAGTCAGTAACAGGGTGGATTTTTAAGAAGTTAATATTTTCATGCAGGAAGTAGTAAAATATTATTATAAATTAAATAACTAGATATTAAAATTGGAGAGACAGTTTTAAGAAAATTTTAATAATTCTGGTCAGAACTTATAGGACAGCCTTATTCTATATTTATAGGTTAAGATTTTTTTTTTACCTTTTTAAAAATTAAAATTTTTTAATTTTAATTTTTATTTTTTATGGGATTGAATCCAGGGCCTTACACATGCTAGGCAAACACTCTACCACTGAGCTAGGCCTCCAGCCCTTTCCCATTTTTATGTAAATTGTGAAGGTGATTTCAGTCTTCCTTCTAAGCCTGTGGTAGGGGGTGGGTAGAGAGACACCTTGGGTGAGGGCCATCAGCTGGTTTAGTATGCTGGGTTTCTTACCTGGTATAGTCATGGTAAGAGTGCATTTCCCCATTTCCTCTCAGTTGGGAATGGGGATGTCACATAGCCAGTGAAATGTGATATATATTCCTTCTTGGCAGAAGAGGCACAAATCACTTCCAGGCAGAAATGTTCGGAGCCAAGGAGCAGTTTGTCACTGCCTTAGGGATTGGTGGCATTCCAGACTGTGGAGGCTCTGTCAACCTGCAGCCCTCATTAAAGACCACATGGAACAAAGCACCACTGTCCTAAGATGGACATATCATGTGAGCAAGAAATAGACTTACTTGGTTTAGAGTCACTGAGATTTGAGGACAGCCTGTTCCTGTTGTCAAGCCAGTCTAACCTGATGTGCAGTTTCTGTATGTCCAAGAGTAAGGAAAGGACATCTCTCACCAAATAAATAATAATAATTTCTTCCACCATTTTGTTAACATTTACTGTGTGCCATTTATTACCGTTCTTTGTGCTAAGAATACAGTGGGGAACAAAAGGCTTTCTCCTTTTCTCAGTGAACTTCTTCCCTTTCTTCCTTAGCTATTTAGGAGTCTCCCTCACCGGGAAGCCTCCTTCTCTCCTCCATTCCTCTGGTGACTCCTTTCTCCTCGCAGGTACCTCCATTATGACACTGATGCTATCATGATGGTTCTACTTCCATCTCACTTTCTCAGCTAAAACATGTTTTACATATGGTATACATTTATAACATTTAAGGTAACATGTAATGTACAAGAAGAGAATTTGTTTATGAAATCCCATCCAATCTCTTATTTGATCATTTACATATTTATGTAACATTCCTTTATTCTTTGTGTTCTTCCCATATTAAAAAAAAACCAGCACAACATTTTTTTTTTTTTTTTAAAGAACAAATAAATTTTCCTGTGAAGACTTCTGCTTGAATGTGATTTAAGATCAAAATGTAAACTTCCATGTTTGGGGCATTTTCTCTAAATGTCCCTATTGTGTGAATTCAAGTTTAAGATCATTGCGAATGGGTGAGACTAGATTTATATCAAATTACCTGGGCCGAAATATGAATGAACAGGGGAGAGGAAGCCTGCTGGCCTCATGGTGCCCCCTCCTTCACTAGCTGTAACTACTGTGTTTTTATACCAGAGTTCCTTGGTCTTTTTTGAATTATCACTCTCCCTCACTCTTTTTAGACATTATTTCTACTAATTGTCCCAATAAAATTTTACCACCACAGATAGACTGCATATCTGTGTATTTAATGTGTATTTGTACTTTATACCAAAAAAAAGTGAGTTACATTTTTTTTTGCCCCCTAAGAACCATTTTCTTTGTTGAGATGTATGCCTTAAACTCTTGTTTATAAAAGGCAATTTTTTCCTTTGTGTAGGAGGGTATTTCCACTTTAATAAGTTAAGTTTAACTATATTGAGTCTGTTGTTCACACACCTGTGCTTTTATAATCACTTTATTTTAAGCTGATTATTATTTAAATAAGTATGCTAAAGTCCTAGTGTATTGAAAGCACTGGAGAAGTCACTTTTATATATTGGTATAGAAGTCAGTTTGGGGCTAGATAGAAGACCTCTAAACTTTGTGTAAAGTCTTTATAAATTTGTCTTTTATTCTTTTAATAAATATTTATGGAGGGTATGCTGTGTGTAAAGAATGTGTCAGAATTGAAGACCCAGGGGCTTATAGAGTTTAGTCTGGTTCCTTTTTTCTTTGCTAGCTAGATTGCCACTAGGATTATATATACTTGAGGAGTGCAAAGTTACTTTGACTGCACTGCTTTTCAACCATTAGCAACAAAATGAAGCATGTTCTTAGTGGAAAACTCTGGGAGTTGGCATAACCCTTTGTCTACCACACTATTTATATATAGTGCATGAAAAGATTGAGGGCCAAGTCCCACAAGATGCAAAGTCAATATAGTTCTTACTTTCCTGTCTGTTCTGCAATCTGTGACAGTTGGCTATACCAGTACATATTACTCTGTCTGCAATGTGGGAATCTGCTTAAATTTTTGGACTATTCTAAAAAACCAGTATCTGAATACACATATGCACGACATAACAGTAAAACTTTGATATAGAGTTTACTTAAAGAATAGGGCTCTGTCTCTTACTACTATTTAATTGCTAAAGAATGAAATATATAGTTTCAAACTAAATTTCAGATTGCCTAGAAGATACAGGGCAAAAACATTTCAGAAAGAATACAGGGCAGAACAAGTTATCTGAACACTTTAGTTTGACCAGACATCCAGACATAGAGCCTGTCATTCATTTTATCTGTTGCACAAATATTTACAGAACTCCTAACCTCTGTGCTGGGCCCTTTTTGAAAACACAGAAGACCCTCAGTTTCACTCATCCTCTCAGTCCCCATTTCATGAACAAAAAGTGTAGGGTATTTTAACAAAGAGCAACTTGTCACTCATTCATTCATTCATTCATGCATGCATGCATGCTTTCATTCCATGTGTCTGAGAGTCTGTATACAGATACATTATTGTGAGACATTAAAAAGAGATATCATCTCTGTCCTCAAGAATTTTCTTGTTTGTTCATTGGTCAGCCATTCATTCAAATGTGCATTGAGCCAGGCAATGTGCCATGTCAGTGCTAGGGGAATAAGAGATAAACAAGGGCATACTGTAAGTCCCTGAAGGGCTGCAAGTCCCAGCCTGGAGAGGCAAACACATTGTAACATGTTGGAAGAGTGCAATATGGTAAGTGATAATAATGAGCTCTACTCACTGTGTTGGGTGAATGCAAAGGAGGAGCACAGAAGTGGAGTTTCATAAATTAACTTTGTGTAAGTGAGAGGTCAAGATGTGACTCTTTCATTTCCCTCAATGCTAGGGATTGAGCCCTAGGACTTCATGTATGCTAGGCAAGTGTTCTACTGTGCTACATCCCCGGCCCAAGATACACTCTTGATCTGACTTTTTAGTTGGAACTGGAGATGAGAGATGGTTTGGAAAGCAGAATGTAGGGAAATGGTTCCAATTAGAGGAAAACAGTTTTGACTATAAGGAGTTATAAGGCTCTCTGGCAACTTAGTACAACTCTAAGTGCTTTATGTTGATTTGGCTATAGGAGGTGAATTCCAATCTAGGAAAATAATTGCAACATATAAAGGCCTAGAATTAAGTCCTTATAGTACTGGAACAATAAATGGTTTAATAAAACAATCCAGACACAAACATACATACTCTGTGATAAAGTAGGTATCACAAATTAGAGGGTTATTATGTAACACATAACAGTGGGACAGCTAGTAAACTATTTGGAAAATAATAGATTCCTACTGTATATGATTTTTAGTCAGAACTTAGTGGCTAGAAGTTTAGAAATTAGAGAATTAGGATCTTTCTGTGAATTAAAATTTCAGATCAATACTAATGGGTCAGAGAATATATATAAAATGTCACCTTGTTGAATGTGTTGGTCATGTGAACTGGGCCACCTTCATGGGCCTCATACTCATCAGGCTCTGCATTTGGCTTAATTCTCTGCTGTTATTGTCCTCTGGAAAGTCGTAAGTTTTTGAACATGGGCCCATATTTTCTGTTTGCACTGGGCCCTACAAATTCTGTAGCAGTCCTGCCTGTGAGGTTGGTCATGCATGGGGACAGAAAGTTACAGAGCCACACTTTAGACGTAGATTTCCTCGTGCCCTCTGTAGAGTTGTGGCTAGCCCAGTTACAGTTCCTGGCCACAGTAGCAGGACCATCTGTATTGTGTGTGTGACGCCTTAGGCTGTTCAGCCTTATACCATTAGTCATTCAATTTATTTGACAAACCCTCTAACTCCCTATTTCCTTCTCATCAAGCAATCTTTTAATTGTGACTTGGCTGCTTCTTTGATTTTCCTGCAGAGAGAGAATTGGCTGGTCATGCTGACTCCATACTTCATCCTGGAAGTTAGTATTTAAATTGGCATTCTGGTTACATGCATCAGTGAGGGTCTTTCCTGTGAGCCCGCTCCTGAGAGACAGGTCTGCTTCTGCTGGATTTCTGAGATATCAGGCTGAAGTCCAGGCATTGTTCTGGTCAATTCACCAGAGCATTCAAGTGTACAACAGGGGTTGAGAGCAAGGGTTTTGGAGTCTTGAGTCAGGCAATCTTGGATCAGAAATGGGTCTTGTTACTTATCTTTATTTTTTTTATGTTTATGTGGTGCTGAGGATCGAACCCAGTGCCTCACGCATGCCAGGCGAGCGCGCTACCACTTAAGCCATATCCCCAGCCCCAGGTCTTGTTACTTATAAAGTTGTGTGACCTTGGCCTCTGTATGCTGTAGTCGTTCTTCTGTCAAATGATGACATTATCATCGACTATAGGGTTGTGAGATTGAGTAAGATAATATACATTAGGTCAGGGTTTCTGCCTCAGTGCTGTTGACATTTGGGGTCAGATAATGCTTTTTTGGGGGGTGGAGGAGTATGGACTGTACAGTGTGTGCATGGTAAGATATTTAGTAGCATCCCTGACTTCAATGCCAGAAGATTCACCCCTCCACAGGTGTAACAATCAAAATGTTTCCAGACATTATTACTAGATGTCCTCTGTGGAGGGAAAAATTGAACCTGGCTGAGAACCACTGTTCGTAGCCAGGTACATGGAGAAAAGAGAGCCAAAGACAGATTTTATAGTAATAATGGTGATGATGCTACTGACTGATGATAACACTCCTGATACCATACTGAGGTCCCTGGGAAGATATTTGTCAGCCTTTCACCTATCCTTTGTTCCTCAGTTTCTATATTCATGATAGAATAAATACCCTGTGGACTAAAGAATAAATGTAAAAAGACGTAGTTTCAAACAAAAATCTAAAGAAAAAGCAAGTAGCAGATCTTCAGGTTTGCAAATAAGAAAATGGTGTCCAATCTCAAAAGAAGGAGGTACTCCTATAATATTTAATGTTGGGTTTAAGTCATACTGGGGCATTTTATTCCTCAATAGATGTCACTATGTTAAAAACATACATGCATGATCTATAAAAACATTGTAAAACTCATTAAAAAGCAAATTGGATAAAACAATTCATATAACAGTTAACATTGGATTAAGAAACTAGTTAATTTGAAAAGGAAACCAAATATTCCCCCATGGACAAAAGACAAAGGAGGAAATATGGTCAGCCTATAAACACTAGGTAATTGTTCAGATTTAATATTTTTTTTAAAGAGGAGCCATTTTTTTTTTTAAGAGAGAGAGAATTTTTTAATATTTATTTTTCAGGTTTTGGTGGGCACAACATCTTTATTTTTATTTTATGTGGTGCTGAGGATCGAACCCAGTGCCCCGCGCATGCCAGACGAGTCAGATTTAATAATTTTGAAAAACTTAAATCCTTTTTTTTAAATTGGTGAAGATTATAAACAGTAACATCTAATTTTGTGGTAGAGTTCAAGAAGCCTTTTTACACATTCTTTGTAGGATAATGGGTGGGTCCAACCCCCCTGGAAGAAATATGATGATAAATATGCCCTAAAGTTTATCATGCCTTTTAGCCCCCCAAAATAGCACTTGGGAGTAACGTCTACAGCATAATCTGAAATGTAGACAAATATTTATGTATGAAGATGTTTATTGCAAAGTTGTTTTAATAAAAGCCAGCTAAATGTTCCACATTAGGGAAGTAGTTAATTATAGCAGTTGATAAATAATCTTCAGTCCTTAAAAACAATATTTACTGCCTCTGATGACATGTGAAATTCTTATAGTGTTAAATGAAAAAGCAGGTTTTAAAATTGCATATGCACTATAAACAATAAAGATGAAGGGAATATGCAAAGTATTAGTAATATTGTTCTTGAAAGGTTAGAATATGGATAATTTATGAAAGTTGTTCAGCAATATGATTAAATTGATAAAATTTCACAGCAGACTTGGACTTTTTTTGAGTGTGTCCTTTAAGGTAACTTTTTAGGTTTTAAGCATTTCTTTGCCTTGGGAATGAAGACAAAAGGATTTAGGCTTTGAATGAAAGAAAGCTAAAGCACTTGTCAATGTCTTAAAATACAGCATTATATTCTAAGAATTTCCTTGTAAATTATGTTATAAAATCAGTTTTAGAGGGTAGACTACTTGCCCTGGAATTAATTTTTTTTACAACATGGTACTCTTTGTATATTAGTTTTTTAAAGATGTATTTATTGTAGTATGTTTTTTAATGAACAAATCTTTAAAAAGTCTGTTTTTATATTTATAGTATGTGCAGAAGCCTATAATCCTGATGAAGAAGAAGATGATGCAGAGTCCAGGGTATGTAATTTACTGAATGAATTAATTTTCGATTGATATTCATATAAAGAGTAATAGAAAAGATGCCAGTGGGCATACAGGTTAACAGGAGACATAATGGAATTATTTTGATTATTACATTTTCAAGTCTTACCTCTGATAGCCTACTTCTGTTTCAAATTCTTTAGAATTATTTTTATCCAAAAAATATGTCTCTTTGGATAAAAGGAAAGATGAACATATTGCTCACTGTATTTCTGGTTTTACTTCTTTTGCAAAATACATCCTGGTGATGAAAAATGTTTTCGGCTGTCTTTCTCATAGTGATAATGTTATTTTTCTTAGAAAGTGCTTCTAGTAAAGAAAAATGCTGGGGAAGACCTGCTGTTCCTATTAGTGATAACAATAGAAGCTTACTCTGAAACAAGTCACAGTAAAATTACATAGAAGGTGTCAGTACAGCAGTTACCATTTAAAAAAAAAAAAATCTATGTGTTGATTATTTGCCCAGCAAATGATTTCTTGGAGGCCCTAATGTTTTTGTAAGAACTTGTCCAGTGTGGTTTGACGCAGTTTTTAAGCTGTGTCCTTTAACTTGGTTCTTCTTTTATTTATTCAGTCGAAAGTAAAGTAAATAAGAGATTACTGTGCCTGGAAATGAAAAGTAATAATTTTTTTTGAGTACATGCTTTGTAAACGTCCCCCTTTTCTCTTTAACCTTAAAAGGTATAAATAAGAACCTATTTATGTAGCTCTGAAAACTACTTCAATTAGATTGAGTTTTAATAAATAAAATCAGATGGTAGGTCCCTAGTCATTACATCATGAAGCTCCCTGAAATACACATGAAATCCAGTGGTAGAAAGATCAGGAGACTTGTGACACAGAAGATCTTGAAGTCTCATTTCACTCCTGATCCTATGAAGATTCCCAGCGCTAAGTATTATTTCTCACTACCAGAACTTCAGTTATTCTGATGAAGTCCTCAAATCCCAGCCTGGGAATCCAGATATTTTTGCTAATCTGTGACATGCTGTTTACCACTCTGTGAAGTCTGAAAAAACCCTACCTTGTGCCTATCACATACCTATCTGTCCAGCAGCATTTGAAGACTGCTCACATTCTTTATATTTGTAAGTAAATGATTATGATAAAATATAATAATAAAGGTAAGTTTGATGAGGCAGTTTAAATTAATAAAACTCTAAATTAAAGAGAATTTAGCCGTACAACTTAAAAACTGTGCATTGTCTCATTGACTCAAAAATTGTGAGATCTTGAGAGGAATTTTAGCTTCCATTGAACCTATGAGAAAAATAAATGTTGGCTAGTTCACTCTAACTAATTGCTAATAGTTTTGATGGGGAGGCTCCCTGTGTTAAAATTTGCTCTGCTAGCTGGGTGCAGTGGCACTTGCCTGTAATCCCAGCAACTGAGGCAGGAGGATCTCAAGTTCAAGGCCAGCCTGGGCAACTAACTTAGTGAATCCCTTTCTCAAAATAAAAAATAAAAAAGTGATGGAGTCGGAGAGTGGATACCTCACTAAAGGAGCCTTTGCTCCTGGGTTCAATTCCCAATAACACACACACACACACACACACACTCACATACACACCCACCCTTGGCTGCATAAAAGAGCCCATTCACACTGAGATGAACACACAAAAAAGAAAATACTGGGGAGAGCTTATTGGATAGTGTGTAGAGATCTTACTCAAGTTCAGAAAGAGTTCAAAGGCCAAGCTGTAACTAACAGGTAACCCACCTTTGGGATGTTTTCAGCAGCAAGGGTACCAGAACTGAGTGTTGTCATTGAAAAATACCCAGCTTCCAGTCTCTCTTTATTCCTGTATCTCTCTGCTCAAAATTCTAATTTCCCAGAAGTTTCTGGGAGAACCAGTGTTGGCCAGATTGGGGACAGGATTAGGAGGTCAAGTTGGTTACTCAGGAACAACTTCTATAAATAAGGGCAGTCAGTTCCTAGAGAAGTTCCTAGGGGATTCTTTGTGGGTTTGGGCATTCACTCCAAGATTTGTCCACTATAATACCTTTAAGAATTTTTTTTTAAAAATATTTTTTCAGTTGTCCATGGACCTTTATTTTATTTATTTATATGTGGTGCTGAGAATCAAACCCATGCCTCACACATGCTAGGCAAGCACTCTACCACTAAGCCACTACCCCAGCCCCACATTTGAAATTTTTTGGTAATGTATTAATAATGTGTTAATGATTTTAATAAAGTGCTTTAAGTTCTCAGTTATCCTTAATATTCTCTCCTCTAAACATGTTACTAAAACTTCACCTTTTTGTTATAGAAACTATAAGGCAAACTGCCCTTAGGAATGTACTACACATTTCAACATTAATTAGATCTAGGCAGATATTGGAAAATGTTTGTGAGAAAAATGTACACTGTTTAGAATAATGTTTCATCTGGACATTTTATATTATTTCTCTATGTAATACCAAATTTAAGAGTATGTACATCATAAATCATTAAATCTCTAGTATAAACAGGCATTTATCTTCTGATGTGAATTCAAAGAAAATCTAGATACTGAAAACTTATTTTGGAAAATAACAGATTTCAGTTGGAATACCTTTAATAACTGAAAATTTAAGGATTTTTATATCTAACATGGCTACTGGAAGAGTAGAGCTGATAAATTTAAGAGTGGAGGGTTTCTTTGTTCTGTTACTCCACAGATTTCTTTTGGAGTATATTTTGCATATCTGCCTAGGTGCTAGGTATACAACAGTGAGCAAAATGAATAGGCCCCCGCCCTCTTGGAATTTAGAGTCTAGGGGCAAATGCAGACAAACAAGTAAATTAATGAATAATTACAAACTGTGAAGTGCTAACGGGGCAATAAAACAGTATAAGAATTAAAATCCCCTAATGCAAACAGGGGCCCTGTTTTTCTGGAGTGGTTGAAGGCCTTCTTGAGCTGAGACGAGAAGGATGGATGGGGAAGGATCTGGCCAGAGCTAGTGGTGCATTTTGGCGTGAGCTGACTGTTAGGAGGAGTATGAGGTTCCCAGTGAAGGCAGGGGTAGCTGGATGAGTGGCTGAGATAGGGTGGAGAAGGAAGGAATGGGGGTTTACTTCTCAACAGATGTGATGGATGGAGTCCATTGAGGTTTAAAGCTGGAGAAAGAGGTGTTCTGAGGATAGTTTTAAAAGATAATTTTCAGCTCTTTGTGGAGAATGGATTAGACAAAAATGAAAATATCTTCTACAGATTTCTCTTGCATAACAAGATACTTAGTGCTCTTTAAAAACACCTGAGTAAGCCTTATTTATTGACTGTGTTGTAATTCTTCTAATTGACAGGCAGCAGAGCCTTAGAGCAGGAGTTGGCAAAATTTTTCTATAGAGGCTTTTTTTTTTTTTTTGAACTTTGGGGGTTCTAAGGTCTCTTGCAGCTACTCAACTGTACTGTTGTAGCTAGACAACTTATAAATGAAAGCATGTCTGTGTTCCATTAAAACCTTATTTATAGACAATTGAATTTGAATTTTACATACTTTCTATGTATTGGAAAATATTCTTTAATTTTTTCCCATATGTATTGGAAAATATTCTTTAATTTTTTTCCCTGTCATTAAAGCAATCCTTCACTCAGAGGCATAGAAAAACAAACTTGCCTGCTGATCCCTGGTTCAGAAATCATTGCCTGCCTGCAACAAGTCCTAGCTCTGCAGCAATGGACCAGGAAATGCTGGAGAGGTCATTTGGGCAAGGTCATTTTCCTGCCTCTGAGTTGGTGCCTGCTTTATGGGGGTCTGTTACTAATAGGAAATGAGTTGGTATTTGTAGGGTCCTTAAAATAGCAGAGTACTTGCATAGCATGTGCAAGGCCTTGAGTTCTGTCCTTAGCAAGCAAGCAAGCAAACAAACAAACAGAAAATAATAGGTGTTTTGGTTTAGTGAGCCTTCTGCTGGTCAGAAGGAACTTGAAAGTTGATGAGCCACTCTTACAGAGGACATTCTGCTGTCTTTGTCCTCCTGGAATAAAACTTTACTGAGACTATAATACGCCAGCAGTCTTTGGATTCACTTTCTCTTGAACACACACTGCTGTCTTGAATTGGCAGTGCATCATTGCTTTCTCCCTTATGAAAATCCCACATCTAATATATAGCTAAGAATTTATCTGCTTCTAGAAACAATGTTCATCAAGTTTCAAAGGAAAGTGCTTCATCTTAAAAGAGTATTAAACTCAGAAACTGAGTAAAGGCAGTCTCTAAATTTTCATTGTAACATGTTTTCCTTTTGTACTTACTCCTGTTGGCTGGGAACTTTGGAGTCTTTATAGCCAGTCATGAACCTTTACATAATCAACTTGCTAACTTTAGGGAAACACTCTTTTGAAGAATGCTGGAGTGCTGTATTGATGACTGTATACCACCCCCTGAGACAAACTGTATTGCTTTTCCTTACTTAGTGGGCTGATAGTTACTAGCCATTTAAAGTAAATCTCAGTGCTAACCTAGAGTGAACCCCTTTTGGCATTCCTGTTAGATTTTAATTTGTTCTCACCACTGTCTTTGTTTTTCTAATTTGGTGTCCTTTTAGATTATACATCCCAAAACTGATGATCAAAGAAATAGATTACAAGAGGCTTGCAAAGACATCCTGCTTTTTAAGAACCTGGATCCGGTAAGATTAATCTTAATAATAGGAATGAGTTTTTTGTTTGTTTGTTTTCTTTTTTCAGTGCCAGGTTCAAGAATTGTGCAGTGGCTTCAATTTTACCCTCATTTCAAGCTAACATCATATCATCCTGGGATGATGGCAGAGGTGACAGAGGCCCCAGTGTGTATACCTGTGCATGCAGTGGGTTGTGCTGTAGGAGAGGGATACTAAATTTGGGGAGTTATACACTTTCAGAGGAAGGAGTAAGATAGCCTGGGATATTTGGGGGGAGACATTCTCTTATCCCTTCATGTTGCTTCTTTACAAATACAACCTTGAGAAATGATCCAGGTAAAGACCGGACAGGTCCTTGCATTCTGAATGCACCCAGCAGGGATGTGCAGGGATACTTAGGACCCATGTTGGAGGGCCTTTCCTAACAGCTAATAATAGTAATTATATTTGAATATTTTATAAAAATGTTACTTTTAAAATATAGTATGGAATTTTATTAAAATTTTCAAATGAAAAATTCTGTATTATATTTTTAAATTAACATTTTACTTGGCTGTAAAGTAGGGGGTCTTTTCGTTCTTTGTAAGGATTTTGAAATGTCTAGTCTTTGGTTGGGTATTTCTAAGATACCCACTTAGTATGAGTGATTGTGTACTATTTACGTTTTGCCGTACACTCTCAACCTGGATGTTATGCTTTCTTCATCAGAGATTATGCATATATTCGCTACCTCATCATTTAGGAAATAATTCTTACCATGTTCCATAGTGAAAACTGAGTCACCTTTTGTAATTACCTCTACATTTTGTGTTTTGTTTTCTTTGGTCAAACTTTGCATCTTCTAGGTTTCAGATTGATGCCCTAGAGGAGAATGCATTAAATCAAGAATTACTCTTTTTTTGAGATGTCTTCTTAAAAAGGACATTTTTTTAAAGATTAAGGTACTGCATCATACCAATTCTTCCATATTAGGTAGTCACAACCCGTGTGACATTTACTCAGTTTCCCCGAGCTAGGGTGGTGAAGTCAGATTAGAAATATTAAAGGTATGAGAAATTTAAGAAATAAGACACAAAAATAAGCCAAACAGCTGGATCCCATGGGGATCAGCTCTAATGGAGACTGGGTCTAACTTCCCCCCAAAGGGAGTCTGTGGGCTTTATTTATGAGTGGGAATACCAGTGGGATTCAATGTAAAGAACTTAAGAATATGGCAGAAACAACTGGCTGGAGCTTAGCAGGTTGGGCCGCCTTCCTCTACCTCTGGGATGGCTGCGTTTGAACCAAAGGCTGTGAGCTAAGGCAGGGTATTAGCATAATCTGGGCATTCTTGAACTGGGGAATTTCACCCAAGAGTTCCCAGAAAAGCAACCTCCCTGCCTTGTGATAGCTCAGACAAACCCATAATTCATACATGGCCTCCTACACTAGGTCATATTTATACCCTGAAATTAAAAAAAAAAAAGTCTCCATTGGTTTCTAATACCTTTTATTCAAGAACATGAATTACATTTTGTGACTTTGAAAATCTGATTTGTAAGGCCTTGTGTTACAAGTTTGTATGTCCTTCTCTGACTCCAGATTATTTTCTCTGAAAGGCCCAACCTAACCATGCAAAAGATCTATCAGTACTTCTGTCCATTTCTTGAGGTGCGAGCTATGTCTTTTCCATCCCCGTCTGTCTCTTTAGGTAGACATATGCTACTCAGAGCTTTCTGAACGCATCAGTTTCTAAAAAAACTTGGAACTAAAATAGGAATGTTTTGAGTTGTTCTTTCATATTTATCTTGGTGTGCATATTTAATGAATAATATTTTTGATAGATTTATTATTTGTAATAAAATGATGACATTTAAATATTGTTTAACTTAAATCTTGTTAAAAGTTACAGTGAAGGTAGGCATGGTGGTTCATGTCTGTAATCTCAGTGGCTCCAGAGGCTAAGGCAGGAGGATCACAAGTTCAGAGTTAGCCTCAGCAACTTAGCAAGACCTGTTTCTAAATAAAATATTAAAAAGGAGTTGGGGATGTGGCTTAATGGTTAAGTGTCCCTAAGTTCAATTCCTGGTACAAAAAAAAAAAGTTAACAGTGAAACATTGAGCACTGTTACACTTTCGCATTATGAATTCCGCTGTTCACATACCCTGGTATGTCTTTGTCTACCCAAGTTTGTTGAGTGAGTCCTGTCACCCCACATTCACTTGTACCACCACTGAACTAGCAGTGGTGGTCAGTGCTGAGGAAACAATGACCTGGTCAACATCCTGAGCTGGTGTTAAAACTAGCCTGTGGATCAGATGTTCTCTAAGACAAGGACCAAACAGGTGTTTGATTATTTGGTTCCAAATGCACCCATTAGAGAGCTCTAAAATCAATCCTTCCTTTACACCTAGGGGTAGGCTCCCATTAAGGGTTCCTTATTTTTTGACTGGGATTTTAAATGGGAAAATTTCAAAGGTCTTTAAAAATAGTGCCTGCCAAACTCTAATGTGCCTTTATATCCTCAAGGGAACTTGTTAGAATGAATTCTGATTCAGTATGTTTAGAGTGGAGCCTGAAGGCCTTCATTTTCCGCAAGCTCCCAGGTAATGTTGACACTTCTGGTCTGCAACATAGTAGCGAGGACTACTCAGCTAGATATGAAAATGTTCAAGTTCAGTATTTTGGTACTGCCATATGTTATTTTGTTTGTAATCGTTGAACTGGAATTTTAATGCTTCAGAAGTGACTAAGCAGGGATATTCTGGTTTCTATACACTAAGTGATAAACAAGCATGAATGAAATAGTTTCTAGCTATACATTCCTGGGATCCTTCCTTTTCTATCGTCTAAGTCAAATTGATTTACTTTGCCATTTCAACTTAAACTCTTAAAGCATTGTGAAATTATGGTTGTATTTTAAACTATTTTTAAAGAATTTTGCTAGTGTAGTCTGGGAAGGAGTATCTTTACTTAATTAAAGTGATTATTTTTATAAACACAGGATTTTTTAAGAGTTCTTTTACTGCTCTGCCAAAGATCTTCTATGTAAATTTTAAAAACTAGTTCATGGGCAGAGGAGGAAGAGACCCCAAAACATGAATTGTTATTATGGAATGTTTTATAGGCAAGAAGCAGACATATTTACATAGTTATTTCCGAAGGATCATTAAAAAAATTTGAGCTTAAATCAGCTTTATTTATTCTCCTACTATCTCAGCTCTTTTTAGAGATGATGCAGGATATAAAAAAAAGTAAACATTTATTTTCCTCAACAAATTACCACCTGGAGTAAGAAATTCAGCCTTCAACATGGCAGATTAAGATTTTAGGTTGATCTCATAATTCAAGCAGCCTCCTAGGTTTTTTATGATACACTTTATTTCTAGTAACCCAAATACATTTTTATTGAATTACATATACAGTATATATTCTGCTTATCATGTAGCTCCTTTCCATTCAATTTCTTGACTTCTCACTGTGTTTCAATACTTGTATAAGCATTGTCAAATGGGGGAGAAAAGATGACAATGACGTTTAGACATGATTCTCATCCTTCTGGGATTTATAATTTGAAACACACACACAAAGCCCGGCTATTATAGATTCTGGTCCATAGTCAGGGTACTAAGAGTGATGCCGATAGAGCCTAGGGGGATACCATCCAGTGATGGCAGCTAGGGTGTGGGTGAAGACCACTCATGAAGGAACATTCCTGAATGCCATCCTATAAGCAGTGGGCATAACTAAAGTTTTCGGCAGAGAATACTGCATATTTTGTAAAACCACTCCTTTCTGTCCCTTTTCTCCTTTCCCTAATTCGGGTCCATTGTTTTTCCCTGAATAATTTCATGGCTTCCTTACTCCATTCCTTTCTCACCCAAGTCTCTCATCACTCTCCCCACTTTAACTCTACCCTCTACACCTCCACCAAAGTTAGACAAGTATGACTATTAACAGACTTTGGTACTTAGTAGTTGAATTAATTGGGGCCTAAAGGAAAGTCTAAGATGACTGCTAGAATGACTGTGAAGGTAGTTCCTTTCTGAAATTGGGAAAACGTGAAGGAGAAATAGTAATTACTAACTAGCAAGAAGAATGATCTTGGCTTTGTATCTACTATTTCATTTGAATTTCCTGACATCGTTGTTTAGCTTGAAAATCTTGCACTTCCTCAACTTCAGAACATTTTTTTCCGTGGAGTACTGTATATTCCTACATTGAGCCACAGCATTTATAATTATCAATCTCTTTGAAGATATTCTTTTCATGAATATTTTAACACTCGACTCAGTAGGCCATTTTCCTTCTGAAACATTTCTAATTTGAGACTAAATGAAATAATTTTCCTATGGTATATGATAGGCTCTTTCATTAATGCAGAGTAAATTGTTATTTCTTAAGTGAGTCAGAGCCCTTTACTGAGTTCAGTCTTGAATTTTGCATTCTGTAGGAGAATTAGATGTGTATTTCGTATAGCAGTTGTCAGTCATCATGATAAGCCTATGCATATTAAATATTTCCTAAGTTCTCGCTCTATGCATAATTATGGGGAAATTACATTTTGATTGAGTAGAACAGACACCTGTCACATAGAGAAGTGGTGAAAGAAATAATTTTTCTGTATTTTATCAGAAATCACTTTTTCATATATCCAGGTATGAATTCTCAACCTGTATAATTTAAAAGCTGTATAATTTAAAATTCAGCTGATTCTAATAACCAAAAAATTTACTACAGCAATTGATTTCATCTTTTTTCCCCTATTTGACATTTAGAGTGGAAACTAATCAATAAAGCTAATATTCCTCCTTTTCTAAAAGAATTGAAATAGAAATAGCAAGAGAACTAAAATATTAGTAAATCATTTAATCAACCTTCAGAATTTTGATAGGTGACCATATGTTGCTTGAGTTGATGAAGTCATTTGGGTAAAAGGGTGCCCATGGGGCCAATTAGCACCATATCAAGAAAGCTCTGTTTTACTGTCACTTTGGCTTCATCTTCAGCCCCTGGCTGCTGGCCTACAAATAGGTGCCAGAGCTCACACAGGCACCCAAGGAGGGGATGGTTTCCTGCAAACCTGTCATCATCATTTTTCCAAGGTTTTCTTAGTCTACATGAAGATGTAAAATTATCTTCTCTGCTTAAATAGATTTTTGGCTTTTTAATTAAGAAATTTAAATTTGTACACATACAAAATTTACAAAAATTCAAAATGAACAAAAGATAGTGAAAGGAAATCTCCTCTCCACCTCCGTCTCCCAGCAACCCACTTTCTCAGTAGCCAAGTCCTTTTAGCACTATTATGTACATTTTCCCAGGGTTATGCAATGCATATAAAAATATATTCTTTTTTTTAAATTTTGGTGGCAGTAAAATCTACACAAGTGTTCTGCCTATTCTTTTTTTACTTAGCAGTATATCAGATTCCATGGAGATATGTGAACATAGATTCTTTACTGGAATATATCTATGCCAATAGAGGTTTTATATTCTTTCTAAATTTATTTTTCAATCAATATTAATTTATTTACGAAATTTTGAACTGGTAGCTTTTATGTATTTTAGAGCTAAGCCATGACAATACATTAGTGTTTAGCTATTGTCCACTGTATTAAAATTGTATACATATTAGAGGAGGCTTCTAGTAACTGAAACAATATTGGAAAAGAACAGAGTTTTAGAACTCACATTTCCCAATTTAAAAATTACTACAAGGGGCTAGGGTTGTGACTCAGTGGCAGAGCACTTGCCTAGCACATGTGAGGCACTGGGTTCGATCCTCAGCACCATATAAAAATCAATCTATAAATAAAATAGGGGCTGGGGTTGTGGCTCAGCGGTAGAGCACTCACCTTGCACATGTGAGACCCTGGGTTTGATCCTCATAAAAATATATGAATAAAAGATATTGTGTCCAACTACAACTAAAAAAATAAATATTTTAAAATAAATAAATAAATAAAATAAAGGTGTTATGTCCATCTGCAACTAAAAAAATTTTTTTTACTACAAGGTACAAAAATGAAAACAGCGTGGTACTGGCATAGGGATAGACATATAGAACAATGGAATGGAATTGAGAGTCTAGAAATAAACTTACACATTTACGGCCAGTTGATTGTCAACAAAAGGGTAGAGACCTTTCAATGGGGAAAGAACAGTCTCATCAACAAAAGGTGCCAGGGCAACTGGATATCAACATGCAAAGAACACAGTTGTACTCCTGTACACACCATATTAAAAAATTAACTCAAAATGGATCAAAGACCTATAATATAACTATGAAACTTTTAGAAGAAAACGCAGGGTTAAGTCTTCATGACCTTGAATTTAGCAGCAAGAACAAGAGAGAAATTGGACTTTATAGAAATGTGAGATTTTTATATATCACAGGATATTACCAAAAAGAAAGTGAAAAGACAGTCTACAGAATGGAAGAAAATGTTTGCAGTCATAAGTAACCGAGATCAATGTCAAAAAGACAAAATCCATTTTTAAAATGGGCAAAGCTCTTGAGTAGCTATTTCTCCAAAGAAGATAAACAGATGACCAACAAGCAAAAGAAAAGATTCTCAACATAGTTAGTCATTAGGAAAACACAAATCAAAACCACACTGAGCTGGGCACAGCGGTGCATGCCTGTAATCCCAGCTGCTCTGGAGGCTGAGGCAGGAGGATCTCAAGTTCAAAGCCAGCCTCAGCAAAAGTGAGGTGCTAAGCAACTCAGTCAGACCCTGTCTCTAAATAAAATACAAAATAGGGCTGGGGCTCAGTGGTCAAGTGCCCTGAGTTCAATCCCTAGTATCTAAAACAACAACAACAACAAAGCCCACAATGAAATACTGTTCCACTCCTTTATCCCCTTTGGGACAGTGGTAATGAAATACCACTTTTCTTTATTATTAAAATAAAGAAAAATAATAAATGTCGGCAAGGATACAGAGAAATTAGAACCCTCATACATTGCTAGTGGTAAAGTAAAATGATTTGGCTGTTGTAGAAAATGGATTTTTTCTTTTTTTGGTACTGGAAATCTAACTTAGGGGTGCTTTAGTAGTGAATTATATCCCAAGCCAAGTCCTTTTATAATATGAGACAGGATCTCACTGAGGTGCTGAGGATCTCACTAAGTTGCTGAGGCTGGTCTTGAACTTACGATCCTCTTATCTCAGCCTTCCTAGTTGCTGGGATTACAGGTGTGTGCCACTGCTTCAGCTAGAAAACAGCTTTGTGGCTCCTCAAATAGTTAAATGCAGAGGTATCATATGATCTAGTAATTCCACTTATAGATGTATGCTCAAAATAATTGAGAACAAATACTTGTACATAAATGTTCATGGCAGCACTATTCACAGTAGTCAGAAGGTGGAATCAACCCAAATATCCTTTGACAGAGAGTGTATACACAGACTGTGGAAATGTTATTCAGACTGAAGAAAATTAAAGTGTGATACATGCTACAATGTGGATGAACTTTGAAAATGTTGTGCTAAATGAAATAAGCTAGAAACTAAAAGTCATGTATTTTATAATCCTATTATATTGAAACATCCAGAATAGATATATCTGTAGAGAAAGGAAATAGATTGATGGTTTATAGGGGAGAGGGGTACATGAAAATGGCAAGTGACTGTTTAATGGGCATAGAGTTTCTTTTGGGGGTGATGAAAATGTCTTGGAACTGCATAGGAGTTACACAACTTGTGGCAATTGCATCATTCACTTTAAAATAATTAATTTTATATTATGTGAATTTTATCTCAATAAACAAAAAAATATAAATTCCCTCTCACCATTGTTTTCAAAACTGTACTGGAAGCCCTGGGTATTGTAATAAGAAAATTAAGTAAAAAACAAAGGAAAACAAAAACCATATTTGCTGAGAAGGAAGAAATACAACTATCTTTGTTCATTGATGACGTGATTATCTTGCAAGGTTCCACAAAAGAAGTCTCCCAGCTAACAGTGATTAGAGCAAGTTTGTAGGATACAAGGTTAATATATAAAAGTCAATCACTTTATAATATATCAATAATTAACAAGTAGATTTTGAAATTAAAAACATTGTACCATTTACATTCACACACACCCCAAAACAAAAGATAAATTTAACAGAAATATGTATCCAGTCTACATGAGGAAAACTATAATACTCTGATCATAAAAAAAATACAAAGAACTAAATAAAATGGAGAGATATTCCATGTTCATGGATAGGAAGACTCAATATTGTCAAGATGTAGAGTCTTCTCAATTCAATTTGTGGATTCAATACAATTCCAGTAAAAATTTCAGCAAGTTATTTCATAGATATTGACAAATTGATTCTAAGTTTATACTCCAAATAGATACATTTGGAGAGATTAAAGACCCAAAATAGCAAATACAATATAGAAGGACAAGAAGACTTATACTGACTTCAAGACTTAGGGTAAAGCTATGATAATCAAGACAGTGTGATATTGGCAAAGGAATGCATAAATTGACCAATGGAACAAAATAGCCTCCAAACATCTCCACATATGTTAACTGATCTTTGACAAAGGAGCAAAGGCAGTGTAATGGAGCAAAGATAGTCTTTTTATTTTTATTTTTAATTTTTGTGTCCTGGAATGACTATACTTGCAAAGAAAAAGGAATCTATACACATAACTTACACCCCCAAAAAAAAAAAAAAAAAAAAAAAGAACTCAGAATGGATCAGAGACCTAAAAATGTTCAAGGTTTAAAACTCCTAGGTAGTAAGTAATGCAGGAGAAAATCTAGATGATCTAGGAGTGATGATGACTTTTTATTTACATACAATATTAGAGGCACAATATATGAAAGAATTAAAAAGCTGGATGAAATCCAGAAATTTCTGTGCTGCAAAAGACACTGTCAACAGAACGAAAGGAAAAGCACAGACTGGAAGAAAATATTTTCAGGAGATACATATGATAAAAGAGTGTTCTCTCAAAATATATAAAAAACTCTTAAAATTTAAGAGTAAGAAAATAACCTGATTCAAAAATGGACCAAAGGCCTTAACAGTCACCTCATCAAAGATGATGAACAAATGACCAGTGAGCATATGAAAAGATGTGTCTCATATGTCATCAGGGAAATGCAAATTAAAGCAACAATGAGATACCATTACCTATCGGAATGGCCAATATTCAAAACACTGACACCAACAATAGGTGGTGAAGATGTGGAGCTACAGGAACTCTCATTTGTTGTTAGTAGGAATGTAAGATGCTACGGACACTTCAGAAGATACTTTGTTAGTATCTTACAAAACTATTTTCATCAAAAACCCAGAAGAAATATTAGAGTAGTTTTGATTTGCATTTCTCTAATTGCTAGAGATGTTGAACACTTTTTCATATATTTGTTGATTAATTGTATTTCTTCTGTGAAGTGTCTGTTCAGTTCCATAGCCCATTTATTGTTTACTGATTGGGTTATTTTGTGTGTGTGTGTGTGTGTTAAGTTTTTTGAGTTCTTTATATATCCTAGAGATTAATGCTTTATGGGAGGTGGATGTGGTAAAGAAACTCCTGTCAAAGAATAGCAATCATCAAGAATCCAGGCAACGATAAATGTTGACGAGGATGTGGTGAAAAAGGTACACTCATGCATTGCTGGTGGAACTGGAACTGCAAATTAGTGCATCCACTATGGAAAGCAGTAAGGAGATGCCTCAGAAAATTGGGAATGTAACCACCATTTGACCCAGCTATTCCAGTCCTTGGTTTATACCCAAAGGACTTAAAATCAGAATGCTACAGTGATGCAGCCACATCAATGTTTATAGCAGCTCAATTCACAATAGCTAGACTATGTGAACCAACCTGGGTGTCCCTCAATAGATAAATGGATAAAGAAAATGTGGTATATATACTCAATGGAATATTACTCAGCTTTAAAGAAGAGTAAAATTATGGAATTTGCCAGTAAATGGTTGGAGTTGGAGAATATCATGCTAAGAGAAATAAGCCAATCCCACAAAACCAAAGGCTGAATGTTTCCTCTAATATGCAGATGCTAATTCAAAATAAGGCCAGGGGTACTAGGGAAGAATAGCATTACCTTAGATTAGGTAGAGGGAAGTGATGGGGGAGGGAAAGGGATGTGGGGATAGGAAAGATAGTAGAGTGAAACAAACATTATTACTGTGTGTATATGTAACTGCATGACCAATATGATTCTGCAACATTTACACTCAGAAAAATGAGAAATTTTATCCCATCTGTGTATGATATATCAAAGTACATAAATGTAATCTACCAAAATATATAACTAATTAAAACAAATTTAAAAAATTAAAAACAAAACAATTATAAAAAAAAAAGATCAAGTAGCTCATATAGCAAGCATTAGGAAAACACATTGGCATTGTCTGCACCAAGTTACAATGTATTTGTTCTATGCAAAATTCCAATTGTTATCAATTATTTGCTGTTGTGTACAACACTGAGATGTGTAAAGGTATATTTAAAGTAGAACTGTTCATCCCAGGAAAGCAAAAGAAAATCAAGTACCACCCCTATTATCACTTTTTAGAAAGATAAATGGCAATTATTTCTGTATATTCACATAGTTGAATACTGTATATAGGTGAAAATAAATGTGCTGTGGCTCTTATAAAAAAAAAAACAAACTCAGAAGAAACTCCTTGGTTTCTACATAGAGAAGTTGAAAACACCGATGTGACAATCTGTGTGTAGATGTTTGTAGCAGCTTTATTCATAATTACCAAAACTCGGAAGTGACCAAGATATCTGTTAGCAGATGAATGGATAAAAAAAGCTGCAGTATATCCAGTCAATGGAATGTTATTTTCCACTAAAAAGAAATGAGCTATTAAGCCATGAAAAGACATGGAGGAACCTTATGTGCATATTATTGAGTAAAAGAAGGCAACCTGAAAAGACGACCTACCTGCTCTGTGCTCCCAGTATTATATGACATTCTGGAAAGGGAAAAACTATGGAGACAGTAAAAGGGTCAGTTTGCCATTAGTCAGGGGGAAAGAGGGATGCGTAGGTGAGGTACCAAGTATTTTAGGGCCATGAAACTATTCTGTGTGATACTGCAATGGTGGATGTGTGTCATTATACATTTTTTGGTCCCAACTTAGAATACCCAACAGCGAGAATACACCCTAATGTAAACTGTGGACTTTGGGTTATGAGGATATGTCAATATAGGTTCATCAAACTGTAAAAATTGCCACTCTGGTGGGGGATGTTGTTAATGGGGAGGCTGGGGAGGTATATGGGCAGTGGGTATATGTATGGGATGTCTGTTCATTGTGCCTGTGAACCTAAAACTGCTCTGAAAAGTCTAATATGGGGGGAGGGGATTGGCAATCATGTTTTACATTTCCAAGATACACTTTTTGCTCTTTTTCTAAATACCTTTTTTAAAAAAATCTCATGGATATAATATCTAGATATACAAGCAGAACTTTCTAAATGCTCTCTACTATTCTTGAAATAGCCACCCCATGTGGTCCTCTTTTGCTGTTTGTTAGTCTTGTAGGCTGCCAGAGGGGCAACAGAGAGGGGACTCTGGTAAGCAGGGCAGGCCTGTCAGCCGGTATGCTGTGCGGGCTGCGCTTCTGTGGAGCCTGCTGTTACACTAGGAACCCCTCAATCCCAGCAAGTGAGGACCTTGGTGCTAGGGCACCAGTGTTCACATCATCTGTTCTAGTTTTAATTTGTTTTCTTGTCTGGGAAGGGTTGGGTCAACACTTGACTGCTAGGCATTCTGTGTTCAGAGTAGGTGGATTTTGAAGGAAGATATAAATCGATCCTTGTAGGGCCCTAACCATTGCACTTGTTTTCAGCTTTGTGTTTCAGTCCCATCCTGATAGAACCAGGGCTTTCCTACTTGGGACCTTTCTGGGTGTTGGGTAGGCACATTGGTCCTTCCACACCGTAGCCCATCTGTACTGCTCTGGACAGCTCCCTCTGCCACATCTAACTCACCGTCTTTGCACCGGAATTCTCACCCATCAAGTGCCTTTCCCATACTCTGTACTGTTATAGATTCAAATTTTGACATCCCCTATAAAATTGGAATGGAGACTCAAAAGGAGGAGAATCACATGTGACTTGTTATCCTCTTGATCCAAAATGTTGTTTTTTTTTTCAAACTCTTTTCATTTGCCATCCTAATCTCATATTAGCTCTTTAATTTGGTTGTAATAATAACTGATTTGGACCTGGGCAGTAAGTGATACACAGCTTTTTTGTACTCACAGAGTGACTTGGCCAAGAGCTTAGAACTTAGAAGTGGTAAAACACATACACCTCCGGGCTCCTGACTTTTCTGTTACTGTTGTACCATGTTCTCCTCCACATCTATTTGCTCTGTCTGTTCAGATGTCTTAATTGTTCCTGTATGTGTTCTGAGGAAGGATTTCTTTCACCTCCAAGTTTATTCTCATTTGTTGAAGTTTATCTTTAATTCTTGTCAATCACACTTGAGCAGGATAAAAATTTAATATAGTTTAAGTAGTTGTTCAGTAACAGTTTGATATTTCTGATAGATCTGCCCTGGTGAGGTATATGGTTGCTTAATGATAAAGAATAGTAATGGAATATTTGTTTTGTTTCTATTTTGCTTTTGATGCTAAAATGAAAAGAAGGATTGGGATGAGGATCTAAGTTCATCAAGTGTTTGGGTAATTTTGACATAAATTCTAGTGAAGTTCTAATTCTAGGAAGTTTTAAAAACAGGTATCTTTGAAAGAATTCTTTACCAAACTGGTCATTTTAGTTGCTAAAATTTAATTTTCCCACAACATATATGGTGATTTATTTTTTATTTTAAAATGGTGACATTTGCAAATATTCTGAAATAGACTAATTATAATTAACTTTATTCAAAATTGAATCTGAGATTGACTGTATAATCATTTGTATGCAATACAGAAAACTATATAGTGAGTGCATTTTTCTGGTAAGACTTAATGGCAATGTTGATATTTCTACTTCTTTGAGATCATTCACAGATATAAAGGTAATTGTGGTCACTTATGAAAACATTCTTGATAAATATAAAGATTATATCTTATTTTTTTAAAAAAATAGGAGCAGATGTCTCAAGTATTAGATGCCATGTTTGAAAAGTTGGTCAAAGAAGGGGAGCATGTTATTGATCAAGGCGATGATGGTGACAACTTTTATGTAATTGATAGGTAAGTTTTATCTAATTCACTACTGAAATTTAAAGAACTTTTTGTGTAGAATCCCAGCAGTTATTATGACAACTGAAAAGTTAATATATGATAGTTGCTATTGCTTCTTTATTGTTATTAGTACATATTAGGCATAGTAAACCTGTACCTGCATTGAAACCACACTGGATCCTGAAAAGAAGCTTGGTTTATAGAGGAACTGATGATATTTGGTTAATCCCTAAATCTTAGTCTTTAATGTGAGCTTCCTCATTTGCTTGCTTGCATTTGGAAGATAGTATGTAATAGTATGTAGTAGATGACTATTATAGTGAGATAGAAATAAAATACAAATTAATATTTTTACAAGTTATTTTATTAGCTATAAAAGTAAAACATCCTCATGGTTGAAAGAATTCAGATATTTTGAAGGCATAAAGTTAAAAGCTGGTCTTTTCTTCCAGTTGCTTCAGTATATTTATTCAATACAGTGCAAAGTTTGTGTGTACTTCCAGAAATTATTTGTGCCTTATTATATTTGTGTATAAAAAACTTTAGAGAAATTGTTTTATTAAAATGAGTGTGCACACATTTGAAAATTGAATGCAGAAAACTTGAGTTTTACTTCATCAAAGAACAGTGTGCCTTATTCATGAAACAAATGAGAATGGAAGCTTAACAGGAGCAGTCTGGGCTGAGTCCTCATTTCTTCACTTTTGTAAAGTGATGACAAAGTGTTCATGTGATAGTTGGTGTCCCTAAGTTCTCCAGTTTTGCATGGAACACAGATCATCTCCCAGCCGATTTGCTGGATTACATCTGCTTCTCTGGGTAAAGTTATATTCAGCTGAGAAGTCTGTCTTTCTTCTGTCTCCTCAGGCCTCATTTCCCAACCTGGGCTCTGTGGGTGGCGTCTTTTATACATGAATTGTGCGTGCTGTTTGAATCAAGGTTTCCACGCATTTCTCCATTCCCTTATACCTGATGCCTGGGTGACTTATTGCCAAAACACTAGCCAAGATTTTGGAATAGAACAAAACCAGTTATCCCATATGTAAATCAAAGTCATGATTTCTGTTATTATTACCAGCTATTATCAATGAGTAGCTTAAAAATTCATTCAACTGTGTTTAATGTAGGGGAATATGGGAACCCAAACATGATGATATTAGTCTTTTTTTAATGAATACTTTTTACTATAAAAACTGTCTTATATTTGACAATAGTATGCTCTTTCTTCAATTAGATCGTAATCATCCATTGAGTGATGAAACATTCAGGCCCATGGAAGTGATAGGGTTAGGTTGCCCAGATGGTCAATGTGGAGGCAACCCCATAGACCTCTGTCCTGGACTCTCAGGAAGGAGACCACGTGAAAAGCAACCCACAATTTTTTTTTTAAACAGACATTAGATTGATGTGATTTCAACTGCATTGGTAGCTTGTTTTACTTCTCATTAGCACGTTGTATGTTTTATCCTATTCAAAGTGGTAAATGTAGAAAACAGTTTCAGTGGAAAAGCATAAATAAAATAAGTAGAAGAGTTTGATCTATACTTGGAAAATAATTATCCATAGAATAAATTCTAGAAAGTATCCTTAAAATAGTCATTCTGTCCATGAAATATATTAAACATCACTTGCTTTCTTCCTTATTATTCCTACAATAATATCTATTATCTTATGTTTCTGCTTTTATTTACTTATCATTCATAATCTTTTTCTAATATTAAAAGCATACACACACACACACACACACACACATATATATCTCCACCAAAATAAACAACAAAATAAAGCCAAAGTATTTCACAAGTGCTTGAGCAAGTCTTGAAATGACATTCTCTCTGATAAATGGAATGACAGTCACCATATGACGGATAGTTTATATAATACTGGGCCTGGATAATTTGTAGTATGGTCCCATGGTGGTACATGCCTGTAATCCCAGTGAGTCAGGAGGTTGAGGCAGGAGGATTACAAGTTTGGGGCTAACCTCAGCAACTTAGTGAGACCTTGTCTTAAAATAAAAAGTAAAAAGAGCTGGGGATATAGCTCAGTGGTAAAGCATTCCTGGGTTCAATCCCCAGTAACCCACCATCACCAAAGAAAAAAGGAATGGAAAAATCATGTAAAAGTCCAGAATCAGACATTTAGAATGATTTTTATTGCTTTTTAGCTTGGGGGGGGGGGGTTGATCTGAAATAAAGGGACATACTGTGTAGAGGGGCCAGAGAGTAAATTTTTGAAGCTTTGAGGGCGACTATGATCTTTGTAACTGTTCAGATCTGCTGTCGTAGTCAAATCAGCCATAAATCAAGCATAAAGGAACAAATATATTTATGTTCCAATAGTACTATTTACAAAAGCAGGCAGCCAGTCTGTGGACTGACCCCTGCTATAGATTGTAAAGGCCTCTTCTGTAAGTTCTATAGAGTAGTGGATAACTAAATTACTATAGATGTATTTTTTTAATAGTCATTTTCTTCTAATGACAAAAGTAATACATGTTCATTGGGTCATCCTGGAAGTCCTTCACAGTTGTTTGGTCTGAGATAAGTAATAGTCAACTTGGTATTTGTTCCTGTAGGTGATTTTCTGGGCATCGACTATATGGTTGTAGTCATATATTATTATCATTTATTCTCTTAAATTTTTATTGGTTAGTCCCGTTTTTCCCAGGAGGCACAAATGTGGCCCCTACCCTTGTCTAGTTGATGGTCTCTTTGTATTGATAAACATATTGATCCCCCTTTTTTATTTGTCTCCAGACGGGCTAGACAGGACAGAAGTAAAGTTTTATTGCACAGGGTTCTTCTCTGAAATAATGTCTTACTGTAGTGGGATTTTACTTGAATTATTTTTATCTCTAATTTACATATGTCCAACAGAGGAACATTTGATATTTATGTAAAATGCGATGGAGTGGGAAGATGTGTTGGTAACTACGATAATCGTGGGAGTTTCGGCGAACTGGCCTTAATGTACAATACACCCAGAGCAGCTACAATCACTGCTACCTCTCCTGGTGCTCTGTGGGGTTTGGTGAGTAAAACAGTTGTTTGACCTGAAAATTACTATTTGTAAGAATTGTTACATTGTGTGTTTTGCTGTAACAACTCGTTCTACTCAACTCATTCTACTGTTTATGTGAACAGCTTTTTCAATACTTAGCATTAAAAAAAAAAATAAAAAAGGACAGTAAAAACAAGATTGCATTGATGTTAACTAAACCTGTCTCATTCTAGCAGCAAATCATGTTCGTATGAGCCCATTAGGGGAGAAAAGACAGTTCTGTTGTCTCACTAAAGGATGCAGGTTCTTTGTTCCTTCCTGACCTAGGAATTGAACTCAAGGCCTCCCACATACCATTGAGCAACACCTCAGCCCCTAGGATGCATTTTCAATCAGATTTTATTTATGTTTAATTTTTTTAAAGCACCTTATTAAGCAGTTTATTAAGCTGGATGCTGAACTGTTGGGCACTGGGACTAAGTGCTAAATCAGAATTTCATGTCCTTTTCCCCACTCCTCCCGTCGAGTCAGGAACTTGGGATCTGTCGGCCCTGGGACAGGAAAGACACTCATTCGAAATGCTCCTCTCTTATCTACTCTTAAAAAAACAACCAGGCACACAGTCTCCAGTGCTTTTTCTCAGATTGCTCTCTGAGGTATATGATCCAATAAATTAGTGGTTCTCAAAGTGTGCTCCCTGGATGGTGGCATCTGTGTCATCTGGAACTTGTTAGAAATGCACATTCAAGGGCCCCACCTGTTGATTTTGAATTGCAACTCTGGAGATGGGGCCCAGCAAACTATTTGAGTAAGTTCTCTAGGTGATTGGTGAATGCTCTAGTCTAAAAAAAAAACAAAAAACAAAACACACACACACACACACACACACACACAAAACCACTAGAAATTGATTCTCTTGGGATCCATTGATGGATATACCTTTTATTTAAAAGCAGCTATATAAATAAGGCTAGGGTTGTAGCTCAGTGGTAGAGCACTTGCCTAGCGTGTGTGAGGCACTGAGTTCAATTCTTAGCACTGCATATAAAGGTCCATGAACAACTAAAAAAATATTTTTTTTTAAAAAAAAGAGCAGCTGTGTAGAGCAAAAATACGTGTACATGTGCTTCTCATCTGGCTACACATCAGAATTACGTAGGGTAATTTTAAAAAATCCTCTTGACCCAACAAACATATGAAAAAATGTTCAACATCTTTAGCAATTAGAAAAATGCAACTAAAACAACACTGAGATGAGAGTTCATCTCACTCCAGTCAGAATGGCAGTTATCAAGAATACAAATAACAATAAATGTTAGTGAGGATGTGGGGGAAAAGGGTACACTGATATCTTGTTGGTGGGACTGCAAACTGGTGCAACCAGTCTGGAAAGCAGTAGAGAGGTTTTTCCAAAAACTAGGAATGGAACCACCATATGAGTCAGCTATCTCACTCCTTGGTATATACCCAAAAGATTAAAATCAGTGTACTATAGTAACACAGCCTCATCAATGTTTACAGCAACACAATTCACAATAGCCAAGCTATGGAGCCAACCTAGGTGCCCTTGAACAGATTAATAGGTAAAGAAAATGTGGTATACATACACAATGGAGTATTACTCAACCTTAAAGAAGAATGACCTTAAGGCATTTGCTGGTAAATGAATCGAACTGGAGACTACATGCTAAGTGAAGTAAGCCAGTCCTAAAAAGTCAAAGGTAGAATGTTTTATCTGATAAGCAGAAACTAATCCAAAATAAGCAGGAGGTGTGGTGTGGGTGATAGAAGAAAAATCCGTGGAGCAGACAAAGGGGAATGAAGGGAAGGGAGGAGAGATGGGATAGGGAAATACAGTAGAATAAAACTGACTTAAATTTCCTATGTTCATATGTGAATATACCATAGTGAATCTCACCATCATACATCCATAGAGTAGTAATTAAAAAAAAAAATCCTAAGTAAATAGCAGAAAGATCAATAGAGTAAGTAGAGGAAAGGCAACAGGTGGGAGGAAGGAAGGGGAAGTACTGGGGACTGAATTAGAAGAAATTATATTCTGTGGTTTTATAATTATGTCAACATGAACTCTATTGTCATGTATAACTAAAAATAGAACCAATAAAACATAAAACAAGAGGCATGAGAAAAACGGAGGAACTTTGACTGGGCAATGGGGGTTATGAATTTTGGGCACACAAACATTTTAGTCCATCACACCTAAAGACTTTCAATACATACTAGAATTTTTCTCTGTCACACTAGAACATTTAAATTCAGCCTTAATACTTCTATTTCAGTTTTAATTTTACTAAAATGCTTGAGATCATGTAGTATAAATATAAATGATAGGACTTTATACTTTATCATGTAGTATAAATTAGATAAAACATGATAAGCTCTAGAATTAGATCTTCTTCAAGAAAATGTAGTTTCTTTGAGCCTTTACATTTAAAGAAACTCCATCATAATGTGGATGTGAAAATTAACCTAGAGTATATAACTTTTCAAAATCTCTGACTTTGTAATTTCTTTATGATTAAAATTTTGTTCTATTGTTTTCCATATGGTTTTTACTTTAGTCTACAATAGGAACATCAAAACCAGGATATTTGTATCTGTGTATGATTGAGATAATTAACAAAAAAATACTTTACTACAAAGAATGTACTCCACGATTTTCTGTCCTACTTAATTTTTTTAATAAAAATTCTTGTCATGTCCTGATTTTGCAATCCTCTAAGGTTGCCATCCACAGGAAAAGAACATGTTAGTATATATTTTTAAGATAGTTTCATAGTGCCACCTTGTGGTGTATAGCACAACATGTTAGATGGAGGAACAAAAGTAAACCTTTTAAAAAAAATGAAGATATTTTATATGGTTCTACGTTAATTTTGTGCCTGAAGAAATAAAAATATGAAATGAGTTAAATTAAAGTAAAAATGATGTTGTTAGCCTTTTATTTTGAAATCTTCAATTACTGTTTATTCTGTATGGGGAATAGAACTATTTATTCAGCTGTGCACGCTGATGCATATCTGTAATCCCAATAATATATGTAATCTGAATAAAATATAAAAAAGGGCTAGAGATGTAACTTAATGGTTAAGCACCCCCGGGTTCAATTTCCAGTACGGGGAAAAAAAACTATTCAGATTTTTTTTCCTCCATAAAATCTACATTTTAAGTCAGTCATGGTGGCACATGCCTGTAATCCTATGATTCCAGAGACAGAGGCAGGAGGATTGCAGGTTTGAGGCCAGCCTCAACAATTTAGTGAGACCTTCAGCAATTTATCGAGTCCCTATCTTAAAATGGAAAAGGGCTGGGCATGTAATTCAGTGATAGAGTATCCCTGGCTTCAGTCCCCAGTACTACACCACCCTCCAAAAAACCTACATTTTAACTTCTTTGTATTTGATATTCTGTCTTCAGGACAGGGTAACCTTCAGGAGAATAATTGTGAAAAACAATGCCAAAAAGAGAAAAATGTATGAAAGCTTTATTGAGTCACTGCCATTCCTTAAATCTTTGGAGGTGAGTGTATTTATGCTTTTATTCTGCTTTAAAAGTTTATTAGGAATAATTAGTTCTACGCAAACATTTCTTTGAATAAAGAAAAAAAAGACTGTTGAGTTTTTATAACTCATCCTTTTACCACCTATAACTGCATTTGGCTCCTGTAGCATATTTATATGTATTCTTTAAGAACAGACTTAAAATAATCATATAAATACCAGTAAGAGCCACTAGTTTTACCTTACAGGGAAGAGTTATCTCTTCTCCCTATCAGTTTCTCCCTATAGTCACCTTTGCTGTTTCTTTCTTTTCTCCTTCCTTTTTACAATTAGCTTTCCAGGCCTCTGTCTTTGGTCTCTTCTGTATTTAGGCTTGGTGCACATGTCAAAATCCATGGCTTTAAATATTGTCTGTAGGCTGATACCTCCTAAAATTGACATTATCGCCAACCGCTTATCATCTCAAACCTAATGTGTTCCAGATCTCCTCCTTTCTGTTCCTTATCTTCATCAATGGCAATAACATCCTTCCAGTAAACTCAGCCGTTTTCCCCACCCATGTCCAGTCAGTAACCTGATCATCCCTATCTTCAGAATTTATCCAGCATCTGTTTCCCACCAACTTCACCATTATTACCTTCTGTCTGATTCATCATCACCATTTGCCTGGTTTATATCAGCTGCCAGCATAATCTTTTTAAAACCTAGATCCTAACAGACCTCTGTTTAAGACCCTTCTCATAGGCCTCTAAGACCCTGTGGCCCAGCCCTGTATCCCTGGCCCCATTTCTTACTGCTCCATGCTTCTTATCCTACCTAGACATATAGCTTCACGCTGTTCCTCTAGCATGCTGACTCTCACTGGCTTCAGGTCCTGTGCACCAGCTATCTGTCTGGATGTCCTTTTGCACAGCCCCACGGCTCGTTCCCTCATCTCCTTCATCAGCTGTTTTTATCTTGAATGGTAAAAATTTTCCAGAAACCATGAGAGCTTACTTTACATACTTCTTTGCTAAGCTCAGTATTTTTCTAGATATCCTACTCTCGTATTTGAAATAGTTTGAGATTAATGAAAGAGGGGAACATGTATGTACCCACAGAGTCTTATAAAATGGCAAATATCAACACAATAGTGCTTTTCCTTTCTAAAGTTAGATGGCTGGTTTGTTCCTGGTAGAATCTTGGCCACCTTTCATAATGCATGTTAGACAGCTGATCTTCTCCAGCAGCAAATCTCCTTAAATAGAAGTAGAAGGGATGCAAATCCAGCACCTTCCGAGCTAGGCAAGTAACAAAAAGGGAAGGGATGGTGATAAGCTAGAGAGAACATGTACTCCATCTAAAGTAACAGCTGCTATTCCATCATAGTTTTATTACTGCCATACGAAAATATGGGCTGAGAGTTCCTGAGTCTTCTGATTTCTCAAGAGAAGCTAGAAATACAAAATTTATTTTTAAATGCTACCAGCTAATATAACGAACATGTCATCATGTAATCTACACACTGCTCACTTAGCCTCTAGGATGCTACTTTTTAAGATGTAAAATAGGTCAGATTACCCAATTAGTCTTTTTCTACTTAGTAACTACCTTTTTTTCTTTATAGGTTTCTGAACGCCTGAAAGTGGTAGATGTGATAGGCACCAAAGTGTACAATGATGGTGAACAAATCATTGCTCAGGTATGTATTTTTTAAGTGTAATTCATTTTGGGGTTATATTCCAAAAGGTTTTTATACATTTATAAATCTTGACAAACTTTGTCACTAAAATTAATAAGCAGTAATGTATGCAAATGAATATTATTTTATATTATTTTACATGAATATTATTTGTACTAAATGACCTGTTAAAAGTGGCTTAATTGGGGTTGGGGTTGTGGCTCAGGGGTAGAGCGCTTGCTTAGCATGCGTGAGGCACTGGGTTTGATCCCCAGCACCACATAAAAATAAACAAATAAATAAAGGTATTGTGTCCATCTATAACTAAAAAATGTATTTTTAAAAAAATTGGTTTAATCTACAGCCATTAATCTATTTGAATATCTTGTTTATATAATTAACTTCTTTTTTTCTTTATTTTTTCACATTTTTTAATGATTGTACATACTCAGGGAATTTATTGTTACATATTTGTACATGTACACACTATAACAATATAATTTGGCCAGTATTACTCCCCAGCACTAGTCATCCCCACTCCTCACTCCCCACCCCTTGGTTCCTTTTCCTCTATCAATCTCCGTTTGATTTATAGGAAATCCATCCCTACCTTTGTTTTCCTTTTCCCTCTCTAGCTTCTACATATGAAAGAAAACATATGACTCTTAACCTTCTGAGTTTGACTTATTTCACTTCACATGATGGGCCCTAGTTCCATCCATTTTCTTGCAAATACCATAATTTTATTTTTATATATGGCTGAATAAAACTCCATTGTGTGTATATACCTCATTTTCTTTATCCTTTCATCTGTTGATGTGACACTTAGGCTGATTCCATAGTTTGGCTATGTGAATTGTGCTGCTATAAAAATGGGTATGCATGTATCATTGTACTATGACTTTAATTCTCCAGGATAAATACAGAGGAGTGGTATAGCTGGGTCATTTGGTGGTTCCATGCCTAGTCTTTTCAGGAATCTCTGTACTGATTTTCATAGTGGAAATACCAACTTCAAGGTATACCACAGTATAAAAATGTTCCTTTTTCTCCACATTCTCTCCAGCATTTATTATTGTTTGCATTCTTATTTATAGGTATTTTATTTTTATTGAGACTTTTGTGAATGGAATTGTTTTCCTTCTTTATTTCTCAGCAGATTTATTGTTGGCATATATGAAAGCTGTTGATTTTTAGAATTATCTTCATAGTGTCCCAGAGGTTCTGATCTATTGTATCACTATGTTGTATCTTATTTGAGCCTAAACATTTTTAAATTTCTCCTATCACCCATTCATCTTTTAAAAGAGTATTCAATCTCTATGTGTTTATATAGTTTCTATAGGGTTTGGTTGTGCTCATTTCTAATTTCATTCCATTATGATCCAATAAGATGCAAGGAATTATATCAGTTTTTTTGTATTTGCTAAAAGTTGCTTTGTGGCCTAAAATATTATGTATTTTGGAGAAGGTTCCCTGACCTGCTGAGTAGAAAGTGTATTCAGCTCTTGATGGATGAAATAGTCTATAGATGTCCATTTGACTTATATTAGTTCATGTCTAAAGAGTTTTTACCGAGTTTATGTCTGAATGACCCATCTAATGATGACAGAAGTGTGTTGAAATCATCCAGAATTATTGTACTGAGGTCTATCTGGAGCTTCAATTTGAGTACTGTCTCTTTTATGCAAATAATTGCACCCATGTTTGGGGCATAAATGTTTATTACTATTATATCTTATTGTTGGATTGTTCCCTTTACTGATATGAAGTGACCTTCTTTGTCTCTTCTGATTAATTTTGGTATGAAATCTTCTTTGTCTGATGTAAGAGTGGCTACTCCTGCGTATTTTCTGGTTCCATTTGCATGGTATATCAATTTCCATCTTTGTACTTTTAGCCTGTGGTTTTGTTTGCCTGTTACTTGCAAATAACATATATGTTGGTCTTTTTAATTCACTTTGCCAGCCTATGTCTTTTAGTTGGAGAGTTGAAAGCATTTACATTCAATGTTGTTTATTAATTCCTGATATTTTGAATATTGATAATCTTTAATTTGGTCCTGTTTCTCATTTGCTTAGCTATTCTTCAAATGAAATTTGTTCTTTTGTGAGCTTTGAAGTTTTTTAATATCTTCTGTGTGCAGTATTTCTTTAAGTAATATCTGTTTAGTAGTCATGAATTCTTTTAGTTTATGCTTATCTTGGAAGGTTTTTATTTCATATTCAATTTTGAATGATAATTTGGCTGGATATAGTAGTCTTAGTTAACAGTTATTTTCTTTCAGGACTTTGAACACATTATTCTAAGCCCTCCTGGCTTGTAGAGTTTGTGCTGAGAAATCAGAAGTAATTCTAATTGGCTTGCCTCTAAATGTGACTTGATGTTTCTCTCTTGAGGCTTTTAAAATTATATCCTTGTTCTGTATGTTAGGCATTTTAATTATAAAGTGTTATGGAGAGGTTCTTTTTTGATCTTGTCTACTTGGGGTTCTGAATGCCTCCTGTATCTGGATGTCCATCTCATTCTGAAGGTTTGGAAAATTTTCTCTTATTTCCCTGAAGAGTTTATCCATTCCATTAGGTCATATTTCACATCCCTCTTCAAATCCAATGACTCTTAAATTTGGTCTCTTCATGTTGTCCCGGAGTTTTTGTATTTTGATCATGGTTAATTTTCTTTTTCTTTAATCTGTCTGAATGAGTAAGGCTGGCCACTTTGTCTTACAGCGCTGAGATCCTGTCTTCAGCATGGCCTATTCTATTAGAGAGACTTTCAAGTGAATATTTTATTTGATTTATTGTGTTTTTCATTTCCAAGATTTCTGTTTGGTTCTTTTTTTACATTTCTATCTCTTTACTGAATTTCTCTATATTCTATACTGACTTCTTTAATTCATTCAGTTGTTTTTTTCTACATTTTCTTGGAATTCATTGAATATTTTTATAATGATTTTTTTGAAATCCTTGTCTGATATTTCCTTCATTCAATATTTTGGGGGTTGTTTGCTGGTGAATTATGAACTTTAGGAGGTACTGTTAACTTGCTTTTTCATATTTCTTGTATTCATTTGTTGGGTTTTAAACCTCTTTTGCATCTTTTGGAAGGGATTTCTCTTCCATTATTATGTATAGACCTTTTTAGGGCACAAGTCTTCGTTTGCCAAAGTGTCCTAGAGTGATCCGGATTAAGACCCCCCTTATAGGTGTCCACATCATTTGTGTTATTTCTTTCTGGTTTTGCTATAGTAATGGATGTCCCTCAGTTTTCTACTTGGGGCCTGGTTGTGAGTCTGGTTTTTTGTCTCTTCTGTTCTTTGTATTAAAGTATAGCTGAAGATCGAGTGTCATTAATTTGTGCGTGGAGCAAGGTGTGGTATCTTTTGGTTAAGTTTAGTTTAACAGCAGAGTTTCTGTCCTGTGAACCTGTAATGCCCCTAAAGGTTCCCAGCACCTCAAAGAAAGGAGGAATTCAAACAATAGCAACAACCAGTACAAAGAACATACAGTATTAAGCTAAATACTTGGTTCCTACTATGACAACTACAATGTTAATTGCTACAAAAAACAGAAATTGTAGGGTCAGCAATTGCCAACAGCAAAAATAGTAAGTAACCCTGAACTATGTTTGCTATTAAGGTAAACAACGGGTGTCAAATATGTCATACACAATAACTGAAACAGCATTAATAACTAGGGCAAGAGTTCTATAAGCTTAAAGGTGGTAAAAAATATGTCTATAATACCAGCAGCTTGGGAGGTAGAGACAGGAGGATCTCGAGTTCAAAGCTAGCCTCAGCGAAAGTGAGGCACTAAGCAACTCAGTGAGACCCTGTCTATAAATACAATACAAAATAGGGCTGGGGATGTGACTCAGTGGTTGAGTGCCCCTGAGTTCAATCCCTAGTACCAAAAAAAGGTAAAAATACAATTAATTTAGATAAAAGAAGATGTGATAGGGATAGAAAAGAGCTCATAATTTCAAAAAATTAATGCATTAGAGATGTAGCATGTGATTGTTATAAGGAGAAAAATATAAATAATAAAGGGAGAATTAAAAATAATAATAGAATTTGGCTGTTAGCAGAAAAGAGAAACAAGAAATACACAAATGAAAAACAATACAAAACCAAATCAAAATATACTAATCAAAAAACATAAACCTCAAAAGACAAAGCAACGGAAAATTTTAAAAATAAAATTAAAAAAATTTTTAAATGCTATAAGTGAACAAAAAAGAAACAAATATGTCTATGTATCCATGAACCAATCAACACAGCAAACACAAAACAAAACAAAAAAAGATTCTCAATGAAAACTTAATCATTTCCACTGACGAGGTCAAAGTAGTCAACTAAGAACAGATGGATACTGTCTATCTTGGGCTGTGTTCTGCAAGTGAGAACAAGGGCTGGGGGTTGTTAAATCCTTCGTTTTGTGTTCTCAACAAGCTGTCACTTGGATTTGCTTAAGACTGAAGCTGGCTCAAATAATTCTGTTTCTCTTCTCCCTAGAATGAGGTAGGATGGGATAGGAAGTACTGTGGCTGGGAGATTTGTCTGTACAGACCAGATAGGAGTACTCCCAGGGTGGGGCCACTGCAGAGTTCTGTGAGTGGAGTTCCTGCAGGTGGGGCTTAGTTTAGGTCTAGGACTCAGGGGCTTTGTTGGGTGGTGACTAATCTGGAGAAATTAGATCAACACACCCATGGGGCCTGGCAGTTGCTGATCACAGCTGGGAGTCGGGATCTAGTGAGCCTCTCAAGGATTCTACTCATGGACTGGGGGAGTCAGACCTTCACCCCCTCTGTTGTTCACCCAGTCTTTCCGGGCTTCCTAGGCGTAGTCCCTGGGTGTATTCACACTACCTGTTCAGATTCCTGACTGCTTCAGTTGTTCACATGAGCCTACAGACTCAAAGGGGGAAGCGAGTTGGGTAAAAGCCCCCCAGGGTAAAACAATCTCTTTGTTTTGCTCCCAATCTGATAGGCAAACCCTAGGCTATGGGGAAGGTGCTTGCCAGGACAGTGTAGTCAACTTTGTCCAGATCTCCCAGCTCCTGCAGCAGCAGCAGCCTCAGCGTGGCCACATCAAGATGGCTCCCGCCTCAGCTCTCGGCACATGGGGCACTTTCCAAGCACCAGTGTACAGTGCAGTCCCTAGATCAGCTAAGGGCAGGCTACTTTTCTGATGTCCGGTTTTTCCGTATTAAAGCTATCCATTGTGTTTCTGTGTTACTCCTCCTTCTGTGTTGAACCAACACTGACACTGACACAGCTAGTTTGGCTCTAGTATAGTCTTTCTTCTTTAAGTCACTCAAATTCTTATTTATTTATTTATAGTTGGACACAGTGACTTTATTTATTTATTGTTATGTGGTGCTGAGGATTGAACCCAGGGTTTTACACATGCAAGGCAAGCACTCTGCCACTGAGCCCCAGCCCCAGTCCAAAGGTACTCAAATTTCTAAGTCTCTAAGACACTCTGACTGTCCAATGTTGTTCACTTACTCACTGAGAAGCAGTACTCCTGCCGCTTGAAACCCAAGCTTCAGAGCAACTAGGAATGCAGCTTTCCTCTAGCCCACCATCTTGTATCCTTTAATGAATATGTATTAAACTGTCAAATGGCTTTCTGCAGTTTTATAATGTGTGACATGAAATTTCACATGCATATAGGGAATAAGATTAAATTTATAAGAGGAAAAGGTGAGTGCTCCCTGAGATTAGTAAGAACCCAGAAGTCCTTTGGGAGATATTGTGGAGTTTTACATGATCCAGTTCATGATGAAACCTCCTGCAGCTGCTTTTAGATAACAGTCACCAAGAAGGGGACACATTGCACCATAATCTGTACTGGCTTCCAAGCACTAAATGTTTAAATAAACACGTTCTTTAACCCCTAGTGCTTTTCTAAGATCCTGGTTGGAACCAATAGCATTGCATACTTCACTTTGCTAGGGCTACTAAAAAGCAGGATTTATGAAGACAGTTTAAGTTCATAGGTAAAACATACTTACAGTGTTGCCTTATTTCTTAGTTACATTTCTGAAGCATTGAGCAAATGATTTAAGTGGCCTTTTTGATTCATTGCACTATACAGCACTGTGCTCTTTATCTGAATTATTGTCTCTTCCTTTAAATGTGAAACAAGGTTCTAGGTCCGAGACTGAGGAAGAATATCATTGTTTATAAGGCAAATAAGTGAATCTCTCAAAATCTGTGTGTGGGTATACACACACCATGCAGATTACACAGTTAAGGATTGGGAAGAAGTGGAGTCAAATTGGAGAACAAGACTAAGTTTCAGCTATGTAAATTGGTAATTAAAATATAGGGCATTTTTAAAATGCTTATTTTTATTTTATTTATTTGTATATATTTTTTTGGTGATAGGGACTGAATTTGTTCATGCTAAGCACAAATTCTACCACTGAGCCAGCACCTTACATGCTCCTTTTTTAGTTTATTTTGAAATATTCACAAGAAGTTAGAAATATAGCACTGAGAGGTCCCATGTACTCTTCACCTATTTTTTCCCAATGCATCTTGCATCATTATTGTACAATATCAAAACAGGAGATTGCCATTGGCATAATCCAGAGTTTATTCAGATTTCATCAGTTTCACCACATACATTTGGAGCATATTTACACAGCAATCAAGAGACCTGTTATTCATAACACTTAAAAATTAGGGTGTAGCTCAGGTAGAGTGTGTGCTTAGCATGCACAAGGTCTTGAATTCAATCCCAAGCGCAAAACAAGGGGGGGCAGGAGATATGCTATACTTAGAGTTTAAATAACTATATAAGCATTTATAGACATTATATATAATATATATATATATATACATATATATATATGTACTACATTATAGAAATATAGATTCAACATTTTATTTTAAATACCTGTTTCCCTAGGGTCACTTTGAAAAGCTAAGTAAAAAATAAAATATTATTTTACATAGTGTTCTGTTTTACTCAGAAAGTGTCATTAGAAATTAAGACACTGTTGATTCAGAAACAGAAACAAGAAAAAATGTGTATGTAATGAGAAACAGCATCACTTTTTAGAATTTTAGTAGTCTTTTCAAAACCTCAATGTCAGTAGACTGGCATCTCAGCACAGTCCTTAACTGCTGTAAAAACACAAAAGCCATAGGGACTGCTTCCTAATGCACCTGGGTGCTTTAGGTACTGTCTGCTTTATTTCTGCCAGGAGAAATAGGAGGACACGGTGCACATCCTAGCACTTCCCAATGATCACAAGATGAGCTGACATATTCCTGTAGAGTGAGGGGATGCTGCAGGTGGGACATGCAGCAGTGTTGCCATTTCTAACTCTGTATGCTGTTTTCCAGGCTGAAATTTGGAGGAGACTCTTACCTGTTATTTGCCATATTTTCTTAGCTGTTAGCAGAAATGCTGTGGTAGAGAGTATGTTCTTTCAAATAGCTTTACAAAGGAAACTGTTACTATATAATTATCAATTATAACCTCTTGATTTAGAAAATGAAATGGCCGGTTCCTGGGGAGTTTCACTTTTCAGGCAAATAGCTATATACTGGGATTGGATTGATTTCAAGGGTATGATTTCAGAATCATCAAATTTGCATTTTCATCCTCTTTTTGTTTTATTCTGATAGGGAGATTTGGCTGATTCCTTTTTCATTGTAGAATCTGGAGAAGTGAAAATTACTATGAAAAGAAAGGTAAATATTCTGTCCTAAAAATTCACGTATTAGCAAGGAACATGTTTTCTTTTTGATACTGAGCCTAAGTTTAAGTTTTATTTTCATAAGCTGAGCAAAAGTTAATATTTTTAATTCCTTGTCAGGGTAAATCAGAAGTGGAAGAGAATGGTGCAGTAGAGATCGCTCGATGTTCTCGGGGGCAGTACTTTGGAGAGCTCGCCCTGGTAACTAACAAACCTCGAGCAGCTTCTGCACACGCCATTGGGACTGTCAAATGCTTAGGTAGGAATCACAATAGTGAGCATTGAAATTATGTCTGCATTTTATGTATTCATGTTTTTTAAATCATTTGGTTCAAAAATGTTGTGGGGTCCCCACAAAATGTAAGAGTTAGCACTGCATTGTAAAATCAATTTATGGAAGCCATTTTTTTTTTCTTTGAAAATTTTCACATGTAAATATATTTCATTCTTTTGTGTATGTATGAAAAAACACCTTATTTTAATCATTGAAAGAAAAACTTGCAAGTGCCAAGTTTTACATCTAACCCATCAAATAACATATGCTATGTTCTTTAGGAGAAAAAGCTAAAATAATAATTTTGTAAAGTTCATTATTAGGCTCTGCAAGGTAAGTTGGAATATCTGTGAAAACACATACTCATCGAAGCACAGGGATGCCAGAGTTTAGGTTTATCAAAGTGTATCAACATTCTGTTGTTCAGCTGTTTATTCCTTTTTTCTATCAGAGGATCTTGGCAGAAATGCCATCCTCAGCTGGAAGATGTTTGTATGTATCTGAGGTTTTATATCTGAGAAATCAATTACCATAGTAATAGGAAAATTTAATTCAGGAAGCAGCAACAAAGATGGCACTTTAGAAAATTGATTCCACAGTTCAATAGGATAAAGTTAGTTTCTGTGTTTTTAAGATTTGCAGGGCTCTACAGAATTAACTTCTTAGAGAGGAACTTTTTAAAAAGCTTTAAATAAGTATATTAATCAGGTAATATATTGGATGAAAGAGAAGACAAGTAGACACAGGCAATTTTGCAGAGTAGAGCTATTAGTAAGAATAAAGGTGATATGAGTGAAATTCTTTTAATTTTTTATTTAAAAAAATCTGAGTATTATCAGAAATGCAGGGAAAAGTAATAATCACAGAATCACCCACTATACCATCACCACTCAGTGATTTCTATTATTATAATTCTTTTTTTATCTTTTTATTTGCATGGGGTTTCTGTTTAAAAACAATTTTGTAAACTGCTTTGTTCATCCATTATAGCTTGGGAATTTTATCATTACATCAAATCTTAGCATTCAGTTAGGTAAATATATACATGATAAATCATTCAGTCACTCCTTACTGGCAAATATTTTATGGGTTTTAGCTCTAAGTTTTTGTGTATATGTGTGTACATAGATGGCTTTTCCATATCTAGAAATTTTCCTAAGAAATTATTCTCAGAAGTGTTCTTTAAAAAATGGCTTGATATAGATCACTTTTAGTTTTACTAATTTATATGCTACTAGCATTGCATTCACCCCATTCTTATAAACTCTGCCTTTTTTACTTTTTCAAATTTGAAAGGCAAAGACATTTTAATTTGTATTTCTGTGATGGAAAGTATGATATTTTTCATCTGTTTATTGTAAATTCAGCTCTAAAGTGCATGAGACAGGCAAGAAAAGTGATATAGGATATATTTATAGAAGTAAACAAAAGCATTATGTTGGCTGCCATTTTGGATTATATAGACAATGGTATAAGAGTAAAAACTTAGGTAACTTTTGTTCTTCACAACATGGCATTGTAAACCCTTAGACAAGACTAGGAAGTATTCCTTTGCCACTTTTGAAGGTGTTCATATTACTAAGGTAGCAACATCAACATTTTTTAAAATTCCAGGGCCTCCCATGACACTCTCATTGTTTTCCTGGCCTAGACCAGAAACCTCACACCAACCTAGCATTGCATATTATCTGCTGAGAAATCCAACAGTGTAGCTTGAGAGGACCCTGGCTGCTTCCTTTTTGAAACAGAATTTTAATCTTCATGGTTTTTCTTCATTTGACAGTATTGCTTAAAACTTACACTTGTATCATTCACAGTTGCAATATAATGGAATAGAATAATGGAATGGATATTATATCAACTTGGAAATTCCACAGCTTTGCAAAGAGTGTTGTTTTTCATTTTTTCTTTTCTTTTCTTAGCCATGGACGTGCAAGCATTTGAAAGGCTTCTGGGACCTTGCATGGAAATAATGAAAAGGAACATCGCCACCTATGAAGAACAATTAGTTGCCCTGTTTGGAACAAACATGGATATTGTTGAACCCACTGCATGAAGCAAAGTATGAAGCAAGAAGACCTATAGTGACAAAATTACACAGTAGTGGTTAGTCCACTGAGAATGTGTTTGTGTAGATGCCAAGCATTTTCTGTGATTTCAGGTTTTTCCTTTTTTTACATTTACAATGTATTGGTAAATAGTAGTGATTTAATAGTCAATAGGCTTTAACATCACTTTCTAATTAGTAGTTCATTAAAACAACATTGATAAAATGACTTTCTACTCCTCAAAATTATTTGACTTAAAGTTTTATTATAATGATTGTAATATATTGAAAGTATCCATGTTTGAGAAGATAATTAAAAGATACTATCATAGGCAATGTGTTTGATTTATTCAGATTGATATCAAGTTAGTGACTATGCCCATGTAAGAGAGAACTTGGCAATGAATCATGCAACCAGCATGGCATCACATTCTTTTTATAACTCATTATACAGTAAAATTTAATCATTTTCACTTTAAATTTTTTTTGGCTTGATAAGTTATGTGTTGGCCTTGGCCTATTGGTGAAATGGTATAAAATATAAAACATCATATGCAATTTTAAAACTATATATTTTTGCAATAAAATACATTTTGACTTCTTTGGCAGAATGTCAGTAACCTACATATTCCAGTGGTTTTAAGGAATGGCAATTTAGTTATTATAATAGGGAAAAGAGTCTTTCTAAGGTGAGCAATCATTAATGCAGTTTTCCCTCATCTAACATGTATCTTTGTTTCCCTTTTTCATTTTGCAACTTCCTGTATTTTTTACTTTTAAGAGTTTGATTTTGATGTGTCACAAAGTTTTTTTTTTTTTTTTTTTTTAAAAAAGCTATTTAAACTTGTTAAATCTGACTTTTATCTTCTAAAAGCCTAAGATCTTATAATTAAAAGAAAAACCTTAGTCCTATACCAAAAATATGTTGAGAACCTTATATACATGCCCACAGTACATTTCTTTCTTCTTCACTTGACCTACACGATATGGTCCTTTGCATACATCTGCCTTCACACATTTCTGTTCTTCCTTGTGATGGTTGACAACACACAATCATATTGATCAGCAGCCAGTGAGGTTTGCCTTTTTTTTCCCTTAAAACCTCTGTTAGTAGGTATAAAATTTGTAAGCAAAACCACATATAACAAAAAAGGAGTTTTTGTTCATACCATATATAACATCAGGCCTTGCCATTTGTGTTAATGTCTACTCATAAACTTACCAGATTTTCATTGATCACTGATATGCTTTTATTCTGACATATAAAACCTAATTATATTCAACCAAAGCAATATAATCTTATATTATTTTTAGGTTCCATGATCCAGTGTCTAAAAACATTAACTCTAACCAGTATTCACATTTTGGGAAACATGTATCAAAAGAATATATACCTACATGGGTAAAATTATTGTGGGGCTATTGTCCTACTAGAGGATGTTTATGGTCCTACTTGTATATGAAAACATGGTAAGAATTTTAATTGGATAATGTATATATAAGAAGTTAAAGTATGTAACTTATAACATCAGCCACATTTCAGAATATTGTTTTAACACTTTTGCAAAACCTTGTAGGGAAAGGGAGCTTGCTATATGAAGATGACTTGTTGTCTATTTAAGACTTTATTTTAAAAGCCATGTCTGTTAAACAAGCAAAAAAAGAAAATTTCTGGTTCATCATTCTGTATTCTTTATTCACTTTTTCCATTTATCTCTTTTGTCGCATAAGCTGATTGTTAACTATTCATGGAACAGTAAATAATGCCTGTTTAATAAAGAACTTTGACCAAGGCTATAAATGCCAGTTATGTTATTTTCAGTATTGTTGGTTATATTTAAATTTTCCTTATAATAAAGCACACTTTTATAATAAAATATGTGAATTACTGTTTTTAATACTTAATATGACTTGCAGCATAAATGTGATGAAAAACATGATAGACATGTGGCATGTGAATGCAAATGAGCCCCAAGGTATAACTCCGCAAGAAAGTATGTTTTTTTAATGGCAGTAGTTATATGTGAAATAACGGTGGTTATGTTAATTTGGACTTTCAGGTAACCAAATAGGGCTAGTAATGTAGTTCAGTGGTAGAGTGCTTGCCTAGCATGTATGAGACCCTTGGGTTCAATTCCCAGTACTGCATCAAACAAAAAAACCACCTAAAACGAGCAAAAACCTTGGTGCTAGAATAACCAAATAAAATAGGCTAACTAGAGAATTTATGTGTAAATTATCTAAGTAAAACAGCTCAAGTTTGACTTGTGGTTGTCACTTTTTAGTCACTATCCAAGAGTCCTTACCAGGACTCTTGCATATATTTGCAAGTTATAGGAATTCCTTGGAAGTTTTCATGCAAGGATGGAGCTTCCTGACACATCATGTATGGCTTGGGAAGGGGTTAGGAATTCTTCCTGAAGAACAAAGGTGCTTCTCCTTGTTTTTAAAAGGTTATGTGTATTTCCTGCGTATCAATATGAATTAAGGCTTTGTACATATATATTCTACAAAAAACAAGTTGGGTGAATATATTTGGGTTACTATTATAAGCTAGAAGACAACTTAAAGTGTTCAAAATGCTTCTAAAGAAGCAGGGTATGAAACAAGGACATTAAAAACTATAAGATTAAGGTGCTGAGTTCCTTTCTAAAGCATCTTTTAAATTTCTGAAATATTTCTCTTCTTAAGAAATCTTATATTTCTTATAAGGATTAGATGACCTTCAGCATTCTTAATACTTACGCTTAGAGGTATTACATCTGGATTAAGCCAAGGCTTTGTTAAATAGCTAAAAAGGGGATTCTAATATCTAAATAAAAATTAACAGTTGTAAGGAATGTTGGATTTTAAAATTAAAAGTGTGACATACAGGCTGATGTTGAATACCAAAGAATTTTGACAAAAAGGAAGAAATTGGAATAGGAGTTGAGACAACCTCACCTGTTCCAGGATATTTCTAAGGCAGCAAGACTGGCTGAGCAACTGAAAATAAATAGTTGTTCATCTTCACAGGTATTAAAAAAGTCTTACAAGTGCAATGATTTATGAAAATCCAAGCAGCAAAGTATAACCATTATTTGCAGAGGACTTGTGTGCCCAACAATAACCATGTGAGTTTAAATCAGTTCAATTTACCACAAAGAATCAGTGATTTCAACTAAGATTTAATTTGTGAGTTGACAGCAGAACTCATGAAGAATTCAGATATCATATCTAATTCTTATCCTGTTTTCCAACTAATGTTAATCATGAGCCTGGTATATAGAGAAAATTATATAACATTTCCAGTACAGATTCAGATAATTTTGAGAAAAAAACTTTTTATTTGACCAATATGTGGGTTTTTAACTTTTTATGCTCTTAAGTTTGTAAATAAAAATCCTTTTAAAGGGGCTGGAGTTGTAGCTCTGTGGTAGAGTGCTTGCCTAGCACATGTGAGGCACTGGGTTCAATTCTCAGCACTATAAAGAAATAAACAAAATAAAGGTATTGTGTCCACCTACAACTAAAAATGTTTTTTAAAAATCCCTTTCAAAACCTGAAGTTACACAGATCATCTACATGTGGGAAGGTGTGATGATGCTATGAAATGAAATAATTGGTCTATACCTTAAGAATAGGGCTGGCATTGTGGCTCAGTGGTAGAGCGCTCACCTAGCACTGGTGGGACCTGGGTTCAATTCTCAGCACCACATAAAAATAAAGGCATTGTGTTGTGTCCATCTACACCTAAAAATAAATATTAAAAAAAAAAGAATAAAACGCGGGGCTGGGGCTGGGGCTGAGTGGTATTGCACTTGCCTGGCATGTGTGAGGCACTGAGTTCGATTCTCAGCACTGCATATATGTTTACACACCCTAACATAAATGAAGGTCTATCAACAACTAAAATATATGTATAAATTAAAAAAAAAATAAAATTCCACCAATTGGGGAGGTGGTTTTCTTACATTTTGATTTAATCATAGCCAGAATCTTGCCATTTTCCCAAATATAAAACTTGATACTGTGCAAACTGCATGCACATGAAATGATATTTGGTTAGCATCAACTGTAATGGTTTCCTTATAGCACATTAGGGCATTTTTTTTACTCTCAATTAGAAAGACAAAAAAATGACTTTTCTTCCAGGAGCAAGAGAAAGTTGAATTGGAAATGGACTCTGAAATAACAAAAGCAGACATGGCTCATTACTGCAACAACCTAGATAGGAAACATTCTTTCTTCTATTTATCTTCAAAAGTTTATAAAGTAGAACCCTTGAATGAGTTTATGAGCAGCAAATATGACCAATCAAAATCTTGGATAAAGTCACTTCTAATTTCTTGTTTTCCATATTTGTCCTAATTGGAAACCTACCTAGGTCTTGCTGAGCAACAAGAGAACCAACTGTGTAACACTGCAACTTCATTGCTTCTTTTAGGCCAAGGCTGACACTTAATACAAGTGTGCTTCTCTTTATATAATGACTATATTCATGAAGTGTACAAAAATGATGTTTTTAAAAGTGAAATATTGTCAGACTGATGCTCATTTTGAGAACATCTTTGGTAATTTTTTTTTCTCTTACCTTCTCTTTAAAACTCAACAGAAAAATTAAGTGAATGACCTCAGCATTTTATTACTATAGAGCATTATGATTTGCTATGTAACTTGGAAGAGCTGAACTATAATAAATATGTTGTTTGCCTTCACGTGACTGGCACTGTGAGGGACACAAAATGAACAGTGCTTATGTAATGTAGCTGAAAGATGAGAACTGTTTTCAGATGATAGTACAAGTTGTGTATCATCTGAAATGACTGGGATCCAATGTTTTCAGGTTGCAGAGTTTTGTGAATTTTTAAATATTTGCATACCCGTTGAGCATCCCTGATCTGAAAATCTGAAATCCAAAAATTTGAAATCTGAAGCTTTTTGAATACTAACATGATGCTCAAAAAGTTTCAAATTTCAGAGTATTAAGGATTTCAGATTTTCAGATTAGAGATGCTTAACCTTATAATGACTATATGGAGGAAGTGAACCTTAAAGCACATGGGAGGTGTTTGACAAACTTAGTGTTCAAGACAGCATATGATATTATTGTATATTAGAAAGTTTAAGCTGCTTTATTTACCTGTAACTTTTCATTTATTTGTTTAGTAGGCACCCATTTATTAATTGCTTATTGTGGACCAGAAAAAAAGATGTTATCAGATGGTAAATGAGAGAGAAGGATGAAATATGTAAATATGGGAAGAGGCAGATATAAACAAAAATACCAAAAATGCCAAGTTTTTACTACAGTGTGATGAAAACTATGGGAGGGGAAAGTGCTGGGGAGTGATTGTGGCCAAATTATATCATCATATTGGGTGCATATACAAATATATAACAAGAAATCGCACCATTAGGCACGACTATAATGCACCAATTAAAATGTGGGAAGGAAACTACATATGACTTTAATTGTTTTTTATCAGACTTCATTGCTCCCAATATGAGGTACTTTTGACTAGCAAATAATAGAAAATGCATAGAAAACAGTCTAAGACACCAAATAGACATAAGTGGAAATTATTATGTTGAGAATTTGTGTTAAGCAAGCGAGATAACAGGAATTATCTATTCTAGAAAACTTTGGATTAAAAGATATGAGTCATTTGAGCTTGATTTTATAAACTGGAAGTGAGATAAAGTAGAATTACTTGTTGCCTTTTCTAAATACTCACATTTTCATTTATACCAAACTGGACAACTTAACAAAAACTTTTTGAGGGCAATGGCAGCCAAAAAGGATAGTCTTCTCCATAGTCATCCAAATTTATTTCTGTGTACTTGGATCTCTTAAAGCCCAGATGAATATATTCAGCTGCCTATAGGACTCCTGTATTCAAATTTCTTGCTTCATAGCAAGCTTAGTATCTTCAGTTGAACCCATCCTTTCCCCCTCCTCCAAGATGGTGAATCTGTTTTCTTCAATATTCCCTACCGCAGTGGAATCAACATACCTCAATTACCTAAACCTGAAACCCAGCAATCATTCTTGATTCTTTGCTTTCCCATCGACTCCTCTTCTTAATGGTTATTAAGTTAGATACCACATATCAGCCACTGAAGAAAGGTCTTGCTTTATGGTTCAAAATCAGAAACTTGTAGTTGATCAAGAATTTAAGAACAAGACACGTACTACTACTCAGCACTTATTAGCTCCCAGGCATTTCATTATAACTTGAGTTTATCTAAACACTTTGAACTAAGTTAATTAACTCATTTTCTAGTACGATATATATATATATATATATATATATATGAATTCAAATAATCTGCTGAGGTACTATTGAAAAAGTGTTTGGGTACTATTTTAGATCAAATGTGTGCTCTATTGTCCTAATTTTGTACTTGTTGGGTGATTTCATTTGTTTATCTTTTTGCAATTTGAACAGTGATATACTCAATATTCAGACAAATGTCATGTGCTTGTACTTCTTAGTCAATCCAAGTAGTTACTGGTATGCCAGATATGGTAAATTACTTAATTTCACCTCTAAATAGGAGGTGAAATAAATCCTAAATAGGATTTATCTGCTTTTAAGAAAATGATCTTTAATTTATTAGAACATGATGTTTCTTTATCACAAGTAATTTTATAAGTTGCTGGAAAGACATTTTGATTTGAGATGACATTTTCTGACATTTTAGCATACATTATGTGCATATATATATATATATATATATATGATACTTATATAAAATAAAATGACAACACTAGCCAAGAGAAGGTGTTAAAGAAACTGAATTTTTAATATCAATTTTATCATGGAATCATCTAAAGGACAGATATAAAAGTTTGTGTATCTGTTTTAGCCTAAGAATATAACTTAACATATGTAAAAATTTCTAAGGAGATCTTACTAGTTTTTTCCTTTGATCTTTGTTCTGGCTTATGGATTGCTGGTTTTGTTGATTACTCAAGAACTAATGATGATGTTCCTGTTAAATACTTAGCTTCCAGGAAAGTCTAATGAACAAATTTCTACTGAAAGGTATAGAGAATTCTAATAGTTTTTATTAAGTTGTGACTAAACTATCTGAATTTAACATATATTTAAAAACTTAAACAAAAAAGAAAAAAATTTATATATATGTTTTTTATCTTTGTATTCATATCATTTAGCACAGTGGTCAACAAATAGAACTAAAAAAATGAATGGTAAAGCTTTACAGTGCTATTAAAGGATAAATTATTATTTATAATAATGTATAATATCTAGATCTAAAGTTAAATTAATTCTTCCCATCCTGGTGTCCTCCAATTAAAAAAAAACACCACTAATTAAGGCTTTGGTAAAAATTTTCAAATATTTTAACTTTTTAAAGTAACAGCTGAAAGCAGATCTCATAGTGTGTGCTCAGGAGGGATAAAACAGTGGCTTAAGTTTTTGAGATCTCATTTTTACAGAGAAAATATTTTTTTAGTTTACTGGGAGAAGTGAGCTAGGCATAAATACCCCAGGTCTTAATTTAAAATGATTAGCTGAACTCCAGGGGTTTTCTTTTTGTCACTAAATTAAATGTTGAAATTTATATTTTTTAAAATTATGGAGTAAGACGACTTTATTGTTAAAACAAACAAACAAACAAAAAAGAGAAGCTACAACCAGCATATATAGCATTCAGCAAAAATGGTCATTCTTTTCTTTGGGTTTCTCTATTGATAAGATTTACCTCTGAAAGAGGTAAATTCAAATCCTGTTCTTCTTTTCTTAGGGGACAAATAAACATTTTATTGTTTCTCTTCTGAATTATTTTAAGAAAAATGTTTGATTACTATTTGAGAACATAGAAAGTAAATCACATGGTAGGGAAGACATTTTATAAATACTTTCAAGAATTTAAATGGGGACTCCTAAAGGAATTTAAAACTTGTTTCAACATATAAAGGTTATTTTGGATTTCTTTGTTTTTGTCAGGAATGCTACCTCTGAGTTATATTGCCAGCCCATTTTTAAAAATTACTTTGAGATAGGATCTGATTAAATGGCCCAGGCTGACCTCTAACTTGCGATCCTCTTGCCTCAGCCTCCTGAGTAGCTGGGATTTACACGTGTGTACCATGGTGACCAGCTAGTTTGGATTTGTTTGGATTGTTATGTGGATTTCAAGTTGATTTAAAAATTCAAGTAATGTACTTAATTTTAAAGAAACAATTAGCTATAATTTTAGGGTAATTTCAAAAGTTTGCTTTTACAGACTTCTTACTAATGTGTTTTCCTCAACTTAATTTTTAACTAGACAGTCCACTGATCTAAATAACACCTAAAGCATAGCTTAAATTATTAAATACTAAAGGTTCAAAGAAAAAAAAGCTTAATAATGCCTTTGTAATGTGAATAGTAAAAATACCAATTATAGACTAGATGCACCTAACTGTGATGAAGAGCCTCTTTTAAAGTAAAGGTAATTATAAAGCAGAGAAGCCATCCTCCTCTGGTGCGTCAGAGAATTAGAACTTAAGGGGAACTCCTAGTGGAAACCCAGTGAAAAGACAGCTTTCTTTTTTTCATCAATTGGAAGTCTCTGGGAGGGGAAAAATGGTTAACAGAAACTTAGCAGAGAAACTTACAGATAATAATTCACAATTCAAATCAATTTAACTCATACTCCATACTCCTCTGTATGGCCTTAAACAACAAGCAAGCAGGTCAATATGAAAACAACGATTTGCCTCAATTTCAATGTAATCGTTCACCCCTCTCGACAGCTTTGTATATTCCGTAGACTGAACTTCTCTTTCATTGTCTATCCCCAGCCTCAGAGTCCCTGGCACTTATTTGACCCTCAACAAATCCTAGATGAATTGAACAGAGTTGACGAATCTTCTCAAGTTTCTCTCCTCGGAATAAAGGGATTTAGTTCTTCCTACTGCGATGCAGTCCAGCATCACCTTCATCATCCCCTTGGTGCCAGGGGACCACGTCCTTCGCGAACCTGCCCTGCTTCCGCTTGTGCAGTCATCTCCTTCCCCTCGCACTAAAACAATACCTTGGCCTCTTGCCAAACTGTGAGCAGCGAACAACTCTGGCTGCTTATGGCCTGGACTGGGTGCTGCGAAAGGCTGGAGTTTCTCCGAGTGCTAGAGGAGGAGGCCCAGAGGAAAAGAGGCCCAAGATTTAAAACACTCCCTTCCTCCGCCCCCTCCCTTTTGTCTCAGACACCAAAACAAACGAGCTGATACACGTGTCCCTATGACTCTTGTTTACTATCAAGACTGGGCTGTGCACAGACTTCTGGGATGTGTAGTCCAACCGGTTCCCCCCGCCTTCAGTTTTCTCAGCTAACAAATGAGGCTGAAACTACGAACCCACAATCCATGTCGGGGGCAAAGTTTGGCCCAGGTCCCCAGAGTCTCGGCAATAGTCCAATCCGAAGCGCTTACTCCAGTGATTGACAGGCCACCTCCTCCAGTAAACACAACACAAAAGTCAATACATGCCCGCCCTCCGAGACGGACCACGGTATCACCCAATGGGAAAGTGGAAAGAGAGAATGGCAGTTTTGTAGACCAATAAGAGGGCGAAAGAGCTGCACGAAGGCTCAACCCCCAGGGGGTTGAGGGGAGGGGGAAGACGAAGCTTGAAAGACTTGGTAATGGCGACGGGTTTGGTAAGTAGGAAAGTTTCGGTTGAGGAGTAAGAGCCGCGACGGGAGCAGTAACGCGCGCCGGAGAAGGCGTCGTCAGCCTGAGAGGGAGTACACGAGCTTCTGGTGGGGGTGTCGCCGCCACAGCTGCCCGCGACTAGGCTGCCCGCACTCTGCGGCGGGTTTGTTGTCTTTCTGTTCCGAAGGGGTGGGGGTGGGGAAGGGAGGGGCAGGAGCCCGAGGGGATTGGGCGGCTAGGCGACCTCGGGTCCGGGTTCCTCTTTTTCCAGGGCTGCCCCTAGGGTGGGGGCAATTAACTGTCAGACTACTGCCCGCGCGCGGCGAGTCTATCGGACCGGCGTTTTCTGCGAGCTCACCTGGGCTTCGCGGTGTCGGCGTTTGGGGTCTCGGGGCGGAGGGTAGGAAGAGGCTGGGCGAAAACCGCGGTCTGGGCCGCGTTCGCGGTGGGTGGTCGGGCCCGGCGCAGAGAACGGGCCGGCCTGGGCGGGGTAAGGGGTCGGCGCGGCACCTGAGTTGCTCCGGAAAAGTTTGATTTCAACTCCCTTCTTGTTGGCAGAGGGTCGGAGGCTAGCCACAAGTGAGGGGCAGAACCGGGGTGGAGGACCCTAGTGAAGTGCGGTCTTGTTCTGGGCCAAGAGGGGTTCAGGCGGAGGTGGGAAGCTAGGGTAGCCGCTGGGCCCCGGGGCTCATTGTTACGCAGTTCGAATGAATGGGCTCCGAGGCGCCTGCGCGGTGGGGCTGAGCGGAGGGGAAAAACAAGCTTGGCGTCCAGGCTGCGATCACATGATGGGGGGATGGGAGGGGAACGCTATGAATGGCGAAAGAGGGTGGGGGTGGACTTGGCATGAACTGGGAGGCGCTGCTCCTTGTGACCCAGAGAGGAGGCTTGGCAGGCGATTCCAGACTCCGCCTTTTAATTTATGCTGCTGCCGCAGGCAGATTAAAACAAAACAAGAAAGAATCCTGGCGGAGTCAGCAGCAGGGTTTTTGTAGCTTTAAACGCTGCTTGCTGTCTAGGGGATTTTACTCTCCGCTGTGTGCTCTAAGTTCTCTGGATGTCTTTCGTAGGGAGTTTTCAGCTAGAGTCCATTTCAAAAGAAGTACTGACAGTACACAAAGTTTATTGACTCAGGATGCCGCTGACGCTAGAACGGAAGGGGGCTTTTTAAAAAGGAAGTTTTACCTATTGAGAAGCTATGGAGTCCTACCAACAATTCTGGCGAAGTTCTTTGTATTTATTTTCTAATAAATAACAGTAACGATGACTCAACACAGTGGTTTTGAAATTAAAATTGCCTTTTGAAAGCTAATAATAATTTTAACACAAACTACTTATGTTTTGGTCTTTTTTTTTCCCCATTGTTTATTTGCTAAGAAGAGTGTTAGGACGATCTGTTTGGTTTCTTCTATTAAACTAAGTTCTTGATGGGTTGGCAATATTTGATAAAGTTTCAAAGAAATTTGAGTACTTTCAAAAGAATTAAAGCCGCTCAAGTTTTTGAGCTACTTTATACTTTTGAGGAAGGTATAATTTAACCATTATAAGGCAAAATGCTCTTTAATCATTTATTTAATTTATATATGTATGTATGTGTATATATATATAAATATAAAATTTGTATGGAACCAGAACCCAGTGCCTCACACATGCTAGGAAAGTGCCCTGCCACTGAGCTACAGCCAGTTTATAGAAGGAAATTTTTTTCATCTTAATTTTATGAATCAAATTGCTTTTTTCTTTCTACTTGAAAAGCATTCCCCATTGTTAGTTTCTCCAGGTCCTGCATAAATTAGTTAAAAGGGTACTTTTACCCAAATTTTCCGAATGCATTCACTCACCAGCGTCAAGGTTTGAACTTTTCAGAATTCAAACATGATAGCATCCAATTGTCTTCACTGTATTTTAACTTCTTTGGACTCTCCTCCCTATCCAAGTGCCCTCTAAAAGAAGGCATATGACATGTACTTCATGAATGAATAAACTGCTGTGCCCTGAAGGTTCTTCTGCAGTGAATTGCAAGATGGTTTCTTTTATATCTGTTTGAAATGAAAATATCAGGCATACCTTATCAAAAAGAAGTTACTACCATGTCAATGAGACAAGACCAAATATTTTTTGTGTTTTAACTAAAAAAAGGACTATTCAAATGGGAAAATAAATGACAAGAAATTACAAAAAATTTTAAACTGACACCCATTACAAAACTCAGGAAGATGGGCATATTTTTTCTTGTTTATTAATTGCCTGACAATTAGTATTCCTTCATATTTTGATATGCCTTTATTTTGTGCTTCCAGTCATAATTTAATAGTATTTTCTTCTGAAATTAGAAAAATAATTCTAATATTGATTAATTGAATTATTAAAAGTTATTGACAGTAGCTTAGAAAAGCTTTTCTCAAGTTATTAGTAATGTGAAAATATATAGGATAACAAATATAGGAAAACAGGTTTATATAATATGAATTTTTAGATTTCAAGTTTTTTATAGAGTCCTGTAACTGCTTAATGGTATTATGAGTTCTGTGTACATTCATCAATATTAACATTTCATGTTGAATAAACATGAAAACCACTGATAACTTGTATAGATGTGAAAACTACTGATAACTTGTATAGATGTGATTGAGCAATGTATAGCCAAGTCAAGGATGTGGAATGTAGTATCTTTTCTACCTAAAATTTGATGTCTAGATAGGGACTAGTTCTTTTACAAATAAAATTCAGACATAGAAATTAAAATGTTCAGGGCCATAAAGGTGTTAAGTGTTATTCTAGGGTAGTATAGGAAACAACCCTGCTATTTGTGGGATTTTATTGTTTTTACACAGTGGCAGACAAGAGTTGTAGAAATAGTTCTGTAAAAGAAGTGAAGTTTCAGTGGAAATATTAAGGAATTGTATTAAGGCCACCCAACTGCTTTTGTTTAGAAAGTTGCATTTGGAATAGTTTATGTAAGTTTGTCTGCTGTGTCATGTTTTATCTTGTAATACATTCTAAATACCTTAATTCCTCCTGTCAGAGATGTATAGTAATTGCACATTACCTTCTCTTCACCCACTCTTTCAAAATAATTTGAGCAAATAGTCTAGAATTGGTATGAAAGTCTTTAGGATTAGAGGAGAACATATAGAAGATCATAGCATAATCATGGAAAAGTAAGGATTCAGAAAGAACAGGCACTTCAGAAGCAGGAGTCTAACCTATGTTGATCTATATCTTTTGTCTTTTTTCCCTTGGTTCTCCAAAAAGCAAATGGTCCCATTCAATGGTCAGAGTCCTGTTTTTTCCCTCCATAATAATATATTGTTTACAGAGCTGTTTTGAATTTTAAATAAATTTTTTAAAAGTATAATTCATAAATACTTATGTGGAAATGTTCTATAGGTAGGTAGGCATTTGTAAACCCCTGTTTCCCGTTTTCACTCATTGACTTAGCTGTTTGTAGTCTTCCTCTCCTTTGTAAGACTTTGTGGATATTTGCTTCTGAAAGTTTTCACACCAAAAACAATAGGGCCTCCCAGCCCCTATCCAGTAAAATTTGAAATATTGAACGTGACCTTTCAAAACACAGCAACTATAGGAGAATTTTATTCTTTCCTTTAAAAATCACTGATCTTGTGAAGAAATGACACATGCAGAGTTAAGTAAAATACAAGGCAAGTTCTGTTGAATCTTTTAATCCCAAAGCAGAATACAAAATCATAAATAAACAATAGGGTTAGCTCTACCAGGAGATAATTGAAAGAGCAACTGTTTTTCAAAATGAATGTCTAGTTGGTGTAATGTATGGTGGCGAGTATTTTTGAATAAGAACTCTTTCCATATTCTTTTCCCAAGTCAGAGTCCTTGTTTTCTTTCCCCAGAATAGTTTGTCAGGGAAAAATAGTTTGACAGAGAAAAGTGAGACAACTTACATTTGNAGGCTCTAGTTCTTTGCCAAAGAAAAGGGACAGGGTGTACAGGCGAATAAGAAGACAACTGAGTTCTTATGAATTCTCAGAGAATATACATTTGAAAGGGAAGCCTTACAAGTGGTCAGGTGAGGGATTTTCCTTTGGTTTAGTGATCCTATGAATCACAAATTTATGCTGGTCTACTTGTTTCGTGTATAACTCTTGTCCCAGAATTTCAGTTGTCCCCAAAAGCAGAACATGACACTTGGGTGCAGGCATTGTATTTTGGGAAGTGATCCCAGAAAATTTATTTTGAGAAGAGATCTCAGAAAACAGGAACTCAGGGGACTGGGTAATAAAAAAAGGATAATCAACCTTAGAATGAAGTATTGAACTGTTTTACCACTGAGGACAATGGGGCCTCAATCTAGTTGGAGGTCCTCTACCTCCCTTCAGAGGCTGGAATGCTGGGAATTGGCCCACTAGTGTCTGTCAACTATTATCAAGTTTTTGTGACTGCCATTGCTGATTGTATAATTGGCATAGATGTTTTCCACATTTGTAGGGCTGAGAAGGTAGGTTGGTGGTGGAGCATTTGTTAGCATGTGCAAGACTCTGGGGTCAATCTCTGCTACCATGAAAACAAAAGTCTTATATGTCTGTATGAGAATGTTCACAACTGTTAAAGGAGATTCTGCTATTCAGGGATTGTTACATCGAATTGATCGCAGTTCCCTTCTGGCTGGCTCAACAGAAACAATTATAGAATTCTAGAAAAAGAGGAAAGCACAACTTTCAAGATTTAATGGTTTTTGGAGAACTCAGAATGGACAAGGTCAGTGAGATAGAAAGAAGAGTCCTGGATTGAGTACTGGGCTTTAAGGATTGGTTTATCTTTCAAAAAGTCTGATGATGAAAAAAAAAATCAGTAAATGAGGTGCAACTATCTACCAGATATAGAATAAAGTTCCATATGACCATTATTTTCTTTGAGAGTATAATTTCCAAGGTTTAAAAATTATTACCTATATCCATATACATTTACATAAAAAGATGGTTAGATGTATTTGTTTTCACCTGAAATAAAAAAACCTACGGGCTAGGGCTATAGCTTAGTGGCAGAGTGCTTGCCTAGCACATGTGAGGCACTGAGTTTGATCCTTAGCACCACATAAAAAAATAAACAAACAAAATAAAGGTATTGTTTATCTACAACTACAAAAAATAAAATAAAATAAAATAAGCCTCTACATATATTCAGTTAATGAATCCTAGGGGGCCCCATGCACACTTGAGTTCATGTATGACACCTACAATAGATATTCATATCCAGCAGCAAATGGTCAAATTTCTACTTACAACACTTTTATGTAACAAAAACTGTTTGAGGACTGGGGATATAGCTTAGTGGTAGAGTGCTTGCCTAGCATGCATGAAGCTCTGGGTTTTGCCCCAATACTACCAAGAATGTAAAAACAAACAAAACACTTAAATAGTACAAGGTCCTAATTTGGAGGTAGATTATCTTTTTTTTTTTTTTTTTTTTCGAGAGAGAATTTTTTAATATTTATTTTTTAGTTATTGGCAGACACAGCATCATTGTTTGTACGTGGTGCTGAGGATCGAACCCGGGCCGCACACATGCCAGGCGAGCGTGCTACCGCTTGAGCCACATCCCCAGCCCCTATATTTTGTTTTCATGTATTTTATTTAATTCTCTAATACCCTTGTGAGATAAGTAGAGGTACTGTGAGGCTAAGGTTAAGTTACCTGCCCCAGGTCCACAGCCAGCAAGAGTGAAATTCAAGTCTTCTGTCTTTAAGCCCAGGCCTTCTTTTGGGGTATAGTAGGTGTGTAGTAGCAAAACTTCAGCTGATGACCAGATTTTGATTACCTTGAGTAGGGAGAGGTGCAAATACATAGAACTTAAGTTCAATAAGTATTTTATCCCTTTTGTTATTTATAGGTAGCTGTGTTTTGAAATTAAAGTCATGCTTTTTTTCCAACTTCATTCAAAGAGTGTTGGGATGGTGGTAGATAACTAAGACAAGGTGTTAAAGAAATGATAAAGTTACAAGGAGATGTTAGTGTACTGTAAATGATGATTGGATGACCTGCTTTTAGGGAAGAAAAAAAAATCTAGCTGGGAAGAGTTCTGGAGAGGGAGGGGGGAAGACAAGACAGATTGCATCTATTTTGTGAACCCCAGGAACAGTACTGTTTATACACAAAGGATAACTGAAGAGAGGGAGAGAGAGATGTAGTACAGCCTCTGAATTTCATAACAAAGGTTAAAAAAATAGGAAAATTTTAAACTGTAAGATTTCATTTGGAGTTGACTTACACAGCTCAAATCTATATATATAAAGCATGGTACAGTTGTTCAGAAGGTTTTTTAGTCAAGATGGGTTTAATTATGTCCTGTATGTTTAAGATGTTGAATAGATTTCTATGCAAAGATTTATCTATGTGCTATCTCAACTGTTAATATTAGTTGCTAAAAGAACTCGCACAGAATGACTAGTTCCTCTCTTGTCTTAGGAGTTACCAAATAAGGAATCTGCATTGATACTACCAATTACCTTTTCTTTTATGAGAATTCTTGCAAAAGAAGCTGGAGGCAGGTGGCTTACATAGAAATTAAGAATGTGAGTGTATTTCTTTTTCTTAACTGCACCCTACCTTTAAATATATGAATATGTTTCTACATATTCATGTAGTGTTTTAGTATGATTTTGCATAGATTCCAAAAAGAGTGTTTCAAGTGTAGTACTGATCATGTCAAAACCCTATCCAGAAATCTTTAGTGATTCCCCATTGTCTCATAATTGATGACAATACTAGCCACATTACTTTGCTTTGTGTTGGGTGTTTCTTAGCATTTTACCTTCTTACTGAGTTTTATAATAATGTATAGTAATGTTTTTTTACAAAAAGGCACGAAGATCTTAAATAAATTAAGGGGAACGTAGCTAGTAAGTGGAAAATCTGGTACATAAACTCAGCCTGATTTCAGAGTCCTTACTCTTGTCTTAGGGGTAAAAAAGAAGGAAAAAAGAAAATTCATTTTTCCTAAACTAAGATCAGAGATTCACATCTTAGTCTACCTTTCCACATAATAACCTATAAGCTTAGTATCTATGACCATATAACACATAAGGCCATCCCACTTTCTGGTGATGCTAGATTCTGCATATTTCTTGTCTTACCCAGTACTGACCAGCTGTTTGAGCTTACTAATGTAGTTTTTTTCTCACTGGGAAACCACCCTGCTCTGCAGAAAGGGGGTCATTTGCTTGGATTTTTTCATGAATGTATAGATTCCTTGAGAGTCTTCATTTATTACCATTGAGATCTAACGTTACAATTAATATGCCATATACATAATATGTATTAAATAAATGGACATTTTTCTTAATGAAAAAAAAATTAGCAATTATTTTTAGCCCAGTAGTTGTTAACACACTATGCTTGGAATTCCTTTGAAAGCAAACAAATGAAAACCAGTGCACAGTGTTGGACCTCAGAACAAATCATTTCCTCTGGGGATTGGGCTTGGGTATCATTTGTTTAAAGCATACATGATTCTTTATGCCACAAGAGTTGAATTGAGAATCACTGGTTAAACTTAATTCACTTAATTTTTTTAAATTTAAAGATTAGGTAGAGACTCAGAAATATTATTTGAAACTTGAAAAATCCCGTTTCTTTTAACCATCCATTTTGTAGGAAATTACCTGTACCTCAGCAGGTTTGCTATAACTGTACATTAAGACTAATTAATCAGTACGTTGTATTAACCTTTTGTATTTAGGAAAAATGAATTTTATTTTTTATGCCTATATATTATCCTTTTAAATGCCTTAAACATCTTTTAGATAGACTGTTATTTGCTTGAAGTAATGGCATAATACACGATTGATATTGAGATGTGTTGGATGACTTGTCATATTTCCCAGGAAAGAAGCAGCTGAAACTGAATAGCTTTCTGGTTGTTTACTGTTATCCATTTCAAATACTGTTGTATTTACCACTATAAGAATCTGTAGTATGACAGCAAGAGAAATAATATGTGAGGTGAATAGGGAGCCTACATCCTGGGAACAAAATTTTACCCCTCAAACATCAGATAGAGCTCTAATCTCTAGAGTATACAAAGAACTCAAAAAGTTAAACAACAAAAAAGCAAATAACCCAATCAACAAATGGGCCAAGGACTTGAACAGAAACTTCTCAGAAGAGGATATACAGTCAATCAACAAATGCATGAAAAAATGCTCGCCATCTCTAGCAGTCAGAGAAATGCAAATTAAAACTCTAAGATACCATCTCACTCCAATAAGAATGGCAGCCATTATGAAGTCAAACAACAATAAGTGCTGGCGAGGATGGGGCGGGGGAAGGTACACTCATATATTGCTGGTGGGACTGCAAATTGGTGCAGCCAATTTGGAAAGCAGTATGAAGATTCCTTGGAAAGCTGGGAATGGAACCACCATTTGACCCAGCTATTCCCCTTCTTGGACTATACCCAAAAGACCTGAAAAGAGCATACTACAGGGACACAGCCACATCAATGTTTATAGCAGCACAATTCACAATAGCTAGAATGTGGAACCAACCTAGATGCCCTTCAATAGATGAATGGGTTAAAAAAAATGTGGCATTTTTACACAATGGAATATTACTCAGCACTAAAAAATAACAAGATCATGGCATTTGCAGGCAAATGGATGGCATTAGAGCAGATTATGCTAAGTTAGCCAATCCCTAAAAAACAAATGCCGAATGTCTTCTCTGATATAAGGGGGGTGACTCAAAATGGGATAGGGAAGAAGAGCACGAGAAGAAGACTACCACTAAATAGGGAAGAGAGGTGGGAGGGAAAAAGAAGGAGAAGGGGAGTTGCCCGGAAGATGGAAGGAGAACCTCATTATTATACAGAATACATATATGATGTTGTAATGAGAAAAAGAAAAAAAAAGTGTCACATTAGATTGGATAGAAAGAAAGGATGGGGGAGAGGAGGGGAGGAGTAAGGAGGATAGGAAGGGCAGCAGAATAGAATTGACAATATGATTGATGTATGTACATTCCATATATGTATTATATGTCAATTCATTCTGTCATGTATGACTATAAATAATAAATAATTAATTAAAAAAAGAATCTGTAGTATGAAAGGAAAACAAACAAAAACCATAGTATAATAGTACTCTATAATCTGAGGATAAGGGTCATTTTTTTAATTGATTTTTAAAAAATGACAGCAGAATGCATTGTAATTCTTATTACACACATACCACACAATTTTTCATCTCTCTGGTTGTATATAAAGTATGTTGACACCAATTTGTGTCTATACATGTACTTTGGATAATGATGTCTATCACATTCCACCATCCTTGCTAATTCTGTGCCCCCTCCCTTTCCCTCCCACCCCTCTGCCCTATCTAGAATTCATCTATTCCTCCCAGCCTATTCTGAATCAAAGGTATCTTTTTATTATGGCTAGATCCCAGATTCTCTTTAAAAATATGATACGTGTAGCATGGCCATTTAAAGAAAATTTTAAATATTATTTAGAGATTATAATTTAAGTGTGTTAAAGTTGTTCACTTTCAGAATATGAGGAAACAAAATATTGAACACAGTTGATAAATAGAATGGAATAGTCTTTAAAAAAAAAGAAAAAAATCAGAATAGTCCTCCAGTTTTTATTTTTTAACTTTAACTGAGGAGGGTTTAATTTTCTTTTGAATTTGAAGATACATATGGAAAAAAAAGTTTCATTAGTCTTAATATTTGCATCTGAAAGAGTTACAAGCTTGAAGAAATAAATATGTATAATAGCTATTGTTTAAAACTAAATCTTAATTCAAGATGTTAATCCTTTAGTAATTAGGTGTAATTTAGTACAGAATACACAGCTGTAGGCCAAGACAGGGATTTGTCATGGTCCAGAGGAATTGAGGAAGGTATAAATGGCAATATGTGATTTAAGTTAAAAATGTAACATAGTGATGTGTCTTTGATCTTACACTTAGTGATAATCAAATCACATAACTTGATAATTTTTTCCTTTTTATTATTTTTAAGTCGGAGCACCGTAACATGGTGTGGGAAGTGAAGACAAATCAGATGCCTAATGCAGTACAGAAACTCCTGCTGGTGATGGACAAGAGAGCTTCAGGAATGAATGACTCATTGGAGTTGCTACAGTGTAATGAGAATTTGCCATCTTCACCTGGCTATAACTCCTGTGATGAGCACATGGAGCTTGGTAAACAAAATTTAAAATTATCTAGGAATCTTACTAAGATTCAAATTAATTTTCACATTTAGTCAGCTTCTCTGCTTAACCTTCACTGGCTAAAAAAGTTTATTTTTGTGTATTAGGAATACACAACATTCTCTGATTCTTGCTTTTAAAATATTACTTAAAAATCTAAGTGACTTTGAGCTATTTATAGTTATCATAGACTCATGTAAGTTATTAAACTGAATGCTTTGTTTTGTGTATAAAGATTAGACTACTAAATACCTTAGAAATAGTCTATTTAATTTTTTTTTTTTAAAGATGTCAATTTTGAAACATCCTCCCAGTGAGCTTTTCAGGGCTGATTTGTTGGTATAATAGGGAAATGACTGTGGACCCTTGTACCTTAAAGTGATCATTCTTGCTGAGTTACTCTGGAAATATGTGACCTCTAGAATTGTGTAGATTTGTTGAGGGGTGATTTGAATTGTATTGCTTTGAGGCTGGTGTTCAGGAGAAAATGAGTGCCCTTGGCTTGCAGCCCAGCTTTTCAATTCGGCTTTGTCTCCATTTAATATGTAGTTGCCTTTAATGTTCATTAACAACTCTGAAGAGGAGGACTGTCCTTATTTTACAAATGCTGAAATAAAAGGAAGAGATTATATACTATAGTAATGTTTGGGAATTTGGAGATCTTTAAGGTCTTGGGACCTGTTTGAATGCCAAGGATTTTCAGAACCTGAATATCATTGAGTAATAGTTCCTGTTGTACAAGGAACACTATCTTGTTTTAGGTTTCAGGAGGAAATCAGGCTCAGGGAGTCAAAAATTTAGCCCCTTCCATCCATGACTTCAGAAAGTAGTTAATTTCGTGTACTTGAAAGACAGAAAGGAACCCTTTATAATAAAGAAATGATGGTCAAAGGGTGTTGGCAATGAGGGGAGGGAAGTAGCTACACCAGTGTGAGAATTTGGAGGTGAAATTATCTTAAATTGATATGATTTTTAGAACTCCTTGGCTGTTTCATGAAACGGTGTAACTTCTAGTCAGTTTTAAGTATTGATACACTGAATTACTAATTTTAATTAAGCAATTTGAGTTTTGTAAGATATTCTAAAATATTTGCTTGAATAGGAACTGTACCTACTTTTTCGGATGACATTTTAGACAACTTGAAGAGTTTTCTTATGTTTGAGAGACCCAATAGATTATATAGTTTTCAGTTTATATGTGTTTCCTAGAGAAGGCTGTTTTTTTTTTTTTTTTTAAGGCCTGTCAGATGATCTTTCTTTTTCTGTCTCCTTTTTTTTTTCCTTCTTGAATTCTTTTTTTTTTTCTTTTCCAAACTCATTGTTCTTTGTAGTGTTATTTGGGTAGTAGTGCTATTTTTTTCTTTTGGAGAGTATAAAGTTTATCATGATATACTTTTGGGGAATATATTTATAGAAAAAAAATAGCCAGAAAGTATTACTGAGTTCAGAATTTCTTAATGAAAAGAAATACTTTTGGGGCTAGGGATGTAACTCAGTAGTAGAGCACTTGCCTATGTAGCATGTGTGATGCCCTGGTTTCAATCCTCAGCCACATTTTAAAGCTTTAACACAAATTTGTGTAAGCAACACTGAAAAATAAATACCATCTACATTCTCATCTTTGGAAATCGTTGTTTTCAATGTTGCAGTTATCTGTATTGCAAGTCAATCAGTATGTAAGTAATAACTACATATATATACACACACACGATGTGTTTTTCCTCAGTAACTTTTTAATGTTAAAAAAAAGTCTTTGTGTATAGATTACTTCCAGGTAAGGTACAAAAAAAAATGGGAGGAAGAGCAGAAAACACAGAGTGAGCCCTGTTGTTAGTGTGAAAACACTTGTGGTAATTACATGGTTTAGGTGATGAACCATTTTCACATCACATTTGTTGGGTTTACTTCTTGATCAGACTATTAACCCTTAAATAACAAAATGTCATTTTTAAAAAATAATTTGTTCAAGAAAATACATTGTTTAATTTTGAATTTATGGTTTTCTTCTCATAAAATGAACTTGCTAAATTTGATGACTTTTAGCTGAAATATTAATATTATTCATTGTATTATTAATTTGTTTTTTGAAATATTGAATGTGCGTATTTGCAGATGATCTTCCTGAACTTCAGGCTGTTCAAAGTGATTCTACCCAATCTGCCATATACCAGCTAAATTCAGATGTTTCTCATCAAGAATATCCAAGACCATCTTGGAACCAGAATACCTCAGACATATCGGAAAATACTTACGGTGAAAATGAGGTGGATTGGCTAACAGAATTAGCAAATATTGCCACGAGTCCACAAAGTCCACTTATGCAGTGCTCATTTTACAACAGGTAGGAGCATTTATTGTATTTTCATTTAAAACTTCTATAATTCTAAAAAGCTATGTTATAAGAATATTTTAAATTAAAATTTTAAATTAACTATTTTGTGGATGTTTAACATAAACTAAAATAAAGTCATTAGAAATAAGCTCTTTGTTTCATAATGATCAAAGACTTAGTTCACTCAATGTCATGATTTCATATGTTTAAGAACTGGATCAAGGTTCTATGAAAAAAGTTTTAAAAAATTGGTAAATGTCATCAAAAAGTTATCAAAAATATATTAGACTGAGAAATACTATTACTATACATTTCATGCTCAAAGATAGAAATTAATTTGTCTGAAGAACCATAGTTAGAATGAGCATTGTATTGTAAGTATTTATAAACTTTGAATTTGGCTCCTTTTGGTCTAGGTTTATTTTTTTCAATCTATGTAGTCTTACCTGTCCTTTTGCTGATTGCATGCCTGTAATCCCAGTAACTTGGGTGGCTGAGGGAAGAAGATTACAAGTTTGAGGCCAGCTTCAGCAACTTAATGAGGCCCTAAGCAACTGAGTGAGACCCTGTTTCAAAATAAAAACATAAAAAGGGCTGGGGTTGTAGTTCAGTAGTATAGTGCTCCTGGGTTCAATCCCCAGAAACCCCCTCCCAAATCTTTTTAATATTAAAAAAATGGACTTCTCTTGATAAAATTACTGTTTCATATATCTAGACCAGTGTTGAAGAAAATGAGTTGCTGTGCTGTGAAATTATGAAAGCTTCCCACTATCATTCCTCAGGAGACCTAAGTGGATAACATTTCATTATTTATCTCTAAAAAAACGTGGGTGAAATTAGGCAGTTTATAATAGAGAAATGCCCAGATTTACATTACTGTTAGTAAAAAATGATAGAGTATACTGATAGAATATTTAGGCTCCATACATTATATTTTATTATTCCATTTTTGATGGTGCTAGGGATTGAACCCAGGGCCTTAAACATTCTAAACAAGTGCTCTACCACTCAGCTACAACCCCAGTACTGTCCCCATACCTTTTTTAGAATATCACAATTTCTGTTTTAAATTGTTAAATAGAAGAACTGAAAAAATCCATTATTCATGAAGTCAAGGATGAACAAAAGGAATTTAAAGCCATTTGGCCATTCTCTAATACTTCATGCATATCTAAATGTGTAATAAAGAAGGTGGGCAGATGTTAGCATGTTTCTTGCAGTCTAAAAGTGATTGGAGAGTATGATAAAATGCATGGAAACTTTAGGGGCTTTTTAATTTCAGGAGTGATATAAACATGAAAACAAAATGTAGTTTCCTAGTTTCTCTTTAAAAGAGCATTTTTACATAGATAGAAATAATAATGTTAATGGGGGTAAAATGAAAATTGAGGGGCTAATAAAATTTCTTTTAAGGACTGCATTTTTTAAAATAATTTTTAGTTATAGGTGGACACAATACCATTATTTAATTTATTTATATGTGGTACCGAGGATCTAAACCAGTGCCTCACAGGTGCTAGACAAGCACGCCACCACTGAGATACAACCTCAGCCCCAAGGACTACATTCTTATTTGGCATTTCTGCTCTACTTCTTTTCAAACTTCTCAGTGTTTACATATGACTCTAATTTCTTGTAGGTTTGTTTCTTACTGTCACACTCATTAAAATTGGGTCTGTTTGTGAAAGTATATTCTTGGAAGCTTCTTTAAAGGGAAAACTGCCTGGTAAAGAGACTTGATGAGAAGGGGTCAGGTTTTTTAAAGGTGGTCCTAGGAGAGAAATAACTAGACCTTATAATGTGTAGTTGCTTTTCAACAGGTTTATATTAAAAAATATAATGTAGTGTCCAGTTGCAAGGAATGGCAAGTGGACTGCTTTCTGCTATGATAAGTCTAAGCATTTTTGCTTAAGGCAGTTTGTAGTGTCTGCCCAATGATAAAATGGTTGCTAGATAAGCAGTTGAGTGTTGCTCATGTTAAGCTTAAGATGCTGTAAACATATGGAGATTTATTGAGTACATGAAAGTAAAAGGAAATGAATGGGAAGCTGCAATGGGGTATTATCATTTATGAATAAAAATACACACATTTATTTGTATTGAGATAAAAATGAATGGGATAAATAAATGAAACAGTGGTAATTTAAAATTTACTGTTAAGGCCTGGGGTTATAGCTCAGTAATAGAGTGCTTCCCTAGAGTGTGTGAGGTCTTGGGTTCAATCCCTAGCACTGCAAAAAATAAATAAATAAAAATTGTTAAATCTGCTATGTGAAGTGGGTTTGGGTAAGAAGCAATAACATTTTTATAAATAACATCTTGCTCTTTATTGATGTTAGCATAGCTAACATTTATTGATGTTAGCACTTAGAATGTGATGTTCTTTTCATCAAAAAGAAGGATCTACTTTAAGAACCTATGGTTTATAGTAAAACTTGCTGCTTTGTTTTAGATCATCTCCTGTACACATCATAGCAACAAGCAAAAGTTTACATTCCTATGCACGACCTCCACCAGTGTCCTCTTCTTCAAAGAGTGAGCCAGCCTTCCCTCACCACCACTGGAAGGAGGAAACACCAGTAAGACATGAAAGGGTGAGTCTATTCATGAGGTTAAACTTTTATTAAATTTATTCAAACAGTTGAAATACATTAACAAAACATTTAAGAAATTCTTTTGAAGACTGTATAGATGGGAAATATTGTTTCAAATTGTTCTATTAGTGATATGGATTGGATTTTATATGCAGCTCTATGGATAGGAAAGTGTGTTACATATGGGAATGCACATTAAACCAAAAGGTACAGAAACTTCAGTTTTTGAAAGTGTTTTTCCCCCTTAGTTTAGAATGATGAAGTTATTTGGAAGCTTGGGAGGAAAATGGGTACTAAAAAGATATATTAGAGGAATGGGGATATAGCTCAGTTGTTAGAATGCTTGCCTTGCATAATAAGGCCCTGGGATTCAATCCCCAGTAAGCAAGAAAAAAAAAAAAAAAAAAGATATATTAGAAAAACAAAAATAAACAAGTTTATAATATTTTTCTCCATAGGCAAATAGTGAGTCAGAATCTGGCATCTTCTGTATGTCCTCCCTGTCAGATGATGATGATTTGGGATGGTGCAATTCCTGGCCTTCAACTGTTTGGCACTGTTTTTTGAAAGGTAAAGAAATGTGTCAGTTTTTGCAGCTTACTTGTGCTGCTCACTAATCACATGTCTAATATTTGTTTTCTAATTAAACTTTAGGCACACGACTGTGCTTTCATAAGGGAAGCAATAAGGAATGGCAAGATGTTGAAGATTTTGCTAGAGCTGAAGGCTGTGATAATGAGGAGGAACTCCAAATGGGCACTCACAAGGTTGATTTAAAATTGTTTACAAATTTTTGATCTTTCAAATATTTATGTTTCAATGGCATCTTGTATTTTAGGTAGAAGTTTTATGACCACGCATTGTTGCTAGCTTGATGGACAGTAGTGATGACTTTAGACTTACCTAAATTAATTATACTTTCTCAAAATAGGAGAAAGAGTATATATCTTAGCACTTTTTTATACTTTGAATATTTTACATTTTATACTTTGTCATTTTAACCTGGCATTAAAAATAAATAATAAATAAACTAATCAAAGCCTTGTCTTAGATAGTCTATAAAGTGGTTAATCCCTCTATAGGTAATTAACAATTGATTATTTTGTTACTTTTTAAATGAGTCCATAAAATACTATCATTTTCTAAATTGAAAGCAAAAGCAGTAGTGATCAACATTAGGGTAAATATCTGTTGACTCCTTTTACTTTGAAATCTTTAAATTTTTCTGTCTTCACTGTAGGCAAAGAAAATAGGGATATGAAATGTGCTTGTTTAAAATTTCCTTTTTGATTCTGTTTTCTTTTGCTGTTGAGTAGTCTCAACCATTCAACTTAGAAAACTAGTAGAAAAATAGTCTCAACTTGGCTGCCTTTGTTGTCCCAATTTTGCTGTTACTCTTCCTTCTAATAAAGTACATAGTATTCTGACTGTGGTTTCTACTACCCTACTAAAATTGTCTCAGAGTTTACTGGTTTTATTTTAATTTCTAGGAGTGGAAACTTGCTTATTCTGCAACAGTTGACACACCAGGTTAATTCCTGACATTGTTTTCCTGTGATTTAAGTAGCATAACACTGCCATAGTTCTCAGACTTTTTTGACTACTGCCTGTCTACCTATAGTGGCAAGTGTACCTAATACAAGGCTCTGTTCCTCTTCACCACTGTTTGTTGATTATATGTCAGCAGCACCTCCATACATGCAGTGGAAAACACTGTGGACTTGGCATCAGGGAACCTGGGTCTTCTCTCTAGCTCTTCTGGAAACTTTGTGACTGAACATAAGCATATGGTTAATCCCTCTGGGCCTTGGCTTTCTGATCTGTAAAATGGAATTGGACTACTTTTAAAGTATCATGTAGCTCTAGTAAGAGAAGATTTTATAGTTTGATTATTTACAAATATGTCCCAAACCTATAGCTATACATTTCCAACTGCATGTTAAGACATTTCTGCATGAACAGCATCTCTACATGAATAGCATTTAGTTCTTCAAACTCAGCTTAGTATGACCATAACATACCTTGTTCTTCACCTTTCTGGCTTACTTTCCTCCTTTTTAAAAAAAAGTTATTATCTTCTTGAAGATCATATTCAAAATCATGAAATTGTCTTTTACTATTCCCTGTTCTCCCTTTGTACTCAGTTGATTCTCTTTCCATAAAGATTTTCAATAGTCATTCTCTGTCAGTTCATTACTTTGTTCATGCCCTGTTGTAATAGTGATTGGGTACTATAATCTAGCTATCAGTGTATTTATTTTTCTGTGAATTTTCTGTGTCTTGTTAATGTTTGTATTTTCAGGGCCCACCACCTGGAGTGTACTAAATGCTCAACAAATATTCATTAAATTGAAATTTAGTCTGTTTCTGCTACCAGTGCACTTGACAGTTCAGGACTGTCATGTGTATCTCTCATTGTATCCTCAAATTATTGAATATGATCATATCCTTTGTATTTTATAGTCATTATCATCTTAAAATTTACAGTCTTTGGCTGGGGTTGTGGCTCAGTGGCAGAGTGCTTGCCATGCACATGTGAGGTACTGGGTTCAATCCTCAGTACCACCTAAAAATAAATTTTAAAAAATAAAGATATTGTGTCCACGTATAACTAAAATAAATACACACACACACACACACACACACACAGTCATATTAATAAAATACTTCCATTGACTTCTCAGTACCTTCTAAATGGAAAGTTTAAGCACTTGACTGTCTTTAAGATCCCTCTGCTAATTGACCTCTCCTTTCAGTCACATTTGCCCCAATTCTGGACTTCACTGTATTTTTAGCAAATACTTAGCACTCCTCAAAGAAGTTGCTAAATGCAACTGTTCCTGGTGCAAGGCATGCCCTTTTACCTAAATTTCATTCATCTTTTTTTTTTTTTGAAAGAGAGAGAGAATTTTAATATTTATTTTTTAGTTTTCGGTGGACACAACATCTTTGTATGTGGTGCTGAGGATTGAACCCGGGCCGCACGCATGCCAGGCGAGTGCGCTACCACTTGAGCCACATTAGCAGCCCATCATCTTTTAAATCTTAGTTCTAGTAGAATTAGAACCTTTTTCTATTCTCTCTTGGAATCAATATCTTCCTTTATTAAACTCCACCAGCATTATTTATACTTGAGTTAAAAATGCTTATTCCATGCTACCTTCTATGTTTTACTCACTTACATATGTGTCTTTCTTCACTGCTCAAAAGCTCTTTTTACCTTTTCCACGAAGTCTTACACATAATGGAAACATCACTGTGTGTTGAGCATTTCCAATTCATTCACTCTATGCATATGTTTTCAGGGTTATGGTTCTGATGGTCTAAAGTTGTTATCACATGAAGAAAGTGTATCATTTGGTGAGTCTGTACTGAAGTTGACTTTTGATCCTGGTACAGTAGAAGATGGCTTACTTACTGTAGAGTGTAAACTGGACCACCCTTTCTATGTTAAAAATAAAGGTAGGGCTTCATTTGAATTTGTAGTAACTTTTTTTTTTTTTTTAAGATATTGATGTACCTTTATTTTTTTCATTTATTTATATGTGGTGCTGAGAATCGAACTCAGTGCTTCACACATGCTAGGCAAGTGCTCTACCACTGAGCCCCAACCCTAGCCCAAATGTGTAGTAACTTTTAAAAGAATGCTTCTTAATATTATCTTATGGCTTTGATGATTAAAAAAACAAATTGAAGAGAAAATTTATTCCAAACTAAACTACTATAGGAAATTCTTCTAATAGTACTTAATAGTGCTTAAGTATCTTAGCAATAATTGGGCAGAACTCTTACTTTCTGTGAATATCGGAAATTTCAGATTCATGAAGCTTAAAAATAACAATTTTAGTATAGTTTGGAGAATGGAGTATTCGATAACCACAATTTTGGTTTAGAGCTACAAATATGCTATAAACCTGAGTCACTCTTAAGAGCCTTATTACAATTACACCACGTTAAGCATACTTTAATAATTCATGGACTATTTCATGGTCTCATCACCGTTTATCATTTACAGTCTTATAGACTGAATAGAAGGGCTAATTGGTAGAGATCTTTATATAAGTAAAATGCTGAATTAAATTAGTATCGAGGGCTTTTACATTGCTGAAAGGAAATACCTAGTATTTTCTTTATTGCGATGATATCTTTTGTGATTTTAAATAGTAAATTTATTTTTAAGATATAGAAATATATCTTATAACATACTTTAGGTTCTTTCTGTCAATTCTCATTCTTTATGCAACTCTTGTTTAACTTTAGGTTGGTCATCATTTTATCCAAGCTTGACTGTGGTACAGCATGGCATTCCATGTTGTGAAATTCATATTGGCGATGTATGTCTACCTCCTGGACACCCTGATGCCATTAATTTTGATGATTCAGGTGTTTTTGATACATTTAAAAGGTAATATTGGATTTTTTTCCTTTGTTTTCTAGTAAAGTTTATCCTTAATATCCCTAGCAATTGCTACATCAAACATTTAGGAAATTAAAACCTTAATGATTTCAAAATTGAAAGAATGACGTAGAGAAAAGTATATAAACACACACTATTAAACAAAAAAAAAAATCAGGCAATTAAAAATATAAGCTAATGAATTTTGTATAAAGTGCTCATATAGGAAAGTGAGTTTATAAGATGTTTAGGATTAGATTAGGAAGAATATCACATGTTATGTGATGAACTAGTTAACAGATCAACTTTCATAGGTATATTGAAAAAAATAGATCAAAAAACTGCAGCTGGGTGCATTGGCACACTTCTGAAATACCAGCCACTCTGAGGCAGGAAGATTGCAAGTGGAGGCCTGCCTTGGTAACTTTGCAAGACCATATCTCAAAATTTTAAAAGCACCGGGATACTGAGTACACAAGGCCCTGGGTTCAGTCCCAGAATCAAAAACAAGAAAAGTAGTTGTTTCGAACCAGACCACAACCGTGTCCTTTTTTTTTTCCTCTTTTTTTAGGGGGTGTGATTCTTAACTACATCTTGGTTTAATATTCATTTTGACCAAGATCATTAGTTACATGGCTTAACAAATAATAAAACTGACACCAAATAAAAATTGACATTGGGAAAGACTTAAGAGAGGGACACTGTTCTTCCTAAGATCATCTTGCTAGTAAGTGGCAGAATAGGACAAAACCCCACAAATCCTAAAACTCAGAAAGGCTGATCAACTCTCCCCATTATATGGGACTTTGGTTTTAGCACTAAAAGCCCACCATTCCTGAAAACTCCTCAGTCCTGGGCGAAATGGGATAGTTGATCATCTATTCCCACAAGTTATCCAAAGAAAGCATATATGTAGATATTAGGGATTTTAAGAATTATTCTTTCATTATGATAGTTATAAAATCCATAGGTAGGTATGGGCCCAAAGTAGAGAATTCTCAAAAGTTTCTTAGCATATAGATTTCATTTTATTCTATTTAATATAAGGTTATTACATTTATTATAAGGAAAATTGAGGCTATTATTTAAAAAGCAATTAGCATAGGGCTTGACATAGGCCATTTGCTCAGTAATTGGATCTAAATATACTCTTCTTTGAAAAAGTGTAGAAAATGAGACAAATTTTAAGGATTACATATGTTTTAGTGTGTATATCAGTAATTATTCCTATATTTTGGTAAGAATGTAACCAGATAGAAAAGTTTGGGGAGATAGTTTGACTTTATATTGTAATAGTGAATATCAGCAGTTCTATTCCTATAATATATACCCTAGAGAAATAAATTTTTGTAGACTTGTGAAAGGAGATACATAAAGAAGTTCATAGCTGTATTGCTCACAGCAAAAATGTGTAAACAATATTAATAACAATTAATTGGATTTTACCATATAAATTGTGATACAATCTTAGAGTGGAATTCTTTCTATCTGTGGAAAAATGAACGAACCTTAGCTACGCGTTTTAAAACATGGATCTATTTTTAAAATAATGTTAAATAAAAAATTAGTCTTAGAAACATACACAGTATAATTCATTTTTATAGAATCCTGTTCTTTAGAAACGTATCTGATAACATAAATGTAATTACGTTTTATTATATAAGCTTTATATATTATATATGGTACACATTATATAATCATGTCAGGTTTCCCAAACCATCCCCATGTTCAATGATTTGCTGGTCAGATTAGATCTCACAAGACTTAGCATATACTTGTGCTTATGAGTATGATTTATTAAGACAAAAGAGTACAATACAAAATAAAGAAAGGGAAAAAACACGGGGTAAAGTCTGGATGAAGCTAGCCTTCCAGGGAACTTCTCCCAGTGGAGTCATTCAGGGAACTCTTTGTTCCCCTAGCAGTGAATTATGACATTATTTATGTTTTCTGCCAGGGAAGTTTATTGGCCACTCAGGACCCAGAATATTGGGCTGGTCACATAGGCTGTCTCTGTTTGGCATGTACCCAGATTCCAAACTTTCAAAAGGAAATCTGGTGTTCAGAGTATTATTTGTACACAATTTAAGCATAGTAAAGTACTCTTATTATTTGTAGAAATGATGAGAATTCTCTTAAAATTCAAGTTCTAGGTGGCAGTCAAAGGCCCACCCAGTAAGCAGATTTTTGAAAGGATAGTTGTCAGGCCTATAAAA
>NW_026000142.1:23361545-23425725 GCF_001458135.2 Marmota marmota marmota | reverse complement strand
TATATATATATATATATATATTTGTATCAGGGATTGAACCCAGGGGTATTTTACCACTGAGCCATATCCCCAGCCTGTTTTTTGTTTTGAGACAGGAACTTGCTAAGCTGCTGAGGCTGGCTTTGAACTTGTGATCCTCCTGCCTCAGGCTCCCCAGTAATAGCATGAGTCACCTGCCCAGCCAGTCCTATTAAGTCTTTTACACAAAATATTATTATGTTAATAAAATGAACAGCTTGGGTTGGGGTTGTGACTCAGTGTTAGAGCACTTGCCTCACACATATGAGGCACTTGGTTTGATCCTCAGCACCACATAAAATCAAATAAATAAAATAAAGGTGCTACTATACTGTTTATAACCAGTATATTATTTTTATAATAAAATTTCTGAGAGAATGAAGGAATGGTAAACCACTAAGGAGAGTAGTTATTTGGGGATAGTAAATTTGTAATTTTAGTGATATTAGAAATACTCAATTTAATTTAGATTTTGGATTCACTAGTATTTCTTTTTATGCTTCATAACTTTTGTTACATACATTTTAATATGTCAAGTATTACATGATGCAAAACTTTTAAAGCAAAAAGGAAAACTTGGCTATCTACCTCTTGTTTTTCTAAGAGTCCCAAGTTTTTATCCCTCTTCCTTTTGAATAATACCTTTAAGATGGTCTTATTTTACTGTTGAGTGTCTGCAATATAAAAGCAATGCCTTCTTCCCTCTCCCTGAAAGGAGTGGAAGATGGCAGTTTCATTTATGAGAAGCCATGAAAAAGGAGTATGAAGCTGACTGAACTTTTATTGTGATTAGATTATGATTTGGGTGCTTAGGGAGATGATGCCTGGTGTAGGGAGGGCAGAAAGGAAAGAGAGGTAGAACAAACAGTCCAGGAGAAACCTGGAATAAATTCTCAGGTACAAGGAGGGATTCAGGGCAGGGTTTTGGATCACGATTTTCAGAAAAGGATATTTGTTTCTAGCTTGGTAAGAGCCAGAAGTCAACAATAAATTGAGAAGCTTGTAAACACAGTTTGTGATTGAGCATCATTGGGCAGATGCTATTCCTATAGCTAATATCAGCTTGTTTTGATGTATTGCCAGAATTTCTGTTTCAGGGAAAGGAACAGCTGTGTTCAGAATAAACACTGAATAAAAAGGTTTTCTGACAAGAAAGTAGAATGTATAGGAAGAGTTAACACTGTTGAAGCAAAAATTAATTCTTTTGACTGGTATATCATTAGGTTTTAGTCTACATTTACTCATATTTTCAGCTAATATTCTCAATGTTTGTTTACCTTGAGTTTATAGTCAATGGCAATGCCCCATGTATTGGTGAAGAGACCTGGGGCTTTGGAGAGGGACAGTTCTTGGATTTGGATCCTAGTAGTGTGGCATTGGGTGAATAATACTTTATGTCTCAGGGTTTTCTTCATATAAAAGGAGGGGGTAATGGTATTCTCTAAGCAAACTTAGTGAAGAAAGGAAACAGAATATGGACAGCTTATTTCCATGCTTATGTAAAACTGAATTCACAAAAGAAAACAGGGCCTTTCTTGATTGAAGGTGTATTTTTACTATGAACTTTTAATATACTAGGCTATGTTATAATTCTTGAAAGGGCCTGTTTGGGGACTCTGTACCTATTCAGATTACCAGATTATAGTGCTCTTTAAGTTCCTTTAGCCACATTAACAGCTTTTGGCTGCCCTTATATAACCTTTTGTCCTCTGTAGTAGTTAGTCCTTAGTATCTGTCTGCTACCCCATTTTTAATTTTTCTAGTTTTAGGTTCCTATAGGCTACAAAATCAGATTGTCAGATTTATCAAAAAATGAATCTAAAGGATAAATGGGTTTTGTGGAATCTGAAGGAGTTACTATGAATAAAATACACCAATTAGATTATTTTGGGTGATTTGGAGTCTTTTTTGTTTCGAACTTTTTCATGATTTGCAGAGTTTTTAAAAATTATTTTAGTCAATGTATACATAAGGTTTTATTATACAAGCAACTATTGATGGCAAAAGTTAAAAGTAGTGTTTGAAAAACTATATAAGGAAAGATGTGTTAACTCTCTAATCAGATGTTAAGGATATTTTTTATCCTGTTTTTTTAGAATTTGGATAATCCAAATTGAACTAAAACCATGTTAATAAAATTTCTTAAATTTTCTAGCTATGACTTCACACCTATGGATTCTTCTGCAGTTTATGTGTTAAGTAGTATGGCTCGTCAGCGTCGTGCATCTTTGTCTTGTGGAGGACCTGGTGGTCAAGACTTTGCAGGATCTGGATTCAGTAAAAACTGTGGCTCACCTGGATCATCACAGCTCTCTTCCAATTCTTTGTATGCTAAAGCTGTCAAAAACCACAGCTCAGGGACTGTGAGTGCCACTTCTCCTAATAAGTGCAAAAGACCAATGAATGCCTTCATGCTTTTTGCCAAAAAATACAGAGTTGAATATACTCAGATGTATCCAGGGAAAGATAACAGGTAAACATAGTAATAATTCTGATTATAATTATTAATATTTCAGAACACTTCACGGTAACTGGGATATTACGTAAATTTTATTTTTCAATAGCTTTATTTGAATTCTTCCTATTAGGTTGACCTTAAAGTAAGTTTAAGTGGAATATTTTGGGTCAGGTTTTACTTTACAATAAATGGACCGATAATACATTGGGCTCTTTCAGTGGCAAGGATCTACCTTTTAAAATAAGAATATCATTTACCTGGTAGATTGTATCTTTATCGAAGAAATCTAGCACTATCTTGTGTCATATTTCAAGGATTTTATAATTGAGTCTTAATATGGAATGTGCAACCATTGGCAATTTGTCTAAGCTGCCAGATTTGTCAAAAGACTGACTTTTGAGTCGTCTTTAGTAGAGCCCAGAAATAAAAATGAACTCAAATCTTGCCTACTGTTTCCTGTAGCTTCATCTGAGTCCTTTGTCACTCTCAAACCAATCATATTCTCTCTTATGTTAAAGCTCTCTTCTTCCAGTCTTCCTATTTCTCTAATGATCAAAACAGCCATTTCATTTACCTTTGGTACCATAAGTTAAGTGATTAATCACACAATTCAGTTGTAAATTCAGATTTGAGTATTTTGAGATCTTAAGTAGTATTTACATTTTAGAAGAAAAGCTTCTCATCCTATATGCATCTTTGCATTAATACACAGTTTCCCTTACAAAATATTACAAGTAACATGAATAGCTTTGGCTTAGCATCTGGTTATTTCTTCACAATCTGTAGGATAGAATTATTGAGTAAAGCATTCTAAGGGCCTTTTCAGTGCAGTTTTTGAACTCTTGGGTGTGTCATTTGTGTGACTTTGGACATTAAAGTTCTAGTCTTCCATTTCTTCATCAGTTTAAAAAAAAAGTGGGTTTAACTATAGTGCTTTTTAAAAATTCAGATTGGAAATCTTTTCTCTGGTGAGTAATATGTAATATTGAAATACACTTAAAATTTTAAAGACCTTGTAAGAATAACTTTTAACTTTATTGTTTTTTTAAGTAATTTTTTATCTGAGAAACCATCCATAGAGTGTTAGTAACAGGTGCAAGGCTGCATTCTTGTTGCACATATCTGGTACTAATTGTTAGTGTCCTTTGACATGTAGCTACTAGATTCTTGTGCCTATACCACATTAATCAGTCTTATCCCCTAACACCCCTGAGTATCAGCAGGGATGCTTTCTAAATTTATTTATAATTCTGGATAAATGAACTGTTTTGATTAAGAGCATAAATCTCATTTTTACTTATATATATATATATATTTTTTTTTTTTTCTTCTGTTTTTTAGGGGCTGTGTATCAGATTATTCCCTTTATTGCTCATAGATTTTTCTTTGCATTTTAGCATTGCTTCCATGTGATTTATTAATCATCATCTAACATCAAAGGATATCAGAGGTTATCTATCTTTAAATTGAAGGGGGAAAATCTCATATTTGTGAACTTATGGGCTAGGGATGTAGCTCAGTGATAGAGTGCTTGCCTAGCATGTTTGAGGTCTGCAGTCAATCTCGAGTATCATGCACACAGAAAAAAGGATTATTTTTCCCTTTCTCCAATAGAGAGATGTTCTAAGTCAGTGAATAAAGAGATTCTCATTTGGCAAACTGAGGGAGTGGACATGAAAATAGATAGTTCAGAGAGAGAGATAGTTTATTTTAAGTTGGTATAAACATCAACCTAGATGAAAAATTCACTACAAAACTGAATATTTAGACAGTGTGTTTATTTTATAATTATAAAGAAAGGGAATACAGGGGCTGGGGTTGTGGCTCAGTGGCAGAGCACTTGCCTCACACACGTGAGGCATTGGATTCGATCCTCAGCACCACATAAAAATAAGTAAATATAATAAAGACATTTTAAAAAAAGAGAGAATATAGATAATGACTATTATCTATGGTGTTTTAACTTAAGGAGTAAATTGTTTCCCAAGTATTACATAACCACCCCATTCAAAAACATCTCATATATTTTGTAAAATTGAGATAAGGGTGTGTATGTGAATAGTTTTTACTGGTTTAAGTGGCAAATAAATCAACTGTTACATGGTACCCATGTCCATTAAAACTATTAAAATTTTTTTTTAATAAAAGAAGATAGTGCAAGGTTTAACCACCTTGACATAGTTGACAAAAGACAAATATACTTACTATGTATTTCTTTGTGAGAATCCGTGGGTTACAATCTTCTAAAGCATAGATGGCAGTCTACCTTCCTTATCAGTATAAAATCACTGGTTTGTACTTGTGTAGTCATTCCAAGGTTTTCTGTCTTGTGTGAGTGTCATGGAATGGTTAGGCACTCTTAAAAAAGAAGAAGAGTTATGTCTGTGTGACCTGGGGTGAGACTATTTTAATAGGCTTGGTAGCAGAGTGACAAGTATGAATAGGAAAATAGTTACAAATTTCTATCACGATACATCCTATTAATTTGACTTCTTAACCTTTTGATTTTAATTCAGTTTAAATGATAAGAACATCATAAGATAAACATTAAGGCAAGCATAGTTAATCACTATGGTTGCATGGATAAAAAATGACATTGATCATAACTGATATGTTAGAAGTACAACCAGTTTTTAATACAAGTTGAATACTTTATACTGATACTGCATACTGTCTGCTTTTATGTCTTAAACATCTTTTAAAAGCTGGTATACCAGGATAGATCCAGTGGTAATTGATCCTTTTTAAAATACCTGATTTCTGGCCCTTTTAGATGTCTTTCTGCAATTGAGAATATTGGCATGATTCCAAGGAGGCTTTAAATGTCAAGATTATGATAAATGGACCATATGACTTGGGAGTTTGCTGGAAATGACTGACAGCCTTGACCTTTTCCCTTCTTTATGTTGGACAAGATTTTTATCTTTAACTATAATTCTGCCTCAAGTAGCAGCACTTGATGTGAATTTCGTGAAAAATTCTTGTCTTCAACATTGTGTAAATATTTATTTTACAGAGCCATAAGTGTGATCCTTGGTGACAGGTGGAAGAAAATGAAGAATGAAGAGAGAAGGATGTATACATTAGAAGCAAAGGCTTTGGCTGAAGAACAAAAACGTTTAAATCCTGATTGTTGGAAAAGGAAAAGAACCAATTCAGTACGTTTCAGCAAGTAGTTGTTTAAAATGATCTTGACTTATCCCCATAGTTGTGCTGCAGTGATGGAGCAGTTGTTACAACCTTTCAAGGTTGTATTGATGCTATTTCTTAGCATTTTTATACTTTATAATCTAATAATATTTTCATATCATATGAGGAAACACTTTCTGTGCATTCACTCCCTTAGTATGCAAATAGAAATCCGAAGCTAATTTATAATGAATGTTTGTCTTAAATGTTGAGTTGGAAAGATAGTTTTTATTTCTAGCTGGGTTGAAAGATGAGCATTATTAACCTATTAATACCACAGTAGAAATTTTGTCTAATTTTGGTGGCAGGTCTCACCAGCCTTTCTGTCCTCAATTGGTGAGAAACTAATGAGGATGCTGGTGTGGGTGTATGTTTACTGACATCCAGGGGTCACTTCTGCCATAGGCACAGAATTTTTAGATTAAAAACCTCAAAAGAAGATATAGGCCCAGAAATGGTGGTAAACAATTTTGTATCATGATAATGCTGTCTCAGATAGACTTGTTTCTTAGAACTTTTCTATTACTAGACTAGCATTTTTTATGTTTACTGTTTTTAGATCAATTACAAGAAAATGTCACACGATAGGGCAGATTGGGCTCTTCACTAAAAAAGGGAAGAGAGGTCAGTAGTTAACAGGAGGGCTGGTTAAAAGGACATTTTAAATTCATTCTATATATTTATGCCTATTTCTATAGTAACATGCAGGTCACATCTGCATAAAGTTTTAAAGTAATAGGTGAGAAGGTGGCTGAACTTGATTTTGGAAGTTAAACTTCATTAGTTTAGAATTTCATGTGGTAGGACTTGACCTGTATCTCTTTTATGTTTGCCCTAATCCATCTCATCTTTTATAAAAAGTATTAACAAAATTTAAAATGATCTTTGAGAAAGCAATCTTTTTTAAATAGTAAATTTATAAACATTATCTTACACATCTGAGCTTTCATATATAGAATTATTATGTATTGATTTTTAAACATTCACTGAGTTTAATTTTATTTCCACAGGGCTCACAACAACATTAAACCAGGATGCTTATGTTCTTAAGTCTATAGTTGCATAAACATTGACTCTTTGATGGAAAGACTTAAGAAGATCCAGGTCTCACCATTTGTCCCGAATTCGTGTGACCATAAGATACTGATAGCATTGAGTCTTGAAATGATTTAATAATATGAGTGAGGATTTGCTTTCTCCATTAGAGCATTAAGTATGCTAAAACTATCAACATTGTAAACCAAATTGCCTTATTTTCCTTCCAAACTTCATATATGTCTATCAGGTAATATAGGCTTGAAAATTGATATCCTGTGGTGCTAAAGTATAGTAGAAAGAGAGGAGAAGTGTATACTTGTTTTATTTTAAATCGTATCAAAGGGGAATTTAAAAATATGTAACTGCTGTCTATACATTGGCTCCTTACTGCTTATTAATCTGTATTGTAAACAAGATGAAATGAAGCAGAAGCTGGGGTTGGCCTTTCTGTGAGCACCCACCATGTGGCCCAGCATCTGTGCCAAACAGGCGCTCTTAGTCTGGCCAGTGCCAAGAGACTGTGTAACATGTGGAAGGTGGATGGTGTGGCTGTCCCAGCAAAAAATGCCACCTGCTGCAGTTACCACAGGCATGCTGAGTTCATGCAGCAGGTGGCAGCACTAATCCATTATTGCAGTGGAGACCTAGCCTGGGCCAAGGTAAAGTTAGTTAATAGCATTGGGATATAGTCACTGTAATGGTGCTATTAACAGTCCGACACCATTGTATTTTTAAACTTTGTGTTCTATATCTCCTCAGCCACGTATCTTAAATATATTTTGTCATCATATCTTTATGGTGGGGGCAGACTTTGCACTTATTGCAGTGCAACACTTGCACTTTACTTTTCCTCCAACTGTCTAAAATTAGAGCAAATACATTGGCAATACAGCTGCTTTTGCTCTGAGCTACAATCATGGCTTTTCATGTTACTTACCAAGTGGTGTTTCTGGTTAGGAATCACAACTGTAAAATTGATTTCAGTTCATTTACACTTCTTCATGGTGTTGCCCCTCAATTTTGCACACTATATTCTTGTATATTATTTCAAATAAAATGAAAAAAGTTTATCTCTGACTTCTGATTGATCTGGACTAAATTTTATATATGAATTGTCAAAATGATCAGGAGATGGAAAACAGACTTTATTAATTATGAGGGTATTGACGCATTTTTAAAATTAATGGGGCAAGAGCAATAGACAAATAAGGACTTTATAGAGACTCTGGTAGAAGAAAATTTATTTTTAACTTGTCATCTTTGTTACAAGGTTGAACCACCAATGTCTGCTTTTAATAAAATGACAAAGTATAAAGAAAACCTTGCTTTATTATAGTTTGACATTTAGAGAACATTTAGTGGTGTGGTATGTCTGAGCTTTGGGATGTGCCACTGGTTAACAAACTGCTGCACGTTACAATCTCTTTAGGGACATGCTTTTAGAAATATTGATGCCTAGTTTCCACCACTCCAAAATGTATCAACTAGGGTGAAACTTAGGCCTCATGATTTAAAAAATTTCTCTGATGATGTGAATATGCAGTCCTATTTGGGAACCACTGGCCTACACACTTAATGCAGAAGCAGGCAGGTTGGGGGAAGCAGAGTACCTAGTATTATCACTTGATCATATCCCTGTTTTTAAAGACTGTAACCATAGGGGAATGTGATGGAAAAGAAACTTCAGCTAGTTTATTACAAAAATCTGAAATCAGGAGGAAAAAAAGTTGGATTATTTCTGGAAAAATCAGGTCCATGAGGTTGTGCTGAAGATCCTAATTTGACATCTAAAGTCAAAATGTTAAAGAGAAATGGGACAAGATCATTTACAATCTTCAACAATATTGCATAGTAACTGCATATTTTGGGTTAGTGCAGTATGTAGATTAACGAAGGTTTCACATTATTATTGAGCAGACATAGCTTTCTGAAGCAGCTGAACCATTATGGGATACACTGGTGCAAATTCTTTGCCTTCTCTACTTCTCACTGATTGAACATAAGCTTCCAGGGCTCCCCTGAAACCAAATTGAAAACAGTATCATAACATTACCCACATTAAACAGTTTGGGGGGTAAATAGTATTTTTAAAAAGATAGAAATAAATCCATTTCTGGAACTGCTATACCACACAGGAAGTAACTCACAGCCTCAAACATTTAATGATAGTGTTACTATGATAACTACAAAGTAAAATGCAAAACTGCAAACTTTGTCAATCTGCATTTTATGTAGTGATCTAGTCATAGGCTCTCTGGCTTCTAAATATGTGTTGTTTCCCTTCCCCCTGCTTCCCTACTGAAGACACCTCTGAAGGCTACACATAGTTTGTGTGTATTCACAGAACGAAGGAGATGACACCTTGGAAAGACATGGTTAGGAGTGCTGGGGGTGGGGTCCTTTGGCATGTATGGTAACCACTAGTAGGTACATGATATTCACAATATTTTATGGACTACACACAATCCACAACTAGAAAGTTATAGGACTCTTTTTTTAAGTTACGTGATGAGAAGCAGTCTGAATTTAGTCAAGGGTACGTGGTTCCACGTAAATTCATGATGGTATTTTTTCATGAATTATATCAGGGTCAGCAAATGCCTGTAGGCAAAATGTCACTCTGTGCTCGTTCTGTCTATGGTTTAGGGCTGCTTTTACATCACCATGGCCAAGTTAATGGTTCAGGAAGAGATTATAGAGCCTCCAAAATCTAAAATGTGTCTGACCCTTTTTGGAAAACTTGCCATTCCCAGAACTACATCATCTGGTTAAGCGGAAGCTAAAAAGAATGGTTCTAAGATTGTTCATTTTGGCCTCTTAAGTGCAAGGTATACAAATCAATTTTTGTGACACTGTTTTCTTCAAAATTTCACACTTTGAGGTAGAACATTTCTATAAAGATGTTAATTCCATTATAGCTCACATATTCAGTCTCAAGTCCCATTTAATATATAACTCTTAACTGGTTTTTCTTTTTTTTTTTTCTCCCAAAACACTGAAATCATTCAATCTGCAGTGTCTTCTACCATCAATCACCTTCATACAGCAATAATTCTCATATCTCTTTCTTCCAGCCCTGACCACCCTCCTGATTTCTGTTTACTGTCTTTTGGACATCGTTAACACATCTGCTTCCAGGTATCCCTCAAACCTAACCCTAACCCTAACCTACCAAACACTTAGGGCAGTGTTCTGCCTGCCTTCCCTTGTTGTAACAGAGGACACCAGCATCTTAAGGTTTCTATCAGTTCTCTTTCACTCCTATAAATTCACCTCACATATTTACACATAGAGTCCTTGATCTTCACTTTGCTTATTTGAACCCCTGCTGTCTTGTGTCCTGAAGAATGCTGTCACCTCTTGGGTGGTCATCCTGGTGCTGGCTTTCCCCCTCCTGGACAGTCTTCCCTACATTACAACAAGAGCTCTCCTCCTGAAGCGTAATAACATTTGCTAAGCCTGAGACACTATAGCACAGTGCCCGACTCATATACAGCTGAGTGAGTACCAGCTTTTTCATAGACCTCCACCCAGCCCTTTTCCACGCAATTGCTGGCTTCCTGACAGTTTGATGTGGCCTAAAAAGACCTCACATCACTTGGTATTTTTCTTTTTTATTACCAAATAATGTGCAATGCAGCTAAACTGCACTTGTGATTATTAGTCTGAACCCTTATCCACCCAGAGAGAGACCAAGGGTATTTGTTCATACATTGCTGAAAATGAAATATTTCCCTATTAGGTTAGCAGCTGGGAAAGGGCCTGTTCATCTTTGACCATTAAGGATAATCTCTTAGGCCTTTGTGCATTATCCTTATCCTTGCAATGTCCTTCCTTGTTTTCATCATTGCAGAGCTCTTTTTCTCTTAAACTCAGCTTCAAATGCTCCCTTTTAGTAGAGTCTCTCCTAACTCCTAGAAGCACAAAAGAATGGAAATCATCTTAGAGTCACATAAATTTGTGGAAAGATCTGACTTCTGTATCAACAGCCTTGACTCTGCAGGACTCAGCATTTTGGGATTCCTGAAGGCTGGATCCATGCTCTGTTCAGGGCATGAGTCCTTTAAATCAATATGTGGAGGAATGGGCAGGCCTCTGAAACCAGCTGCTTGAATAAGATGTAATGTCATTACTTGGCTCACATGCTTAAGCCTGAGTCTCACTAATACATAATTCTTAACTGGTCATATACATGGAATTTAATGCTCTTAGAGCACAATGTTTTGTGAGATGCTTCAGTTCATGTCAAAGCCAACCATTAATGGAGCTATTTCTCTGAAAAAACCTGTTACTTTTAATACTTTGCTAGTTGCTATGCTGTTCTGGGCAACTGCCTCTATTCCACAAGTGAAGTCCTGAAGACTCATATATAATAGAGACACCCCCAAGGACTAAATTATCTTTGAGAAATGGTATATATGTGTACGTATATATCGATCTAAGAAATAAGTGTGTTGAAATTCATAGAAACTGCCAGAGTGAATGAATTATATCTATTCTGTTTAATACACAAAAATCAACTTGGCAGTTTCATTTGCATTTAAAAGAATAAGACATTATATAAATTACATAATATGTAAAATTCAGCAGCTCAGAAATTAGTTATTTTTTATTTTATATTCATCAAAAACACCATCAGAACTACAGGGAGAAAAACAGATGAAGCTGCCCTCCCACATAAAATCAGAGCAAGATTTTCAAGCACTTATTAAATTACTTCATTTGCTTCAGCAAAACATTAGCTTTCTTGGAAGTCAGGCCAAGAATTATGTAATAGTTTCAACTCTGGTTTGTAACCAAAATAAGATGATTACTGAAGTTATCCTTAATGGGAAAAAACAAAACACAAATTATTACTAGAGGAATGGCTTGTGAAACATGGCAACACTGCTCAATGTGACATACACAAACCCTGTAGAGGTTTTCATAGAAAATAAAGTTGATCTTTGTCAGGCATTAAACATTCAGTGTGATTAGTACTGACGTACATACATGATTTAAGGATATACCAAGTGTCTAAAAAGGCAGTTTAAACCCCAGGCTTTTTCCTTGGGTTCCAACTCAGGCACAGTTCCCAGAATTTGAATACAGTGACATAACAATACAAGAAGGGGAGACCAAACTTCACCGACCCTCAACAGGGATTTGGGAATTTTGCAAAAATACTTATTATGGCTCCTAGCCCATGATAAGAGGGTAAAGGGCAAGCAGTCCAATGCATGTGGTATCAAGCATTTTCTGATAACTGTATAGATAAAGTACCATTATGTTAATAAAGTCTGAACAATTCTGACCTCAGTGTTCTCAGAGAGGACTGGAGTAAGAAGGACTGCTGCTGCACTACCAATACTAAAAGTAAATGGAGGGCTGGGGTTGTAGCTCAGTGTTAGAGAGCTTGCCCAGCACATATGAGGCATGGGGTTTGATCCTCAGCACCACATAAAAATAAATAAAGGTATTCTGTCTATTTACAAGTAAAAAAAAAATTACAAAAAAGTAGATGGGTTTGAGGCCAGTTCTGATTCTGCAGATCCTGAGAAATGTTTTCATCAAAACCTCCTACTGCATCTTTACTAAAACACATTCTACACAGGCAAACTCACGGGTATGAGTGAGGCAGTCATCTCTGAACTGGGAGCACACACATCTGCAGCACCTGCCTGGTGGGTCTGAGTAGGTGCAATTCTGCCCCACTTACCCCACCTGGCCTCATGAGTCAGTGATTACTCTGACTTTAGAAATAACTTGACTATTATTCATTCAAAATTCAGAAAAACATTTGGTGTCAAAAGGAAACAAAGGCAGGAGAGTTCACTATTTGCCATTTATTCGGCAGCAGTACTTATACTCGTCTCATTTTGCCCTACTTTATGACAAGTAACAGATTATGCTAGGAGAAACAGAATAAATATACAACAAGGTTTACCCCAGAAGCTAAAATGAATGTGCTGACATTTAAAGGGCAATTGTCACCCTGGGTTTATCTACAGGGGAAAGAAATTCACCCAGTGATGCTTTGGTATGCAGGAATGAAATTAGTTTTGTGGTAATACATTAAAAAGCATATTGTCTGAAATAAAGGTCCTTTTCTTGCCAACAATCTAGGTTACAAGAGTGCAGTTTTTCTGAATCCCCCAGGGAAGGCTAAATTTTCTGCTCAGGGCAAGAAGGTTCTGGTATCAGTCAACTGTAGAAGCCTGGTTAGTCCTTATTTAAAAGGCATGACAGTATTTCTGAGCATGATTTTCAGTTGCTAAAAATAGGCTTAGCAACAGCATTGCTGATGAAATCACTCAGGAACATTTTTAAAGAGAAGCAAAAGAAAACAGATTTGTGATGTACCCACAGCAGGACAACTGTTGTAGATGAACTCATTCCAACTTGTTAAGAAGACAAAATGAGCCCTGCTCAATTCACTGAATTCTTTTCTATTATCAGGTGTGTTGCAGCTGAGTGAATCACTGGGACAAGGAAAAAATTCACAGAGACCCTGCAAATGCCTGAGTTAGGCTAGACCCAGACTCCCTCACACACCCAAAGCCTTTTCAGAGGGCAGTTGAAACAAGTCATGGGAACTTATGGGAAGCTCCTCTTGCAACCTTTCCCACTGCTCACAGCTGAGTTCAGAAGGGCAAGAAAGAAGGGCAGGGGTCTGGGCTAATCAACTTTGCTTACATAGTAGCCACAGTCCTGGACACCATATCCGAGGGCTCAGTGCCACTGTCGGAAGCTGATGAGCTGATGTTTCTGAATGATCACTTATAGCTTCCTTAGTGGAGTCTTTCACTTGGTAACTGGAATGTTTCGCTGTGGCAGTGGGTGATAGTCTGGGCTGCACAATGGACCTGTCTGATGAGCTCTTAAGAGATCCCGAGGCCCAGAGCAATCAGAAAGATGAAAGAAATCAAAGGGATATGTATAGGGAAAGAATAACTTAAATTAGCACTATTTGCTGACAATATGATTCTATACCTAGAAGACCCAAAAAACTCCACCAGAAAACTTCTAGAACTAGTAAATGAATTCAGCAAAGTAGCAGGATATAAAATCAACACCCATAAATCAAAGGCATTTCTGTATATCAGTGACAAAGCCTCTGAGAAGGAAATGAGGAAAACTACACCATTTCACAATAACCTCAAAAAAAAAAAGATACTTGGGAACCAACTTAGCGAAAGAGGTGAAAAACCTATACAATGAAAACTATAGAACCCTATAGAAAGAAATCAAAGATGACCTTGGATAGACAAAATTAATATCAAAATGACCATACTACCAAAAGCACTATAAGATTTAATGCAATTCTGATCAAAATCCCAATGGCATTCCTCATAGAAAGAGAAAAAATAATCATGAAATTTATCTGGAAAAATAAGAGACCCAGAATAGCTAAAGCAATCCTTAAGAGGAAGAGTGAAGCAGGTGGCATCGCTATACCAGACCTTAAACTATACTACAGAGCAATAGTAACAAAAACAGCATGGTATTGGCACGAAAACAGATTGGTAGACCAATGGTACAGAATAGAGGACACAGAGACTAATCCACAAAATTACAATTATCTTGTATTAGACAAAAGTGCCAAAAACATGCACTGGAGAAAAGATAGCATCTTTAACAAATGGTGCTGGGAAAACTGGAAATTCATATGCAACAAAATGAAATTAAACCTTTATCTCTCACCAGGCACAAAATTCAACTCAAAACGGACCAAGAACCTAGGAATTAAACCAGAGACTCTCCGTCTAATAGAAGAAAAAGTAGGCCCTAATCTTCATCACGTGGGATTAGGCCTCGACTTCCTTAATAAGACTCCTATAGTGCAAGAATTAAAACCAAGAATCAATAAATGGGATTCAAACTAAAAAGTTTCTTCTCAGTAAAAGAAATAATCTATGAGGTGAATAGAGAGCCTACATCTTGGGAGCAAATTCTTACCCCTTACACATCAGATAGAGCACTAATCTCTAGGGTATATAAAGAACTCATTTGACCCAGCTATCCCTCTCCTCAGATTATACCCAAAGGACTTAAAAACAGTATACTTATAGGGACACAGCCACATCAATGTCTATAGCAGCACAATTCACAATAGCTAAACTATGGAACCAACCTAGATGCCCTTCAATAGATGAATGGATAAAAAAAAAAGTGGCATATATACACAATGGAATTTTACTTAGCAATAAAAGAGAATAAAATCATGGCATTTGCAGGTAAATGGATGGTGCTGGAGAAGATAATGTTAAGTGAAGTTAGCCATTATCCTCCAAAACAAATGCTGAATGTTTTCTCTGATATAAGGAGGCTAACTCATAGTGGGGTAGGGAGGGGGAACATGGGAGGAATAAATGAATTCTAGATAGGGAAGAAGGGAGGGAGGGACAGGGAGGAGGCAGGGGATTAGCAAGGATGGTGGAATGTGATGGACTCATTATCCAAATGTATGAAGACACGAACTGGGTATCAACCTATTTTATATACAAACAGAGATATGAAAAATTGTGGTATATATGTGTAATAAGAATTGTAATGCAAAAAACAAAGTACATGTATAAAGACATGAATTGGTATGAACATACTTTATATACAAAGATACGAAAAATTGTGCTCTATATGTTAATAAGAATTGTAATGCATTCCGCTGTCCTGTATTTAAAAAAATAAAATCAATTAAACAAACAAACAAAAACAGAGATCCTGAGGCCATAGCACCAGCAATTCTGAGGCAGTCAAGGGTGTAGCCTAGGCAGTAGGACTTTTCAAAGCTTTGTAAATGCTTCTCAGCAAACAGGGCTGAGAATCACCTTAGCACCATGAGCCCCATTCTGGCTGTAGGATACTCAGCTCATCACCCACACTGTGGCTTAAACACAGGTTAACTGGCATGGCCCTAGACCCTAGACAGAGATGAGAATGGCTTCAAGAACCCTTTGACAGAGACAACTGACTGGATTGGAGGACAAAGGTGATGGAGAAGTCAAATGATGATTTAAAGGTTTTCTAGTTTGGTTGGTTAGGTGATGGTGACCTCCCAACCAAGACAGGAAATATGGTAGAACAAGGTTCGTAAGAAAAGATCAGTTTGGAACACTTTGGTGCCGAGATTTCTTTGGGGCATTCAAGTGGTGACATGACAGCAAGTTTACCTACCTGAGGGCCTGTGCAATCAAGTAAGTCACATATCAGATGCCATGAAGTACAGAAGAGGCCACAACAGGCATAGGTCTGGATGAACTCATCCGGGAACCAACATTTGGAAAGAATGAGTCAAAAAAGAGCCAAGAACAAAATATGGGAAGTGATATTATTCAAAGAATGGATGGAAGGAGAGAATTCAGCAAATGAGGTAGAAGAGGAAAATGGCAGAGATGTTATAACAGAAACAGATGAACATGTCCATGGGGTCATGGAGGCTCCAAGAGGAAAGGGCCACATCTCAGTTTAGGAATGAAGATTTCTGATGAGTAGGAGGTCTTTGATGACTTGGCGAGGGCAATTTCAGAAAAAAGTATTGTTGGAAGAAGGATAACAGTTAAAGCATCCCAACCTCGGCACAACTGAAGTATACAGTATGTGTGTTTGAACATGTGCACATGCTGTCACACACACGCATGCACAGTGAACTCAAGGGGCACTATGGGAGGACACATAGAATCTAAATAGTTAAGTTGTCCTTGTCTCCTTCTAACAACTATTTCATATCTGGGTAGTGTTTAAAGTTCATTCACATTTGTGCTTCACCAATTCAATAGCTGCAACACATGAAAATAACACAGAAAATGTGGAGTTAAGCCAAAGAGTGCAGGTTGGTTTTTAGAGCTGGAAGCGCATAGTGCCATTCCTGCATAGGGTATGGAATGGCACAAAATAGGATGCAAAGGACTGAAAGTATTAGATATTGAGGGCAAAATTACCATACCCAAAGGTTCACAGCTGGGCGCTCTAGTATGAGTGGTCTATGCAATGAGGTGGCCTGCCTTAAGAAGGTGCAATCCTGTGTCCATGTCTATCTAGGCACTGCCCTTCATCCCTACTGTGTCCCCCACCTACCTTGGGCTTCTATCCCAAGTGGGTACCCTAAAACACAGGGCTTTACCTGATGAGGAGAAGCCTGTCCTTTTCAGATGGATGGTCATCCAGCCACTGGGAGAAGCGTGCATGGGACCATTCTGCCCTCTGCAGGGTCAAAACACAATTAGAGAAGAGTATGAATACATTCTTCAACAAATGGTGGTAAATGCCGGTTCAAAAATCACTCTTAGGGGCTGGACTTATAGCTCAATGACAGTGTGCTTGCCTAGCATGTGTGAGGCACAGGGTTCAATCCTCAGCACCACATAAAGATAAATAAAGGTATTGTGTCCATCTATAACTTTAAAAAAAATCAAAAATTAAAACAATAAATAAATAAATAAATAAATAAATAAATAAAGCACTCTTGGGGATTTTCAAGGTGAAATTCCCTCACACACCTGCCTGACGGAAGCTTGTAAAAGGTGGCACAGGCTTTAGGCACCTTCCTAACTCCCGAGAGCCTTCAGAACTTCCCACTTGATGGTGGGAGAGCAAAGAAAATGGGGCCTCCATCCAATAAAGTTTATGAACATAAACTACTTGTGACATCATTATTTAAAGGGCTAATTCTGGATTCAATCGATAATTTTTTTAAAAAAAATATTTTCTAGTTTGTTAAGTTGCTCAATATTCACAAATTAACAGGGAAGACTCACAAGAGGGTTTTGGCTTTGCTGTATTACCTGGAAAGGAGATTTCAGCTCAGCAGGTGCTCTTGTGAACAAAAACTGAATAATGATGCTGAATGGAATAATGTCCCCCAGTGCAGGACTATTAGCTACATGTTCACTTGTCTGGAAGAGCAATGGTCTAGAAGACGAAAAGCCACAAGTTAATTCATGCCATTCCACATCAAAACAGGTAATGTGGTAGAAGAATCATCACACTTAAATATCAATATTCTTCCTAAACTGGCTATTGAAGGATGATTATCCAATTTTGTAATGCCCCATTCAACCCTAAGACCCACCACACATACACATGCACACGCTCTAGGGTGGCTGATACATCTTTCAAATCTTTCCTTCCTTGATTCTTGATTCCTTGATTAATGGATCTGAAGTAACTTCCAGTTGACTCAGCAAAATCCCCTCCTAAAGTTCATTTAATTAATAGGCTGAAATCAAATAAAGCACCAAATCAAGTCTTTAAATTATAACATTGTTTTTTAAATTTATATATGACCGCAGAATGCATTACAATTCTTATTACACATATAGAGCACAATTTTTCATATCTCTGGATGTATACAAAGTATATTCACCCCAATTCGTGATAACTAACATGTTCTTACCTTGGTCAACCCTTTCAGCTTTCATTTCCCATAGAATACTTCTTTGGACTATAATCCATTAAGTATACGTGTTTATTTCTACACATCTCAAAATGGTAACTATGTTTTGCATATACCAAGTTATTACCTTGCCAACCAACTGCAGCTCCTTTCTCATACACTATAGCTCTGGGTCTCACCATTATGATTTTATAGGAGAAGTGTGCAGCTGATCCACTGCAGTGATGCACACTACAGCCATGCAGCACTGAGGAGGGAGGATCACTTGAGCCCACCAGTTTGAGACCAGCCTGGGCAAAATAGTGATCTCCTGTCTCAAAGTATGAAAAATAAAATAACAAAAAAAGGCTATAAAGAATTATTTGAAACTGTTATTGTTCCCTCCCTGGCTTTGAGCTTTCTTGGACAAGAGCTAATAACTACAAGCTGAGCTTTGGAAGCTCAAAGTTGAAAAGTGAGCTGGCAGCAATATATCTTGATATTTCTTCCTTTTTTTACACTAATAAGGTTTATGTCAAGAGTGCTCTTAACAGTTGCTTCTCATTGGATCCAGAATATTATTAGGAAAAAATGTCTTTATGTTAACTATTCTGTAAGTACAATCTATCTCTGATAAGGATTTTTCTAATTTCAACTGCTTTATCAAATAACATCATTTCATCATTTATTCTCTTTAGTTACTGAGAAAATATTTCAGCTCACTTATACTGGCTCTCACCAGAAAGCCAGAATGATCCAAGTTCTATGGGAATGTGATCAAGGTCTTCCTGTGGTCACATCTGTCAAATCATTTCAGTGTTCCATGATGTGGAGCTTTGGGTCATCATCAAGCACCTAATTAGGTATGAAAAGTTACTGAGGGATTTTCAGTTTCAACCACAGGTATCCCTTTAAGTCCTTCTCTGTGTGGATGACACTGTCTTCATGTAGGGGAAAGATTCCATCATCATCATCAGTATCAGCGGCAGCAGAAATAGCTAACATACGTAGGTAGCACTTACAACATGTCAAACACAGATTAAAAGCTGTGTAGAGGGTTAGACAGAAAGCAAGATAGCAGAATAGGTCCCAGGATTCACTATGTTCCTCTCACAAAGTCCACCTAGCAACTATCCTCAGAAGAGAACACTTTTGTGAAAACCCCCAAACTCAGGAATAAGACTGATATACCCACGTGGATTACAGAACCATATATAAACTATGCTAGAAAGTTAAGAGGTACGGTTCTACTTTGAATGCCTCACTCCTCCCTGCCCTGGCACAGCACCATAGAAGATTTCCTGGCCCACAGTTTCTGGGCTGGAGAAGACCCAGAAGTAGACATCCAGCTTCCCCAGAATTCTGAGATGCTTTGCAGAAGCCTACTTCAATCTTGCCTCATAGGGAACAATGGGACAGGATTCCCTGGTGTCAAGTAGAAACAAAGAATGGTAGGGGAGGGCACACAGCAACCAGCATGCAGATCTGGAGCAGAAGTGGTGCCTGATGAGTGAAACCACTCCATGACAGTTTACTTACAAAGCTGAGCAAATTGCTCCTAGAATCCCATTGAAAAGTTCAAGCTGGCTTGAGTACGTAGGGAGCTGTAGTGGGACTGCCCAGCTTCAGAACTCACCTCAAGACCCCACCTACGCAGAGAGTGCATATCTATGCAGTATAGGGGCTAGACTTGTCTGAACTGGCTCCACCCAACCTCAGAGTCCACTCATTTAGGGCAATGATTCTGCTTAAACTCAGATCTCTGCCTACAGTCCTACTCAAGTGCGCACAATTCAAATAACAATACTGTCTAACCAGGAAATATACCCTGCAACTCTGCCAGATCAGAGGTGATTGCAGTACCCAGCCAATGGTTCTACCTAACTGCAGGGCCAAGCCATTGGTACTGCCAGACAACAGAGCCCAGCAGCAACTCTGCTTGTTCTCAGGGTCAGTATCAGCTGGCCCGCCCAGAATAACAGGCTGTACTAAATAGTAAAGTTCTACCTATGCCAAAAGAATAGCTATGAAAGCCAGAAGAGGTGGCTGTCTCTTCATGCAGATATCAGTTCAAGGATACAAGGGTTACTAAAAATCAGGGAATCATGATACAACCAAAAGAAACTAAGAAAGCTCTAATAAGGGATCCTAAAGAAATGGAAATAACTGACAAAGCATTCAGAACAATCTCGTTGAGGAAGTTCAGCAAACTCTAAGAATATATACATGAAAAATTAAATTAAATTTGGAAAACAATACATATACAAGATAAAATTTTGACAAAGAAAAAGAATAAAAAATTTAAAAACTAGATATGAAAAATACAATGACTAAGCTGAAAAATTCGACAGCTTCAATAGCAGGTATAATCAAGCATAAAATCAGAGCTTAAAGACAGAATATTTTAATTCCAGTTGGAGGAGCAAAAAGCAATAAGAAAGAAAAAGAATAAATAAAATTTTAGAGGAATTATAGACACTACCCAGAGAACTAAGATCTGCATAATTCAGTAAAAAAAGAAAGAAGAAGAAGAGGGAGGGGGAGGAGGAGGAGGAGGAGGAGGATGAGGGGGAAGGTAGTCAGAAATAATAAAGAAACGACAGTGCCAAATTTCCCAAATCTGGGAAAATATGTCAACATCTAAGTACAGAAAGCAAACAAATCTGCAATCAAATTCAACCCAAAGAAGAGTTTACAAAACCACATAACAAACTATTTAAAGACAAAAATTTTAGGGACTGTGGATGTGGCTCTGTGGTAGAGTGCTTGCCTAGTGTGCATGATCCCTGAATTCAATTCGGAGGGTGTGGGGGGTTTCTAGAAGCAGCAAGAGATAAGAAACATCACACACAAGAGGATCCCACCAGGACTATCGAAATATTTAACTTTCTCTTAAGAGCTGATATATATCTTCCTTTTTGATACTGACAGCTCAGTTTGTTTCTTTTTTATCTTTGGCTTTAGGAATTTTAAAGCCAAATTTGACACTTATGTTTCAATGAAGTTAGTTTTATGGTTTCAATATTCATGTTTTTCTTTCCTTTCTTCCAGTGTTTTCTTAATATAAACTACAAATGGAAAGAAAGGCAAGTAAGGAAAGAAGGGCAAAAAGGGAAAGAGGACAAAAGACAGGGAGAGAGGAACAAGCTGGACACATATGCATGGAACATGCCCTGTCTAGCAGCCTGGCACATACAGAAGCTGTCTCATAAAAACATCTGCATAAGCCTAGGCTGGTAAAATTCAGCTCATTTTAAAATGGGACCTTATGCTCAATCATCAGTCCCTTTGGAGTTCTGAGACAGAAACTATTTAGACAATACTAAATCTTTCCCACTGGCCACCCTAACAGAACTGCCAAAAGAACCATGAAAGCAAAACAGAACTTGATTCTGAATTATACACTGCTGATATAATTACTAGTAAACATCTAATGTGTAGACATTTTATTCCTGATGTTGGTTTTAAGAGGCTGAAAGAATATAACTCGCACCCACCCTTCTCCCTGATTCCAGATAGGATTTTAAAACCGGCAAGTTAAAAAATAAATCATCATTTGAAGTGCTTTATGAAGTAAAAGAAAATTACAGTAATCTAAAAAGCAGTTATCCCAAATGCCACCATATCATTCTTAGAAAATAACATTCTAATTATAGCATCACTATCAAGGTTAAATTTTATAGTCAGAAAGTAGTATTAATTAAGTAGAGTATTAGGTCCCTTAGAAAAACTGTATTTCTGTCAGGAAAATTCACATTAAGTGACTGACAACTGTGTAGTCATCAGTTTTCTGACAGTTGGTTAAGGTCAATCATAAAGTGAAGCAAGACAAAAGTCCTGCTACTCCTACATCCACAACACCCAACATCATTGGTGGCCCCTTTCATACTACCTGCCATGCCTTCATAACCTCTTGGTGAGGGGCCTAATAAAGCAATAAAACCACTGAACATGTGCATTGAGCTCTATAAATAGTACAGAAGTGGAAAGGTAGGGAAGGAAACATGATTCCACTTGGGGGTCAGTTGGCCATCTTCCTTCCATAGAACACAAACTTTAGGGAGGCCTGGTTTGGGACTTGAGGGGCTTTGTGGACCCTAGGAGAGAATGATATAGACTAATGCTTTGGGGTAAACAAGGACTTGATGCAGAGAAGTGAGAATGGTTCCTTTTTTGGAGTCTCGTTCTCTATCCCAGCAGACCAGAAAGAAAGGTTTTTAGACAGATGCTCTCTAGCAATAAAAAACACACTTGACTGAACGTTCCTGTGCACTGTCCTGGAGTTTGCACGTGGTAGTGAAGAGTGAGATGAGGCATCTCAGCAGCAGGAATTGCCATAGATTCTCTTAAAAATGTTTCCACATTTTCCTAGTTGGTTATAAACTTTCAAATGTTGTTCCATGACAAATGCAAGTGAAAACAAATGGGAATTTCTGGAATAAAATGTAAGGTCACAAACACAGGTTTTGAAATCAGGCAGTTTTAAGCCTGAAATAGGACTTTGGGATACTCCTGCTTTTTGGCTGTGCAGTGCTGGCTACTTCCCCGTCTTAAGTTTCAACTGCCTCACACAGATTGCTCCTGATTCATAAATGCAATGAGGATACACAAGGAATATCAGCAAAACACCCAATATAGGCTTGGCATATAGTCAATAATTAAATTATGGTTGTGAGAAATAATAAACATGATAATAAACTCAATATTCACCCCTTCATGTTTAGCTAAGCACCCCCTGCACTATAAAAGCAGCAGCAGAGGATAACGAAAACAACCTAAATCTGAGGTGGTGGCTGAGCTGAAATCTAAAACACGGAGTTAGGAATCCAGAAACCTCAGGGCAGTGGTTATTTCAGAGAATAGATTAAGGGGTCCGGATACACAAGTGGAAAAAAAGAACAGAACATTAAGAAGGTGGCCTTTTTTTCCAGTTCTACAAAAATTCAAACACAGAGGTCTGGAATTTCAAGGAGCATCTGTATCATCCACACAAACTGTAGACCTGGAAAACCCTCACCTCTCCTACAATGAAAAGCAACTGACATGAACACCCCCATCTGGTTACTAATCAGGTTACTGGCTTCTTTTTTCTACTGCTCTTCATGTTAAAAGCTCCATCTTTTCTTTTTTCTTTTTTTTTTGTACTGGGCACTAAACTCAGGGGCACCAGACCACTGAACCATATCCCCAGCCCTATTTTGTATTTTATCTAGAGACAGGATCTTACTGAGTTGCTTAGTACCTTGCTTTTGCAGAGGCTGGTTTGAACTCATGATTCTGCAGTCTCAGCTTCCTGAGCTGCTGGGATTACAGAAGTGTGCCACCGCGCCCAGCTAAAAGCTCTATCTTAACAGAGCCCCTGTCCTGACAATTTTCATCACTCTGTCATTAACCTGGATGGTAATGAGGCTTTCAGCTGAGCAGGCTGTGGACATCCTCAGGACAAATTGCCCCTTCAGGAGCAAAGGTGGTAGGGCCTGCCTGAAGGCAGAATCTGTGTCTCTAAGCTGGTGAAGGGCACTTGGACTTATGTGTCTTTAGCATCACACAGATCTGCACTGACAATGTCAAAGGTCAGAGCTTTAAGGCTTGTGGACAGGGTGAGTGAAGGTACCAGCCACATGACATCTGCTCAAGGATCATCATGCTGTAGAGAGATAGCAAGGAGGCAATCTCTGCAGCTCTGACTTGGGTATCTTGTGTAGAATACAAATTACCCAAAGGCAAATCACTAATGTCAGCACTTTTCTGAGGCAGCATTCTGTCCTTAGTATGAAAAGGTTCTTGTTGCCTGAAGAACTCTAATGTAAACTAACAAAATATAAATATATACAATAAATTTGCCAGCTTAATTAAAAAGTCCACTGATATTACAGTCAAAAACAGAGGGCCCTGAGGTAAATAGCTGCATGGTGAAGGAAGGGAGCCTGTTAAGGAGTATGAGTGGGGTACAGCTGGAGGCAGGTGCTGTGGCCAGCACACCACCCTCCTCTGCAGAAGCCCCTTGCCTTCCCTCGCAGCCACTGCATCTAATTCAGACTGAGGTCTTCTGTGTTCCCATAACATGCTGGGTTTTGCTGTTTGGCTTGCCCTAGCCTTATTGGGTAATGATTTAGTATATTTTATATTATTCTTAAGTCCCTTTGTTATTTTTAAGTGGTAGAGACAATGGAAGAAGAATTTCAAAATAAAATGTGTCAACTTTTCTGAGTACAAAAAGTAAAAAAACTGAGGCAGAAAATTTGAGAAATAAAGAAAAATCACTAATGACAATCTTACTATCCAAAGATAATATTTTGATATTTAATTCCTTTTGGCTTTTATTCTCCATACAATATACACTATCATTTAAAATATAGTAGGGATCATATCACGTATCACACTTAGTACTCCGTTTTTCATTTAGTGATGCATTAGAGATTATTTTCATATTACTGATATTAAAAGACAACATAATTGTTAATTGCTGAATATATCTGATCTTATTAATGGTACATATTTTATTTAGCCAATCTCCTACTGTCTTCCATGAAGTTGTTTTTGGTGTCATTCAAAGCCTTTGACAGGGATTCATGAATGAGAGCCAAAGTGTAATATGCATATGGTCAGTGGATGATGCCTATGCCTCCTCCATAGCCCACAGAATCGATGGAAGAAAAGCACTAATTAATAAGAGAGGGCTCTTCCACTGCACTACTTAGGACTAATTTTGGAAGAGTTAAATCTCTAATAAGTTTTTGTGGATATGCAGAATAGAGGCTTAATTAGATTAATTAGATTATTAGAACAAAGGGTGTTCTGTACTGATTTCCTCCTTTCTGAAAGGGATCTGGTAGACCCCACACATGGGTAAGCTTTTCCAAGTCAATTCTCTTCTAAAGGCAACTCAGAAAAATCTGGTAGAGCCACAGCTTGCCCAATGACAACACAAGGTAGGGGCATATGTCCACAGCTTTCCTCTTCTCAAGCAATGGGACTTAACTTATTCTTTATAGAGTAAGGGCTATTTGAACACCCTAATAAACTATGCTTTCACTTTTTCTCGATCAAGTTGATAAAATAGTTGTCCCAGTCCCATTAAATAACTGAGAAAGTGCTAGGAGCAATTCAGTAGATTTCTGCAGATTCAATAGGTCTGTAGGAATATTTTGGTACAGACTAATCTTTGTTGAAATTTTTCAATTAATTCAAGTTATGGAAGATACTCCACAGGTAGGATACAATTATCTTTGTGTTCCTGAGTCTTTAGGATCCAAAGGGCTACCTGCAGGGGAAATGCAGGGGTACCATAATCCCATAATGGGCATGCATCTTCATAGTCTACAGAAAGAAAAAAAAAATTCTGCTCTCTGTCAGTAGAACAATTACAGTTCAAGAATTAAGGGCCCTATGAAAAAGTTGAGTAACTCCTAGATGAAAACCATTAGTGAGCCATGAAACTAATTTTGTGAGTTAAAATAATCAAATGAAAAAGAAAGGTCAGAGAATATTGAAAAATGAAGCAAGGGCAATTACTGGTTCATGAAAACATACATGTGGGTATGCACATGTATGTACAATAGGTCTGAGTGTGCTTGCAGGTTTATATGTGAGTATATGCCAAATTACAATTTAAAAAGCTTCTTACCATGAGTAATGGTCACAAGTTTGAAACCCATCTAGACTGACCATTACTTCAGGAAAAAGTAGATATAAAAAATGGACAACTTTTAAATTTATACATTGATCAATGACTAATTTTTTATTCCATAAATAGGTACTAGAAGATGTCACCCAGACTTGAAGAATTTAAGAATCATTTCTCTCGTGAAAGAGTTGAGAGGGTTGACAGAAAAATTAATACTCTTTTAATATCCACACATGAAATAAACAACTAAACATAGGATTATCAAAAACAATAGCCTAACCTTAATACAGCAAAAAATCAACAGCTTTTTCATGCTTTTTTCAATAACTACTTGGCTAATATGTTAACCATACTTTAGTATATTAATCAACTCAGCCAGGGCAACATTTTATTACCCAGCTGGGATTGCTGTGTTACTATCTTACTCAAAGTAAATGACTTCACAGGAATTTTATTTTATTTTGTTAAATTTCTGTTTTAGATGTTGATGGACCTTTATTTTATTTATATGTGGTGTTGAGAACTGAACCTAGTGCCTCACACATGCTAGGCAAGCACTCTACCATTGAGCTACAACTCCAGCCCCCACAGGAGTTTTATTAAAGTTACTTTTATGGTACAGATGACTGATGGAGTGGTAACCTTGGGACCTCATGATCTTTTAACTCACCCATATTTATAGTGCAGAACTCTGTAACTTCAACAAAACAATTTAAATACTTTTTATAAAAATCTGAGCTGATCAAAAGAAGATATATAAAAATATTTGCTATCTGACTTCAAGTTGTCCCAACTTCAAGTTGTCTACCTCTGTACAAATGGGCAGTGATTTCTTCATTGAGGGAAAAGTAAAATTCAGGCTTGTGTTGACATTTTAAAAAAAGTATCTCTGTCAATTACCAACAGGTAAAGTGAAGCATCAGGTTCCCCTCTTGATCAACAATCTTGAATTCCTGTGTTTCTTACATTATGCTTGAATTTCCTACTGTAATATTTTGATGACATAAGAGAACAAAGAGATCATTTAAAGGAAACACTACTTTTTGATTAGTCTCCAATACTAAGTCAATCTTTAGAGAGCTGCATGCTGCACTCTATTACCTTTATAAAACTATATTCAGAGATCATTGTGGTCTTAGATATAATGGTTAGTTTGTATCAAGGCTTCCCATGTGACATGCTGTGCTCACAAAATTATAAATATATATTACGTTGATACTCTGAACCTTCAAGTTGGTCAAATTTTTGAGTGTAAATATTTTCTGTATGTGCCACGATGTAAAAAACATTGGGAAATTACATAAATAGCCATAAAAACAACATCTTCTCATCTTCTAAAATCTGCTATTGAAGACCTCAGTCATTAAGTTAGTCTATGTTACATAAAATCTAAACTAATAAAAGCCTAAGTGATCAGCAGCAAAAAGAGTTTTTTCCCTTTGAACTGGCATATTCTTAGATTATGACTATGAATTAACTTGTTTTTTTTTTTTTTAACTGATTTCTAGGAAGCTTCCAAAGATTGGTGCTCACTATAATAACCTAAGTTATCCAGTATACTTATAGCCATTCCCTGCAGTCTATCACTGAGTTCAGTTCTCTTAATACTTCATTCAATAGTTTTGGTTATATCCATATCATGAAATATAATCTATAATCTTTCAAAAAGTAGACTGGATTAAAAGTAATAAATGAACAAATGAAAATTTCAAAAAGAGATGTCTATATTATTATGCACTGCCTGGCTTTACTACTAAATACATTTTTCAACAATAGGAAACAAAAACAAAACAAAACAATTAAAACAACCTAGGAAGAGCATAAGAAAATTTACCAGCTCAATCTTGTGAATTGTACCTCAAAAAGAAAAAACATACCCACTAACTTATTAGTCATTTCATGTAATTATATATGGGGTTCTGATTTGAACAAAACTTCTAAGATGATTCATATCAATTTGCAATTATTATAGGTCAAAAATGACTGAATGATGAAAAATTTACATAGTTCAACCTGAATAACAAAAAAGGATTTATTTGTTAATAGGATATGACTGTAGTAACAAAGAATTGGTTCTCACCTGAATGATCTCAGCATTCGATAGGACTTCCCTAAATCAGATACTCGTCTGCAAAATGGACCCACGGCCAACTCCATCTGGAATATTAAAAGATACTCCATAGCTTTTTATGTAGAATCCTTAGGTGAATTTGGGACATAGCTGAATCACACGAAGTTGTAGCTTGCAGTAAACTTAATGTTACCTGGACCGTGAAGCCAGTTTTAAAAGACAATTAAAATTACTAAAAAGATAATAACTTAGATAAATTTTACATTACTAAAGGGGCCCAAGACAAGACAATTCCTTCACATGAATAGAAAACCTTTTTGTGTGTGTGTGGTTGTTAAATAAGGGAAGAAAGTTAAGGTCATTTTCTCCATTGAAATACTGGGAAAGAAAGTTTTCAAGACTGTGTGCCTATATTTTAAGTAGGTATGTCAAATCTTTTTTATAGTCAACAAAGAGAACTTTTATGAGTCAGTGTGGCCCAAGTCATTACAAGCTTTAACTCTAAAACTTTCTATAGTACATCTGTGTCAGAAATCCAAAACTATAGGTTTTAGTAGCATGACTATTAACAACTTTCTTAACCTCTCTCAGTCTCAGGTCTCTCTTCTACAAAATGAGATAATACCAACTACTTAACACCTGTTAATTATGCAAATTAAACAGACAATTCCACGAAGGTCTGCACGAAGGTCTGTGTGCATGGCATCTGAGTGCACGTTAAATGTCAGCAATTATCACTATTTAAAACATTTTTCCTCTCTTAAATTATTGGTAAATTCATCTGCTCCCTGACATAAAAATTTAGTAAATATTGGTTTCACTTCTCTTTATTTTCTTCCATTAAGTGGAAATTCTACTTATCATTACCTGGGCTATCTGTTCTTTATCTACCAAGTGCACATGCAAAGTTTTTACAGATGTGGCATTCAGGTGATAAACTGCTTCTTCCCTCTTACTATAAATTTGTACCCTGGCAAAGAACAGTTTAGAAAATGGCTGAGAATAAGCTGTTCCCTGGTAGAACAGCATCTTTATTCAAGAAACACATGGAAGAAAGTGAGCTCTCTGTTCTTCTGGTCATTCTTATGAAAACCTGTTCAAAATCTTCTTGCTATTTGTAATTAATCATTCCTTTGAGAAGCATGTTTGACTCCCTATTAATTGCTAGGTACTGAGCTACACATAGGAATAAAATGATGAATTTAATGAGATTATTTGCCTTAAGGAACTTTCAAATTTTGTGAAAAAAGTGACATTTAATTATTCAAACAATATAATGATCATTTAATAAAATCGAAAGAAAGGTATGTATATGTAGGCACATAACACACACATACACAGTCTTATGATTCTATTGAATAATCACTGTTTGAATAAATATATATATAGATATAAACATACATGTGCACACAACCATTATTTTAGGCAAAATTAAAGTGGTGGGTCAAAATATATAAACTGAATGTCAAGGAGAATTGGAGGGCAGTTTGACTGGAGATGAACAGTAGCCAAGTTAATTTCTCTGTTACTGTATAGAAGTCATGGAGTATACATTGTATACTCCATGTATACAATGTATATTGTACATGGTTGGAAAAAAGAAAAATATAAGGAAGAAAAAGCCAGAATTCTTGCTTCTTGCCAAAAACACAAAACAGAATAGATGTGAGCCAGCATTCTTGAATTTACTTGTTTCCTTCAGAATCCATCATTTACTTTACTATGAGGACAAATTAAAAAAAAAAAAAGATCATTATTTATCTTTGATTTGCTAATTCCATTCATAAACCTGTGTGAGTGAGTGTGTGTGTGTGTGTGTGTAAAAGCTTTTTTTTTTTTTTTAAAGGACAGGCTATGTGATTTATTTTTCATGAGATACTTGGTCATTTTTTTCCCCCCAATTACCCTAGTGGGTCACTGTCTTCAAAGATCAAACCAATCAATCTTTGGCCTAGCCCTTGAGCAGGACTAAATGTTAAAACAATTAAATGGCTAAGAAAAAGTTACTATATGAGGAAAATCGACCTCAAATGGCTGTGAAGTCTATGATGATACAGAAGATCTGTATGTCATAGGACAATTTCAAAATGTTACATGTTTAAAATACATTTTGCATTCACAAAAGGCCTCTAGAATACTGAAAATCATTTTCTTCTGCCAGAATTCCATTAAACAAATTTCATTAAATAAAGACCATGTTTAAAAGGGCAAGAGTGTTCGTTTTAGAGGAGGTGACTCTGCAATTAGCTATGGAAACAAAAATGGCATGTACAACTGCTACTCTCTAGCCCTCCTATTTGGGAGGAATGAGCACTCAGCTGCAGGTAGATGAACTAATTACTAGCTGTTCCTTATCCACCACAGACATTTGGTTAACCACAGGGCATCTCTGGATACTCCTAGAGCTCTCCTGCCCTGACACTGTTCATGAGAAGAAAAGGCAATAGGAATTAGAAAAGACATTAGAATTTAGAGCACCTTTGTTTTCTTTTCTCAATTTATATTTTTGGGAAAAGTGAGAGAGATAAAAATGTATATATACTTAAAGGGCACCAGAAGGCTATAAATAGAAACTGCTAGGAATACCACTAAATTATTTAATGCTAACTTCAATGGATGTCCTCTCCCTCAGGGAAGAAAAGAACAGTGGAGGGGGACTGTGTGCTTCAGAGGGCACTGTGGGCAAGTCTACAAAGATTCGGGAATCAGCAGAGCCCCAGGGCCTTGGACAAGCTCAATGCTTTCAGAACTGCTGTGTGATTAGTGTAGACACAGAGACCATGTGGTCACAGCAGGGAATTAATTACCTGTAGGAAGCCACCTCATGCCCATGACCTGGATTCCTAAGGGGGCGATATGCTGTGTACTTCCCTCACCATAAGCCCTCCAGATGGCACCCTCCAACTACTTTCTCTTTTCTGCATTGGTGCCAGTGAGAGGTTAGGATTATTTAAAAAGTCCTCAAATATACCAAATATGCCTTTGCTATAGGACATTATGCCAAATACCTGCATTCCCAAACCCACTTTACCAGGTCCTTCTTAAGCTCTTTCTGTTATTTATGTCAGAATACCAGGCACTTTTATCACAAGAATACTTTTCAAACCCATAGAGTATTTGTGTATTCTTGATTCCAGTGACCTCAGTGGCTTTGTTTAATTTTGAATACAAATTGATAGAACTTTCAATAATGAGGGTGTTAAAAGGGTTTCTAGTAGACAGTTAATGCTTGTCATGAATATAAATGTCGGGGTAATGCTATTTAAGTGTTTTGACTAAGCCTGGAAAAAAAAAAAAACTTCCAATTATGCACAATTCAGAAAAATGAGGCACAACATATAATTGTGTGGTGGCAAGAAAACAAACCAATGAAATGAAAACCCCAAATTCAAAATTTAATTTTTAAAAAAAGTGGGAATGGGGATCATAAAATCATCCCCCTTGTTGGACAACATTTGCCAAAGCTACTAGTCCTAAATATGATTATATATAATGGTGCTTCCACCTGACTTTCCTGTGCCCATGATCCATAGGACTGGAGCCATGCCCAAGGAAAGTGTTGGGACGTTTTGAAATTGGGACACATTGTATAACGGTGAGTTAAGGCATCTGCCTCTCAATACTATACAGACTGAGGCAACCAAAGGCCACTGAGGGATTGGAAAGCAGACTCTTAACACTGAGCAAATGCCGTATAAATAGATGCCTTTTCTACATTTAAGAAACAGAGAATAGAGCCTTTGAACATAAATTAGTAATAATCAGTGATGAATTTCATTTATTGTCATGGAAGGGAAAAATCTGGTTTACTGAGTAATGTGTCTTAAGAAAAAATAAATGCAAATAAAATTCTGAATAATGCAATTTGGGCTAGAAGCAGCTGACTCCTGCCACAAAGGACCCTACACTTTGAGCAGGTACTAGTTGCAGTGGTAAGGTTTCAAGGACAACAGTTCCCATCTTTCAATACTCATAAAGAAACATACCATTAAAATAAAACCCCCAAACAACAAGCCTCTCTCCAACAGCTTCTCATTTTGGCCATCTCTTGCTCGGCTGCCACTCTAATTGGACTTGAAGTGCTGCCTCCAGGAAAGTGACTCAAGAACCAGCTGGAGCAGAATGCAAATAAGCTGGTGGGGGAGGGAGCCCCAGGGAGGGAAGAGGACAGGAAAAGTAAAACAAAATTAAGGAGGAAAAGGGAAAAGGAGACCTGAGTACAGCTATGTTTTAACAAAAAAGAGCAGGCAGGCCTAGGACATCAATGTGTTTTCATTTCAATAAGTAGCCTATAAACCCAGTAAGAGAAAAGTTCATAATAATTCTCTTTAAACTGAGTTTACTGGTAAAACAAAGCAAAATGTACAGATGCCCAAAAAATGAAACTGACAAAAATAAACAAGGTTAAAAAAAGCCTTTTAATGGAAACATTTGATTAATTTGTTTTCATATGTGGCTACTAAAGGCACATTTCCCAAAGGAAGCTTTTTGTGTGTATGTGTGGTCTAGTAGACACGGGACTATCATTTGGGGATGAAAATGACTAATAGCTGGATCAATTATTAGGTAAAAAGCCTGCTTCTTGAAATCTGAAGCGGGTTTGTGTTACCTCTTCCATCTTTTACATTCTGTCTGGTCTGAGGGAGCAACTGACAGCCATCACCTAACATAAACGGTCAGGCTAGATTCTTTCTACCATGCAAGAGTAATGAACCAAGACACACTCCCAGATACAGGCAAGAATAAATATCGACAATAACCTTTTATCTTTATAAGCAGGGAGGATCTGGCAAATCACTATGAAGTCTCAATTTGAATAACTAGATTAGGAAAGCTAATAGCTTTGAAAGATTTAAAAAATGATTTCACTCTCATCATGCTATACAAAGAAGAATCATCTTTGTTTCTGAATCTTTTAATGAAAGTATATATTTGGGGTATTTCTTCTTTGCCTCTCTCTCCTAAGTACTGAAAGGTTTTAAAAATCTATGTAAATAATCCTTTCCATTAGAGCTGATTATGTTTCTGCTATTTTAATTTCATTTTATCTCACAAACATCAGATGTTAAGGCTAGCCATAACTAAGAAATGTACTCAACTTAAGAGAGGAAGACCAAACAATCAGACTCCATATCTACCTGGTTCACTGTACATCTCAACGAATCAGAAACACCATGATGAAGTGCTGAGCTGGCCTCTAGAGAATAATAGATATGCTGGAATTCTTTCTCTTCTCATGACAAGCAGCCCCTTTCCATTATTTGAAAGGGTATTTTACAGCCCATATCACTTTTTAAATCAATTAATTACTCTTATCAGTATTGACCTATTAGGATGTTAAAACAATGAAAAAGCCCCATTTTACACAAAAAAATGGGAAATGCTATTTTATTATGGAATGAGTTACTTTACCTTAACCTTGAAAGATCAAAGATAAGGGATAATTATTTCATTAAATACAAACAACAAAATATAAAAATATTTTTAAACTTTTTCATTTAATCAATTAGTTCAAAGTGGATTTATTTTTTCTTCATGCTGTAACTTTCTTTATTTAAAAATATTTTTTTTTAGTTGTTGATAGACCTTTATTTTATTTATTTATACGCGGTGCTGAGAACCAAACCCAGGGCCTCAAACATGCCATGCAAGTGCGATACCGCTGCGCCCCAGCCCCAGCCTTCTTTATGCTGTAACTTTTTAAAAACCACGATTAATAGCTCTTTACTGACTAGATAATATTGAGACTAAAACATCTTCTCCCTTGGTATCTTAAGTTATGTATCAATTTACCTGTGCAAAATCAGCAGCAAGTCGCATTTTCCCACCTTCACCAAGAGGTCTTATGAGACTAGCATTTCGGATAAACAGTTCAATCGCTCTTTGGGCAATAGCTTCAGTGTTGTCAAAGACAAAACCCAAGCAATCAAAGTGTTTAAAGTAATCACTCATAACTCTAGTAATGAAACCTTGTAGCTCCTTCATGTACAAAGAACAAGGAACATCAGGTTTTCCTGAGCTGGATAATGACCTGTAAAATAATAAAACACAACCATTTTCAGCACCAATACACTAAACTTGATTTCCCCACTTTTGGCTGCTATTTCAAGTCTGCACAATTTTCCCCCTTAATGATAAAAAGGCATGTATTTTTTTGCTAAGTGTAAAAGATCATAGAAATTATATTCTAAAGGGCTGGGGTTGTATAGCACAATGGTAGAGCACTTGCCTCGCACGCATGAGGCTGTGGGTTTGATCCTCAGCACCACATTAAAAAACAAACAAATAAAAATAAAGATATTGTGTCCATCTACAAATTTAAAAAATTAAAAAATTATATTCTAAAGAATGTGTTTAGATGCTAGAAGGACTATTGAAGGAATTTTAGAATCCATTTACCTAAAAGATCATTAAAAATGAAGAAGACAGCCATCTTTCTTAGATGAATCACACAGGGCCACTGTTATTCTCTGGCCTCACAAGGACCCTCCCAGTCTCACAATTCTCCACCCATGCGCATGTTTTGCCTGGTAAGTGAATGCATCAATAATGAATCCTGAAATAGCATTTTACACGTTGAAATGGCAGAAAACACTGTCCTCTCTAAACAAATTCTTGGCAATCATATCTCTGCTCTTGCGCTATTTAATCTGATCAGTCCAACAGCAGAATTCTGACTGCAGAACTGGTTATGTAACAATACACATGGTATGCAATTTCTTCCTCCAGATGATGAGGCTTGGAAAGGCTTTAATTTGGATCAACAGACGATGCCAGCTGATGCTCCATGATATGCTATTTATAACTTATAAATGTTTACAACTGCCCTTTAAAGAATATATTAAAAGAATATGAAATATAGGAGAAAAGAATTATATCAAAATTAAAAATCACCTGATACTGGCTAATAGATGAGATCACTGGCTATATATGATTTTTCAAAATGCAAGTTAAGTGTTTCCATATTCTGAGAATGACATAAAAAAATTGGTGATGGTAGAGATGAAAACCAGATATTTTATTCTTCTGTATGTGGATAACCAGTGTTCCCAATACTCTTTCTTGAAGATACTATTTATTTCTCATTGTGCATTCTTGGCACTTTGGTTAAAAAATCAGTTGGCCCTCAGTGTGTGGGTTCATTTCTGGGCTCTTTATTCTGTCCCATGTGTCTATTTTTATAACAGTACCATTCTGTTTCAATAGCTTTAAAATGCAGCTTGACATTAGGAAGTATGATGGTTCTGGTTTTGTTTTGCTAAAGATGGCTCTGACTATTCAGGATTGTCATTCCATATGAATTTTAGAATATTTTCATTTCTGTGAAAAATGACATTGGAATTCTGATAGGGATTGCAGTGAACGTGTACATTGTTTTGAGTAGTACTAATATTTTAATAATATTAATTCTTTAAACCCATCAACACAGAATGTTTTCATTTATTGTGTCTTCTTCAATTGCAGAATACAGATCTTTCAAATTTTTGGTTAAATTAACTCCTTAGTTTTTTTGTTTGTTTTTATTTTTGGTAGGTATTGAGAATGTAATTTTCTTTCTTTTTTTTTTTTTTTTGTGGAGAGCTCCTTGTTAGTGTGTAGAAATGCTCTTTTTTTTTTTTTTTCCTTAATTCTTACTTTGTAACCTGCAACTTTACTATATTTGTTTATTAGGTTTACAAGTTTTTTGATGGAGCCTCTATAGTTTTCTGCATTTAAGATGATACCATCAGTGAACAGTGACAATTTGAATTACTTCTTTTCCTACTTGGTTGTCTTCTTTTTCTTTTTCTTGACTAAACTCCAGCAAGGAACTCCAGTACTATACTGAATATTAGTGGTGAGAGTGGACATCCTTATCTTGTTCTTGATATAAAGAAAAAGCTTTTAGCTTTTTACTATCAAGTCTGATATTAGCTGTAGGCTTGTAACACATGGTCTTTAGTGCTGAGGTACATTCTTTTTATTGCTAATTTATTGAGAGTTTTTATCATGAAAGGATGTTCATTTTTGACAAATGCTTTTGAGATGATCATATGACTTTTGTCCTCCATTCTATTGATGTGATATGTCACATTTATTGATTTGTATATGTTAATACATCCTTGCATCTGAGGCATAAATGTCATTTAATTATGGTGAATAATCCTTTTAAAGTGCTGTTGAATTTGATTTACTAGTACTTTGTTGGGAATTTCTGCATCTATATTCATCAGGGATATTGGCCTATAATTTCCGTTTCTTGTGGTGTCCTTGTGTGGCTTTGACATCAAGGTAATGCTGGCTCATAAAAAGAGTTAGGAGTGAGGAAGAAGAGGAGGAAGTGCCTGAATAGGAAGGAGAGCCAAGTTCCATTGTCAACGTGCCTGGTGAGTCTACTCTCCATTGGGATTTCCTGAGACTGCAGCAGGAGAACAAGGAATGTTCTGAGGCTCTCTGGAGACAGCAACTATTGCAGTAGCAACAGCTCTGGGAGCAGGAAGAGTATAAAAGGCAGCTGCTGGCATAGAGGCAGAAACATATTGAGCAGCAGAAAGAACAGAGGCGGAGGCTAGAAGAGTTTTCCTTGATGGTTTTGGATGGTCCTACAAGGAAAAGCGGAGAATGCTGAGCTCACACAGACAAGTTCATTCTGGAAGTCCCACCAACTGTTCCTTTCTGTTCCTCATAGCCTCAATGTATTTGATGATGATCCCTGAGTCTCTCCTCTGGACTCACTCATAAATGTTTTGTTTACTCTGCATATATCATCTAGATTAAAAATTCCCACCAAATAATGATCTCCCTGCATGCAAAAGTTTTAACATTACTAATAGAGCATTACCATGCCTTTGGCTCACAGAGAACTTTGTCAATGGCTAATTTTTTTTTAATAAAAATTGTTTGTACGCTAACCTTTCCCCCAATCTAATAGTTACTTGTTTGTTTTTCAGGAGAAATGAAGTCTATTTCATTGTTATTCTATCCCATATTTTTTTGTGTGTCTTTTTTCTTTGAGTCAGATTTGGTACCCATCACCTATTCCTCCTTACATACATGATGGTTAGCCTGTTTTCTTCGTTGTTTATCTTAAGTTTAATAAAAAATATTGAAATGATGTCCTAGAAAAAGCCTGATCAGCAAGCTAAGATAAACTTACATTAGTTGTACTTGGGGTATGATTTTGAACCTATTATGTATATAACTAAATGTCATGTCTGCTGGTTTGTATGTTTTTATTTTGATCTCATGGAGACAGATTATTAAAAGAAAAAGAAAACTTAAAAAAAATAAAAAAATAAAAAGAGTTAGGAAGTATTCACTCTTTAATTTTTTGGAAGAGTATGAGAAGGACTGGTATTAGTTCCTTTTTAAATGTTTGGTAGAATTCATCCATGAAGTCATTATTTCCTAAGATTTTCTTTGACAGGAGACTTTTTATTACTGATTCAATTTTTCATTTGTTCATTATCATTCTTAGATTTTCTATTTCTTATTGTTGTATTGGGGATTGAACTCAGGGTCTCCCTAGGCAAATGACCTATCACCGAACTACACCTCCAGGCCCCTTCTTAACTTTATTTTGAAACAGCATCTCAATAAGTTTCACTAGCTGGCCTTGAGCTTTCAATCCTCTTGCCTTAGCCTCCTGAGTAGTTATTATAGGCATGTGACACTGCACCTGGCTATTTCTTCTTGATTCAGAGGTTATATGAGCCTAGGAACCTCCCACCAACAGTCTATAGAGGTTCTGTTTTCCATACACCATTGCCATTATTTATTTATTTAAAGAGGGAGGGAGAGGGAGAGGGAGAGGGAGGGAGAGGGAGGGAGGGAGAGGGAGGAAGGGGGAGAGAGAGAGAGAATGAATTTTTTAATATTTATTTTTTAGTTTTCGGTGGACACAACATCTTTATTTGTTTGTGGTGCTGAGGATCAAACTCAGCGTTCTGCGCATGCCAGGCGAGCACGCTACCGCTTGAGCCACATCCCCAGCCCCATTGCCATTATTTAATATTTGTGTTTTTACTAACAGCCATTAAGACATATGTGTCTTTTTCTAGATTATCAAATCTTTTGGGATTTAATTAATTGTTCACAGTAATTTCCTATGATCTTTTGTATTTCTCTGCTATGAGAGTTTTAGTTGTCTCCTCTCAATTCTGATTTTGAGAGCCTTCTTTCTTTCCCCTTAGTCTAGCTAAGGGCCTGTTGATTTTATCTTTAAAAAAAAAATTCTTGGTTGTGTTGATTTTTCTTTTTCAAGTCTCTATTCCATGTTATTTCTGTTCCAATGTTTATTTTCTTCCTTCTGCTAACTTTGGCTTGATTTATTCTTCTTTTCCTAGTTCCATGAGGTGTAACATTAGGTTATTAATTCCTTTGCTGCATCTTGTATATTCTGGTAAGTTGTGTTTCCATTTTCTTTTGTCTTAAAAGATTTTTTGTTTTCCTTTTGATTTCCACTTTGACCCCCTGGTTTATTCAAAGGCAGATTGTTTAATTTACACATATGTGTGAATATTTTCACTATTACTGATTTTTAGTTTCACAAAACTATGATTAGAAAAGGTATTTCTTATGTCTTTGATCCTCTTAAACTTGTTCAGACCTGCTTTGTGAATAACATAGGATCTGTCCACGAAGATTGGTCCATTTATGCTTGAGAAGAATTAGTTTTCTGTGGGTGTTGGATAGACTGTTCTATATGTCTACAAGATCTATTTGGTCTGACGTATAGTTCAAGGCCACGGTTTCCTTATTCATTTTCTGTCTGAATTATATGTTCATTGTTGAAGGTGGGGTATTTAAGTCTCTTACTACTATTGTATTTTAATCTCTCTCTCTCTTCAGATCCTTTAGTATTTATTTTATATATTTAGGTACTCTGATATTGGGTTTATATATGATTTAAATACTATATATACTTGATGAACTGACTCCTTTGTCAGTACATAATGCTCTTGCTTTATTTTATAGTTTTTTTATTTAAAATCCACTTTGTCTGTTATAAATACAGCTACCCCTGCTCTTTTTTGGTTTCTATCCCTTCACTCTCAAGTTATGTGTGACCTTAAAGGTGACATGATTCTCCTATTTAGGTGACATAGAATTGGTCTTTCATATCTTCTTCTTCTTCTTTTTTTTTTTTTTTGGTACTGAGGATTGAACCCAGGGGTGCTCAAACACTGAGCCACATCCCCAGCCCTTTTTAATATTTTATATAGAAAAAGGGTCTTGCTGAATTGCTAAGTGCCTTGCTAAGTTGCTAAGGCTGGCTTTGAACTCACAATCCTCCTGCGTTAGCCTCCCAAGCTGCTGGGATTACAGGTGTGTGCCACTGTGCCTGGCTCAAATCTTAAGTTAAATCTTCTATTCTGAAGGACTTTCTCAAGAGTTCTGGTTTAGTCAGTTGCAATTATTTCCTTGAGCAGTAGCAAATAAAATATTAAGAATTTCACACCCATGTGTCAATACAAGTAAAATACATATTATAAATTCTTATTGTGGATTAGATGCTTGATTTAAATTTACTAGAATACAAACTTGCTTGGCTATTGCTAGAGGTTCTCCACTGATAAAATATAGTAATGAATTGTATAGAAGCTTAAGTATCTTTTTTGCTTGTTTTTGTTATGTTTGTGGTACTGGGGATTGAATCTAGGGGCACTCTTAGTAGTGGCCATGTCCCTAGACCTTTTTAGTGTTTATGTTGAGGTGGTCTAAGTTACTGAAGCTGACCTTGAACTTATGATCCTCCTGACTGAGTCTCCAAAGTAGCTGGTTTCAAGTATGTACCACTTCACCCAGCTAAGCACCTTTATAAAGATAGCTTACATACAGAAGTTGATGATACAAGAATTAAAACATATGCATAACTGAGCAGCAGCAGATTGTCATCTTTATGTGATGCCTTGTGTGTATGTTCTTCCCTCCTGAAAGGGGCTCATCCATCACTTCAAGGACCTAAGTTCCTCCTCTTCCGGCCTTCCTTCCTCCACTCAAACTGTAAATCTGACAAGTGTCATTTTACATTAAATGTGACTAGAAAGTCTGAGGAAGGGAAATCAATCTTGAATGGGCTGGCAAGAACCTGCCCGCAAAGCTAAAGCAGGATTCAGATGAGCACAGTAGCACAGGGAGGACATTTTGTACAAGGAATATTATGGCTGGGCCAGGAGGTAATAAAGAGGCTGAAGTAGAGGGTATTTGTCAGAAGAAAGGAAAATGGCAAGAGTGAAAAGGGAAGGTGGTACAAATCACAAAAATCCCAAAGTGCCAAGTCAATCCCATAAACCCATCCTATTTTTCAACAGGAGGAGAGAGATGAAAATAAGAAGAAAAAATTTTAATCTGTTAATAATACAACGGAGGTTGGGAGCTAATAGAATTCTAAGAATGAGGCCTAGCTGGAAGGGGTTGAGTGAGTGAAAGAGGGGATGAAACCAAAGGCAGTAGCATCTAGTTAAATTTTTAATTAACAATTTTACCCAGAAAAATCTTCTTGATGCATGGTGATGATTATGGCCTCTATTGCATCTCCCACTGAAGTCAGTAAAGGCTGCACTGCATTCCCCATAAGAGCATGAATTGTCTGACAAGAGAAAAAAGAAAGAAGAGGCGAAATCAAAGAAATCAACACAAAGAAACTGAAATGTGAGAAACATTTTGACTAACAGTTTTCATATTCTATCGAATTTAGACTATACATAGTTTAACTCAACAGAAGTCTGCTCCTCTTCCTAATCCTGTCAGTAACAATTTTTAAAGCTTAAAATATGTGGAACATGGCACTGAAAAATTTCAACTCCTCCACTCTTCTCATTTTTTTTCAAAAGGCTGAGTGGGTAAATGAGCCCCTGGAGAAAGTAACACATGAAAGAAGGGAAAAATGGTTCCACTTATGAAACAAAGAAAAAAAAAATGAACACTTTTTTTCTCAAAAGAGGTAAAACTAAAAGTAATTCTTTAAAAACTGAAACATCATCATATGTTTTTAACCAGAATGACTATAATAAATACACTGGTAATTCTCACTTAGGCATTTCACAATTTGGTTTCTGCTGAGAGTTCTTTAGCAGTGATTCTCATCTGTGGGCAAATTTGCTCCCCCAGGGAACATTTGGATATGCTTGAAGACATTTTTGGTTGTCACAACCAGGAAGGGGAGAGAAATGTGCCATTAGCATCTAGTGGGAGAGGTCAGAGATATTGCTGAATATCCTACAGGACAGATCACAACAAAGAATTACCTTGCCTGAAATGTACATGTGGAGAAGGGTGAAAACCTTCCACAGAGAGGCATAATTACTGGTTAATTAATGCAAGACCCCATTAGTCTCTGTGTACTAAGTTAATTATGGGGTTTTGGTGAGGAAATACTGACTGGGACCCAGTAAACACTCAGTAAATAGAACACTGAAGTACACTTTACATGCTTTAATGATGGTTGCATATACTGAAGTTAGATAAAGGCTCTGGCTCATATATACATATGATTGAAATCAATGAAAAAAAGTTTTAAAAAAAGTACTCTTCTTTATTAAGTTCCAAGTGGCATCTGTAGCTTTTTATCCCTGGTGAAAATGAACATACTATATACAGGAGTGAGTGAAATACCGTTTGCCCTCAAGGATCTATAGTCTAGTAACCACATATAAAAAAAATTATAGTGATATAAACACTTGGTACTGTGGGATCACAGAAGGACCTTCAACTTATGCTGACAAGATATGAAAAATAAAGAGTGTTCTTTGAACTGAATTTTAAAGAAGGATAATACTGGTAGCTCATCTGTTAAAAGGCACAGAAACCCAGAGAAAGCTGACGCTTTAGGAAAACTGCAAAGCAGTTAGTATACAGAGACTACCAGTGTCAACCTATTTACAGGAGAAAGAAGGAATAACAGAGGTTCTCTGAGTAGGCTGCTCCGGAGTTAGGGATTCATCACAAAAGGATCAGGAGGCCAATAATGAGTTTTCAATGAAAAAATGTGGCTTAAGATTTTAATTTAGTAAAAAACACTTTAAGCAGTAGCATAGATAAATGAGACTACAGACAGAACAGTTATGAGGCCACAGTAGTAAATGCTTGCAATAAGTGAGTAGTAGCAGGAATAGAGATGAGAAGACAACAGAACTTGGTAAATAGATCTGGAAGACAAGGAGTGAAAATATTAGAGAGTATACAATTTTTTTCTTTAACTGTTTAGCAATATTATTAACTGAATGTGTAAATGCAGAAGCAGAAGAGAGAGAAAAAGATGAAGAGTTCAGTTTGGAACATAAATTTGAAGTGTCTATGGGAAATCTACATGAGCTATCAGGTAGGTACTGAGATATTTAAATTTGTACTTTTTGATACATTTTGATTGGATTTGGTAGTCACTGGTTTTTAAGATGTGAGAGGGACCCAAACAAGTCAATGAGACGCTGCAGAGATTAAGGCCACATTCCACTTTAAGGTCATGCAGAGGAAGAGGAGCCCTTAAAAGATTACTAAGGGTAAAACATTTATTGAGTATATATATGCTTCATATAAAATAATTTTACTTATAACTAAATTATTCCTGTATCAAAAATTATTAAAATGTCCAACTTATAGATGAGGAATCCAAAATAGATAGGAAAACTAAAGTCAAGCTAAGGAGATTATTAAGGCACAAGTGAGCAAGATTATCTAGCTATATCAGACTTTTTTGAGCTTCTGGTTATTATTATGCACCTGAGCAGAGATGAGAAGAGACCCTGGAGTATGGTAGAAATAAAAAGATGAAAAGATTTCAAGAAGGAAATCTATTTATGGTATGAAGGAGTATCTAACTATAGATCCTTCTACAAATAACTACGGGTGAAAATGCCCAAAACAAAACAAAAACCTCCTGGAACGCTTTGGAGAGAGGAAAATACAGGCAGTTTTAGAAAAGCATGGGATGAGGCAAGCAACCAGTACAGAGTGAGTTCTCCATATTTTGTGGCTTTGTTCTTACAGTCATGGTGGAGTAGGGCTGAGTGGCTAAAACATGGGGGGTGGGGACTCCACACTATTTTTTTAGCCAAAGGAACTGGGGAAGGAAATCTAGGTCAATCAGGGCTGCAGAAATCAGAGAAATCTTGAAAAGGAAAACGCCAGGAGAAAAATGCCTGATTCTATGTTTAAACTTAGCACTTGTCTTTAGCTGACTCATCAACCATGCGTGTTCAGAGGGAACCAAATGTAGCTTGCAACTAAGATTTAAAGAAGTGAACTGAGATTTGAGCCCTGGCCAGCTACAGGTATGACAGTTTACAATTTGATTATAATCAAGTTTATTGCTAAAGTAAAAATCAGCAACACTCTTTTAGAAGAAATATTTTTTTAAAAAACCCTCTTAGTCTATACAACATAACATTCACAATTTCTAGGATATATCAATCAAAATTTACTACATATATAAAAAGATAGGATTTTTAAAAAAAATCAATTCTCAAGGGGAAAAAAAGACAATCAACAGATGCCAAACCTGACATGACCCAGACTCTAGATTGTCAGGCAAGAACTTCAGTGAGTAAAAAAAAAAAAAAAAAAAACATGCTCACAGTAAGTAAGCAAAATAATAGAAATTTTCAGTGATTCAAAATGTTTCATGAAAGATCCAAATGGGAATTTTCAACTATAAAATTGTACTCTCTGAAACACAAATGTTCACTGAGAAGGCTTAACAGAAGAAATGAGATAATAGAAAAAAAAGTCAATGAACCTAGATAGAATCAACAGAAATCTGGAGAAAAGACAACTGAAAAATAATTAAACTTGTAAAGTAATTGCAGAAGGTCTAATATATTGAAAACTAGAGTCACATAAGGAGAGAGAAACTTGAGGCAGAAAAATTATTTGGAGGGAAAAAAGGGCCCCAGACTTCCCAAAATAATAAAAAGCATGGAATTTGTAGATTTGAGAAAATCAGTAAATACCAAACAGAATGATTTTGAAGAGGACTATGCCTAAGCACATCATAAATAAAACCACTGAAAGTCAAAGAGAAAGGGGAGGGCTGGGGATATCGCTCAACTGGCAGAGTGCTTGCCTCACATGCACAAGGCCCAGGGTTCAATCCCCAGCATAACAGGAAAAAAAAAAAAACTTCGGCAGAGAGAAAGGTGAAATCTTAAAACAAGGGGAGAAAAAGGAGCTGACAGAAAGGAGTTGACAGGATCATAAACAAAACAATTTTAAGGACTGATGACTTCTCCTCTGAAAGCTCCAGAAAACAGTGGAACAACATATTAAAGGTGTTGAAAGAAAAACAACTCTCAAACCTGTAAAAATATCCTCTGAAACTGAAATAAAAATATTTCTGCAAGAGAAAATAAAGGGGATTTGTTGGAAACAATAAAAACAAGTTGAAGAAAAATGATACTAGAATGAAACTTCAAATCTTTAAAAATGAATGCAGAGCATTAAGTAAATGTAAAATATAGATTATAAACATTTTTCCTTTCATATTAAAAATACATATAATTTTGCCAGTCATGGGGTTTATGCCTATAATTACAGCTACTTGGGAGGCTGTGGCAGGAGGATCACCAAATTTGAGGCTAGCCTGGGCAATTTAGTGAGACCCTGTCTCAAAATAAAAAATAAAAAGAACTGGAGATACAGCTAAGAATTTGAGACCCCTGGGCTCATTCCCAGTATCATCAAACACACACACATGCACACATACACACACACACACCACCACCACCACCATCACCACCACCACTACCACCAATAATGTATAATTTTTAAAAGCAAAAATTAAACTATGCCTTAAGGGGTTTATAATGTACATAAATATAAATGTTTCTATGATTTTACATGACATAGTACAATAGTAACTCTAAAAAAATTGTGAAGAGTTAAGGGTGTATATGGTGATCCACAGAGGAAATACTAAATATAGAAAAATCATACAAAGAGGTATATGTGAAACTTCAATAAATAAAAACAGAATTCTTTTAAAAAATCAGTTACCAAAAGAAGGCAGAAAAGGAGGAAAAGAGAGGGAGAAATTAAAAAAAAAATGGAGAAAGAAAAAGCAAATAAAACTATAAAACTAAATAAAATCTTGTTGATAATACTTTTATTGTGTTAATGGACTAAGTGCAACAATTAAAGGGCAGAGATTATCAGAATAGACAAAAGAGGAAGGCCCAACTACATAGTGTCTATTAAGAGATGCACTTTAAAAATAAAAACACAGGGGCTCAGTGAGAGTGAGCTTGCCTACCACGTTGTGAGGTCCTGGGTTCAAGCTTTCAGCACCACATGAAAAAAATAAATTAAATAAAGATATTGTGCCCATCTACAACTGAAAGAAGGAAGGAAGGAAGGAAGGAAGGAAGGAAGGAAGGAAGGAAGGAAAGAAAGAAAGAAAGAAAGAAAGAAAGAAAGAAAGAAAGAAAGAAAGAAAGAACTGAACAATATATAGGTTCTGTCAGTGAAACAAGGCATGGAAAGCAGGTATCAAGGCCAAAAAGAAAGAAAGAAAACTTTCTCAATTTGCATAACATATAATGATTCACACAGAAAACTTTTTAGTTGGTTTCCCATTTAGGGAAATATGAAACTGGAAGAGAAGAGAGCATCTTGGGGAATGCCTTCATACCAAGGAAGGGAAGAAATAAATAACTACCAAAGGAAATGGAAAAAGGAGAGGAAATTGTGTTTCATATACTATTTATAAAGCAGGAAAGTCTGTCACACATGTTTAAAAAAGATTTTCCTAAAATAGGCAAGATTACAAAAATATTGGAGCTTCAGCAATCTAGAAAATTCCTTCATATAGAATATCAAACCCACACAATAAGGAAGAAAGGAGACGTTGCCATATATAAATTTAGCAATACAATCACTATTTGTACAAGATAATCTCAGTACAAAATGGATCACAATTACTGAGCCCAAGATATTTAAATGCCACATAAGAGTCATGGTAGTTATAATGAAATGAGTGTAAATGTATACTCAATTATAAATGACATCTTGTGACAGGTATAATGATGGATCTCAAGCCTAAAATAATATTTAATTTTGGATAAAATTTCAACAAGGCAAAGACTAGTATATGCATGTACATACATACACACACACGTGTGTGTGTGTATGTGTGTGTGTGTGTGTGTGTGTATGTGTTTTGATTTTACTACTTAATTTCTTGTTTTCCTATTTTAAGTAGTCTTCAGTCGCTGGGAAGTGTTTCCTATTTAAGTAGTCTCTAGCCTGGGTGGGTTGGGGACTGGGATGGGAGCAGGGAGACCCTATTCTGATAGAAACATTTTTTTAAAACATATATATATATATATATATATATATATATATATATATATATATATTTTTTTTTTCTTCCAGTAAATAAAATAGTATATTTAAGCTGGGCACAGTGGCACATGCCTGTTATTCCAGAGGCTCAGGAGGCTGAGGCAGGAGGATCACAAGTTCAAAGCCACCCTTAACAAAAGTCAGGCACTAAGCAACTCAGTGAGACCTTGTCTCTAAATAAAATACAAAACAGGGCCGGGGATGTGGCTCAGTGGTCCAGTGTCCCTGAGTTCAATCCCCAGCACCCCTACCCCCAAAAAAGTATGTTTAAGTCTTCTTTATAAAATAATAAAAGTATACAGATTTTTGTTTCTTAAGAGTTAGTCTATGCATCATAACATTCTATCCCTAATTTAAAATGATTTAATGTTTCCTACAATTTTATGAAATTTAAAGTTGCCTTTTTTTCAAAGTCAGAAACTTTTGCTTATTACTTAATAAGTCATTATGGTTTTTATAAGAATTAACTAAAATCAAAAATAAAACTGTTTCATTGACTATATTAACATAAGCAATTAAGTGTCTAATAGCAGGGCTGCTGCAGGAAGGTGTTATACTTATTGCTTCTACTCTTTACCCAGTTCTCAAAAGCAAAATTGGCAATGCCTCTCACAAACTGCAGCACTTAGCTATGTGTGGCATTGTTCTCTGAGCAAACCTAAGGGTGAAGGAAGCAGCCAACGATCAGGGACTTTCCCTATACTGGTGCCAACTCTCAGTCCGAAGAGATAAAATTGAGAATAATCTTTGTTGCATGTTAAAAACACAGATTCAGAGAATTCATCCTAAATTGAACTATATAGTCTCTGAGGAATTTCTATCTTTAACTTTTCCAGGTAATTTTTACCATCAGGCAAAGTGAGAGGCCCTCTGTCTTAACCTAGAGAATGGACTTTTTCAAACCATTGGTTGTGACCAGTAAGGGACTCCTCTGGCCCTCAAAAAAAAAAAAAAAAAAAAGCCATGTAGTGAGTGGGTCACTATCAAAATGGTTTTAATATTAGTGTAAAAGTATTAGAGCAAATCATACAAAATAAGGATAAGTATCATTTTGTGAAACTTATGTAAAACTTTCATGTCAATTACAGAGATATTTTTGGAGGTAGCCTCTATACTACTACATATATGTGTATATTTATAAATCCTTATTAATTATGTATGTGGTCACAAAGGAAAACATATTTCTTATTTTGGACTGTAATCAAAAAACATTTTATATCTCCTGCTTGAAAATAGGGAAACATGGGGAATCACAGGGAAGAAAACTATCTGTTACCTATATACAATCGAGATTTTAAAAACCTTTTAAGTTTGTCACATTGACCCAATTTTATAGTATGATTATAATAATTAATAAAGTTGACAACCTTTACTAAAAACAATTATTTTATTATGGCAGCTTTCATACTATTTAATCATAAAGAGATGAACACACTGGGGATAAGAAAAAGCTACAGAAAAATAGCCAAATATACTTCTATACTGGCAGAAAACTGTCTCCTTCTCTTATTCTCAATGAATCAAATTCACTCATATATGAGTTTAGGGTTCTATTTTGCTACCTGTGAAATTCCCATTCATATACTATAGGAATGGTATTTAGCCTCAGAAATTCCTTTCTCCTTTAAAATCTGGGATACTTCTCAGTTTATTTAGTCTCTCTATTCTTTCCTTATATTATTTTCACTCTCTAAATGTGGTGCTCCTTGAGATTTACTTGTAGACCTTTATCTCCTTCCCCTCTTTTTATCAGTGATCGAAATCCAATCTAACAGTTTACATTTATTATCTTGAGTAGGCACATTGTACCATTTTATAGATGCAGTAACAAAAATAAGAGAGTTTATTAACTGCTGAGAGCCATAGCCAAGTAGGAATGACGCATGGCATTTTTGGTTGAAAGGTGATGCCAGCAAGCTATTGAGATGATATGATTATGTTAAGATCTGCATTCAATTGGATATTAGACCCCTGCTGTCCACCTCGGCCTGCTACTTTCGAGCTCTAGCGGGACTCCCGGAGAGTTCCCATTGGTTGGGGAAATGCGGTAGGAGGGATTTCCGGAGGAGGGATTTTCCTGTTGGTGTAGTGGGGACCGGGAGAACGCCATGTGTGTGGTTCGGCATATTTCCTGGGAGCGTGCATGGCATTGGCGGGAGTTTCAGAAATAAAGTTTGTTCCTGCTTGAGTGGCTTGTGATTTTGTGCCCAGCCAGACTGCGGCAATTAATGTGTCTGAGAAAATAGCTGGTGAAATAGCTGAGGTAGGATTCATAAACATATAGTTTGGCTCCAGAAAGTCTGTTATATTTAGTACTAAATAAATATTTAGTAAATGAAGGAATGAATGATAGTGGCAAAATACAGTAGGCACACCTCTTTTGAGTCAATGAGATCTGAGTTTATCAGTTCTATGATAAACTGGGCAAGTTGTTATTTTTAAGATCTATAAAATGGGGACAATAATACATAACTTGAACGGTTGTCATAATATTTCAATTATTGCCTGTGTATGTGTCTGGCAGTAGTAGTGTTATAAGAATGAATAACTTGGGGAGGTCAAGCCCAGCGACCCAGATCCACCCTTACTGGCCTGTGCAGGACCCAGGCTCACAGTAAGCCCATGACAAACCCCTCCACCGGTGGGGCAGACACCCACCTGAGCCCAGCCTCCAGTACAGGACTTCCTCTTCCAACCAGCAGACTACCACTGGAGCTCAGGTCCAGTCCAGAACTGCCACACCAGCCTGCATGGGACCCAGGCTCACAGTAGGCCTGGGTTCACCCCTCCACCTCTGGGGCAGACACCTGCCAGAGCCTAGCCACAGGCACAGGACCGCCCCTTTCAAACAGCAGACTACCATGGGAGGTCAAGCCCAGAGGCCCAGATCCACCCATAACAGCCTTTAGGGGACCCAGGCTCACAGTAGGGGCCACCCTTCTAAAGCAGGCACATGCTAGAGCCCAGCCTCCAGAACATGATCACCGCTTCTGACCAGTAGACTATGGCAGGAGCCCAGGAACAGTCCAGATCTGTCCACATTGACTTGCATAGGACCCACGTCCAGGGTAGATCCAAGTTTGCCCCCCCCCACAAACCTGGGAGCCTAAGCCTAACCCACTTCTATCTTGGGACACTGCAATCATTACCATAGCCTTCCCCATGTAATAGCCCCAAACTTTTTGACGGCAGACAGGACCTAGAAGCAGCTGCATCTCAGAGGAGCATCCCAAAGGAAGTGTGAGGCCCACCCTTTCAGCCCAATCTCTGAAAGACATTGCTTCCATCTTGGGGCATCTTAACTATATTATCTTGAGTTATCTCAGGTATTGCCGCCACCACCTTAGATGCAGTAGTACAGACTGAGGGACACCAGCAGGGTCTGGAAGCCCAACATCAAGGTGAGGTACAGACAATCTGGATGGGTACTACAAGAATACAGAGTAGAAACTGTAATATTCCAGACCAACATTGCAAGAAAGGAAGACACATAGACAATATGAAAAAACAAGGAAAGAAAGTGCCTCAAACAATCCAGGACACTATAATAATTGAAGCCACAGACAGCAAAGTTGATGAAAGGTCAGAGAGGGAGTTCAGAAGTTTCATAGTTAAAATGATCTGTGAGTTAAAGAATGGCCTAAATGAGCAAATACAGTAAAAATTGATCACTCCAACAAAGAGATAAGAGAGCAAATGCAGGTAACAAAATATTACTTTAAGAGAGAGACAGAGACTCTGAAAACAAACCAGCCATAAATCCTTGAAATGAGAGATACAATAAATCAAATAAAAAACTCAATAGGAAGCATAATGAACAGACTAGATCACTTGGAAGACAGAACGTCAGATAATGAAGACAAAGTATACAATCTGGAAAATAAAGTTGACCACATGGTGAAGATAGTAAGAAACCATGAACAGAACATCTAGAATTATAGGACAGCATCAAAAGACCAAATATAAGAGTTATTGGGATATAGGAAGGCATGCACAATCTTTTCAACGAGATAATATCAGAAAATTTCCCAAGCATGAACAATGAACTGGAAAACCAAATACAAGAGGCTTATAGGACACCAAATGTACAAAATTACAACAGATCTACACCAAGGCACATTATATGCCTAGCATACAGAATAAGGATAGAATCTTAAAAGCCACAAGAGAGAGCAATCAGATTACATATCAGGGGAGACTAATTCATATAACAGCAGATTTTCAACCCAGACCCTCAAAGCCAGGAGATCGTGGAACAGCATATATCAAGCTGTGAAAGAAAATGGATTCCAACCAAGAATCTTATATCCAGCAAAACTAAGCTTTAGATTTGACGATGAAATAAAAACCTTCCATGATAAACAAAAGTTAAAAGAATTTACAACTAGAAAGCCTGAACTACAGAGCATCCTCAGCAAAATATTCCAAGAAGAGGAGATGAAAAACAATGATGAAAATCAGCAGAGGGAGGGATTACACTAAAGGAAAATCTAATCAGAGGAAAAAACAAGTTCGTTAAATACCAAAAATAAACAAAAATGGCTGGGAATACAAATCATGTCTCAATGATAACCCTGAATGTTAATGGCCTAAACTCACCAATCAAAAGACATATACTAGCAGACTGGATTAAAAAAAGAAAAGACCCAACAATCTGCTGCCTCCAAGAGACTCATCTCATAGAAAAAGTCATCCAAAGACTGAAGGTGAAGGGTTGGGGACAATCATACCACTCACATGGACTGAGGAAGCAGACAGGGGTTCGCATCCTCATATCAAATAAAGTAGACTTCAAGCTAGAGTCAATCAAAAAGGACAAAGAAGGACACTACATACTGCTCAAGGGAAACATACATCAACAAGACTTAACAATTATAAATATATATGCCCCAAACAACAGAGTATATCTTCGTTCATCAAACAAACTCTTCTCAAGTTCGAGAGTCAAATACACCACAACACAATAATTCTGGGTGACTTTAACACACCTTTTTCACCACTAGATAGATCTTCCAAACAAAAGCTGAACAAAGAAACTATAGAACTCAATAACACAATCAATAACTTAGACTTAACTGACATATATAGAATATTTCACCCTTCAACAAGAGAATATACTTTCTTCTCAGCAGCACATGGTTCCTTCTCTAAAACAGACCATATACTATGCCACAAAGCAACTCTTAGAAATATAAAAAAGTAGAGATACTACCCTGTGTTCTATCAGATCATAATGGAATGAAATCAGAAATCAATCATAAAATGAGAAATAAAAGCCACTCCAACATGTGGAGACTAAATAATATGCTATTGAATGAACAATGCGTTGCAGAAGACATCAAAGAGATTAAAAACTTTTTAGAGGTGAATGAGGACACAGATACAACATATCAAAATCTCTATAAAAGCAGTTCTAAGAGGAAAGTTCACTGCATGGAGTTCAGTCCTTAAAAAAAGAAAAAGTCAACAAATAAATGACTTAACATTACATCTCAAAGCCCTACAAAAAGAAGAACAAATCAACACCAAAAGCAGTAGAAGTCAGGAAGTAATTAAATCCAGAGATGAAATCAATGAAATTGAAACAAAAGAAACAACTGAAAAAATTGACAGAACAAAAAGTTGGTTCTTTGAAATAATAAATAAAATTGACAGACCCTTAGCCATGCTAATGAAAAGAAGGAGAGAGAAAAATCAAATTACTAACATATGGGATGGAAAAGGAAATATTACAACAGACCCTACAGAAATACAGAAGAAAATTAGAAATTCTTTTGAAAACTTGTACTCCAGTAAAGTAGAAAATATCAAAGGCATCAACAAATTTCTAGAGTTGTATAATTTGCCCAAATTGAATCAGGATGATATACACAATTTAAACAGATCAACTTCAAGTGACAAAATACAAGATGCCATCAAAAGTTTACCAACCAAGAAAAGCCCAGGACCGGACAGATACATAACCGAGTTCTACAAGACCTTTAAAGAAGAACTAATACCAATACTCTTCAGTTTATTTCAGAAAATAGAAAAAGAGGGAGCATTTCCAAACTCATTCTATGAGGTCAATATCACCCTGATTCCAAAACCAGGGTAAGACACATCAAAAAAAAGGAAAACTTCAGACCATATATCTAATGAACATAGATGCAAAACTTCTCAATAAAATTCTGGCAAATCAAATACCAAAAGATCATGCACCACGATCAAGTGGGATTCATCCCAGGGATGAAAGGTTGGTTAAACATATGGAAATCAATAATGTAATTCATCACATCAACAGACTTAAAGATAAGAATCATATGATCATCTTGATAGACACAGAAAAAGCATTTGACAAAACATAGCATGCCTTTATGTTCAAAACTCTATCAACATCATAAAGGCTATTGATGCTAAACCCCAGACCAACCATTCTACATAAAGAAATATTGAAGGCATTCCCTCTAAAAACTGGAACAAGACAGGGATGCCCTCGTTCACCACTTCTTTTTAACATAGTTTTTGAAACTCTGGCCAGAGCAATTCGCAGATGAAAGAAATTAAAGGGATACACATAGGAAAAGAAGAACTTAAATTGGCACTATTTGCTGATGATATGATTATACACCTAGAAGACTCTAAAAGTTCCACCAGAAACTAGTAAATGAATTCAGAAAAGTAGCAGGATAAAAAAATCATCACCCATAAATCAAAGGCATTTCTGTATATCAGTGACAAATCCTTTGAAATGAGGAAAACTACCCCATTTTCAATAGCCTCAAAAAATAATAAATAAATAAAATACTTGGGAATCAACTTAACAAAAGAGGTGAAAGATCTATATACTGAAAATTACAGAACCCTAAAGAAAGAAGTCAAAGAAGTCCTTAGAAGATGAAAAGATCTACCTTGCTCTTGGATAGGCAGAATTAATATTATCAAAATGACCATACTACCAAAACCATTATACAGATTTAATGCAACTCTGATTAAAATCCCAATGGCATTCCTCAAAGAAATAGAAAAGGTGGTCATGAAATTCATCTGGAAAAATAAGAGACCCAGAATAGCTAAAGCAATCCTTAGCAGGAAAAGTGAAGCAGGTGGTATCACTATACCAGACCTTATACTACAGAGCAATAGTAACAAAAATGGCATGGTTTTGGCACCAAAACAGACTGGTAGACCAATGGTACAGAATAGACTAACCCACATAATCCAATTATCTTATATTAGACAAAGGTGTCAAAAGCATGCACTGGAGAAAAGATAGCATCTTCAACAAATGGTGTGGAGACAAACTGGAAAACCATATGCAACAAAATGAAATTAAACTTCTATCTCTCACCATGCACAAAACTCAACTCAAAATGGATCAAGGACCTAGGAATTAAACCTGTGTCTAATAGAAGAAAAAGTAATCTCTATCATGTGGGATTAGGCCCCAACTTCCTTAATAAGAGTCCTTTGGCACAAGAATTAAAATCAAGAATCAATAAATGTGATGGACTCAAACTAAAAAGTTTCTTTTCAGCAAAAGAAACATTCTGTGAAGTGAATAGAGAGCCTACAGGATGGGAGCAAATCTTTACCCCTCACACATCAGATAAAGCACTAATCTCTAGGGTATATAAAGAACTCAAAAAGCTAAACACCTAAAAAACAAATAACCTAATCAATAAGTGGGCCAAGGACCTGAACAGACACTTCTCAGAAGATGATATACAATCAATCAACAAATTTATGAAAAAATGTTCATCATTGCTAGCAATTAGAGAAATGCAAATCAAAACCACTTTAAGATTTCATCTCACTCCAGTCAGAATGGCAGCTATTATGAAGACAAACAACAATAAGTATTGGCAAGGATGTGGGGAAAAAGGTACACTCATACACTGCTGGTGGGACTGCAAATTGGTGCAGCATTATGGAGATTTCTTGGAAAATTGGGAATGGAACCATCATTTGATCCAGCTATCCCTCTCTCAGTCTATACCCAAAGGACTTAAAAAGAGCATACTACAGGGACACAACCACATCAATGTTTATAGCAGCACAATTCAGAATAGCTAAACTGTGGAACTATCCTAGATACCCTTCAATAGATAAATGGATAAAAAAAAAGTGGCATATATACGCAATGGAATATTACTCAGCAATAAAAGAGAATGAAATCAAGTATATCTACTTGCAAGTAGTCAACTGTGATAACATTTAAAAATTTGCTATTTTTCATACAGTTTCTTCCTTTATTTGAGCCACACCAGAACTTTCTGGCATCTGGAGGGCTTGAGAGTTTTTATTCTGTTATTAGCTATATAACTACTACCACCTGTATAAAATTATGGTTTTCAATAAAGTATAAGACACATAAATTGATGGAGTTCGAGAAGATAATACTAAGTGAAGTTAGCCAATCCCAAAAAACCAAATGCCGAATGTTTTCTCTGATATAAAGAAGTTGATTCATAGTGGGGTAGGGAGAGGGAGCATGGGAGGAGTAGACAAAATTTAGATAGGGCAGAGGGGTGGGAGGGGAACAGGGGCGGGCATGGGGCTAGAAATGATGGTGGAAGGTGATGGACATTATTATCCAGAGTATATGTATGAAGATGTGAATTGGTGTAAATACATTTTGGCTACAACCAGATATATTAAAAACTGAGCTCTAGATGTATAATAAGAATTGAATTGGTATGAATATACTTTGTATACAACCAGATATTAAAAATTGTGCTCTATATATGTAATAAGAATTGTAATACATTCTGCTGTCATATATAAATTTAAAAAATTAATTGAAAAAAAGAATGAATAACTTGTTTTATTTGGGGGGGGGGCGCATAGTGGTACTAGGGATTAAACCCAGGGTCCTTCACCACTATGCTATATCCCCAGCCCTTTTTATTTTCAGACAGGGTCTCCTTAAGTTGATGAGGCTGGCTTTGAACTTGAGATCCTCTTGCCTTAGTAGCCTCAATAACTGTGATTATATGTGTGTACCACAGTGCCTAGTGAACTTACTTGTTTTTAAAAGTGTTACCAAATGTTAACTACATTTAGCTTTGAATCTCATACCAACATTTCCTTTCAGTAAACTTCCTAATTATTTGAACAGGAATATATTCATTATTAAAAATTATATTAAATTATATTAAAAATGAGCATGTACCATGATGTTATGCCCTACACTTTAAAGTAGGTTTTCTCAATCTTGGCATTACTGATATTTTGGGAAAGATAATTCTTTGTTGTTGGGGTGAATGTCCTTTGCATTACACAGTATTTAGCATCATCCTTGGTCACCACTGATAGATGCCAGTAGCACTCCAACCCTAGTCATGACAACCCTAAACATCTCCCAGATATTATCAATGTCACCCTGGTGAAGAACTAGGATAATATCTACCATAAGTACAGTAAATACCTGTAAAACTCTTGCATCTGTATATACAATTGTCATAAGCAGAACACTATCTGCAGATAACAAAAGGATCTATTTTTAAATTCTAGAAAATACAAACACGAAAACAAGAAAAAAAAATATATATATATATATTTGATTATTTTAAGAACATAGCATTCTCCTACTCAGCCAAACAATTCTAAAATCACTTTGCTATATAAAGTCAAATATTAAATTAAATTCATTTACCTTTAAGGCTGACATTATAGTTTGCTCAGCTACAGCGGGGAATGAGTTCTGACTGGAAACCACCTAAAATGAGGTTTTTTGATCCAGTTACAGTTTTGCTTATGTCATTTATTTTTGCAAATACTAATTTTGATCATAACAAAACAAAGCTGTTTCCACAAGCTACATTAAAATATCATCACTACTTCATAGTACTACCTCACACATGATTTTAAAACTCAATTGAAAAATGTTTTGACATACATAAAGCAAAGACACTTCAAATAATAGAAATATTAAGAATATCAGCAGCTAGTTTCCTTTGTTTGCCTTAAAAAGGTTTCATTATAAAGTTTTAACTTGAAAAGGTCAGAATAAAGCCATATTTACTTATCTCTTTTAAAATATTCACTTTCCTTTAGGCTGACTTGTGATCAAGTCTTTAAAACATAAATATAAAATATTCCATTTTTACAAATCAACACAAAATATCAATAAATACATTTAAATTAGGCTAAACAGAATAATCATTCATTTATTTGGTGTTTTAGAGAAATGAGTAAGGAAACAGAATTATACATCATTGAATGTTTTTGATAATTTTACTTTTCTGAGATTTACCTGTTAATGTTTTAAAATTATTTTGTTTAGTATGCTGAAATTCATATTCTTAGAAATGCTTAGCTGATTAGAGAATGTTAAATTTTTTAAATAAATGAATAATGTCACATGGCTATTCTAAAATATAATCTAGCATATTAAAGCTCAATTTAAGAATTTAAGATTTTTCTTTCTTTTTTTTTTTTTCCCAGTACTGGGAGTTGAATCCAGGGCCACACTGAATCACATCTCCAGGCCTTTTAAAATTTATTTTGAGACAAGAGTCTCACCAAGTTTCCAGGCTGACCTTCAACTTGTGATTCTCCTGCCTCAGCTTCTCAAGTAGTTGGCATTATAGGCAAGTGTCACCATGTCTAGTAGCAGTTCAAATTTTTAAGAACACCTAACCTTTAGCTTTCTTCAAGTCTTCTAAATATTTATCATTCTATTTACAAAGTATTTTGAAATGGTCTACAGAGAATAATTAAACACAAGCTACTCGAAAGTCATGGTTGAAGTAAAAAACACTGTTCTTCTAGTAACAAAGAATATAGTTCACTTTAATCATAATAGAGTTGGCTCTCCATACCCTTGGGTTCCACGTTCATGAAATCAATAAATCATGGATCAAAAATATTAGGGAAAAACCCCTGCATCTGTTTTGAACATGCACAGGCTTTTTATTGACACTATTCCCTAAATAATACTATACAGCTATTTCCGTAGCACTTACACTGTATTAGGCATTATGAATAATCTAGAACTGATTAACATACATAGGAAGATGTACATAGGTTATATGCAAATACTACACCATTTTATATATGGATTTGAACATCTATGGATTTTGGTATCCATGTAAGGTAGGATGGGAATTCCTGGACCCAATCTTCAATGGATATTGAGGAAGGACTGTACATGGAGGCAAACAAGGTAAAATTTAGCTGACTATTTTAAATGCTTTAGTAGAAAAATAACAGAAATTATATCTACTTGCAAGTAGTCAACTGTGATAATATTTAAAAATTTGCTATTTTTAATACAGTTCTTTCCTGGCTTTTTTGAGCCATATCAGAACTTTTTGACATGTTGGAGGGCTTGAGAGTTTTTATTCTGTTATTAGTTTTGCTATGTACTTATTACCACCTGTATCAAATTACGGTTTTCAATAAAGTATGAAACACATATGATTTGCCCTTAAATAATTTGTTCAATAAATTTGATTAACTTGATGGACTGAATTTCATGTGTTTTAAACTCACTATTAGAGATAAAATGTATGTAAATAATATAGGTCATAATTAAAGTGTTTAAAAAGAGTTAATGTCTCATTTTATTTTATAATCATGACATTTTCATTGTATTCTTTTCCAAAAAAATAAAATAATATTTTGTAAGTTGTATACATTTAGACAAGAACAGAAGAACCTGATATTAAGTCAAAATAATCAATTAAAACAAAAAAGAAAGGTTACCTTTGTTACAGATTGGTGCAACTTATACAGTGAATTCACCACTGCCACATTTCTTTTCTGACCTTCAGTAAGAGGCCCAATCACTTGACTTGCATCTCCTTGAGTAGAGAGCTGTAAGAATTCAACACAAAAAGATATCAAAATTACAGTGTGTATTTTTTCTTTAACCAGGGAGAAATTCATATCCCCTTGACAAAGAGAATGCCAACCAGCAAAGAGAATGTCAACTGGAAATATTCAGGTCAAGTTAAAACTTTGGACTTAGGCACAAGAAATCTCTATAAAGATAATACCATGGACATGAAAGCACAATTAGTTTTGTGCAGAAAGAATATCTATTATAACACTTCCTGGCTGATGGGCCTCTGAGGCAGGTGTGACCCAAATTCCCAGTCTGTGTTGTCATGTTGATACATTAGCAAAGTAACCCTAAGGAATACCTTCTGGCAACTGCCAATAGGTTTTCTTTTTCTATCTGAAAACTCAGAAATAAGCCATTAAAAAGGAAAACGAAAGGAGAAAAATAAACCTAAATCTTGAAATTTTTCCTAAACTCCAATGAAATGGTGGTAAGAAAAGATATTATGCTTATTTTTGTTGGATTTTTTTCCCCAAAGGAAGTTGTCTAAGATACATTATATGGTTCATCTTTCTGACCTTTGATTTATTTCTAATGACATGAATTTGGGGGAAAAGTGCATGAAATACCTTGAGTTAATCTGTATCTGCTATAATTGGGGTTTAAAAATCCACATATTAATCATTCTCAGATTGATTGATTTTAATCCAATCCTCTATCATGATTATTATTTAAAGGTAAATTAAACTCAATCAGGACATAGAAATGACATAACTCACTCCACAAATGTGGATGCAGATTTCAAACATATAAAAAATTGGCTTTTTAGGAGAACTGAAACTAAGATCATCTCCCCATTATTACAGAAAACCAAATAATAAGTACTATTTCTTTCTTTCTACTTTCCTTTAAAAAATATATGTAAATTTTCTTTTAAAAAATTTATTCTAATTTGTTATATATGACAGCAGAATGCATTTCAATTCATATTACATATATATATAGATAAATTTTCAAAATTAAATTCAATCTCTAGTTTTCCAAATGTAATAAAACAATTTTAAAACATTAAAATTGTGGTATATAAAAAAGGAAACAATCCTTTGTTAAAGTTGCAACACATGCTGGTGGTTATTAAGTCAATATAAAACTTTTTTTGACACCAGGTTAAATAACATTCCTCATGGACATAGTTACCAACTTGCAATCCCATTATATTTTAAAGCAGTCAATTTGTATGTTGGTGATGTGAAAAAAAAATAAAACATTTTCCTGTAGAAAGTATGATAAAGAATAAAAGAGGGCTGGGGTTGTAGCTTAGTGGAAGAGTGCTTGCCTAGCACATGAGAGGCACTGGGTTCACTCTTCGACATACATAATAAAAAAAAAATAAGCAAATAAAATAAAAATAACAAACCAAAAAAGAATAAAGATACTCAGCAGAGTCCACAAATCTAATATAATCCATTAGTGGTAAACTAATACTAACAGAAGCTCTGAACTCCCCAAGAGAAGGCAAATAATGGGCTCTGTGCAAGGGTGAGGGTGAAGATAGGTTCCTGAACAAGGTACTCTGAAGACTAAAGTGGCAACAGTCAATGGCATCAGTTCTTACTGATGACTTTGGGGGTGGGGACCAGATAGGGAACATATATATGACTAGGTACTTAAAAGTCATGAGCTTGATGAGCACAGTGGTGCATGCCTGTAGTTCCAGCTATGGGAAGCTGAGCCAGGATTGTGTGAGCCCAGGAACTGGAGGCCAGCCTGCTCAATATAGTGAGACCCTCCAACTCAAGGAAAACAAAAGTTATAAACTTTAAAGTTCAACATCTGTTGGTTCTCTTGATATTATCAAAACAATTTTGAAGAACTAACAAAGAAATGGAAAAAGGAAAGACATTTTCTTATTTTATTTTGATTTGTAATATATTTATAAAATAATTTTATTTGAATTTATATGTTTCACATTTAATGAGGAGACAGGCTTACTGCTAGAAAAGGGTAGTAATCATTTTATTAGTGAGAACTGATCATATATTGGGGATTTATAAAACAAAAGCTGAATTCTATAATTCTGAATTCTATAATTTTATAATGCTATAAACAGAAGAGGAAATATCAAATGTTTGACCAGGATGCAGAAAAAATAAACCCTCATCCATTACTGGTGGCAATGTACAGAAATAGTCTAGTAGTTCCCTCAGAGTAAATACAGAGTGACCATATGACCCAGCAATTAAACTCCTAGATATATAAACAAGAGAAATAAAAAATATATGTTCACCCAAAAGCTTGCACACAAATGTTCATAGCATTGTTCATAATAACCAAAAATGGAAATAATCTAAATGTTATCTGACTGATAAAAAGCTAAATAAAATATAGACTATCCACATAACTAACATTACTTGGCAATAAAAAAGATGAAGTTCTGAAGCACACTACAACACGGATGAATCTTGAAAACATTACTCTAGGAGAAAGACGCCAGTAATAAATTTATATGAAATATCCCAAATAGCCAAATCTGTAAATACAAACAGATTTGTTGTTGGAGTGAAGGTAGGAGGGGCAAGTGGATACCAGGTTTCTTGCAGGATGATGAAATGCTATGAAAGTGAATGGGAACATACTAAAAACCATTCAACTGTATACCTGAATGGGTGAGTTAAATGACATGTTAGTTAAATCTTAATAAATCTGGTTTTAACTAAAAAAAAATACAAAGAAAGAATAATTCCAGACTTTCAGGTTATCTGACTGGTGCCATAAGAGCCTTGCAAAAACTAATGATGGCTAGGTTCCACAGACCCACAAAGTTATATGAATAAAATAATATAGCTATGGGAACCAATAGTGATAACATAAAAGAATTAAAAATGAAACATAACTGTGTCAAAAATAAGGTACAAAATAACCAAATTGATGCAAAAATACAAGTTTTTGAAAGAATGAAAATGTATATAATCTGCACAGGATATAATTGTCCAACATCTTAGCTAACATGATCACCCTGTGTCTCTCTCAACATCACTCCCATCAAAATTTTTTCTTGGGAAATAACCTCAAGCTTATAGGAAGCTAAAAAATAAAAAAGAATGCAAGGAACACTATGTACTCCTTATCCAGATTTACCTATTTTGTTAACATTTTAATGCGTTTGCTTTATTATTTTTATTTTTCCCTCCCTCTCCCACTCATGCATATGCGTAATTTGTTTTCTGAATATTCATACATTACAGCCCTGTACCCCTAAATATTTCAGAGTATGTCTTTCCCAAGAAGAGAGACATTTTTGTATGCCTGTAATCCCAATAATTTAGAAAGCTGAGGTAAGAGGATCACAAATTCGAGTCGAACTTCAATGACTTAGTGAGACCCTGTCCCGAACTAAAAAATAAAAAAGGTAAAGTGAACTTGCGTTCAATCCGTAGTACAAAAAAGAAAATAGGGTATTTTTTTTTTTTTTTACAAAACTACAGTTCTGTTATCAACCTCATAAATTTACACTAATATAGTACTTTTATCTGGAATCTGCTAAGTCTTGAAGGAATGCTGGTCCCTTTTAGAGGGAACTGATATTAAAGACCAAGACCCAGTCACTAAGTATGGTCATTGTTACTAACTCCAATAATAATTCTTAATTAATTTAATATTCAAAGAGATAGACTTCCATTTGTTTTTCTTTTTATCCTCCTTCATTGATCTTATTCTCCACTCAAATTTATTTACCTGATCACATCCCACATCTTACCATTAGAATGACTGAATCAGAATTTCAAGCACCCTACTCCTATTTTTTCATTTGTTCTCCCTCCAATGATACCTTGGCCTCTTGAGACCTCCCAACTCTACTGACTTTTCAATCTCACTGCTGTCCCAAACCCTCATTTCTTTACTTCTCTACTTTCTAGCTTAGATTTCATGATTCATCATAATGAATTTCAGTAAAGATGTCTTGTGAGGGGATGGAATCCCGTGCACCAGTGAAGTGACTGGCTTTAAACTGGGGCCTGTAGAGTCCATTAGTTTTAGAGATAGTCGGGTAAGGGAGTTCAGTATATAAACATTATAGTTGCTTAGCAAAACTCCAGTCCTAGTTAAGGCCACACTTGATGTGAGAAGCTCAACGTTTCACTGGTCCCATTTTTTTAAGCATTTAAAAAATTTATTCTAATTTGTTATATAAGACAGCAGAATGCATTACAATTCATATTACACATATAGAGCATAATTTTTAATATCTCTGTTTATACACAAAGTAGAGTCATACCATTTGTGTCTTCATACATGCACTTAGGGTAATGATGCCTATCTCATTCCACCTGGATCTTTCCTACCCCCATAACCCTTCTTACCCTCCCACCCCTTTTCCCTATCTAGAGTTCATCTAATCTTCCCATGCTCCCTCTCCCTATCCCACTATGAATCAGCATCGTTTTATCAAAGAAAACATTTGGCATTTGGTTTTTTGGGATTGGATAACTTCACTTAGCATTATATTCTCCAACTCCATCCATTTACCTGAAAATGCCATGATTTTATTCTCTTTTAATGTTGAATAAACCCACATAATTATGGTTATCTTACATTAGACAAAAGCGCTAAAAACATACATTGGAGAAAAGATAGCCTCTTCAACAAATGGTGCTGAGAAAAATGGAAATTCATATGTAACAAAATGAAATTAAACCCTTATCCCTCACCATGCACAAAACTCAACTCAAAGTGGATCAAGGACCTAAGAATTAAACCAGAGACACTGCTCCTAAAAGAAGAAAAAGTAGGCCCAAATCTCCATCATGTTGGATTAGGCCTTGACTTCCTTAATAAGACTCATATAGCACAAGAATTAAAATCAAGAATCAACAAGTGGGATGGATTCAAACTGAAAAGCTTCTTCTCAGCAAAAGCAACAATCAGTAGGGTGAATAAAGAGCCTACATCTTGGGAGCAAATTTTTACCCACATCTTGGGAGCAAATTTTTAGTTTCCATGACTATGAAACTAAGATGGGTCCTTGGTGATTCCTGTGAATCCAGTTATATATCCCAGTCACTGTCTCCTTTTCTCTCCCCTTTTCTGTAATCTCCAAAACCTTACTCCTTCTTACTCTCAGCTAATGACTTGGCTGTCTATTTTTCTGAAAAAGTAGGAGCAATCGGAAACTTTCTTTATCATAGTGTCACTTACATTTTTATCTTTAAAATGTGTCTTATTATAAATGAACTGTCCATTTATAGTCAATATTTTTTTTTACTTTCCTAATCCTTTTTTTATTGGTTGTTCAAAACATTACAAAGTTCATGACATATCATCTTTCATACATTTGATTCAAGTGAGTTATGAACTCCCATTTTTACCCCAAATACAAATTGCAGAATCACATCAGTTACACATCCACATTTTTACATAATGCCATATTAGTGACTGTTGTATTCTGCTACCTTTCCTATCCCCTACTATCCCCCCATCCCCTCCCCTCCCATCTTCCCTCTCTGCCTCATCTGTTGTTGTTCAGTTCTCTCCCTTGTTTTTCCCCCCCTTTCCCCTCACAACCTCTTATATGTGATTTCGTATAACATTGAGGGTTTCCTTCCGTTTCCATGCAATTTCCCTTCTCTCTCCCTTTCCATCCCACCACTCATCTCTGTTTAATGTTAATCTGTTCCTCATGCTCTTCCTCCCTGCTCAGTTCTTAGTTGCTCTCCTTAAATCAAAGAAGACATTTGGCATTTATTTTTTAAGGATTGGCTAGCTTCACTTAGCATAATCTGCTCTAATGCCATCCATTTCCCTGCAAATTCCATGATTTTGTCATTTTTTAGTGCTGCATAATACTCCATTGTGTATAAATGCCACATTTTTTTTTATCCATTCATCTATTGAAGGGCATCTAGATTGGTTCCACAGTCTAGCAATTGTGAATTGTGCTGCTATGATCATTGATGTGGCAGTATCCCTATAGTACGCTCTTTTAAGGTCCTCAGGGAATAGTCTGAGAAGGGCGATAGCTGGGTCAAATGGTGGTTCCATTCCCAGCTTTCCCAGGAATCTCCATACTGCTTTCCATATTGGCCGCAACAATTTGCAGTCCCACCAGCAATGTACAAGTGTACCCTTTTCCCCACATCCTCGCCAGCACTTATTGTTGTTTGACTTCAGAATGGCTGCCAATTTTACTGGAATGAGATGGTATCTTAGGGTGGTTTTGATTTGCATTTCTCTGACTGCTAGAGATGGTGAGCATTTTTTCATGTACTTATTGATTGTATGTCCTCCTCTGAGAAGTGTCTGTTCAGGACCTTAGCCCATTTGTTGATAGGGTTATTTGTTAT
>NW_026000142.1:23297429-23359491 GCF_001458135.2 Marmota marmota marmota | reverse complement strand
ATGTTTGGGGTCCTGTAGGCTTCCAGGATTTGGCAATCCATTCCATCTTTCATGTCTGGGAAGTTTTCTAGGATTATTTCATTTAATAGGTTATCCATTTCTTTGGTTTGAACCTCTATACCTTCCTCTCTCCCAATGACTCTCAAGTTTGGTTTTTTTATGACATCCCATATCTCTTGGATAGATTGCTCGTGAGATTTAAGCATCCTTTCTGTGTTGATTATATTCTTTTCAAGTTGATAAACTTTGTCTTCATTATCTGATGTTCTGACTTCTACTTGATCTAGTCTATTTGTAATATTCTCGTTAGAGTTTTTAATTTGGTTTATGGTTTCCTGTATTTCTAGGATTACTGTTTGGTTTTTTTTTTTAAATCTCTATCTCTTGGTAAAGCTCGTTCTTTGCAGTTTGAATTTGTTTGTTTAATTCGTTTCCAAAATATACTTTCATTGCTTTGACTTGCTGTCTCATGTCTTCTCTAATATTCTGTTCCATCTGAGTTAGGTATGCCTTGAGTTCTTCCCTGTCCATGTTTCTGATGCTTCTAGGTCCTCCTGTAGATTTAAGTTGTCCTGCATTGTTTGTAATCCTTTTTTCCCTTGTTTTTTCATGTTGTTCACGTTATTTTCCAGCTCTGTTTGACTGCTGTGTAACTACTTTCTCCTATAAATTTGTTTTGGTTTTGTATATCTCTGTTGTCTCTCCTTTGTGGTGGGAGATTATGCCTAGAAATGTTGGGCTTTATTGTACTTTAAAGCTGATTCATTCAATTCATAAAAGGCTTCCGGGTTCTTTATGCATATAGTGATTTGTTGTTTGTTCTTAGGACTTTATGTTTAGGTTACGTGCTATGATGGTATGAGGGTTAGTATGTCTTGGCTACTTTAGAAGATTGCTCTACTGAAGGGGGATACTAACAGGCGATTGGATCAGGGTGTTGGTAGTAGCTAGGTATTTAGGAGCCCTATAGACAGCCTCGAAACATTCACCTATTTGCATTTAGACAATTACATGTAATAGAAGATGTAATGCTTGGGATGAAAGTTGGGGAGTAGGGGAAGGAAGGTGCTCTTAAAAAGAAAGAAGGAGAGAGATAGATTAGAGGAGAATGAAAAGAACAATAAAACTTGAAATGGGAAAGAAAGAAAGAAGGAAAAGGGGAGAAAAGAACAGAGAGAGAAGAAAAAAAAATTGAAGTCTTAGAGATCCAATTTCTTCTCTTCCAGTAGGCGGAGCTGTGCCCTCCGAGCCGAGCTTCTGCCCTCTACGTGCCTATAGCAATCCCTGTAAGGCGGCTCCTGGGAGTCTCTCAATCTTGTCAGTCCAGAGCCGTTTCACTTCTACGGCCCCTCCCCCCTTTTCTCCTGTCAGCCGGCCAGCCAGGTCCTGTTCACCGGAAGCGGTTCCCCAAAGATCTAGTTACACTTGCAGCCCCACCGCACATCCCATTTAAGTCCCAGTGTTGTGGTAAACTGGCGGCTAAGACCTTGGGAGTTGCTGCTGGTGATATGGGGGGTTGGGGGTCAGGAATCCCCTCTGCTTCCCTACAGACACGCCCCCGGAGAGATCCCTGAGGTTTCCTGGCTGCTTGTATCTGGATGGGGTGGGAGTCACACACCTGCTAAAGTGGATTCCGCTGGGAAGGAATTCCGTCGGCCGAACTTTGGTGACGTCACTTCTCTGCTATGGCGGGACCCAGGCTCCTTACCGGAGTGTCCGAAGGGAGGGGTGGGACTGGTCCGTCCCCGGTTGGCCTCAGCTCCCAGCTCGCTATTTCATGAAGGCTTGGCTAAAGACCTCTTCCTGCCAAGCTGCGTCTCGGAGGCTAGCCACCCAGTCACAGTGACTGCGGGCGGTCGGCCGCGCCGCAGCGCGCGGACAGCGGCTGGCGGGTCTGGACCTCTGCGTCTTGTGGCAGGGATTCACTCGTCTGGGGCAAACTGTCACTTCCAAAAATCCTAGTAACTCCCAGCCGGTCTCTCTTCAGTGGAATTTTGCTAGGAAATTCTCCGCAGGTAGAATCTAAGCGTATCTATGTGTCTCTCTGACCCCATCACTGAGGGGGTACTGAAAGGGCTGCCTCTCCGCCCGCCGCCATGTTGGATCTTATAGTCAATAATTTTACATTATACCAGACGTATCCCTCAAAACAATTATTGCTCCTAAAATTATGTCCTTCCTCTGCTGGATCATCATTTTCTCTTTTCCCAATAAAAAATTCCCATCAGCATTTAGCAGTTGTTCTTTCTAGAAAAACTCAAAAGTTGTTTCCATTCCCTTTCCTCCCATCATCTCTTAAAATCATTCCATTCAGGCTACTGTCTCCATTTTCCAAAGCAGCTCCTGTCAAAATCAAAAGACTTTCACAATGAAAAAGTTGGTGTTCTTCCATATATACCTATCAGCAGCCTGACACAATTGATCAGTTTCTCTTCTTCAAACATTTTTCAGTTGGCTACCGATTATCAAACTTACAGTTCTTCCTACCCACTGGGCCATTCCTTACATGTTTACTTCTCTTTACTGGTTCCTCCTCATTGACCCTATCTGTTTTCTTTTCTATCTAAATCTTCTCCCCAAATGGATTGTTTTAAATACACAAAATTGAGCACTGCTGACATTCTAGACCTGATAATTATTTGTTGTGAAGGGCTGTTAAGCACTGTAGGATATGTAGCAAATCCTTGGCATTCAGCCACTAGATCCCAGTAGCACCTACACACACACAGGTGACAATCAAGAATGTTTGCAGAAATTGGAGAATATCCTTGGGGAAAAGGGGAAATGGACAGAAAAACAACCCTGCTGGAGAACCAATGGAATATACTGAAGATTTAGTATTCACTTCTCCTGTGAATCCCAGATGCACACATCTCAGTGCTTACTCAAACCCTTTACTAATACTTCACAGTTGCCCAAAGCCTAGCTCTTGATTCCTAACTTCCTTCATCCTCCAGATTCATCCAACACAGTTTTATCTATTTCAGTAAATGGCATCTACTACTTTCAGCATCTTGGGCCAATGTAGTGTATTCATCCTTGACTTTTTTTCCTTACATGCCATTATGTAATTTATCAGCAAATCCCACATTTCAGACCCTAGGCTTTTATTATTAAAGCCTACAGCTATTTGGTAATTTTGTACTTAAGAGTTACTATTTAAAATGAGGGTTAGAGTCAGACAACAATCCCATATCAATTTACATCAAGTGCAATATTTACTCCATTTGAGTTTAAATAGTTCAGTTTTCTGATAGTAGGTATACAAATTTATACTGTTTCACATAGGCAACCTTTTGTTTTGGCTTTAATTCATCCTGGCATTACTGTTAATGATACGTATTCTATCAATAACTATATTCTATGCCCCATCCAGTTTTGTAATCTGCACATGTTTTAAACAAAGCATTTACCTTCCTATCAAGGTCACTGATAAAATTGGTGCATAAGACAAAGCTGAAGACACACTTCTTTTCATTTCATGATGAAAATCAACCATTAATCAGTCCTTTTACACAGTGAGTAAATCACTTGGCAAAGCCACTTAACTATACTAGTCTTGTTTGCAGATTTCCCTCCTGTCCACAAGCTAATATGAAATATTCAGTTATTTTGCTGAAATCTAGATATACCATCTCTACAACATTCCCATTCTATACCATTCTAGGAACCCCATCAAAAAGGAAACAAAATTAATACAGCATGTTTTATTATTTCAAAAAAAGTTAAAATCCTAGTGCTTTGTAAACAGGATGGAAAGAATACTGAAAATATAAACTAACCTTGGCTTGAGGTGGGGCTTCATTCAGAGTCAATACAGGAAAAACAACAATAACAACAAAATTTTTACAGCATTCCAGAGGCAAAGTTTCACAGACAATCTGGTTGTCATTGTTTTCCTTCTTGAAAAGTAAAAATTTTTTCTCATGTGGTTTTATTTATTTATTTTGGTAACAAGGATTGATCCCAGGGGCACTCAACCACTGAGCCCCATTTCTAGACCTTTTTTAATTTTTTATTTTGAGACAGGGTATTTTAAATTGATTAGGACCTCACTAAATTGCTGAGGCTGGCTTTGAACTTGCAACCTCCTGCCTTAGCCTCCCCAGCCGCTGGAATTACAGGCATGTGCCACTGCATCCAGCTCTCATGTGTTTTTATAAACAATAAAATATATAATTTATTTTTCTAATATTTTTATTGTGAACACATTCAAATAAATAAAGGTTTAAAAAAGTATAAAATGAACATTCATTGAAAATCCAGATTTCACAATTAATCTTTTATAAAACTTACTTTATAAGTTTTATTTTTATTTATTTCTAGGGTACAGAGGTTTTTGAACACAGGGAAATTCTACTACCAAACTATACCCCCTTCTATTTTTAATTTTGAAACACGATCTTGCTAAGTTGCCCAGGCTAGCCTAACTTGTAATCCTCTTGTTTCAGCCCCTAGTTACTGGGATTATAGGCATGTACCACCACACTTGGCTCTTTTTTATATTTTTCATACATCTCAAAATAACTTGCAAATACCACTATAAATGTTCCCCTTGACTTCACCCCACTGTTAGTTTGGTGATTCTATAACTTCATATCAAGTTCTTGTTAATGCATGTAAAACTTCTTTCACTCAGCATAATGTTTCTGGTATTTATACATTTGCTCTCTTTTATGCTATTGCTATTCCACTGGATGGAGTTTTCCTATTGTTCTACAGTAAAAGGAATACCATACTTAGAAGTTTAAAGACACTTGTTTCTGTTGCTTGCTAGCCAAGTGTATTGTACCTTCAATTTCTTTAACTATAACATGGAACTGATGATAAAGTTTAAATAAGAGTATACTGTGCAAAGTACAAAATGCCTTAGCAATTTAATGTATTATAATTTTTATCTGCAGGACAATTCTGTGTTATTTTTATTTTCTACTCACTTATCCTTTGCTTGGGTTCTTTTCCCTACCACCCATGCTTCCAGCAAGGGTGGGACCATAGGTATAAACTAGGAGTGGGGATCAGAATCAAATGAGGGTGAAGTTGTCCCTAAAGTTACAGTGGGTTTTGCTCCATTTGAGCTGTGGTAACAAAGCATCTTGCACAGAATAAGCACTTTCACTACTTTAGAATCTTCCACTCATCTTCAGTAATTTTAACTTTTATTGTCTCCAGCCATTTCCTGCATTTGAACTCCTTAAAATTCACTTTTTCCTAGTTCACAGACATGTTTTGCAAAGTGTTGTAAAGTAGCAAATATTCTTTATTTATCTGCTGAATGCATGGAGGACCAGAGTAACAGTTGCTTTTTCAAAGTTCAATTTATTTGAGATGAATGAAATTACACCAAAGTGCATACAGCTTTGGCTATAAAGCACTGGGAAATGGGAGACTGGAAAAGTGGGAGATTCCATATTCTAAAACAGGATAAATGTACGTATGATTAAATCACATTATATAATTCCAATACAGCCTGGAAGGATGTCAGAAATCAGAAGAATTGCATTTGAGTTTTAAAGCGCACGCGTGTGCGTTCTCTCTCTCTCTCTCTCTCTCTCATACACACACACACACACTCACACACAGAATGAGAGGGAATTCAAAAGCTAAACAAATCCATTAATAACAATTAAAATGGTTCCTACATACAAATAAAAATATATTATTCCCTTTTAAATTTATGTATCTGAATAAAATATTTTTTAGAAATTCAAATTCTGTACATCTGCTCACTAGGAATAGCAGGTAAATCTGATGTTTGAGAAACAAGTGATGAGCCTGAATTCCTGAGACAATGAAAAGCCACATAGTTAATATGAATAATGTTTTTATATAATTGTTATTTTTCGGACTAATGACCAAGATCTCTCTCTAATCACCAACCTTGAAGTTTCAAAGTACAAGAAAACTGATAATACATGGAATGAGCTGGATGATAGCTCTAAGTTTCTATACAAAAAAATCTCCTGAAAACTACTTCTGGGATGTTATAAAGCTGACTCATAAAAATGTCTAAGAACAAAAACAAGAAAACACATCATAGATCAGTTTTGAATTACAAAAGTGTAAACTACTTTCCAGATATTATGGAAATACTTCTGGTGGTCTATATATCTTTTATTTCCATTACTGTTAAGGGAATGGAAAGACTACAGGATAACTCCTTTTCACATGAATTTATTCATAATCCTGATTATTTCCCTGCAAGTACACATAAAATACTCAAGAAAAAAATCTATTAGAATTTCATAGATTTAGAGAAGCAGAACAATGTGAAATATATACAAATCTACAATGCTTTTCTGAATAAAAATAAGTAAACATTTTTATACTCAAATCAGATATTAAGAAAAACTTTAAATAAAGTTCTGATGAATTTTTATGCTTAATTTTCCAAAAGTAGCAAACATGTTTTTATAACTGCCAAATTAAATTTTAATATGAAACTTCTATTAAGATGAATTCTTTTGATCTAATATATGCTTTTTATTCAATTTTGGGATTGACAGCAAAAAAAAAATGTACACAGAGAAAGGCTATTATTGTTGCTGTTATTCTTTTTTAAAAAACATTTCTTAGTTATACATGGACGCAGTATCTTTGTTTATTTACCTTTATGTGGTGCTGAGGATTGAACCCAGTGACTCCCACATGGGAAGCAAGTACTCTTCCGCTGAGCCACACCCCCGCCACCATGTTGCTGCTATACTTTTAATGAAAAGCAGAAAGAGAAAATGCATAACTCCTAAATTATCACTCCTCCCTCTCAAAGATGCAGAAAACATCAAAAATCAACTGTGCCATGGTATCTTAACACAGCACTTCAAAATGTGACTAGAGATCTCTTAGATTTGACCCAGAAGATGACTTCTATTGGTAAGGTGAAATTGCAATAAATCACCAAGTCAATCTTAGAGCAGGAGACAGAACCTTTATTCACTAGCCAGTGGTTCAGATCCACCAGCTGGTAGACCAAGGAGCAAGGCAAGTCTACACCCTTTGACCCCCTTGCAGGGTTTGAGTACACCTTTTATAGTCCAAACCATATTAATCAGAAGTAGTTGTCGCTATGATTCAAAAACAATGTCATGAGATCTAAAATCATAAGCAGAAAGAGGAGTCAGCCAAAACGTCCCTAGTTGAGTACAAGTTAAAGAATAGTGGGCTGGGGTTGTGGCTTAGTGGTACAGTGCTCACCTAGCATGTGTGAGGCCCTGGGTTTGATCCTCACCACCACATGTAAATAAATAAAATAAAGGTTATTGTGTCCACCTACAATTTAAAAATAAAAAAAGAATGGTTACTAACATCTAGACAATCAATCTCTGAAAGGGTACATTGTCCAAGAAAAATGGGGACCAGAGGGAGAACACTTTTACATTGTATAAAAATTGCCATTTTGTGTTGCCAAACATGCTATGCTAAGCAACTATTGAGGAGTACAGAGGCGGGGCTTTCCCATGGGAGAAGCATTTCTTACATGACCTGGGCTGTTTGGTCATTGCCCATATAGCTTGGCCCATTAACACTATTAGTAATCCCTGATCTACAGCATCTCATTAAAATACCTTCTCACTACTGGGTTCGTTTCCAGCACCACATAAAAATAAACAAATAAAATAAACAAATAAGGTGTTGTGTCCATCTACAACTAAAAAAATATTTAAAAAAAAAATCCCTTTTCACCCCTACTATACAATTGAAGATACCTAGGCTTGATACTCCTTATTTTTATATTAGCCTTAGTTTTATTCTCCTCAGACCTATTAGAAGACTCAGACAACTATATACCTGTAAATCCCCTAAGCACAATGCAACACATTAAACCAGAATAATATTTCCTATTTGCCTATGCAACTTTATAATCTATTCCTACTAGGTGGATTATTAGCCCTAGTGTTGTCAATTCTTATTCTAGCATTACTTCCCCTACATTAAACTTTTAGACATATAGCATATGTCCAAAGTACTGATATGAGATAAATCTGGGATTACTCACAGATTCCATCTCTAGGGTCAAATCCAAGAGATCTCTAGTCACTTCCCAGATTGTTGTGGTGAGAAGGCATAGCAGGCCACAACTCATAGTTCTCTTCGACATGCATGGGAATGATAACATGAGAGCCATGTATTACTCTTTCTGCTTTTCTTTAAAAGAACAACAATAATAATACATCACATTTTTGTGCGTACATTGTGTGTGTGTGTATCCCAAATTTGGTAGAATGCAGGCATAGTCTATGGTTATTCTAGATCAGGAAATCTTAAGGGGAATAAATTCCAGGCACTTCAAAACTGCTGTTTCTTTATATATTCCTCCATTGTAAATGTATCCTAAGAAAATAATACAGAAAATATATGCATAAAGAAAACCAAAGAATAAGGGAATCATTGGGTATATTAGGCAATTCACCTGATAGAACAAAGAAGAGTGGTAGATGTTTTGTTATAGTGTTAATAGTAAAAAAAAAAAAAAAAAAAAAAATTATCTATGTTGTAAAAGAGTGAAAAGAAATAAAGTAAAAATGTTGAGAAACAGTATGAAGCATCACATAAAGAAGAAAATAGTAAAATAGCAGTAAAAGGCACTTTGGAATTCCACCAAGTACCTAAAAGTTCAGTTGTTTCAGAGACTTAGAAAATATTATACAAGATAATTTTGTTGGTTATAAAATTCTAAAGTATACAATTTCCATCCCATAAAGATTTAAAACAAACAAGCAAAAAATGCTTTGGTTACTCCAAAACTGTTAGGAAAAAGTAAATCTCTTTAAGGTACGTTTCAATCAATCATCCGTGACACTGATGAAAATAACTGATTTTTATTTATGTTTATGCATCAAATGTTTTCTTCATAGATTTCTGGTTTAGATTAGAATATAAGATAAGAATTATTATTAAATATAACTTGATTTATTATAATGTCAATTATCCTATAAAAATAGAAATAATGTTTAGATACATGTACTTACAATTAAATTATCAAATATTTCTAATATTAAACATAACTGGTAAAACATCAGAAATTGTATTACATTTGGAGTCCAGATTTAGGATGTGTTTCTGAAGATGGACAGCAAGGGACAATTTCATAGATTTACATAGCAATTCCTCATTTCCCTGGGAAATCGACTTAACCCACCTTGAATGAAACTAGTTTGCTTGGGTGCTAAAACCATCAGAAACTATTTTCAAGGAAACCTTTCTAAAATTATGTCACACGATAGTTTATGTTTCACTGTATCTTATAAAGGCAAATTCTACTTAAGTTAACCATTGTAGATGTTGACTACTGTTAGAGTGAGCAGTACTTTTGAGAATTACACCTCTTCTGTTTAAAAATGACTTACTAGAACTGAGTAGAGTATGTATAGCTGCTTGCCCTTTCAATCATTTAATGGCTACAGGTAACAATCTTTTAAAGTTTGCTTCTCCTTCCCCTATTTCTAATTTGTAAGCCTTTTCTTTATTGACCTCTTGTTGATACTCTCCCTTCATCTTAGTCTAATATGTCTTAAAGTATACAACTAGAGAACTAACCACGTTAAAGCGAGGAGACTTTCCTGGAGTTAAGTGTGTGCTTTTGTATACAGACATTATGATATCAAGTCTAGCCATTCAAAAGATATTTTCCTTTCCTTCCTAGTTCTTAGCTATATTATAGACTGCTAAATTTATCAAATATTTGACTACTAGATTAAAAAAAAGTGTTACGACACAGCTATTTAAAAAGTAAAGACAGGTATACTTAAGCATAGAACAGATTCAGCATTAATGTTATATCCTGATGTTGGACTAAACCCTTAATAAATCCATTTTCAAAAAGAAAACACTTGAAACATTTCCCTTTTGAACAGTTAACATATAAAAAAGAAGCAGGAAGCAAATTTAAATCTTGTTTTTACATAAGAGATGAGCAAGAATAGCACACAGGAATGAAATACAGCTTTCTGCTCAGACAACCTGCTGCTATGAGATATTCTAACAACCTATCTTTCTCTTTAACTTCCTGTACATCTCCAGGTTCCTGTCCTTCAAGTGAAAATTTCCACCTGGCACTAATGCTGGGTGGGGAAGCAAACAACTTCCTAAAAACAGATCATTTAATATGATACTCCCCCCCAAAAGCTTTGACTTTATTTTCCTTCCAATACCCTTAAGTTTTGATACAGCCCATGGATTTACCACCTACTCATGACCAGTCACAGGCTTTTTAATGTTGGCCTTGTTAATTATAGTCACAAGTCTGCATATTTTTATTTCTTTGAATAAGAACTATTTACCACGAGATATATAGAGTTTTCCCCATTTTTGAATAATGAAGGCTATTAATTTATAAATCAACAAAAAATACAGAGAATAAGACCTGTGGTTTATAGTAACTTGAGTATAATACAGGTTAAATTTCAAACTATAGAACTTTCAAAGGATAAGAAAGTTTGTTACTCTCATTGCTACTAAACACTTAAAATCATTATATCTTATTATTTAGGCCTACATTAATCAACACAATTTTGTAGCATGCATTATTCCTTTTTTATAAAGAGATGGGGCTGGGTATGGCAGTGCACACCTATAACCCCAGTGGCTTGGGAGGCTGAGGCAGGAGGATTATAAGTTTGAGGTCAGCCTCAGCAACTAAGCAAGGTCCTAAGCAACTTAGCAAGACCTTGTCTCANAAAAAAAAAAAAGGGCGGGGGGGGCTGGGACTATGGCTAAGTGGTTAGGTACTTCTGGGTTCAATTTCTGGGGGGGTGGGGGTAGAAAGAGAGAGAGAAAGAGAAAGAGAGAGAGAGAGAGAGAGAGAGAGAGAAAGAAAGTGTGCGCGCAAGTTCATATGTGCGATGGAGATCACCCTATGTTGCTCAGTCAGTCTCAAACTTCTAGGCTTAAGCAATACTCCTGTGTAGCCTGTTGAGTAGCTGGGATTTCATGTATGTACAATCACATCCAGCAATTATTACTTTATATATAAATAAATTTCAATTTAAATCAAAACTATAAAGCGTATTACTGAACTCCAAGTTAATTAAGTTTTATCCAGAAATCAATCTTAATAACAATGTTTAGAAAAAAAAAAATAAAAAGGTTAATTACCTGAGAGCAACTGTTTCTCTAAAAATATAAAAAAATCTATTTTTCAAACTATGTCACTATTATATTTGTCACACCATGTTTGTGGTTGCCATACATTACTAAAACTGCCTAAGAAAGTCTCAAGAGGATAGGTCTAAAGATTTATCATTCTACTGTGGCCTGAATGACCCCACTCACTATCACAACCTCCCATTTTTATAAAGGATTTGTAAATTTCTCTCTGTAATTGTATCTACTTTTGCATTATTAATTTGAGGTTTTGATATCAATGATAATTCTTATGCCTTCTCAGTACACTATTTCTTTTCTCAGCATGAGACCTTCCCCAATCCCTAATGTCTTTGCCTTAAGGTCAGTTTTATCTGATGGTAATATAGTTATGTCAGTCTTTTTCTGATTAATATTTGTCTGAAATATATTTCTCCATTTATTTACTTTCATCCCCTATTTGTCCTTATATTTTAGGTATGTTCCACAAAGCTAAATTTATTCATAGTTTCTATCTGAATGTCAGTGGCCAGTTGTTTATATTTAATACGATGCATGATGAATTTAGACTTATTTTACCACCTTATTATGAACTTTCTATATATCATTTTACTTTTATTCTTTTATTCTGCCTTCTTTTCAGCCTTTTATTGTACTGATAGTTTTCTTTTTATGCCTTTTGCCACCAAACTAGTTAGAAGTTATACATTCTATTTTTATTATCTCAGGTCATAATTAAATTGTTAAAAATTAACAATCAACCTAAGTTCAAGTACTTATGACTTCATAATCCTTCTAAATAATACAAATATTTTAGACAAAGGGGAATGAAAGGGTAGTCAATAGAATAAATTGGATATAACTTTCCTATGTTCATATATAAATACAGAACCAGTGTAACTGCACATCATGTACAGCCACAAGAATGGGACACTATACTCCATGTATGTATAATATGTCAAAATACATTCTACTGTTATGTATAACTAAAAAGAATAAAAAGTTTTTGAAAGTATTTTAGGAAGTTTTAAAATTCATGACACCTTAATGTGGACTTGTATTTTATTTCAACCCTATTTCTATGTTCCATATCAGCCATTATTAGTTTTTGTTTTAAGAAATTAAAGCTTAGATTTACCTACATGTTGGTCAATTTTTTGGGATATTAATTCTTCCATTCAATACTTCCTCTTTGAGTTAGATTTCTCCTTCTAATTCTAATCATTAAAGTTTTCCCTATTGTTCAGAATAAAGGCAAGGGCTAGCATGATTGAGGGTTAAAGTCACATAGTTCCAGGAATACAGACTGGGTCACAAGGAACTCTGGGAAAGCAAGAACAGTTAGTCTTTAGTCTGTCAGTTTCTAAGAATCCAGACATGTAGGGAAAGGTGAAGAAGTAGTCCCCAAATCTGGAAGATCTGGTGATACAACCAAAGTCCAAGCAAATTAATTCATCAGCTACCAGACTCCTGTTGGCTTGTAAGCCACTGGTACTTAATTTCTCAGTCCCATTCAGTATGATCAACCTCTCTGGGTACTAATTAAAGTATTTCTTCTTTTTCTTTTCTTTTTTTTGGTGGTATTGAGGGGGAAGGTTATTGAACCCAGGGCACTTTACCACTGAGCTACATCCCTAGTCCTTTTCATTTTTTATATTGAAACTCAGTCTTGTTAAGTTGCCAAAACTTGATTAGAATTTGCATCTTCCTGGCCTCGGCATCCCAAGTAGCCCACCATGCCTGGCTATTTCTTCCTCTAAAACCTACATCTAGTTTAAAACTGAAACAAAACTAAAAGGCACACACACAAAAAAATCTCCATATCATAAGTCTCATTCTCCACAGTGTCATATAGTAATAGTTTCTTATGTGACCTTCTGGAGGGGGTAAAAAAGGAAAAGCATAAAACAGCATTTATTCATATATTTAATTTACTTACAAGTGGGACTACTGTTTATTCTGATTTTTTTTTCTAACCTAACAATACATCTTGGACTTTTCCAAATCAGTACATACAAATATTTCTCCTGCTAATTTTTAAAAGTTATTTGGATGCATAAGAGATGAAGTAAGGGGATCTGAATTTCTCAGAGCACAAAACTTTTCATTATTGTTAATCTCTGAAGTTCAACTAGAATGATTACAGTTAGAAATTCAATCTCCCAACTAAATCAAATTCTTAGCAAAGATAGTTCTAACATATGTTTGGAATTAACAAAAGAACCTAGAAATCAGAAAAGAATTTCTTCTGGCACACATACCCTTCTACATATACATTTTATTCCTTTATTTTCCCCAGACTTCCAGGACATATAACATATTTAGTTTTACAAAATTTATTTTAGAAGTTTTGGGCTATTTAAACTGTGGAAAGGTGGTTGTTTGAAGAAACTAAGGAATAATACAAAAGGCATTCCCACATTTTAATTTCTAATCTGTGTCCTTTTTCAGTGTTTTTATCCTAAGATTAGTTTATTATATCTAGGAGACTTTCTAGATACCCTTTCTCCACTATTCTTCAGTACCATTATTGTCACACAGTAAGTAACTACTTATGTGTGGGGCTATTTTCTCTTTTAATGTTCTATCCCTCTACACTGGCACTAATACTTTAAATAAAATTTATTAGCTAGAATATCAAATCTTCCTTCAATGTTCCTCTTAAACGTGTCTTTGTTATTCTTGATATTTTGCATTTCCATAGTAAATTTAGAATCACCTTATCAATTTCTGTAAAAGAAAATCTGTTAGGATTTTTATGGAAATTATATCAAATCTACATATTAATTTCACAATAATTGATATCTTTGTAATATTGAATCATCTAAGGCATGAATAGGATATACACCAACCCTTATCTAATTCTTATTTTTCTCAGTAATATTGTATAGTTTTCAGTGTAGAAGCCCGCCCATATTTTGTCAAATTATTCCTAAGACTTTGATGTTTTGCTGCCATTAAAGCATTTTCAAAAACAAATTGTATTTTCTGTTTGTAGATGATAAATAGAAATAGTATGGGGGGTTATACACTTTAAGTACAATAATTTCACTGAAGTTAATTTATAATTCTAAAATAAGATTTTTGTTTCATTGATCTTCTCTATTGGTTTTGTGTTTTCAATTTGATTGATTTCTATTCTCATTTTATTACTTCCCTCCTTTGACCTGTTATGGGTTTAATTTGCTCTCTCTCTTTTTTTTTGGTGGGGGAAGGCCTGGGAATTGAATTCAGGGTCTCCATGCATGCTAGGCAAGTGCTAGACTGTGCTACATTCCCGATTACTTTCCTTTCTAATTCATTATGTGAAAAATTATGAGATCATTAAGTTAAGACCTTTTTCTTCCCAATATGAGGATTTAATGCTCTGAACCTTACTGAGTTAACTAGATTCTATCAATGTTGGTATGTTTCATTTTTAGGTGGTTCAAAATATTTTTTTAAATTTTCCATCTTTTCAAGTGACCCTGAGGTATAAAATGCTTTAGAGGCCCTTATCCATGGTGCAAGTAGGACACATGCAATTGAGACTTCATCCTTGGAGGACTGGTTTACCAAGAATCCTAAGTTTATGTTGTCCCTTGCTGTTTATCTCTAAGTAATTAATTCATTCTACACAATATATTGCATATGAGTATGTTCTGTCTCACTGGACTCAGACAAGTTGGTAACCAGAACACATAAGTTACATAACAATGTGAATATATTAACTTTCCACTTAAAACCAATTGAGATGGGGATTTTTTTTTTTTTTTTTTTTTAAGTAGGGTCCATATTTCCCAGACTGGCCACAAACTTAAGGGCTCCAGCAATCCTCCTACCTCAGTCTCCAGAGAATCTGGGACTGATGTGTATTTGATGTGTATTACTACACCTGGCTAGGTGGTAAACTGTAACATGTGCATTTTATCACAATTAAATTTTTTTTTTCAAATGTGTGAATTTTATGGTACGCAAAATTGTATCTTAACAAAGTTTTTTTTTTTTCCAATCCTCTCTTTGACCCATGAGTCATTTAGAAGTATGCTGTTTAGTTTCTAAATATTTAGGAGGATTTTCCAGATATTTTTCAGGTATTGTGAGAGTAGGCATCACAGGCTTCTCTGAAATCTGTTGCAGCAATTTCCCAGGTAAAAATTTACACATCATATAACATTTATAATTCCTGGGATTCAAAGATCCCATAAAACCTATGCACTGATCTGCTAGACTAAACACTTCATATCCTAACACATTGAAAAATGATAAAAATATGTTCCCAGAGAGGGAGAAATTATTTTCTTGGTTCTTATCACAGAGAGAATTTTTCTATATGTCACCATTTTATTATTGTTCAGCTATATCTGAGAAAACTCTAAATAGGCACAACTTCATACTAGTGAGCTGAATAAAAGTCAGTTGCCCAAAAGTATGCTATGTCTGATGAAGTTAATTATAATCTAAGACAATTAATATCTTTTAAGATGTAAATAACCACTTTTAAATTTGAATATACTGAATTTAACTTTGTATCCTAATTTTTCTTCAAAGCTAGTATTTCTTGTGTTCTCTGTCAGTTTGTCCTTAATATCTGGGGTTTATAGAGGCATCTTTACTCATATATCCCTCCCCATCATTCCTATTGTAATTCTCAATTCAGAGCCTTATGTAATGCTAGCAACAGAGATATCTAGTCACACTGGTACTAGATATCTGCAGGCCCAACCAAAACATGTTAGGCCTTGGCTCCATTTGCAAGGCAATCTTGCCTCATGTAGCAAGTCCATACCTATAGCAGCCTTATCTAGTAAATGCAGGTTTTCTTTAGACCTTATTTGTGAGTAGGATACACCTTTATTGTTATATGCATCCATGTGTCAGCTATGCTAGGGTAGTAGAGGCTACTCATAGTGAAGCACAGCCTAATCTTGGCTAACTGCTGACAACTTTTTCTTCCAGAAATATACTTTGTTATAACTTTGAATTATCCATGAGGGAATTAAATCATATTCCATACTTGGGAACGGGTAGTATTAAAAGCTCTATTTGATCACTAATATCCTTGAAAAGATGTAACAGCCAGGTATGATGGTACATGCCTGTAATCTCAGTAAGACTTGAAAGACTGAGGCAGGAAGATCCAAGTTCAAGGCCTTCCTCAGCAGCTTAGTGAGGTACTAACTTAACTAGACTCTGCCTCAAAATGAAAAATAAAAAGTGCTGGGGAGGTGGCTCAGTGGTTAAGACCCCTGGGTTCAATCTCTGGTACAAAAACAAACAAACAAATAACTGAAAAAATGAGCACACAAACAAATAAATAAAGAAGGGGGGTGTAATAGCTCTACAATGTTAAGATTTCCACTTCCTGTGAAAAATTGACTAGGCAATTCAGACAAATTGTCTCAATGAGAACACTTGGAAAAATTGAATAACTTATTTATCAAATTATCTTGATTGCATCAAGTGCTAACATAGCAGTGGAAAATTACAGGGCAAGATCCAATTGTTCAATTCTTTTTCAAGCCTTTAACTAACACTTATATTTCCTAGGATGGGTATGGAAGATTTATTTCACTCATAGACTAAAGAAACTGCAAATTTTGGAAAAATGGAAAAAATTAATAGAAATATTTTTAATAAGAAAGGCAGGGAAAATAGATGATGGAAAATATTTTTTGAATATTATTTAGTTGTGGTAATGAAACAAGTCCAGGAATAACAAAAATTAAGGAATGTGATAAGGGGTCAACACATACAGTATCATTAAATGAAGTCCTAGTAGTTCAGACAAAGGCTAATAGTCGGGCATAGTGGTGTATGCCTGTAGTCCCAGCTATACAGCTACTTGGGAGGCAAAAGCAGGAGGACCACTTGAGCCCAGGAGCTGGAGGGCAGCCCAGGCAACAGAGCAAGACCACAGCTTCAATAACAACAACAACAATAAAAACTCAATTAAAAAATATAATATTAACATGAATTAAAATCATTAAGTAAAAAACAAAAAAAAAAAAACAAAATTATGAAATTACTATAGCAATGAATTTTTCTCTTCTGTGACTCTGAAGCTAGTAGCCAAATGACACAAAAACAAATACAAGTTGGTTAGGATTCAAATAACAAGATTATTTTGGGAATAAAAAGTAAAGTTCACAAGCTCTCTTTTTTGGTAGTTGCCACATTCCAATTTGGCTTTGTGATAGATGGCATAATTAGCCCCAATCCTTCACCTTTCCTTGCATCTCTATTTGCTGTTTAATTTGGTACTGTGGTTGAGCTGTTTTGGTGAACCATACTTAATGGGGATACTTTCTCTCCTGTGCCTCTGCCTTTACTGTAAGGTCAAGCCCAGGAGAGCTGGCTGTAGGATTATAAACATACAGAACATAATCTTAATTATGGTTAAGGCTCTAGATCAGCAGCCAGCCAGCATATGAGCAAACTTAGCCAAGGTCAGCAAAGCCACATGGCTATAATCCTTCTGACCAGCAAAGCGTGATCAATAAATACTAACTGGCTGCTAGTTACACAGTATTCTGTGGCAGCAGATAACTAATATAGACATTAACAGTTTTTAACTGAAAACTCTGAATTTTTTGCTTTCTCATGGAAGTATTTTATGATGAGAATCACCATTGTGTAGCACTGCTCTCTGTCATCAATAGAGCCTACTGACTTTTAGACAAGCCTGACAATACATCTACCACTGACCTGGAATAGCCTCCAGAAAAATCAAGCTACTTTGTGTCTAGGACGCAAGTCATAAAGCTATCTTAAAGGGAGGGAACTAAAATAAGTCTAATGTAAAACAGAGTATGAAAGAGGGCTAGCTAAAGGATCAAGAGGGTAGTTAACCCAAAGGGTCCAGCATGTTTGTATTATAGCTAAGTGCATATTTATATTTTATTAATACTTATATTTTATTTATAAATAATGTAAAAACTATTATAACAAAAACTATTATTTATATAATTTATTTTTATAACATAAAAATATAATATAAAAACTATTCCAAGATTTTCGTATTGCCTTTGATCTTTTATTTATTTGAATGTGAACAACATAAGTCATTACCATATTACGTGAAGAGGTATTCATGTAGATGACATTAAAATATCCACTAAATAATTCTTTTAAAACTACAAACATCGAACTCATATGTCTCTACATGAGTATTTAAATAACACACATGCAAGTTTTCTTCCATTAAGGGAATGCCAAGTCTCAAAGTTACATATGAAATTAAACAAAGAATAAGTATATATTTACAAGGCCTTAAAACAAAACCCTAGTGTCTACAACTACTGACTTGTATTGAAATGGAAATCTTCTGTAAAAAGTCACTCCTATTATTGTTTCAGTCTGCAACCTAATTATGTATCAATTTTACTTTCTCATAGTTCATAACATTTGATATTTACACTGATTCTAGATTCCTTAAAATCACAAGGTAATAGTTACTGCTGAAAAATATGTAATAATTCACTTTTTAAAGGAATACTTATTATTTACCTACAATTTTGTTATCAAAAAAGCTTACATTCCCATAAATTATAAAGGTGCACCAACAGTTCCCTTATATAGTGAAATTTTAATTTCTTTTTAATACACTGAGGACAAGGAAAAACATAAATTTGAACTTTCCATTATAAAGTCTAGTGTTATTTTCTTCTGTAAGGCACACTTCAGACTATAGAAACAAATAAGCAATACATTGCTATTAAATAATTTGTTCAGTTCAATCATAAAACACTATGGTTTATATGTCTATAACTATGTGTTCTGAACACAAAATTCTACTTAGTACATTGATTATAACTTCCCAATTGCTGTCAAGGCAAATGAATAAGAATTTTTAAATGGAGAGAGTCCAAAAACCAGTGCTCTTAATTTTTACAAAAATTCACCTAGAAAGCTGACATTCATGACACGTTCTAAAAAATACATGTATATCCTATTGCTTAGAATTCACACATGAGAATTCAGTGTTAAACCCTTCTTATCTAAAAATTAAACCACTAAATTATCATCTAACTATATATTAAGAGCACAGAAGTTAATAAACTATGATATATATAATATATATTATGCATGTATTGAAATAGTAGTTACAGATCTCTGTTATTTTGTAAAGTGAATGAGCAAATCACAAAATATGTAGATAATATATGTTAATGGATTTGCACAATCCATGACTGACTTATCGTGAATACAGTGTTTAATAATAAATCTATCTCTGCGGCTAGGAGGCTGAGGCAGGAGGATTGTTGAGTTCAAAGCCAGCTTTAGTAAAAGTGAGGTGCTAAGCAACTCAGTAAGATCTTGTGTCTAAATAAAATACAAAATAGGGCTCGGAATGTGGCTCAGTGGTTAAAGTGCCCCTAAGTTCAATCCCTGGTACCCAGGGGGTGGGGGATGAGTCTATCCTACCCTCTGATACCACTTCAGATTCACCACAGAAGGAAGGAAGGAAGGAAGGAAGGAAGGAAGGAAGGAAGGAAGGAAGGAAGGAAGGAAGGAAGGAAGGAGGGATAAAGAAGGGAGGGAGGAAAGGATTTTAACATTTCTTCTTACAGAAATTTATGTTTGTATGACATTGGTCTTTGATGATTAATAACAGAAAAGGTTTTGGGAAAAATATATATGTAATGATAAAAATAATTTCTGATCTGTTATTATAAGAATATAAATGTACTTTACAGGTGATTTATAGATTTATAGTATACTCTACTATACCCACAATGTTAAAAGCAGTTTGAAAATCCTCTCATGAGCCTTTCTCCTGATATTAAAGCTATAATTAAGTATTTTAAAGTATTTGGCAGCAGGAAACTTCTAATTTTTAGGAAAATAAATTTTGGAACCTGGATAGCTGGGCATTCTAAATTTCAGGTGTTACAATGCAAAGCTAACTAAAACACACACAGTTTTGTATCATACTTTTCCCACTTAATGTTATATAGTATTTCTCCATGTCACTGATATCCTTAAAACTCTAAAAATTAATTAATTAATTAATTTCAGCTTGTATTTTCAAGTCACCCTCTTCGAAAGCAAACCTATCTTTAAATTTCTAGATTTCCTTTATCTTAGCATCTAAACGTCCCATTAATAATCTGATTTCTGTCACTTTTCAACCTGGTATATTTGAGACTTTAATTTTTCAACTGTAAAAGGAATCCCCTATTTAAAGATTTAGCTTTCATTCCAAATCTTGAGTCAACATTTCCATTTATATACAAGTTGTTATTCTACTTAAAAATCTGTTTTCTTTCATTCTTCAACCAAATACTTAGTATTTGATTATTTCCTCTAACTGTTTTTAGTGAAATTATTCTAAAAGAATAAGAATAATGAAGGCTGGGATGTAACTCAGTGGAAGAATGCTTGCCTAGCATGGGGAAGGCTCTGCGCCCTGGATTCAATTCCCAGTACCACCAAAAAAATATTTAAGAGTAAGAATATGGAAAGATCAAAGAACAAAACATGTCAAATTTTAAAACACAGAGGAGTAGCAGGAATGGTGTTATTAACAGCCAAGAACTAAACAACACAAAATGTAATTGAAATTATACCAGCTATGATGGTACACATATATAATTCCAGCCACTTGATCCTTTCTTTTTTGCAGTGCTGGGCCTCAATACAGGGCCTCATGCATGATAGGCAAGTGTTCTACTACTGAGCCATATTCCTAGCTCAATCCCAGCCAGCCAGCTCCATCCCAGCCACTTGAGACTGAGACAGGAGGATCTCAAGTTTGAGGCCGGCCTCAGCAACTTAGTGAAGGCATAGCAACTTAGCAAGACCCTCTCTCAAAATAAAAAATAATTTTTTTAAAAAAAGGGCTAAGGATGTAGGTCAGAAGCAAGCCACCCCTAGGTTCAATCCCCAGTACCTAAATAAATAAATAAAGCACATATTTTTTTTTTTGTAATCTTATTCAATAAAGACTTTCCTTATATAATAAAATGAAAGGTGAAAAGTAAAATTGGGGGGGGTAAGAATTCTATTAAAAAAAATGAAAAACTTAATGATTTTTCATCAACCTTCATCACTGTAGATTAAATATGCCTAAGCAACCTAGAGCCACAGACTATTTAAGCAAAAATATCAATTCAAGTGTGTTAGTTGATGTGTTTTGATTTTTTTTTCTTCTTTTCTTCTTGGTACTGAGGACTGAACTCAGGAGTATTCTACCACGGAGATACAACACGTTCCTTTTTAATTTTATTGTAAGGCAAGTTCTAAATTCCTGAGGCTGGCTTTAATTTTGTAATCCTTTGCCTCAGCCTCCTGAGTTGTTGGGATTATAGGCATGCGTCACTGTTCTCAGATTATTTTGATTGTTTTCAAAGTCTTTTGCAATAATTCTACCAAATATATTGCCATTACTAACGCCTAACCTCTATCCCACCCCTGCCACCACCAAAATGCAAGATATTTCCTATACATATGCTGATTCTTTCCTCTAGTGAAACCATCTCATAAGGGCGTTTTTCCCTGACATTTTCAGTAACCAGATTAAATTTTTCTAGATATAATACTGAATTTTATTTATAACAAAAAACATGTTTTTTAAAGCAACGAATATTATTATAAGGCATCTATAAACAAAGTTTGAGAGAAAAATTAGTCATCTAATTGCTTACAAAGAACTTCCATTTCTCTTTATGGCTGGTTTTTAATAAACAAAGTTTTAAAAAAAATGCCTCTAAATTATTTGTCAAGACAACAAGAAGAATTTAATAGAAAACAGTACTGTGTTATAGCAAACAAAATTTGGCCTTCCGTTGGAACTACAAGTAGGAAGGCTCTAAGTACAGTTACCACCAAGGATCATTTTATGCAAATTATTTCAGTCAACTTGTCAACAAGCTATCTTAAAAATTATTATAGAACCAAATTAAACAACTCAGATATTGGCAAAAATAGATTACTTCATTTTTTACAGTGTTAGTTATGTTTAGTCAAGTATTATGTAATTAGTACTTTTAAACAAAATCATTAAAGCTTACAGAAAAGGGAACTACTTACAAGCTGCTCTGATTTTACACCATATAACTGAATGGTCTTTGCCACATTTTTTGCCACAGCTAATGTGAGGTTTGCATCAACAGCAGCAACATTTAGTTCACTGCAGAAAACAAAAACAATTTTTAATTTTAGCAAAATATGTTCATCAACAAAGTAAAGCACAACATATAAGCCTAATAAGCCCAATAAGTAATGCAGTGTTTCTTTTTATACATTTTGCTGATTGTTTCCAAGAAGTGGTACATTGTTTTATTCCCCCACCTCGCATAAATTCAGCATTAGGAAAAAGTGCTTTGAGATATAGCTTTGTTAATGACCAGTTTCCCATTAATAAAAGCACATCATGTGTGGGTTCAGTCTGTGATTAACAGAGTGAATTGTGTACAGATTTTTAAAGCAGCACTCTTGCAAATACTGATAAGTGCAATTAGAGGCACTGCATATCACAGACATCTGCAAGGAAATGACAGCTTTTGAATGGAAATGATGACCTTGGAAGGACATAGTCTAAAAATATAAATTACACATGACATGATACATAAAGATATTCAGTTTTTGTAGAAATTATGTCCATGCATGCTATTTTGTAAAGACCAGCTTTTAAAACATATCAAAAGCATAATGGCTATAATTAGAAATTTTATAAACTTGGATTCTTTTAAGTATTTCCTTGTTGTGTTTATTTTCATCTTTAACAATTAATTAATTTGACATCTAACATGACTAACCAAAAATAGTGAAATTTTTACAAAGACCATGAAAAGAATACTAAAAGTTAAAAACTGCATGAAAACCCATATACAAGCAAGCTAGAAAAGCAATTATCTCTGAAGTAGACCGAATGTTGATACTTCCCAGATTATCTTCTTAAAGAAACAGAAGGAGTTTGGAACAATATTAGTGCATATTATGTGTGACAAAAAGTGCTCTCTCATATAGTACTGAGACATAATTTTATTAATGTTCACTTTAAAATTGTATTAAACACTGGCATCAGTATGCTTCTTCAAGGTCCTGATTATTTTTTTATTATACCACCACTGTCAAGATGTGGCATAGGAGAGATGCTGCTTTAATGTTTACATAAATAGGTTTATGAGCTCAAGTTGAATCTAGGACTGTGTTTTTATCACCTGCACCCTAAACAGGTAACAGACCTTAGGATAAAAAAAATACAGAGTCAAATCTCCAGCAAGTTAAGATAACAGCAAAGAGGTTTAGGACCAAGATGCTAGGCAATCTAGACTCTTATAGGTGTGTTTGTAGCTGATGATATGTGTATAATACCTGTGGCTTTTTAGTTTTACTCTCCCATTCCTCAGAATCACCATCTTCAAATTTATAGTCTAAAATAACTGAGACAGTTCTACACTTGGGTCCAATAATATCCAGCCACTAGTTTTCCTTCTTAAAATGTCCATTTTAAATGTACAGGCTTATTCTCAAAACAACCTGTAAGCAATGACAGGAACTGATAGTTTCAACTGCAAACTAATCTGGATCACTTTAAAATGCACACATCTAAAGGCTAAGGGATAATTACACTGCCTGCCAGCATTTAGGTGGCACCTCACTTAGGATACCTTCCCTTTTTAGAGTTGTAAAAGCTGTCACATTCACTTAGAAAGCTTAAAATAGCAAACACAAGTAGGCTAATGAGGATTAGAACCCTGTTTTTGTGATGAAGCACTTTCTGGGTTTAGGATAAGAAACACTAACTGTTATGTTTTAGTTTCTCAATTTGTAAAATTATTTTTATTCTTACTTTGGTAGGAGATATTAGGAATTTACTATGATAGGAAAAGCTAGGTCTACTTTCCAACTTTGGCAAGATACAGATTATAATAGACTATTTTTAGAATAAATTTCATTAATTGGAATCTCTACTTACTATGTGTACACTCATTCACTGCAGGACTTCTTAATTATAGACCTAATTACTTGAATAATTTGAGGTAAATTCAAATGCACTGCCATGTTACATCAATAACAAATGTGGCAGGCATCTTAAGGAAGGACATTATAAAAAAAATACATACCTTGCTATAGTTTTAATGATACCATCAAGTTCATCAGAGGAAGGTGGATTACGCCCACTCGGAGGAAAAACCAAGTTGATAGGATCAAAGAGTCGAGATAAGGATTTTGAGAGATAAGCAGCCTCATAGGGCTGTAGTGAGTCTTTCAAAGCCTTTTCTGGACTGTGGAAAATGAAATTTTTAAAAAATTAGTTTAAATTATGCAATACTAAATGCTAGTGTTATCAGGCAATAAATACCTTTTAAATATATCTACTATAAGAGTAGCTATATTAGCAAAAAGAAAGAAAATTTTTTTAATATATATATATAAATAGCCAGGTATGGTGGCCCATGCCAGTGGCTGAGGAGGCTGAGGCTAGAGGACCCCAAAATCAAAGACAGCGTCAGCAACTTAGTGAGGCTCTAAGCAACTTAGAGAGACCCTGTTTCAGAATAAAAAATTAAATAAAAAGGGTTGAGGATGTGGCTTAGTGGTTAAGTACCTCTGGGTTCAATCCTTGGTACTAATAAATAAACAAACAAATAAATACATAATTGTATAAATATATTTTGTGATTAAATGTTTACTAAGGATCACATAAGTATTTTAATTTATGCATTAGACCCAGCTATAAATGTAATATAATATGTAGCAGTACCTACTATTATCTATCACTTGAAACTAAGATAATAATATTTAAGAATCTATTAATTCTAATGAAGAATATGCCTTTACTTACCAAGCCCTATTTATAGAGTATCAAGCATACACAAGAGACGCAAACCTCCAGAGACCTGCTCATTAGCTCAACCCTTTTCACTCACAGCTGTCATCATCTTCCATAAAGTTCACTGAGAGGAAAGGGTACATATCTAGACTATTATCAGTTTTCCCTTCTTGTGTTACTAAAAAGAACAAAGACAAACTGCAAAGTATTTGTGAAAGTCCTATGATTACACAAATAACCTCAATTGAAGTTCTAAGCTAATTTATTTTACAATATTCTTCACAAACTAAAATTAATCTACTACACACATTTCTTTCCTCCTTACATTTCCAGTCTCCAACAATTTCTACATTCTCATTTAGCAGCCAAATGACTGGATGTTAGCTTTCCTTTGACAATATCCAAGTCTATTATATTTTCATTGAAAACTGAAGATACTTTCAAATCTCCTATTTGTGATCCTTCTAACAGCTCTTCAAAAAAATTTTTTTAAAGAGCAAATTCCTCTTTATCTTAAATGTTAACAGTGACAATATCTGACCTGTTCTTCATGTATATGAAACCTGGCTTTCTCTCTTTCTCACCCTCTGGTCCACTGACAGGCCTAGAGGTCAGAATGCTCTTGGCTCCTGCATCATAATTCCATCGTTATCTCTTAATACGTTCTCATTCAATAAGTATTTCACTCAACACATATTTACTGAGAATACTATGCACCAGGCACTTTGACAAGTGCTGGGAAGAACTATATGAAAGAATGTTTTATAGTCAAGTGGAAAAATGGACAGGTGAAGTGCAAATTTTATAATCTCTCTAACAGATAAAGATGCAAAGATCACTTGGAAGCAGGGTTGAGCTAGTATCTAAATCTGTTCAAGGCACTCCTCTTACTGAATTATATGTCATCTATTTAAATGTCTTCTCCTATTATCTATTGTCCTTAAGAAGCCTCTTTCCAATTCTGCAGAAATTCTGACCCCTGAATATGTGTTAACACTCTTTTATCCAAATCTGCTGCAGAATCCCTGTTGACTACAATGTCAATATAGGTAACTTTCCTAAAATCTGTTCTGTATTTGAAAGAATTACCTGTTTTGTATGTGAAAGTTTACATTTATAATGATCTTTATTTTAGCTTTACTAAAGAACTTCCAAATTTTGAACTGTTCTATTTTTAAGGTGTCCCAGTCTGAGGACAACTTTTCATATAGCCCACCTTTTCTCTCTTCTTCCCACAAATATTATTGTCTCTACTTAATAATATTTAGCTTTATTTAATAGGTGCAGGAAATATAGCAGTGAGCACAGTTTCTATTAAGTATGAATACCTCTACACAAGAAAGAAACACAAAAACAAATACATTTAATGAGTTCAATATGGAATATGATAGTGATAAGTGCTACAGGAAAAATAAAGCAAGGAAAACAGAGAATAGATTTGTCTTCTCCCCCCACCCCCCGTTCAATTTTCGATAGGATGTGGCAAGGAAAAGTTTACTGCAAAGACCTAAAGGAAAAGAGGTAGCAAGTTACTCAGATTTTTCCGGGGAAGAGCTTTCTATGAGAGAACAGCAAGTGCAAAGTCCTGACAAAGGTCAATCCATACCTGGCTATGTCTGGCAAACAGAGGAGCAGAACAAGTAGATGACAAGTGAATAGTACAAAATGACATCAAAGAGAAAAAAAGTAGATGACTCAAAAAGAGAAGAGTCAGGCTTTGCATTCCCATAAGGGTAGATTTTACTCTAAAGAACACATTCTTTGACCTTATTGTGATTGGAGATATGTGACTTTTTCCTACCAGATTTTTCATCAGCCTAACAGGTCTTATGAATTTTACCATCCACTCAAAGATGCTCTCAATTGGCATCCTGATTTTTCCAATTCACCTTCATTTCAAAGCTCTTAGTAAAATAGTCTCTGAATCTGCCCTTAAGCTATGCAAATATCAAAAAAAAAAAAAGTAAGTTGCTCCTATTAAGCATTCTTGCAAACCCCTTAATATCAAGAGACATTTTTATACTGATGTTTGTAGATCTTTTTCATTAATCCAACTTGGAGTTTGCTGAGCTTTCTGAACACTGTAGATTATTGCTTCTCATTAAATTTTGGAAGATTTCAGTCATTATTTATTTGAATATTTTTCTTTCTCCTTTCTCTCTCCTCTCCTGTGGTAATCTCATTACACATAGATCGCAATAGATATCCCACTTTTGTTGAGGCTCTGTTTATTATTATTTTTCATTCTTTTTCTGTTTTTGTGGTTTGCATAATAGCTATTGATCTAGCTTTGAGTTAGCTAATTCTTTTTCCTGCCTGTTCAAATCCATTGTTGACCTCCTCTGGTCAGTTTCTTATTTCAGTTATTGTGCTTTTCAATGCCATAATTTCCATTAATTTTTTAAAAATAATTTCTCCTTATTGGCAGCCTCTATGTGATACAACGTTGTCCTCATATATTCCTCACTTTTAAATCATGCTTTCCTTGAGTTCTGAACACTTTTATAATAGCTACTTCAAAATCTTTTTCTGTTAAATCTAACATCCAGTTGCTCTCACAGGCAGTGTCCTTGAGTTTTGTTTTTTGTTTTATTTTTCATATGCAGGTCAATTTTCATGTTTCTTTATGCTCCATAATCTTTTATTGGAAACTGGACAATTTAGATAATATATTATAGCAACTCTGGGTACTGATCTCCTGGTTTGGGGCTTGTTATTGCTACTTGTTTATTTATTTAGTGACTTGCTGGATTATTTTAATTCTCTTTCCCATAGTGTTAAGCCTGTGATACTTTTTCTCAGTGAGATATAGGTTTGGGTATGAGAAGTCACCCTGGGACTTCACCTTGCTTTTCCTGAACACACCTTCATGTTTAACTCTACTAATTGATTGTCTTAAGTTTTCAACAATGCAGTAGGCATAAACTCCTCTACAAATGAATACAATTTAACTGTAGCTCTTTTGACAGAACAGTTTCTAAGGTCATAGTTGATATTCATTCTAATTCCAGGAGGACTCCTAGTTGTCCTGTTCCCTGGCACTCTCCTGAAGACTAGCTAATCTATAATTTAGTCTGTATCTTCACTAGATCTACAAATCACCTCCCCATTGCCTTTTACAACTGCCCAGGTTTTAGAGAGTGCTCTTAGGCTTATACTTTACCAGGCTGTTATAAATAGACAGTTACTTTGGGAAAAGATCAGGAGCTGTTTTACTGCCTGCTTCTCCCCCAGGCAAAATCTCTATGCCAAGCTCTGAAGGTGACCAGGCAGAAAGTGGAAGCTAAATTTTGAGTGAAACCTCCTTAATCCAGGAACTGAACACTTGATGGAAGGGGGGCGGGGGAAGCGGCGGTGGCTCTTACTGTGCATTTACTGGCAGGAAATCACAACTTCAAAGGCCCAGGCATAGGCTAGTGGGGCCCCTGTATTTTCAGCTCACTATGTGTGCAGGGAGCCATTCCTTGAATGGGGACTGGGCAAAACAAGGGACTTCTACTTTTTAACCATACTCAGCTTGGAGTAAGCCTATGTGACAGGCAGTTAAGGGCATGAGAATAAACACTGAGGTCCTGCTCCTCCTAGGAAGAAAGCCTGCAGCTGGCAGCTGGGAAGAGAGGGAGCCCAATGTTCTTGGTGGCTGCCGTCTAGAGTAGTCTTTATCTCACTGAATTGGAAAGGGAAATGAGGGAACAGTCTTTGGTTCAAATATTATGGACTGTAGCCTTTCTTAACAAATTTTTTTAAGACTTTTGCTTAATAGATGCTATTTGCTATTGTGGTTAGGTTCCTTTCTTATACTTTTCACCAGCTTTAAAGAGGGCTAGTTCAGCAGAGCCCTTTGTGTTCTCATTCTAGAAGTCCATCTTCCTTTCTCTTATAATCAATTCTAATAATGCTTTTTTAATTATTAATAATAACACTATTTCACATTTAGGTTTCCAAAGGCCTTAATCTTGCTATAGCAATGGTCTATTCTGAGTCCTTAAATTCTTCAGCTTCTCAGTAGCATCACACAGGTGACTACCCCACCTCCTTTGGGGTTATAAACTACTTTGATATGTCCTTCTATCTCATCTTTTTAATTTTTTTCTCAGTCTCCTTTGTAGGAGCCATTGCATTGCCCAATCTATAAATGCTGGAGTGCCTTTATGAGGCAAGGATTCTTTTTGCTCTTTATATATATCTTCCCTATGTAATCTTTTCCAGTTATGTTAAAAAAGATCCTTATGATTATAACTCCCCAATATAACCACATGCTGCATGAAGACATTTTGCTTAATAGTGTACCACATATATGACAGTGGTCACATATAATTATAATGAAGCTGAAAAATTCCTATTACCCAGTGACACCATAGCTATCATATTGTCACAGTGGAATGTATTATTCATGTGTCTGTAGTGATTCTGGTATAAACAAAACTACTGTACTACTGGTCCTATAAAAGCTCAGCACATACAATTATGTACAGTGTATAACTAATAATAATAAATGACGACATTACTGGTTATGTATTTATTATATTTATCATATATATATTGTATGTATATTTTAGCATATACTTCTTCTACTTAAAAAAAGAAAACAAAGTTTACTATAAAACAGGATCCTATGTTATATCACCAGCAGCCACACACATGTTGGGTTTATGTTGTTTCTTGACTATCAAAAGGCCATGTGGTGTGATTTACTCATGCCATCTAGGTTTGTGTAAGTACACTCTATGAGGTCCTCATAGTAATGAAATCACCTAATAATTCTGTTCTCAGAACTTGCCTCATCATTAAGCAATGCATGACAGTACATATTTCTAGCCCTAACTCATACTTAATTATTTTCAATAACTCTATTTGCATTTTCAGTTCAGCAATTGCAAATAAAACCTAAATTCAACACAACCAGTTTTCCAATCCTAGTCTTCTACCAACTTATCTAGTCATATCTTCAATTCCTCCTTTCCTCTCAAATCTAACCTATCAGGAAATTCTATTGGTTTGTCCTCTAAACTATATCTTGATTTAAAACCCATCTTGGATCAATCTGATCAATTCTTACCATCTTATCTGCTCATCCTATTTAAAGTCACTTAAAGTCATTGTCATCTTTTCTCTGGAAAAACAAAATAGTTTCAATGGGAAACATTATTCCTCCTGTGTGTTAACCACCCCCTTACTTGTCCACAAAAAAGCCAATATGCTAATTTTAAACCAATTATCAGTTTATATCATTCCTCTGTTTAAAATCAGTGATTTGTAACTTTTTGGAATAAAACCCAACCTCATTAGCATGGCCTATAAAGCCCCACATGATCTCCTATTTCCCTTCTACTCTGGCCTAGTATTACACCCCTCTCTTCTTCATTCACTGTGCTTCAGCTGTATTGGCTGCTTTCTCTTCCTTAAACCTCTCCATTTTAGTGTATTTGAGACCTCTAAGTTTGATCTGCTTGCAAAAATCTTACTCCAAGTCTCTCATGATTCACTTATTCAGATTATCTAGATCTCAGGTCAAACATTAACTCCTCATAATAATGCAATCTGATATAATTAAGATATATTAAAATATCAATTAATAAACAATGGGGGGGGGCTGGGGCTCAGTAGCAGAGGGCTTGCCTAGCACATGTGAGGCACTGGGTTCAATCCTTAGCACGGCATACAAAAATAAGCAAATAAAATAAAGGCATGCTGTCCATCTACAACTACAAAAAAACAAACAAACAAAAAACAATGACTACATATGTTCACTTATAATTTCCAATTATCCTATTTATTATTGTATTTTAAAACTGAAAGGTCACCTAAGGGTGAAGTTTGATTTCTTCAGATAAAAGTCTTAAGTTAAAGTACATTAATAAATAACAATCATTACAAATATTTAGCAGCTTAGTGTATGCACGGTTTTTGATTAATAATAAAAATAAGAAACAGAAATCCTTTACATGCCAACAAACAGATCAAATTAAAGAAACATACTCATAGTCTGACTTTTTTGGTATGAATATATCCTGTGTATCATCTTCTATATGTTGTAGGTCAACATAAAGGTCTGGAGTTCCACTTGCATTAAAATTTCCTTGGATGTTTGGACTGTACTGTTGAAGACGCTTCCACAAGTCATTATAAAGACATAATAATTTGGGATATTCTCCTTCGAAGGCTTGTTTCAAAAACATGGAAGCTGCCAAGAAAAACAACAGCATGGGTTAGATAAATGATAAAACAATAAAATATAGTAAATGAATATTTCTTTTGAATATGAAGCTGATGTTATAAATAGCACAATATCACCAAATAATCAAAGACATGTTTTAATTATACTTCATAAAATAATGCTAGTAACAGTAACTTTCCTCTCAGATGATGCATTAAATTTGTTGTATGGAACATATATGCTGAATCTTAATCTATATTAAAAATAGACAAACTCAAATTATAGTTGAAGGTTTCAATTTCTTCTCTTGATAATTGATAAAACAAGTACATAAAAAATCAGGATACAGAAAATTGAACAAAACTAAAACCCAATTGACTGACTATGCATTTATACAATACTTCATCCAAAACATCAAAAACATATTTTCTTATATATATATATATGTGAAATATATGCTGAGATTGACAATACTTGGGCTTTAAAACAAAGTATATCTTGTATATCTTCTTTAAACAAAATAGTGTTAGATTAGAAATGAATAACAAAAACATACCCCCAAATTCTCACATATTTGAGACATAAGACATAGGAAGGAGGAAAGGAAGGTGGGAGGGAGAGAGATAAATAACTTAGAATTTATTTTGAACTGAATTAAAATTATAATAAAACAGCAAAATCTGTAGGCTATCGGTTGTAAGGAATACTTGGGGGATAATTTATATAGGTATTTACATTTGAAAAGAAGAAATGTCTCAAATTGTGGTGAGCCGCTTCTGCAAATTATGGTCACCATTACATGATGGCGCTGGCTCCGCTGTGGTCTGTGACAAACAACTCCTTGTTTGGGAGAGTTGGCGCATGACTTTTCATCACTCTATGAGAAAGCTCCACGTGGCTGCTTTGCATTGGGGCTTGAGATGCTTTATTAAGGCTGGGAGGGGCATCCCAAGAAGATTCGGAGTAGAAGAAGCTATCAGGGGCCTGAATAAAGTTGTTGAAAGAAGATTCTTGGGTTGCGTCTTTCTTGCGGGCAAGAAGTCGCGCGACAACGCAACATCAAATCAATAACTTATGCTTCCATTTTAAGAACATTTTAGAAAAAGGGGGGGGGGGCAAAAAAACCCAAAGAAAAACAGAAGAAAGAGAATAAATATCTGCATATTTGCATAGACTTCAATAAAAGAGAAAAACACTGAAACCCAAAACTGGATCTGAAGAAGATAAGTAACATTGGCAAACTTCTAGCCTTATGGATTAAGAAGAGAGGAAAAAAGTAAACCATATGAGCCATAAGAGAGGTGACTTCATTACATATTCTGCAGACAATAAGAGGATATTAAGGAAATTTTGAAGAACTATGGCAGTAAATTAGAAAACTTTCATGAAATGTTTCCTTGAAAGACACAAACTACTAAAACTTCCTCAATAATAAGTATACAGAGCATTTGTATCTAGAATATATAAATATCTCTCATATCTCAGTAATAAGACAATCTAATTTTTTAAATGGGACTTTCATTGAAGAAAGTATATGACTGGCAAATAAGAGCATGAAAAAAAAAAAACTCAATATCTTTCACCAAAATGAAAATGCGAATTAAAACTAAAATGGGATAGAACTTTGTAACTGTTCAAATGGCTAAAATTAAAAAGACCAAAGAAAAATCCAATGACAATATCAGAGAATACACTTTTGGTGGAAAGGACAAACTGTATAATCATTTTGCAACAGTTTGGTATTTCCTTCAAATGTTAAATATATAACTACCATATAGTTACACCATCCCATTCCCAGATATTTATCCAATAGAAGTAACAGTATATGTCCACATAAAGCAAATACATGAACATTCAAAGAATTTTTAAGAGAAAAGAATCAGAAATAATCTAATGTCATCCACAGAGGAATGTATAAAGACAATGTACTATTACCACATAATGGAATACAATCAAGCAGTAAGAACAACTACAATATAGATGAACCTCAATAAAAACAAGTGCATGTAAGAGTATAGACAAATAACATATATAAGCTGTATCATTCAGTTTGTACAGAATTCTAGGAGATAAAAATATACAATGAAGAAAAGCAGATGAATGTTTGCCTGGGGAGGTAGAGGGAGATGCAGAGATGGGGGCAGGAATTACAAAGGGAGACAAAAAAAAAAAAATTGGGCAGAATGTGGATATATTCATTGATCTGGTCTGTTTTGATGGTTTGATGAGCTGTATACATGGCAAAGCTTATCAGACTGTACACTTTATATGCAGTTTATTATATGCCAATTTTGTCCTATTGAAATTATATAAAAAAGAAATTATCTCAGAGATAACTTCTTTGGCCTTCCTTTTCTGCTGAAGAAGCAGAAGACGTGAACAGAAGCAGAAGCAGGGACGTGATCCCTGAATATGTTTTTGCATGGCATGCCCATAAAGCAAGTCCATTGTGACTCTATTATTTCCAGCAAGAAACCTTGAGAAATAAGGTAATATCTTTCTGTAGACTGCAAGCTGGTTTGCTTACTACTCAGTACAAAAGGGGTAGTTTCTCCAAGCTCAAGGTTCTTTATAAGCAATGTAACCTCACAAGACACATACCATCCCTGTGGGTCCATATCATGTTTTTCCATAACATTTGGAGGCATGGGAAAGCAACAAACAATAAGTTAATGCTCATGATGTATGCTGTACTGTGAGTAATGAAGTTGTTTTTCCTAACCCAGGAAACTCTTGCCTTCTGACAACATTTAGTAAACCCATGGCAGATTAGACTTTTAAAGTCAGATAAAAATCTCAAATCCTTCACAGTCCTGAACTCTCCAAAATAAATACTATTCCTTAGTTATTCTCTTGTAATAATCTGTTCTCTGCCATCTTTGCATTAACTACCATTTCTGACCATATTCATTTAAAGTATGTTGTATTTCCTCCTGGACTATAAAGTCCATGAAGACAAAGACAATGCTTGTTTTCTTCAATCTACAATTTGTTATCTAGCACAACACCTGGAATAGTAGAAATAAAGTAAACATTTCTTGAATGATAACTTTTTTTTTTTAATTGGACACTGTGTTCACTTCTCTCCCTTCCCCTATCTCCTTTCAGTACTAAGGATTAAATCCAGGGGAACTCTAGTCACAAGACCAGTCCTTTTTATTTTTTATTTTAAGTCAGGGTCTTGCTAAATTGTTGGTGGCTGGCCTCACACTTGCAATCCTCCTGTCTCAGCCTTATGAATTGCTGAAATTACAGGTATATGCCACCACGCCCAGCCATTTATCTTAATACCACACAAATTTTTTTTTTAAAGAGAGAGAGAGAGAGAGAGAGAGAGAGAGAGAGAGAGAGAGAATTTTTTAATATTTATTTTTTAGTTCTTGGCGGACACAACATCTTTGTTTGTATGTGGTGCTGAGGATCGAACCCGGGCCGCATGCATGCCAGGCGAGCGCGCTACCACTTGAGCCACATTCCCAGCCCCAATACCACACAAATTATAGACAGAAAATGATAGGTTATCTATTACCAATTTCTTGGGAATTTATTATTCAGATTCCATCCTTATAAACTACTGCAATTTTTCATTATTTACTAGTGATTAAATACAAGTACTAACAAGAAGATGAAACTCATATTATATCAGTGTAATTACTATTAAAATTTTGTTCCTAAGTAATAGGTCTGGTGAAAAACAACCTCTGATTAAGAAAGTCTGTCCTGAGATTATATCCTTTCCTCTATCTTCTTTAATTCATTGCAATTGAGAACTCCTGTAGTTTCAAAAATTCATAGGTTCAGGCCCATCTTAAACCTTGAGCTAATTCCACAGAGACATGAAAGGATGATTGTAATCCATGTGTTCTGTTTCTCTTTCATTACCTCCTCTATTTTAGTACCTAAGTTTATTTTCTTTCTAACACTGAATGCAGTTAAGAAGTTATTAGTTTGTGTTCACTTTATCTTCCTCAATAAAATACCTGAAAATAACTTTATCAATTCATTAATATATATGTTATGCTTTCTCTCCAAACCAAATGTTGATACATTTCTATAGGTTTTTCCCCCCATTCTTTCTTTTGTTATCAGCTAATTGCTTTGTTGCAAAGTTCTATAGAATTATTGTCTTGTTCAATTTGCCATTTTGAACAGGAATAACGGTGAGAAGAGGTGGGAAGAATAGCTGTCATTTATCTGTGTAATAAAATCAGTATATAAGAGGATAGTTGATGGACCTTAAAGATATTTGTCCATGGCATGCATAATGGTTATGTAGCCTATAAAATAGCAAAGAATAAGGAATCCACAGATCTATGGCAAGAGGTTTCTTCTTGCCCTTTTCACTTTTGAAGTAGAGGTAATATGCTGTTTCTAGATATTGATGTTGCTCATTCAATTAGGTCAATGATACTCAAATGATCTTTTTAAAAGAGTAATGGGGAGTCAGTGAAGAATTTTAATTAGAAAATAACATAATAAAGTGCATCCTGCTAAATAAGTATACACTTCCTTACTTTCCTATAGTTATATAAACTTTTAGTACTTCAAACTGCAAGTTTTCTTCCATATATTCTACAGAATACTTAGGATGGTGCCTTACAAGCTCATTATCACTGTATTAAAAGACTTCAATTGCAGGGATGAAAATACTAATGGTATTCCAAATGAGAATGTGAGGTTATTCTCCTAAAAGTGTGCATGTGTTTAGGTTGTAATTAAGTTTTAAGAAATGTATCATGTAACTTGCTCTTATGGTTTAGATTTTAGGTATCCTCCCCACTCCAAAGTTCATGTGTGAGACAGTGCAAGAACATTCAGAGGTAAAATGTCTTGGGTCATGGCAGCCTTAGTGAATTAATTAATTCACTAATCAGTGAATTAATCCCCTGACTGGGATTAACTGAGTAGTAACTGTAGGCTGCTGCATGTGGCTGGAAGAGGTAGGTCATTGAGGGTGTACCTTTAGGGAATACATTTCGTGAGCTGAGTTTAGGCTCTCTCTGCTTCCTGATCATGTGAACTGCTTCCCTCCACCACACCCATCTGTCATGAGGTTCAGCCTCAAATAGAACCCCAAGGAATGGAGCCAGCTGTCTAAGGATTGAGACCTCTAAACTGTGAGCCCTCAAATTTTTCCTCTTCTAAAGTTGGTCTTGTCAGATCTTTTGGTCACAACAGCGAAAAAGTTAACAAAAATACTAGAACCATTCTAACTTTTAAAAATAAGTCTGCATACTCATAATTGTTCAACTGCATATCCTCCTTATTCTTAGGGAGACTGGACTCTTAATTATCACAATCTTTTTTAAAAAGGTAATCAGTTTTAGCATAAAATATTTCATGTCTTAAAAAGTTCTAATTTTGGGGGGGGTTACTATGAGTGAAACCCAGAGGCACTTAGCCACTCTAATACATCCTTAGTTTTATTTTGTTTTCTAGAGCATTATCGTTGTATGTAGTAGATGAGTTCATTTTGACAAAATCATACGTGCATGGGATTTGATTCCAATCCCCTTTCCCCGCCCCTCTTCATCCCCCTATTTCCCTCACTCTACTCTATTGACACTCCTTTCACGTGTTGATTTATTTTTGATTGGCATTTTCTACATATACATAAAGGTGATATTTTCTGTGGTATATTTATATATGCATATTATGCAGTTTTGCTAAATTCATTAAATTATTTCCTCCTCTTTCCCATCCCTCATACCTCCCTCTCAATCTTTTTTTTTATTCCACTGACCTTCCCTTTATATTTATGATATCCAATCTTCTCCCCTTCTTTATTTTTTTGCTGGATTTTATCAAAGGCCTTTTTCTGCATCTATTGAAATCACCATATGATTCCTATCCTTAGTTCTATTTAAGTAATGAATTACATTTATTGATTTGCATATATTGAACGAATTTTACATTCTTGGGATTGATCATGATGTATTATCTTCTTGATGTATTTTTTTAAAATATCTTTAGTTATAGATGGACACAATATCTTTATTTTCTTTACTTTTTATGTGGTGCTGAGGATCAAACTCAGTGTATCATATGTGCTAAGTAAGCGTTCCACCATAAACACAACACCTCTTAATGTGCTTCTGAATATAACTAGCCAAAATTTATTAAAGAATTTTTGCATCCATGTTCATCAGTAATATTGGTTTGTAGTTTTATTTCCTTGATGTGTCCTTGTTTGGTTTTGGTATCAGGGTTATATGGCTTCATAGAATTTATTTTGGAAGTGTCCCATCCCCTTCAGTTCCATGGAATAATTTGAGAAAGATTATGTTAGTTCTTCTACAAAGGTCAACTCTGTAGCTTCTGGTTATGCAAGCCATTCTAATCCCCTTTTTATAATCATACTTCCTGTTGATTCTGTTCCTCTAGAGAACCCTGACTAATATATTATAGAAACCACTTCAACATTTAGAAGTCCAGGTTGCTTGGAATCTCATAGGGATAGCATCTGGATTTGTGTGTGGTCTGTGGACCCAAAACAAAGAAAGAGCAAAAGATGGAAGAGAGTCTAAGGGGTCCTTGGGAGGAGAAACAGATGTGAAGAAGAAACATAAATTTTTCATAAAATCAGACTTATCAAGCATCATGTGAAATGCTGTTGAAATAAACTATGCTAACTAGTTATTTTTATGTTCAGGATATTTGCTAAACTATTAATCTAAGGAAATATTTGTAGATTCTTTGAGACTTTCTATGAATAGTATTATCTTGTCTACAAATAGTGAGTTTCATTTCATTTTCTTTTGTTAGTGCAATGGTAAGCATTTCCAGACAGAGAGAAATAGGGGCAATGAAAGTGGACTACATTGTTATCATTCTTCTATGAAAGGGATTACAACATTTCTGTCTAAAGAAGGATATTTACTCTAGGGAGTTTTCAATGTCCTTTATCATGTTAAGAAATTCCATCATTTTTATAGTTTTCTGTGGTTTTTCCTCAATTAATGCATACCAATTTTTATTGTGTATATTTTCAAAATTTTATGATGTGAAATTTTAATATTAATTCAATCATAGTTTTATAAGCAAAAAATTAGAATACAAACCCATGTATAATTATACCCCACCTATGTCAAACCAAGGCTAAATAATAAACAGGTGCAGAAGATAGTTGTTAAAGTAAAAGTTAAATAATATGAATATATACATTACATACATAAAAATAAACACATTTTCAAACTTATCCGCATGATGAGAACATAGACACCCACATACACACCAAAAATCTTGAAAAATGAAAAGAATTTAAAAATTACAAAATATAGTGAAATGATATTTGAAAAATTTTTAAGTTAAAATTTTAAAAAATACATTAAAAATGGGAATATGGCAAAAATGGGAAAAAAGATAAGAAAAACAAGAGAAAGAATCTTAATGAAAAATAAAAGACTTATTTCCACAAAGGTGGTCAAGACTGTTGGTAGGGAGGGATTTCATTCTTTATATTTATAATTGGCTTTGTAACCCTTGAGTCAAGGGTTGTATCCCTCAGCTGTTAGCCATTGTGGCTAGGAGGCAAAGTTGATTGTAGATCTCAGTATTTACTCTCCTAGTATAGGGTGGGATAGACTGTGGAGTGCTAACAAATTATGTATTTCTATAGTGTGGGTGGTGTATAGTTCTAAATTGGGAGTTCCAGCAATTGGGCTTTAGTCTTGGCTGAACTTTAGAAGTCTGTCAATATGTGAGATTTGATACACACCCCTTATTGCTAAGGAAAGGCCAGTCTCTGCAGGATATCTGGATCTCTAGGACCTCAGGTAAAATCCACATTTAGGGCCTAGGGAATAAACCTCCACAGGTTTCACCTTTACTGCTATACATATGAATTACCTGATATCAGCCCTGGAGTGTGGATGGTCTTGTGTAGCTGCTATAGGTGTCTTCCCAACAGCTCTTATGGGGGCCAGCAACAAAGGGAGCTTTCTCTCTTTTGTATCCAGAGCCTATATGGTCCAGTAACAATTTTTTTTTATGCCTCTTTCAGTCACCGGTTCAGGAACATTATGGGAATTATAATAGACAACTACTGATAATTTCCTTGATGAATTCACTATCTCCTAGCTCTGCTCACTGCTGCACACCCCTTATACCTGATTCCAGCACCAGGTGGCTACTGGTTTCTGTATCCAGGAGCATTTTTCCTCCTGTGACTGCTTTCTGCCAGTGATCCTGGTTCCCACTTAAGTATTTGAACCATCTGCTATAGGGTGAACTATTTTTGGTTTGTCTTCATTGAACTGTTACCCCCATCACTCTGTGTCCATTAACTTCAGCCTTCCTCTCTAATCCACAGGTCTCTTCAAGCCAATTTTATTTTATTTTTTAAATTTCTTTATCTGCGGCCACTCTGTCTTCTCACTCTGCCTCTGCTCCCCCTCCCATCAGCAGCTACCACTACAGTCAAGCTAGAGAATTTCTAACATATTCTTACATCATGTTGAAAGTTTCTGACTTTCTGTGTTTCTATGGTTTCTTTTACAGTCCAGCATTAAGTTTCAGTGAGTTCCCTTAGTTACCCATGCCACTGAGGAGCTATCTTTTAATTTGTAAGTCTGTTGCTAAGGAACTACTGAGAAGTAATCCTTCCTCTAATCCACCATCTTCTCTCTCCTTCATTTCTCTTTCTGTATTTTGAGACACAGTTAGCTAAGGGGCTTACTAAATTGCTCAGGCTGTCCTGGAACTTATGACCCTCCTGCCTCAGCCTCCTTAGTTGCTGGGATTACAGGTGTGTTCCACAAGGCCTGGCACAAAATTCTATAGCTTAAAACATATTAATCACCTAATTATTTCTTTTGTTCACACTTGATTTTCCAAAGTATTACAGATATATACCATATTTTTTTTCTTAACTGTATAAACAATTTCCTTGAGTTGCTCAAGAGTTTTGAGAGACTAACATTGCATAAGAAGTTATAAACATTTAAAACAAACAAAAAAAAAACCCTCAAAAAGTTTTACTTGAAAATTTTTTCAAGCATATTTATAAAACAATTTTTTGTTTTATGTGTTCTTGGGGATGGAACCCAGGGCCATTACACATGCTAAGCAAATGCTCTCTTGCTGAGTTACACTCTCAGTCCCAAAAAAGTTTTTCAATACTTAAGTTTTCATAAAATAGCACTGCATCCTTTCTTCTTTGATTTGTTTTTCTTTTCTTTACTTCCTGACAATTACCACTTACTTAAACCATATTGCAGGTCAGGTACTCTTCTAGCCATCAAGGATGTTTCCAGGACCAAAGCAGTGGGAGAGGGTGATCAGACAGGATAGATAAATAAATAACAGGGCATATAAAGATATGTTAGAAATTGATAAGAGCTATGGAGAAAAATAAAGCATATTTATTTATGATGAGACATTCTGTGGAAGTCATCCAATTGCAAAGGAAATTATGTTTTCATTTCAAAGAGTTCAAAAAATGTGATACTGATTTGCTTGTTTCTATCGAGACTTGAAAATATGCATTAAAACCCAACAAGTTCCTGAGTTAATATTATTCTCTGGAAAATACAACAGCAAAGTAACACACAAAAAAAAGGCTGAGAAGTCAATTTGGAAATAACCATGACCTATACATAATTAAAATGGCAGATTTCATATAAGAGCTATTTCGAAACTTTGTGGTAACAAGTTCAGGTCTTTTAATTTTTTTTAAAAACTATCTTTTTAATTGTAGATGGACATATTTATTTTAATGCTTTCATTTTGTTTTTTATGTGGTGCTTAGGATTGAACCCAGTGCCCTCCATATGCAAGGTGAGCATTCTATCACTGAGCTACAACCCAGCCCCAGGTCTTTTACTTTTTGAATAAATTTATTCTTTGTCAAATTCCTGATTGTAACTTCTAGTAGAACTTCTTTTTACTAAGCATGTATAATGGGAAAGATATGTTCCTAACTATGAAAATTCCTTTTTAGATACATTCTGCCAAAATATTACTTAGACAGTCATTTACATTTTGTATAATAATCAAATTTGCAGGTGGTTACATTCTTTAACACAGCCTGTCTAATTTTAAGAAGTACTACAGTACACTTCAGGGACTTTACATCCTATAAAAATGGAAGGCACTTAAAAAATAACTTACTTTGTAGTCCTCCCAAAGGAAATTATTAAAATAACAATGTAATCAGAAGTAACGGACTACTCTGAAAGTGAAATATTAATGAGGATCTCTGCCTAAAAAAAATCATACTCTAAGTAAGAACTAAAAACTTACACTATATTAGGCAATTAAGAAGTAAGTCAGTGTTTATCTTAATAAAAACAATTTTATCAGGATAGTGGGAAGTAGCCAGATTACACCTAGTGGAGAAATCAACAGTTTGAAAATAAAGATAAAAATTTGCAAACTAGCCTTTTGAGAAATATGGATAAAAAGAGAAAGAGATTAAAGAGACAGATGGGGAAGGGGATTGGGAGTGGGGGGTGGGGGGAGACAGTAACTAAAGGGTAATCCTCCTGTTTTTAGTTTTTACTTGATGGGGACAATCTGAACTTCCCTGAGAATAAGAGATCAAAAGGAATGAGACAGCCAAGAGGGAAAACAGAGTATGAATGATGTTGCTAGCAGAACGGAATGAAAACAGAGAGAGAGACACAGAGAGAGAGGTAGGCAGGCAGGCAGGCAGGCAGGCTTGGGTAACAGTAAGTGGGTGGGATGGCCTTGAAGCGGATGAGCGATATTGCTGAGGCTCAAAAGGAGAGAAGATAAGAGTTTAATCTGAAAGAAAAGTGTAGGGCAGAGTTTCTCAAAGTGAACAGAACAGAAAAAAATGGAAGATATGTGGAGAGTACTGCACCCTGCAATGGTTAAGGAAAGCAAAAAAAGCAGATGACCAAAGTAAGTGATAATGACATTAAATACACCCATAGTTCATATATATACACACCATACAATATTTTGAAATATATGGTGTGTGTATATATACTTAAATATTTAAATCATTTGGGGTTTCTGTTGTTTGTTTACTTGTTTTGTTTTTGCTTTATTTTGATTTTTGCAGTGCTAGGGACTGAAACCAGGGGCTCCCAACTACTAAGCCACTTCCACAGCAACCCACCTCCCTATATTTGGTGCTGGGGACTTAACTCAGGAGCACTTTTACCACTAAGCCACATCCCCAGCTTTTTCTATTTTTTATTTTGAGACAAGATCAAGTTGCTTAGAGCCTTGCTTTTGCTGAGACTGGCTTTGGACTCGCAATCCTCCAGCCTCAACCTCCCAAGACACTGGGATTACAGGTGTGCACCATTGCACCTGGCCTTTGCAATATCTGTGTTTTGGCTGTGATTCCTCACATGAATTCATTTAGTTGTAGAATTTTCCACTTGTGAAGTCACATCAGTGCCCAAAAAGTTACAGATTTGGGAGCATGTAGAATTTTATCTTTTCTTATTAGGGATGCTTTATATGTTTCATTTCTAATTCTGTATCTGATATGAAAATGTAACCTCCTAAAATCATCCACTCAATTTAAAATTTCAAACAAACATGTCAAATTCTAAAACTGTATATTTAACCAGGTGTAGTAATACATGCCTGTAATGCCAGCTTCTAGGGAGACTGAGGCAAGAGAATGCAAGTTTGAGGACAACCTGGGCAATTAAGAGAGAGTCTATCTTAAAAAAAAAAAAAAAGTATAAAAGATTGGGGATGTAGCTCAGTGGAACAGTACCCCTGAGTTCAATACCCAGTAACAGTAAAATAAACAAAGGAAGGAAGGGAGTCAGGCAGGGAGGCAGGCCAACTGGCTGGCCTTAACATTTGAAGCAAAGCTATATGAATGCTCATGTCACAATTAACTTTTTCATGTTAGAAAATGTGAAATGCAACTAAAGCACTACTTATCAAGGAATCTGTAACACTAAACATTTAAATTAGGAAAGTTTAAATCAATAAACCTTAAGAAACAGTGAAGAGCTGGGGTGTGATGGTTTAGGCCTGTAATCCCAGCTACTCAGGACACTAAGGCAGAATTTCAAATTCAAGGCCAACCTGGACAATGTAGGAAGACCCTATCTCAAAACAAAAAGGGGTAAAGAAGTAGCTCAGTGGATTCAATGGGAAGAGGGAGTGGGGGGGGGGAGAGAATAACAAAACCAAAGCAAAGATAAGAAAATAATAATCTTAAAGAAAGAAAGAAAATTTAAAATAATAAGAGAAAAATCAATGAAAGCACTGGCTTCTGAGGTCAACAAAATTAGTGTTTTAGTCATAATTATTAAGAATAAACAAAAATGATGATATTAGAAATGAGATATGCAACATCACATATATTCCACATACATTTAAAGGAGAAGAAGGAACATTAAAAGTGCTTTATGACAATAAATTTGAGAATCTGAACAAACTGGAAACATTCTTTGAAAAACAAACTACTAAAACTCACCCAAGAAGTAAAAAAACAAAATAGCCCTATATGTAAAAAGAAGTTAACCGAATAGTTTTATAACATTCCCACAAAGAAATTTGAGTCCCAGATGACTTCCCTGGAGAATTCTACCATACATTAGGAAGAAATAATACCATGTCTACACAAATGGCTTGAGAAAATTGAAGAGGACAAAATACTTCCCAACCTATTCTCTCTGATCAGCATTATCTTGATTTTGCTACCAAAATTAGAAGTCATTATAGTCATTATAAGAAAAAAATAACTACATATTATTATCTTGTGAATCTAGATGTAAAAACTTTCATTTTTTTCTTTTTAAATTTTTTTTTAGAAAATTGATGCAACAACATATACAAAGAACATCATGACCATGTAGGGTGTATCCTAGAAATACTAGGCTAGTTCAACATCTGAAAACTAATCAATTCATCATTTTTTAATGTATTTTTTTAGTTGTACATGGACACAATACCTTTATTTAGTATTTTATTTTTTTAATGTGATGCTGGGGGTCGAACCCAGTGCCTCATGTGTGCTAGGCAAGTGCTCTACCACTGAGCCACTACTCCAGCCCTCAATTCATCATTTTAACAGATTAAAATAATTAATACTACTTGAAAAGATAAAGAATTTTTAAAAAAAGTTTTTAAGCTGGGTATGGTGATGCATGCCTGTAATCCCAGTGGCTTGAGAGGGCCAGTTCAAAGATAGCCTCAGCAACTTAGTGAGGCCCTAAGTAACTCAGTAAGACCCTGTCTCTAAATAAAATGTTTTTTTAAAAGGGCTAGGGATATGGTTCAGTGGTTAAGTGCCCTTGGGCTCAATCCCTGGTTACATGCCGCCACCACCACCCCCAAATCAATGATTTAAAATAAAAAGTCTCAACAAATTAGAAACCCCCTCAATTTGATAATGGACATCACTGAAAAACCTGCAATTAGCATCATAATGAATGTTGGCTAAATGTTTTCTAAGATGGTAAACAAGGCAAAAATGCCAACCCTATTTATATCTATACAGTACCAGAGATATAATGCACTACTGTTGCAACATATGACTAAACCAGTAAGGGTTACTCCAGGTGAACTGTGCTGGCACGAAATAATGACACAGAGAAATACTTTTTCTTGGGGTTCTGTGATGGCTCCTTTGACCCAGCTCCTACAAAGGAGGCAAGGCAGGCAAGAAAGAGAGCAAGGAGCACATTCTGAACCCTTTTATTGCAGAGAAGCTATTCAAATGAGACAAGGAGTCAGGTTTCAGGGGGTTGAGTCTAGCTTCCAGATGTCATGTTGTCAGCAGAATGACACCTTGGAAGGCCACGTCTATCCCATGTGCTGTGTGGATCATAGGCAGAGCAAGCAAAAAGGACACATACATCGCCAGCCCAAAGGGGCAACGTCAGTCCAGTCCAATTTGTGTGCTCAATGCTTACCATTCACACACACACAGCCCATGGCTGGGCTCACCACATACAAAGCTCCTGTCCAGAGCGGCTCAACACACTACAATAATACAAAGAAAAAGAAGGGAAGAGGAAGAAAGCAAGAAAGGGAGTGTTATGATTTGAATATGAGGTTTTCACCAAAAGCTCATGTGTGAAACAATGCAAAAATATCTAGAAGTGAAATGATAGGGTTATAATAGCCTTAACTTAATCAATGTCTTAATTTACTTGAATGAATTAAATGGGTAGGAGGAATGTAGGGTGTGGATGGAAGAGGTATGTCATTGGGGCCATCCATGCCTTTGGGGTATTCATTTTGTCCCTGGTGAGTGGAACTGTCTCCTCTTCCTGGCAATCATATCCAAGGTGCTTCTTTCCTCCACATCCTTCTGCTATGATGGTCTGCCTCACCTCAGGCTGAAAGCAATGGAGCTGACCATCTATAGTCTATGATTTCTAAAACCATGAGGCCCAAATAAGCCTTTCCTCCTCTAATTGTTCTTGTCAGGCCTTTTGGTCGCAGTGGTGAAAAAGCTGACTAACTGGAGGAAGGAAACAAAAGGAAGAAAGCTGGCTAACCAGACTGAAAAAAAAAAAAAAAAAAAAAAAACACAACTTTTTATTTGCAGGCAACATGATCATCTGTATAGAATATTCCTAAGAAATCTCCAACAACTACTAGAAATAATAAGCAAGATTAGCAAACTCCTAGTACAGAAGATCAAAATAAAGTTATCAAATATATTTATATAATTTAATAATGAATACTTATAAAGTGAAATTTTAAAACAACATGATTTATAATAGCATCAAAATGTAAGAAATAGTTTTAAATTTATGACATCATTTGCTAGACACTAAAAACCATATAGCAATAATAAATGAAAATATAAAAAACCTAAATAAACAGGGAGATATATCATGCTGTGGATGAGAAAATGCAATTTTGAGTTGTAAATTCATTACAAATTGACACACAGACTCAGTGCAATCCTAATCAAAACCTTGGGATTATAGGCATGTACCTGGCTGATGACAATATTCTACATCTTAATGGTGATGACAGTTATATAAATGTGAGCATCTGTCAAGACCCCTAGAATTTTATGTCTAAAATTGGTGAATATTTACTCCATATAAATTTTAGGTCAATGAAGCTAACCAAAGCTAACCAAATGTAAGGAGATGCACAGTATTCTCTTCCAAGATAAATAGAGGGGATTTGTGCAAGTAAATCAGTTCCAATTAAATCCTCTGCTTAGGTTGTCTGGCCACACAAGAATGAAGGCCATCTCTGTGGTTGCTGCTTTGCTACATACTTAATTAAAAACAGAAGTAAGAAGTCAGGTAGCATAGTCTATTCAACTCTGAGTTCCCAGTGACTAATGCTTAACAAACAATTGATCCTTTTAGTAAATGTATGTGAATAAAATTTAACTACACACAAACTCTTCAAAGTTTTTTGTAAAAGCCTTGGGACGTTCAATGCTTTAATCATCAATAATTAAACAAACACAATTATATTAGCCAATTTTTACATTTCACTCTTTGAAACCACTCCTGTGCTATTATTTCAAGACATAGTGAATTAATATTAAGTTTTTCAGATCAAATTTGAGTGGTCAACTTTTAATTCATGGGGCAGGTATTTTATCTACATGTTTATAATTAAATTTTCATTGTTAACATTAAGGAAACAGCTGTGAAATCTCTAAATTTTAAAATCATTTAATTCAGAATTAAATTAATTCTAAAGCATGAACTAATTCATCAACATCAAGTGCTTTATATTCTCTATATAGGAAAAATCCAGAGTTCTTCCAATGTTTGAATTATGTAGAATGAACTTATTCTTTCAGAGAATTTTATTCTAAATACTAATTATAAAACTGTTTTATATGACTAAGTATTCTGGACTAAACATCTAGAAGAAATAGCAATTACCCAGAGGATTTAAAGTAACAATAAAATAAAGCAAAACTTATTCACATCAAATTTTAAAGTAACTAAAAAACTTGAAGTGGATTTGAGTAAACTTACAATTTGTTGCTGTATGAAACTGAGAAGAAAGTTTCTGAGTAACTGAATTCCAGAATGTATACAAAATTTCAGGTTGCCCATCCTGGGTGGGGGAGGGAGAAGAAGAAGAATATTGAACACATAAAAAGTAATATTGAAAATTTATTTAAAAGAAAAAATTTAGTCATTGAACTATCAAACAATGAAATTATTGAGTGACTAAATGGGAATATATAGATGATTTAAATTATGTCTTATGCTAAAATCATCTGTTGCTGTCCTGCTCTGCCACTGACTAGTTGCATGATCTTCAGCAAAGTTGCCTAACAATTTCCTGCCCTTATGTTCTCATCTGTAAAACAGAAACTGCAAGAGTACCTACCCTGCAGAACTTTTATAAGGACTAATAAAAGTCTTGAGCCAGTGCTTGACAAAAATAAATCATCAATCAATGGTAGCTATTATTATTATAATAATTATTATCATTATCAGCATCATCTTTTGATATACAGAAGACAATTTGTGAGGCCATAAAAAAATTATAGACAAAGCATGTTTAGATCAAAGATGATTAACAAGAAAATGGTAGAAGCCTAGATACAATTTGATAAAACAAAATGCAAAAACCACAGAAATTACTACTATTACTTTCAACAAGCTTTACAAAGTATTCATCCCCCCAAAAATTATAGACAAAGTATCATTTGTTAAAAAAAGATATTTCAATATTGTTACAATGAAATCACTTTTAAATATAATATAAATAAGAGTATAATATAAATAAATGTCTAACATTTCAAAAATTATTAGTGTCATAAAAAGAAAGTTCTAATTTTGACTGTTGTAAGTGAACAAAATGACAAATGAAAAATGTTGATTTGTGATTTTTTTTTTAAAGAGCAAACTCGGCAGGCCCAAGTTATCTTTTTTTTTTTTTTGATAGTTCGACAGAATGCCTATTTTTTATTTGTTTATTTTTATGTGGTGCTGAGGATTGAACCCAGTGCCTCACGCGTGCTAGGCAAACACTCTACCACTGAGTTACATACAGCTCCAACCCAATTTATGATTTTTATACATATGCACAGAAATTTTCAATGTTATTTGTTTCTTACAAATTTGTTTCATACATCTTATGGCTTTAAATTTAATCACGTGGGAACTGTACAAATAATTGATGATTCCTTATGAATAACCACAAAATACATTCAGATTGCCAAGATTTTATACATAATGCAATCTGCTTCTCAAGTATCTTAAAGATGTTTTTCATCATATCAAAGAAATATAATTTAAAACATTGACAAAATGGAGGGAAAAAAACACCTTCAATTGATGCACATAAAACATGTTCTGACAAAAATTCTTTCAAAAACACATCTGGGAGCAGTGTTGTACATCTATAATCCCAGCGGCTGGGAAGCTGAAGCAGGAGGATCCTGAGTTCAAAGCCAACCTCAGCAAAAATGAGACACTAAGCAACTCAGGGAGACCCTGTCTCTAAATAACATACAAAATAGGGCTGAGGATGTGGTTGAGTGTCCCTGAGTTCAATCCCTGGTACCCAAACAAAAAACAAAAGAACACACACACACACACACACACACACACACACCAAACAACGTCTAGAAGTAAATTATGTCAATATAATAAAGGCCACAGCTACCAATATCATACTCAAATGTGAAACTTTCCCACTAAGATCAGAATGAGGCCAGCATGCCAATTCTCACTGCTTCTATTCATCATAATTCTAGAAGTCGTATCAGAGCAATCAGGCAAGAAAAAGAAAGAAAAAGCATCCAAATTGACAAAGAAGTAAAATCGTACTTTCAAAGATTATATGACTCAGTATGTAGAAAACTGTAATTAACCCACCACACACACACACACACACACACACACAAGAATACTTGAAGTATAATAGCATCCATAATAAAACACTTAAAAATAAACTTCACCAAAAAGGCAAGACTTTTACAATGAAAATCACAAAATATTGCTGAAAGAAATAAAGAAGACAAATAAATGCAAAGACATTTCCTATTCACAAATTAGAAGATTTAATATTGTTAAAATGTGTTTATAAATGAAAGTAATCTACTGTCTGAAAGCAATCCCAATCAAAATTACAATGACAATTTTTGCAAATGTAGGAAAAAACATCCTAAAACTTGTAGGGAATGTTAAGGGCCTCAAATATACAAATAAAGATTCCCAAGTCACTGGATTTTCCAGTGATTACTGAATATGACACCAAAGGCACCAAGAAAAGGAAAAATACACAAATTGAAAACATTGGCACAGCATAGAAAACAATAGAAAGAAAAGGAAATCTAAAGAATGGGAGAAATATTCCTTAATCATACACACACTAATGGGGTTAATATCCAGAATATATAAAGAAAATCTATTAACAACAAAAACCAAATAACCCAATTAAAAATGGGTAAAAGAATTGAACAGACATTTTTTCCAAAAGAAAAACAGAGCCAACAAATTAAAGATGCTCAACATCTTTAGTTATCAGAGAAATGGATCCCACTATCCACCCCCGCCACCAAAAACAAGCTGAAAATAATAAACGTTGCAAGAAAGTGGAAAAACTAAAAATCTTGGGCACTGTGGGAAAGAAAGTAAAATGGTGCAGTCATTATTAAAAAAAAAAGTAGGGAGGTTCCTCAAAAAATTAAAAATAGAATTACTGTATTTCAGCAATCCTACTTCCAAGTAAACATCTAAAAGCAGGATATTTGCACACTCAATATCACTGTAGTATTATCCATAAAAGTCAAGAGGTAAAAGCAACCCAAAAGTTTATCTGTGGATGAGTGGATAAAGAAAATGTTTCCTATGCTATGTATCTTTTATATATATAGTGGAATATTATTTCATGTTAAAAAGAAAATACTTTCATATGCTAAAACATGAATTAACCTTGCAAACATTATACTAAGTGAAATACATCAGTCACAAAAAGAAATACTGAATAATTCCACTTTTAGAAGTAGAGAGCAGTGATTGACAGAAGTTGGGGAGGGGAAAAAAGAGTTGTTCAATAGACAGAATTTTGGTTTTAGAAGATGAAAAAGTTCTAGAGATCTTTTGCACAAGAAGATATACATATATCATTGACACTATTGTAATGCACAATTACAAATGGTTAGAATGGTTTTATGTTGTGCTGTGCCACAATTTTAAAAAATTTTATGATTATTTTCCATTTATTTTAAAAAATAGAAACGAACTGGGTATTAAGGTTATTTTTATTTGTTTTTATGCACTAAGGTAAATGCACATTTATGTGGATTTCCTGATTAGAAACACTGGTTTATTAATTTTGCACATTTCCTAAAATTATAGGAACCCTCTATTACTGATATTAGTCCTACCTATTTAGTTTCATAATGTAGATAATTATAATTATTTTAACAATAATAATTTTCTTTCATCTGAAAATTCTGCATTTACATTCTTAAGCAACAATTGATCCAATTTTCCTTTTTGAGTATATGCATGTGTGTTCATAGAAGTACCCTAGCTGTTTAGTTTGTTTTTTTGTTTGTTTGTTTGTTTCTGTGGTGTTAGGGATCAAACCCAAGGTCTTACATAAGAAAAGGCAAGGGCTCTACCACTGAACTACATCTCTAAGGCTCCTAGTCATTTACTTTGGAGGGAGAATTAAACATGACTCATGAAATGAATTACTTTCCTTATTTCAAAAAGGTTATTTTAATGTATATTTCAGATAACTATCATAGGCTGTGATATTTTCCTTCCACAAAAATGTGAAGGAATTTCACTAGTTAAAAGAGTAAAAAATGTTTTCAAGATAATTTGTTGGTAACTGAAGAAAATGTAAATGAATTGATTTATTCATGCATTCTACTTCTTCAATTAATTACATTTTCCTCAACAATTATCCGTTATTTCAAATTTCAAAGTGAAAGTTTGTGATACTTTATTCAAATACGTTATTATTTGTCTTGTTTATCCAAACTTATTATTAACTCTTCTGCTTTCCTTTGAAAAATGTTTATTAATCCATTTATTCTATTATTTGCCTTTTGATGTGACTTTTAAAAGTAATATTTTAATTCTATTTAAATGACAAATGTTGTCATTTAGTAAGAAATTATAACTCAAATATATTTAGCTAATAGGTTGTTCTTGCTTTCATCATTTCATATTATGCTGTCTTTCTGGTTCCTTTGTTTTCTGTGTTCTGCAGAATCTTTGTTTGCTTTTATCTTCCCCAGTGGCTTGAATACTACAGATTCTGATTTCAAGTCTATCAAAGGTTACATTCCTTTTTTTTTTTTCCAAAAACAGCTTAACCTTATATGATCTCACATTTCTCACTTTGCAAAGACCAAAATTCAAATATATTTTCTGAGGCTACTGTTAAAAAAATAATTTAGAATTCTGAACTTTAAGAATTTATAAGTTAAATATCAATATCAAGATCTAAACATAATATTATATAATTATTTCCTAAATAAGTACTAGTTAATGTAGGTTAAACCTTTAGGTTAAAAATTTAGGTTAAACTCAAGCAACCACCACATTACCAGTGTTTGTGTAACATTATAATACAGAGTGAAAATACCAGTTAACAACTGGAAGAGCTAGAGAATGTACACCATAGGCATAATTTACTAAGGAAGCCATAATACAAAGGTTCAAATTCATTTACTTGTTGTGTGACTTTGAATAAGTTACTTTTGCTATACCTCAGCTTCCTTATCTGTAAAATGGAAAACCATCTCTATATTGAGTTAATACTTATGAAGTACTTAAGTGCCTGGCACAGTAAGCACTATTATCAACATTTGTCAACATTGCTACTATTTTTAATAAGTAATTTATCTTGATCATCCTTGTATCTTCAGTGTACATAATCTTATAACTAATAAATTATTCTGTGTTGATAAATTTTATGCATTAACTTTACTGGGCTATAGGATGCCCAGATATTTGGTCAAAAATTATTCTGGGTGTGTCTATAAAGGTGGGAAGGGATGGGCTGGCATTGTGGCTCAGCAGCAGAGTGCTTGCCTCGCACATGTAAGGCACTGGGTTCCACCCTCAGCAGTGCATAAAAATAAATAAACAAAATAAAGCCTGTCCATCTACAACATGTGTGTGTGTGTATGCAAAAAAAAAAAAAGTTTCTTTTTTTAAAAAAAGGTGGGTAGGGTTGAAATTAACATTTGAATCAGCAAACTGAGTAAAAGTGATTGCCTTCCTCAATGCTAGTGAGCTATATGACATTAGTTGAAGACCTTAAATAGAATAAAAGGGCTGGAGTAAAAGAAAATTCTCCTAACTGCCTTTGGGTTGGAACATTTGACTTTTTCTTGCCTCCCAACTTGAACAACGTTGGCTCTTTTGGCTCTTTCTGGGTATCCAGTCTACCAGTCCTTGAACTCAAATACACCATCACCTCCCCTGGCTCTATCTCTTGCTGAATTTAGATCTTGGAGATTATTAGTTTTCCTGATCTGGTGAGTCAACTACTTGCAATCAATCAATCATTCTAGCTATGTGTCCACCTACCTATATCTTATTAGTTTTGTTTCTCTGAGGAACCCTAAAACAATTGTTGAATAAATGAATGAATCAATAATCTACCAATCAGTCAATCCTGATGAGTTATAACTTAAAACCTAGAGATTGGGCACAATGGTGCATGCCTATAATCCCAGCAACAAAGGAAGCTGAGGCAGGAAAATCATTAGTTCTAGGTCAATCTCAGCAATTTGTCAAATTTGAAAAAGGGTCTCAGCAAGTCAATGAGACCCTTTTTCAAACTAAAAAGATAAAAAACACTAAGTATGCAGCTCCATGGTAAAGCACCCCTGGGTTCAATTCCCAGTACCAAAACAAATAAATGAATAAATAAAATATATTAAGAGCTAGAGCCAGTTACCAAAGATGCATATCAAAGATGCAAGAGGACAGATAGTTATTGGAAAAAGAATGGGTATGAAATGTTCTTAGATGAAAAAAGATGAAGCAGATTCAGAGGGTTGTGAAAGGTGTGGGAAATAATAAGAAAAAAAGCAGATTTGTAAGTAGGACATTATGTCAATATAAAACATACATATATATTAAATATATACACATGTAGGTATATGATATATAGGTTTATAAAGTGTCCATTTGGCATAGATAATAAATATACAGTATATATATACTGTGCCAAAATCTAAATAAAATATATTCGTTTTAATTATTAAAGTATTATTAAAAATGTTATGGTCAAAACTACAATATATTATACAAATGTAATTTCTTAGAATAAGAAAAAATAAAAATGTGGTGAGCCGCTTCTGCCGTTTCTGCAGACTATGGTCGCCATTACAAGATGGCGCTGGCTCCGCTGTGGTCTGTGACAAACAACTCCTAATTTGGGAGAGTTGGCGCATGACTTTTCATCACCCTATGAGAAAGCTCCACGTGGCAGCTTTGCATTGGGGCTTGAGATGCTTTATTAAGGCTGGGAGGGGCATCCGGGGGAGAGAAGAAGAACTATCAAGGGCCTGAATAAACTGCTGAAAGAAGATTCCTGAGTTGCGTCTTCCTTGCGGGCAAGGGGTCGCGACATAAAAATAAATAAAATCATTTCATTATTTCAAGTAAAATTAGTCAGTTACATACTTGTTCTATGTATTTTGAAACATAATTAATTTAACTAAATTTTAATCTAATTAGATGTCAACTAATATTTGACATTAATCTATTTATAATTTATACCAAATACTGTCTTACTTTCAAGAAGTACAATGCAATTATGTTATTAGATCAATTCAGGGAAAAGTTTGCTATTTAAACAAGTTGGAGCTGGGCATGGTGGCATATACTCATGATGCCCACTACCTGGAAGGCTTAGGCAGCAACAAAGTGAGACCCTGATTCAAAATAAAAAATAAAAAGGGCTGGAGATGTAGCTTCATGGTAAAGCAACCTGGGCTCAATTCCCAGTACCACAAAACCAAAATCAGATACATATTATTCATACAAGTAGAATAAATATAGAAAATCAGGAATAGCAAAAGTTTTCTGTTTGGATGAATCTATCATTTAGAATTAAAAGTCAGCCTTTGCTTTTCTCATTGATTTGTAACAAAATTAAATGTACACAAAGAAACTTTGAATAAGAATTTGGTTTTCAAAGTAGATATTTGGTTTCTATACCTTTATAATCCAGAACATATGATGAATTTCCTTGCTCAAATATATTTGATGGCTTCTTGTTGCACACAGAATAAGGTCCAAAACCTTCAAACTAACTATGACGTCAGAAAATCCTGACTTATATTCAGTTCTGCCACTATATATTGGCTCTGTGTCCTTGGGTAGGTGACTTCATTTTCTCAGATTTGGTTTCCTCATGTAAACAACAGGGATAATTATAAGATTTTTATTCTAGTCAATCTTTCATGGTAAAGAGCAAGTAGAGAGCATTCCAGACAGAGAGATGAACATACAGAGATATGAAAAGGCAATTCATTCCATGAGTAAACAGTGAACATTCAGGAGAAAGGGATTAGGGTTAGACAAAGACAAGGGTCAGATAAAGGCACACTTGAATTCATCACAGATACCAGTCAACTACTAAGGATTTTCATGAATGAATATTATGACCAAGTTTGTGGTTTAGGAAAAATCACTCTGATAGTAACATGGAAGATGAATAGTAGTATAATGGGGTGGTGGTGAGCCTGTAGTCAATGAGATCAGTTAGAAATTCACTGGAAAAAAAAAATCTAGGTGAAAGGGACTTTTCTCTGGCCATAGGAATAGAGGAGTACCAAGAGTAGGCCATAAGAAGATTTACATGTATTTAAGAAGGTCTGGGACTAGATATGTTCATGAAGGACCAGAAGCACAGAGATTATGCAATTAAAATGAAACTTCAGGATGAGTATCAGATAGATCGAGAGATGAGTTCATGTAAACTTGGGCCTCTGGAACCTGTCAGGCATCCATGTGGAAATTGCTTGCACAAGAGCAAGATTGAGACTACAGAAACAGATTTACATGAAATCAACAACTGGAGGTGGTAGAAACTGTTAGCATATGTGAGCTTGCCCTTGTATCACTGTCCTATACTCTAATTTTATAGTTTGCTATATTTTTCAAATTTTATAAGTAAAACACTTTAAAAGGAGGGGTAGAAGGAGAAAGAAGAATCAATGAAAAATTCTGAAGAGTGAGAGTAGCTGAGGGAGGAGAAATTTAAGGCAGAAGAAATGGTCAATCACCTCAAGAGTCAAGTTAAACAGGGCTTAAAAAGTAGGCAGCAGGATTTAGTGACTGGATCATTGGACTGCATTAAGAATTATTTGGGTAGAGTGAAAGCTTAATTTAGCAGTTTGGGACAAAACAGAAACAGGGAAGTAGAGATATAAGGCAGCTAACCATAAGAGAGAGAGAGAGAGAGAGAGAGAGAGAGAGAGAGAGAGAGAGAGAGAGAGAGAGAATGAATATGAATATGAATGTGTGTGTGTGTGTGTGTGTGTTAAAGAACCCAGGTTTTTATTTTTCTTGTTGTTGCTGTTGTCTGTTTGTTCTCAGATGGTAGACCTCGGAGAGGTCTTCCTGTCAGTGGAGGAAAAGAAAGATATGAGTAGATGTAGAAAAAAGAGAAGAGAGATGAGCCTGAGAAAGAACATACAAACTACCTCTACCTTCTACCTTCAAGACACGGGCAGGGGAGAGGAGGAATCAGCAGTATCACTCTTTGGTCCTTGATGAAGTGTTTCTAAGCATGCTTATTGAGAAGAGGTTAGAGGAAAGCCAATGAAGCAAAACTAAAATTTTTTTTTTTAAAAAAAGATGTAAAATACTTAGCAAAAAGTCTGTGCCAGAGATTCCTGTGGAGAGATCATGTAGTGGATTAAGGAAACCTGCAGATCTGATCAAAGACACCAAGTACACTGCAATTTTGAGTTAGTTCTTAATCATCTTAGTCAAAGGAGAGGAATCCTAGCAATAAGACAAAGAAAAGATTCCCTTTGCTGAAAAGTACCCTTCAGGGGAAAATGTTTTGCTGTGTTTGATTACAAAACAAAGAAGATATAGAAATTAAATATGGACTTCAATACCACAAAGCAAAATGAAAAACTTTATACAATCAAAAGAATTTCAGTTAAAAATCAAAATATTGAATTTTTATACATTTTGTTCAGAGAGAAAACAAAAATACAAGTTATCATACATTGAGTTTTATAAACCACTAAGAGTAGTCACATTATCAATACATCCTGAAATAGAACAAATAAAAACTGTAAAAATGATGGCAGGGGTGTTATGCATATAGTTTAGTGGTATAATGCTTGCCTAACATGAAAAGAGCCCTGGGTTGATCCCCAGCATCACAAAACAAACAAACAAAACAAAATACCATTTTGGATACCATTCAGTAGATTCTTTTCCAGAATGTTAACAGAGTTATCTCTGGATGAAAGGATCAAAGTGATGGTTTCTTGTTTCTTTTGACTATTTCAGAGTAATATAGACATTTAAGTGTTAATTTTAAATCGAATAGTCAATTCTCAATGTAAAAATATTTGACACTGCAATATGTAGGTTAAAAAGTAAATGTTCCACTTCATACTCAAATTCCTGATCACATGCCCTTCCCTAGAGATCACTGTTAAGCTACAGTGTTAAAGGATTTTAAAACTCTTTCCAAATAGTTTACTGCAGATCAGTCATTTTTTCTTTATCATCACTCCCCCTAAAGATAAAATTAAATAATTAACTATAGTTATATACTTATAATACATGTTTCTGAAGGAGAAATGAAATTTTATATAAATTACATATAGCTAGTGTATAATCCTTATGCATAGCATAAATTATGCTTATATATAACACATGTATTATAAGAGATGAGTAGATGTAGAAACAAGAGGGATGAGCATGAGAAAGAAGATACAATCTACCTTTACCTCTGAGACAGGGGGCATGAGAGGAGAAATTCCTTAAAAAGAGAAGATAAATACTAAGGAATAAGATTTTATAAAACAGGGTTCAATTTTGGAGGCAATGAACTATCGTAATGTCTGAATTTTGTGCCTATACCTTCCCCAACATAAAAATTAGAACTATTTTCTCCCTCTTGGGGTTAAATTGCACCTGTTAGAATGCATGGTTAATTAGTATTTTAAAAATTCAATAAGCAAAATTAATTTTTTTGAATTGTCGCTGAAATTCAATTTAGAATCATATTCTCCTCAAAACATTGTTTCCTTAGCTTCCCTCACCACACTCACATGCTAACATTTTTACTTATTGTTTATAAATTATAAGCATGACATAAAATATGTATAATATAAAATACACAGAAATAGTTTAAAATACTTGAAAAAATTTATAGGTAGAAATTATACTATCTTTCCCCATCTCAAAATGTATACTTGACTTAAGAAAATAGGCTTCTACATAAATATTGTGAATTTTTTTTTTTACTATTTTACCCAGTACTGGAGATTAAACTCATGGTATCACACATGCTAGGCAAGCTTCTAATGACATCTATAACTGCCTTTTCTCTTTTTTTTTCTTTCTTTTTCCCCCCTCAGTGCTGGAGATTGAGCACAGTGTTTCCCACATACTAGGGAAGTTCTACATCACTGAGCTACATCCCCACCCTTGCCCTCAATAACTGAGATCTCCCAAATTTATGTCTCTATCCCAGACATAAATAAACTGCCTAAATGACATCTATTATATTTTACAGGTGAGATATGGATATCTGAGCACCTAAAAGCAAGCACATGCCATACAGAACTCATCATTATTCCTCTAAATGTGCTTCTCAATTTGCACTCACAATGAAGTCACCACTATCTACCAGAAGTCTTATCATCCTTGAAACCTTATTCTCCATCTCACCACTTCTGCAAGTTTTAGCTTCTGAGTAATTCTCAAATCGATTCACTCAAATTTCATTCAACTGTTTAAGCTAAATTGAATTCCCTTAAAATTTTTCTGTTGAAGTCATAATCCCTTGTACCTCAGAATATGGATGCATTGGACACAAGGTGTTTAAATTAATTAAATGAAAATTAGGTCATTAGGAGAGTCCCTGATACAATAAAAATGGTAACTTTAGAAAAAGAGGAAATTTGGACACATGCATACAGAAGGAAGACAAAAGAGGATAATAATCTACACACCAAAGAAAGAAGCCTAGAACAAATCCTTCACTCATATACCACACAGGAACCTACCCTGCTGAAACCTTCATCTAAGATCTCCAGGCTCTAGGATGTAAAAAGATACATTTCTGTTGTTTATTCCACTCAATCTGTGGTACTTTGTTGCAGCATCCCTCACAAATTAATATGATCATGTTATCTTTTTCTGAATCACTGTCAACAGTTTACTTTTCTCTATGGTTGGCACCCTCCAATCTACAGACTATGGTGCAGTTAACATCATGTTTACAAATTATAAATATGATCATATCACTTGTGCTTAAGAAAAAGTTCAAAATACATATAACATATAACTCTCTTGGCCTCTCAAACCACATATTACACTGTTCTTTCCCCTTCAGTTTATCAAAAGAATAATGTTTCATCCTTTTTGTATACTTCTCACTTTAATCAAGCTACCTCCAGTCATCATTTGCATAAAAGCTTTTTAATATTCACCATATGAAGTCAAAACATATTTTCATAGACCCTGAAAGTCTTCATAAACTATTACAATTTTAAATAATCATTAATATTCAGATGGCCCCAATTGACAATGGTTCTAATTATGACATTTTGATTTTGCAATGGTGCAAAATTGATACACATTCAATGAAAACTATTTTGCAATTTTGAATTTTGATCTTTTCCCAGGCTAGCAATATCTACAATGATTCTCTCAAGATAGTGAGCAGCACCAGCACGTCACAGCTCCAAGTTAGCCATATAATTATAAAGGAAAATAACCAATATTCTGTGGAGTTCTGTGTTGATAAGCTATGATATTTTACAGGTGAGGTATGCAAAATACATTTGGAAAACTTAACGATATTTTCACCTTATGATGGGTTTGATGGGATTATAAACATGGATTTATACACATCATAAGGGATGCATAAAAAAGCATCCATTTTAACATATATTTACAAATTGATTAAAATTCAAGTTTAAATTCTTAAGGATCTGCAGTTAATATGTTAAAGAAGTCAAGAGAGTTGATTAAAACGAAACACTATAATGCTTGCTTTATAACATCAACATATTAGCATTCTTTGATAAAACTCCCTCTAGTCAATAAAACTGACATACTAAATAATGAACTAATAAAAACTAAATTAATTTTTCCAGGGATGGGGGGAGGTGGGAACTGGGAATAACTTAGGGGCACTTAACCACTGAGGCACATTCCCCACCCCTGTTTTGTATTTTATTTAGAAACAGGGTTCACTGAGTTGCTTAGCATCTGTGAGGCTGGCTTTGAACTCGTGATCCTCCTGCCTCAGCCCCCAGAGCTGCTGGGATTACAGGCATGCACCTCAGCACCCAGCATGAAATTAAGTTTTAAACTACCTATGTATTGTTTTCTTTCTTTCCCAACTATTTATCAATCAAACAGTAAGTACAAATTTGCCCATTGTTCCTTTCTTTAGAAAATAGGCAGGAATAAAAAAGTAAAATAATTTTAAAAATTTGTTTTTAAAAAGATTGAATGATATCCACAAGATAGAATAGGAAGCCCCAGAACACACTCCCTCACAAAAATACAACATAATAAAAGTATATGTTCCAAAAAGCCTTTCTGAGAACTCACTCATTAATGTAAAACTCTTAAGTTCATTTTTTTTCTTTTTTTATTTGTTCTAATTATGTATACATGATAGCAGAATGCACTTCAATTCGTTATACACAAATGGATTAAGTCATTCTTCTAATATGCTATAACCCTAAAGCCTGGGGTGCACATCCCATCACTAATTATGGACATTTGACCCCAGTGCAATCCCATCTTTTGCATTGCCTTTGAGCTCACAAATTCTCATTGTAGTCTCAACTATTTTCTGTATATGTATATATATTTGTGTGGTGCCCCTGCTCCACCAATTCTTTACTCTTTGAAACTTTCTAACATATAGCGAATCAGTTTGTACTGTAGCAACAGGGTCTTTAAGAATATCTGGACCCCAGACTAGTAACAGTAGAAATCTCCTAATGTAAAGAATATTTACTGATAATATTTGACTTAAAATATCTTACTACCTCATCACTATTCAATATTTCAAATTGAAAAGCCACAGATAGAAAAGTTGAAGATTTTACTTACAATAATAAACAATTTCAAATTTAGGTGCCCTTAAAGTTTTCTAAGTAGAGTCTTTAATGCTATTATAAAATCATTTGATATGTCTAAAAGGGTAAAAGAAAACACATTCTTTTTCATAGTTAAAATTGTCATTAGTACTATAGCTGCACAAAATGCTGAACACATTCCAAATTTAGCCTAATGCATCCTACACACAGATTAAAAGATTCTGTTAGACAATAAAAATTGCTGGCTTAGAAAATGAAAAGTATCATATCTATACTCCTACACACAGCTAAAGTGTTTTAATTCTGCAGATGAGAATCTACAACCTGTATTCCACTATGTATTTCTGAATAATTTGTCAATAATTTGCTACATTCATTTCAAGCAAAGTGTTATACGCAGTATTAATGATTATACAGTGAACTCTTAGCTGGTTTTAAAAGATATCAAAATTAATCTTCTAAATGTCTGAAAATAGGCCAAAAATTCTCATTTAAAAAATAAATGATCTATCCATTTGTGCAAGGTTTAGAAAATACAATAGAGTAACAGAAAAAGAACATTAAGCATAAAAATGTTATGAATTATATGAACAGATAGGTATGTTTTCTAATGATCATATGAACCGAAGATAGCAGTCTAATTTTACAAGTCATCCAGGGCATTTATTAAATTAAGCAGAAAATGAAATAGTTACTTCAATTTAAGTTACCTCAATTTCAAAAGGCTCTACACTTAAAATATCCCTAAGATTTTATTATATTTGATATAATTTGACCCAATTACGATTGCTTTATATTCTTTGACATGATAGACATCTAAAACAAATCCTTCTCAACTAATCAAGTATAGAAACAGTGAATACTAGCACACACAGTTTTTTTCTGTTATTTAAAAATCAACAGCTTAGCAAACACCAAGGCAGATTTGGTGACATTAAGCTGACAACTAAAAGCTTTAAAATAAGTCCAAATGTTTATCTTTCCCTGATTAAAAAAAAAAAAGTATATAAACGAATTAATAATTCTCACAAGACTTGATAACACACAAATAAGGAAAGTTATTTTCACAATTTTTAATTTTTTTAGTTGTAGATGGACACAATACCTTTATTTTATTTATTTATTTTTACGTGGTGCCGAAGATTGAGCCCAGTGCCTCACACATGCTAGGCAACTGCTCTACTGCCCAGCCACAGCCACAGCCCCTTATTTTCACTATTTTTATATCTACAAAATTACCATGTTAGATCATACATAATCCACTTTATTTAAATGACACAAATCTTGATATGTTTAAAATAAGTATCTGATATTGACTTGTTTTAGAATGAGATCAATGATTTAAATTTTTGATATTTTTCATGAATTAATATACAGGCAAATTATGTTATTAAAACTTTTTTAAAATGTGATTTTCATTATGGCAGGGTTCTTTTTGTACCTAGCATTTAGTTAGTTTATGAACCCTAAATATAAATTTCAGATTAAAAATACTAAAATAATATTATAATAGCCAGTCTCTGAATTAAGGCTACATTTTGCTTCATTTTCTCTCATAATACTACAGTTTTATGATAAGTATTACCATCTCCATTTGATATCTGAGATTCTAAATGTTATATAACCTTTGCATAATCAGTATTCACAAAGCTGAGCTTAAGTTCTTATTCACTATACTATCTTGCCTTTGACTTTGCTTGAACAGGTATAAAGAAAGAAGACCTTTAAGATTCAGTTTTCCAAATGCTAAAAACCTATCTTACTTTTAAGATAATTATTGTAGTTATTTTAAAATACTGAAAAAGAATCTCCACCATAACTATAGTCCAGATTATAATATATATATATATATATATATATATATATATATATA
>NW_026000142.1:23268545-23296045 GCF_001458135.2 Marmota marmota marmota | reverse complement strand
AAAATAAAACTTTATGTATAAATGAAACAAGCTAGCAAGTAGACATTAAACATAGAAATTCCATCATAATTTGCAAACTATAAATTACAAACTCATTGAATCAAATGCATTTAAAATCTGGCCTACACAAATTGCCAATTTTCATTTACTATAATAATTTATAGTTGACAAGCACTGATCTGAGTTTTTATGTAAAAAAATTGCACAATATAATAGTATCACAAACATAAGCCTCTTTAGTACCACTATTACTTCTTTATTTTAATCTTTTTCTCTCCATTTTTATTGGTGCATTATAGCTGTACATAATGGTTGGATTCATTATATATTCATATATACACACAATATGGCAATATAATTTGGTCAACACCATTCTCCAGTATTTTTCCTGTTCCTTCCCCCTTCCCTCTCTTCCCCTGGTTCCTTTCCTCTATTCTACTGATCTCTCTTTCAATTCAATGAGATTCCCCCGACCTTTCTCTTCCTTTTGACTGTAGCTTGTACATGAAAGAAAATCTTTCCTTTATAGAAATAGTTTCATTAAAATTATTCTTACATTGACTGTAGACTATTAGCTGTTAAAAGGGAATTAAAAATACAAAATAATTAAATAGTAAAAGCCTTAAATGTGGTCACTGCACATAGAGACAAGTGAATCAGTTTATGTGTAAAGATGGCCAAATCACAACAAATGGGTGAAAACAGCACATATATAGTTGTTTGCCTATAAAAATGAAGGTCTGATATTAATTATCCTATCCATTAGCAAATGCAAAAAAGTTAGTGACTTTACAAATGGACAAAAATACCTTATTCCTTCTTTTATACAATTGAAAGTCAAGTAGAAATAAGGGTGAAGTAAATAAATATGTGCTAATGTTCAGTAAATTGTGCAGAAAATAACTAACATAGTAGATCTGAAATGGCCATAGAAAGGCCAACTTGCAAGCTCAGTCCTTGGTTTTGAAAGGGACACCATGATTCTCAAACTGATAAAAGTTGCTCACTTTACCTAAGCTGTATAAAAAATGTGGTTTATGCTGAACATCTGCTTTTCTTCAGTGAGTCTAGAATTTTGGTCCATCTTAGGCAGTCACTAGTCCTTGAGAAAAACCCAGGACAGTTCCCTCAAGGAGGGCTTCCTTAGTGGAAACATCCTATCATGCTATCATAACATTAATTCCTATTGCAGGAATTAAACCAGCTTCATGTAACTCCAGAGCCCAAGGACTCCTGGAAGCTTATACCTGGTTTCCTTTGGACCTTGCTCCATATACCTTTCCTCTTTGCTCATTATGCTTCATATCCTTTCACTGGAATAAATCATAGGCCTGAGTACAAATATAGGTTGGATCCTGTAACTGTTTTCAGTAAATCACCAAACTTGGTGTGACAAATTACCTCACTACAGTATACAAAATATTTAAAAACTGTGAACTTACGTGTGAAACTACCTATACTATGATGATGGAAACCTGAAAAACCTTTTTTTTGGAGGGGGGGGGAGTACTAGACATTAGGACTTAATAATAAATAAAATACAGATTAATTATTCTTTTAATAATAAAAAACCCATCAAAAATAATGAATGAGATGTAGGATTAAGTATTCCTATGCTTGGAAGATATTCTTATAGTCTATGAGGCTAGCAGATTTGCAAATGACAGAAGGGAAATTTCAGAACATGGAAAATGAATAAAGCAATGTGCTTTATGAAAAAAATGAACAAATGAAATGAGTTCTAGAGCCTAAAATGAATATATTATAATGACCATTATTTAAATGTCTTATTTACCAAAAATTTTCATCTTATCCTCCAGAGAAACTTGAAAAAACATTGTAAGTAATTTTTTACATGACAGAAAATGGGAAATTAGTAGTGCATTTCAGAAATTAATCCATAAATAGGACTGCTACTAGCATCTACTATAATACAAACATGTTCACATTTATATTAAAAAGAATATGTATAGTTGTCAATAAATAAGTTTCCCTACTGCCAATGGATATGCAGGTGCTGTAAGGGAGTAACACAAATGATCCTGGTACATATCTTTCTACCTTCTAAAAGGAAGATGTAAAAACAGCTTTGTTTAAATATACCTTGACTATTTCTTCAATGAAACAAATGTGTGAAACAGGATCCCTCTTCTTAGTTAATACTTTTTGTAGATGCTGCACCTAAAAAAGATTGTAAGGGAGGGAGAAGTAAGAGTATATATAATTGGGTATTTTTAAATAAGACAAATGTAAAGCTAGGGTACTTAAAAACAAACAAACAAACAAGGTAAAACAAGGTACATTTCAGAAACTACTCTGTAAATAGTATTGCTGCTGACATCTATGACAAACAATTACACTTATAAGGGAAAGGAAATGGCATTATGCTAGAGCTTTACACATATTATAATCAGTTAATGGAGGTGTTTGAATGCTAAGAGATTGTGGGGGTTAGTATTAAATTCAGGGCTGCTCTGCTAGAGAGTATTTGCTTAAAATTATTTTTTATTTTAAGACAGTATCTCACTAATTTCCCAGGCTGGCCTTTTGTGATCTTCCCAACTCAGCCTCCCAAATGGGTGGGATTCCAAGAGTGGAACAGAAGACCTGGCTGAATGCTCAGATTTTAAAAAACCTGCCCCAAATGATACAATTTTGAATAACCAGGAGTGAGTTAATAATCAATGTTTTTTGCATCCCGTGAAATATTTACCTGTACACATATAGCACAGATATGATCCATAAGTTTCTCCATATTGGTCCAGAGCGAAGCACGAAAAGCTGCAGTATTTCCTGGGGTTGGCATGGTAGATCGTCCAGGACCTCCTAGTTATAAAGGATAAGGAAATATAAAAAATAAAACTTTCAGGATACATCAAAATGAATGCTATTTTGAAAGCATACAAAAGCTAAAAAACAAACAAACAAAAAAAAACCACAAGAAACTCCTTCTTTAAGAAAACCTTTTGTGTTTAAGAAAGAAACACACACACACACACAATGAGGGAGGGACACAAAGAAATTAATGAAAATGGCTTTCTAAAAGAGAGATGAGGGTGGAGGGAAATGGAACAAGATGAAAGTTACAGAGATAGAAATGGATCTTTGTGACTAACACAACTGTGTTAACATATTCCAAAATATATTTTGTATCCGTACAAATATTCCAAATATTCCAAAAGCAAATTTAAATATAAAAGGAATGAAAAAGGCAAACTCGAAAAGTGAATATAAACAAATATAGAAACAAAACTATCTGTACATAAAATTAATAATATAACCAACATGAGGGAAAATAATTCAAGTAATTTTTAATCACAGAACAGTGACTTCAGTGAGATATCTGATGGATAGAAAGTGACAAATGGGAGCACAGACTATACAGTGAGGATATATTGGACAAAAAGATGGTGCACATCATCAGAAATAAACACTTTTTTGAATATTTTTTTGGTTGTAGTTGAACATAATATCTTTATTTTACTTATTTATTTTTACGTGGTGCTGAGGATCGAACCCACCATCTCGCATGTGCTAGGCAAGCACTCTACCGCTGAGCCACAACCCCAACCCAGAAATAATGAACTTGATGGGTTTTTTGCTAAATGTGGTATCGATGGAGTAATTCTACAACAAGTGTTTACTTTAGAATAGAGCAAATGAAGATCCTCAGCATTAACAGACTAATGAAAATACAAGATGAACCTGGTACGTATTGTTCCAGAGAGCAAAGAAGTGTTAAAAGATAAAAGAAAACTTATTGAAAGGATGCATGAATGTGACTAGAGAAAACTTCCACAAAACAAATTGGGGACAATCTGGCCATCCAAAATAATACTGATGATGATGAATTATAATAATGGTAAAAAATAATTCATGAGTTTACAGAGAAAATCAAATATTTAAAAAAGGAAAGAAACTGATCTTTACACAAAATTTGTCAGTTAATAAGTGCAGAAAGAATGACTGAAAAAATACTTGGTTGTAACAACTGGTATAAGAGTTAACTGAGAGAAAGATTACCAATAAATACAAAACATAAGGTGATATATTATAGGAAACAAGATATTTATGGAAAAAAATGAACAAATGAAATGAGTTCTAGAGCCTAAAATTAACATATTTTAACGACCATTATTTAAATGTCCTATTTACCTAAAATTTTCATCTTATCCTCTAGAGAAACCTGAAAAAACATTATAAGCAATTTTTTACATGACAGAAAATGGGAAATTAGTAGTGCATTTCAGAAATTAATCCATAAATAGCACTGCTGCTAGCATCTACTATAACACAAACATGTTTATAATTTATATTAAAAAGAACATGTATAGTTGTCAATAAATAAATTGCAAACTATGCAACATTAAGTTAGTAATTATAAAGAGAACTTTCTTACAAGGGACAATCTGGTATATACCATTTTAGTGAAGTGATTTAGCACCAGCATAGTGAGACAAACTGACATAATTTTGTTGTTTTCTGATATAATGTACTGTAGTCTCCCTTATCTTTGGTTTCACTTTGCGTGGTTTCAATTACCCACAGTGAACTGTGATCCAAAAATACCAAATGGAAAATTCCAGCAACAAAAAATTCATAAGTTTGATTACATATGATTCTGAGTAACATTATGAAATATCATGATATCATGGTTCCATTCTACTCAGGAACTGCATCACCCATTGTCGAGCAAATCCATACTGTATATACCATCTGCCCATTTGTCACTTAGTAGCCACCTTGGCTATCAGATCAACCACTTAAGTATCATATTGCTAGTATTCAAGTCACTTACTTAATAGTGGCTCCCAAAAGCAAGAGTAGTGATACTGACAATTTTATTATAGTATATTGTCATAAATGTTTTATTTTATTATTAATTGTTGTTAATCCCTTACTATGCCTACTGTATAAACTAAATTTTAACATAGGTATGAATTTGTAGGATAAAAAATAGTATATAGAGAGTTCACTACTATATGCAGTTTCAAGTATACACTGGGATTTTGCAATGCATAGCATGGATTAAGTGAGTAGTACAGTAAAAATAAATGGACATTACTTTACTACCAGTATGTTTATCCTGAACTGAATCATGAAGAAAATATCCAGACAAATTCAAATGAGGGGCTCTCCAAATATGTTAATGCCATAAAAAAAGCACTGTTTTCTATTAAAGGACAGTACAGAGACAACATAACCAACAGTTTTAAAATGTGATCCTTGATCTATTAAGAAGAAAAAAACATCTATGAAGAACATTTTAGAGCTACGTACTGTGCCACACACAGTCACTGAAGCCAGAGTAGGCTGAGACAAGATGATGGCAAGTTGAAGGCCACCCTGGACAACTTAGTAACATTATGAAATATCATGATACCCTGTCTCAAAATAAAAAATAAAAATTTACATTTTTATTTTTTATTTTGAGACAGGGGATACAACTCAGTGGTGCCTGGGTTCAATTCCTAGTATCAAAAAACTTGGGGGGGGGGGATATCTGAAAGTTTTTGAATATAGACTGATATTAAATAATATTAACATATCAATGTTAAATTTCTGGAGGGTAAGAATGTCTAAAAATGTTCTTGTATGTAATACAAACAGACAAAGCTATAAGTACAGATTGAAATGTTTCAATATGAAAAAAAATAAAATAAACCCAAATTGAAAGACATAAGTATCAGTCCACACTAAGGCAGTCGAAGACACCTTTGTGGTTAAATAGTCTACACTCGTGGTTTTAAAAAGGATGAGATTAAGAAAACCAGAACTACTATGCATATGAACTGTCTCACTCTAGTTTTTAACAAATCTTAATTTAAAAAATAATTATATGTACCTTTAGCACATAAATGCTATGTTTTAAGTGGGATTATAGTAGAAAATAATGGAAAAGAGAAAGCTAGGAGGTTTTTGGCTTTAAAAGTATTAATAATTCCTGTTGAAAATATAGATCTAACTTGTTTTAAAAATTATTTGCAGTGTTGTACACACACTGGTGAGGGAAGATATAAAAGAAATAAAGACATAATACTTAAACAATCTGAACTTGTCTCATCAAGAACAAACTCCATGTACTAATAAAAATTCTTTAAAAAAACCCATAAGAATGAGAAAAAGATATAGAATACCTTTGTGAATATTATGAAATATTGCCAGGTGTGGTGGTGCATGCCTGTAATCCCAGTAGCTCAGGAGGCTGAGGCAAGAGGATGATATAATATTCAAAGCCAGCCTCAGCAATTTAAAAAGGCCCTAAGCAACTTAGCAAGACCCTGTATCAAAATAAAAAATTAAAAGGTCTGTGGATGTGGCTCAGTGGTTAAGTGTCCCTGGATTCAATGCCTGGTACAAAGAGAGAGAAAAAGAGAGAGAGGGGACAGAGAGAAGGACACAGAGAGAACNGTGGGGGGGAGAGAAAGTGGGGGACAGAGAGAGAGAGAGAGGGAGGGAGGGAGAGACAGAATTTAAAGAATATTAAATTTCTGGAAAATAAATGATAGGATAAAAAAAAGAATTATGGCACCCATTAACCTATTACTCTGAAAGTAAATACAAACAGAAATATAAGCTATTATTATCTCTCTGCATTTACTTTGAAGAAACTGAGAGACAAGATCACAATCATTAATCACTGCTTCAAATATTTCTAGAGGACCGATTTTTCTTTCTGACAAAACAAAAGATTTTTTTTGTTTGTTTTCGTTTTTGGTACTAGAGGTGCTTAACCAGTGAGCCATACCTTCAGCCCTTTTCGTATTTTATTTAGAGATAGGGTCTAGCTAAGTTGCTTAGGGCCTCAAAAGGTTGCTGAGGCTGGCTTTGAACTCATGATCTGCCAGCCTTGGTCTCCTGAGCCACTCAAACATAAAGATTTTTTATACTCATAAGCTAAATACACCTTTCTGAAGATAAAAACATTATAGAAATAATTGACTAAATAGAGAACAGCTATATAAAGGGAGAGAAAGTATAATTAAAACAGAAAAACTGATGCCAGTATAAGTTTTGTCATAAACTATATTTTATTAAAATGAGAAAAAAACTGAGAATTCCTCAAAATATAATATTTTCTGGTGACAGTGTAAAATTTAATTTTACTACTCTCTTCTAAAATCAATAAAAATAAGAACAAATAATAAGTAGGAAAAATTTTCAAAGAAACAAAGAATCACATAAAATCTCACACTTGAGATTATAAAATTACATATCAAATGAAGTAGATGGATCAAAATGAAGAAGAAATAAAGCCATGCATGGAGGCACCTGTCTAAAACCCAGCTCCTTGGGAGGCTAAAGCAGGAGTTCAAAATCAGCCTAAGTAACTTAGTGAGACTTGCCTAGCATGCAAGAGGCCCTGATTATGATCCCCAGTACTGGAAACAACAACAACAACAAAAAACAAACAAGGAAGGAAGGGACCACATAGCTGACACCTTAACCTATTATTAGGAAACACATTGCTTTTCAAATCAACTGTAAGAATCTGGACAAGCTGTCCAATGATTCTTTGATTGGAGATAAGACCCACAGACATGGACAGGCCAGGGGGAAAGCTAGTAAAATGTTAAATACTACAGAATGACAGATAAGAGCTGAAAAAGAAGCCCTCATAAAGTGATATTACTGTATAAGAATTAGCCCTCTAACATAGGGAGTTCACTGGAGGTAAAGTGAGATGAAAGTTGGTAGAGGAAGCTGAGAATGCTAGTTTTTAACAAAGGAATGGCTTAAATAGTCTCACTTTGTGTCACATTAAACTCTTGATAGGTCCAAAATTTGAGGAAAGATGTGCTCTAAAAGCAATCAGAAATAAAGTGACAGTGGACTTAAGGTAGATAAAGGAGGTAAGAGGAGGAAAGGAATATAAGCTAAAAGAAATGATACACATAGGTCACCAAAGGAATTCCCCCAAGAAACAACCGGAAGGGCTACTCCGTTTTCTGCTATTTCAAAGTGATTACAGGAAATATCCTGACTGGAAAAATATCATACAGATTAAGATAATACTAAAAATAAAATAAAACAAACAAACATAATGAACAAAGGTGGAAACACAGTACACCATGGGAAACAGAAAAGACGAAATCATTCAAAATGAAATATGAAGACATAAAAGCAACTATAGAGAAGATACCAGACATAGAAAACAAAGATCTAATACATGCATAATTAAAGTTCCTGGGGAAAAACAAATGGAACAACAACAACAACAAACAATATTTAATAGGATAAACTTCTCTATAAAAGGGAATATATACTCTCAGAAAAAAAAACTGATACAGGGCATTTAACCCTAAAATATATCCATAAAATGTTACTAAAATTCAAAGACAAAGGGGGAAAAAAACACTGAAAACATCCATGAAGAAGCAAGTTACACTATGTGTGGCATAATAATCTGATTAGCCTGAAAATTCTCTAATATGAACACCTGAACCTAGCAGTCGGTAGAGCCATGTCTAATATTTGAGGGAACCCTCCATTTCCCTGGCCTTGTCTTTCATATGGGGGAACTTCAGTTAAAAGAACATTTTTGCCTTCTTTTCCTACCTCTTATTCCACTATTCCCATGTAAAAAGGAGCCACTTACCTGATTAATAAAATGGAACCTAATTGACTCATTCCCTTCCTTTCTCTCTTGTTGTGCATAAGTGGTGCATTCTGACTTGCACTCCATCAGTGGTAAGTACAGCAGGGCAGGCTAATATTGGGGAGTGAGTTTCATTTGGAGTTGCTATATTAAGAAATTCATTTTGTTTCAAAGCTAAGCTATGCCCTTCAATTCAAGGTTGTTTGTTTTTTATTGTTGTCATCATGTTTTTGTTTTTGAAATCAGTAATAAAGCCAACATTTTAATTATCATCCTTTTGTTCCCTACATCTGTATTTTAGTTGTTTTCAAATTCAATAGGGAAGAGAAACATTATTTTGGGGTCCACAAACAGCTACAAAATTCTAAGTAAAAGTGAAAATAAGAATCTATACTTGCCCAAATTAGTTAAATATAAAGGCAAAAGACTCCATCTTCTGTGGAAGAACTGAGAAATCAAAGAATGCATAAAAATTTTTTTGGGGGGGGACCAATTTATTATAAAATCCAGGCAAGGGAATGATAAATGTAGAAATGGGAAAGTAATACTAAAAAGAACGAGATGAAAATCAAATCATTTAAAAGCACAAAGAAGGAAATGAAAAAGGCACCAATCATTCAAAACTAATAAATATTTCATGCATACAAAAAAGTATATAGAGCCAGGCACAGTAGTGTATGCCTATAATCCCAGCAGCTTAGGAGGCTGAGGCAGGAGGATCACAATTTCAAAACCAGCCCCATTAACTTAACAAGACACCCTGTCTCAAATAAGAAATAAAAAAGGGCTAGAGATATAGTTCAATGTTAAAGCACCCCTGGGTTCAATCCATGGTACAAAAAAGAAAGAAAAAAATACAGAATAATTTTACAAATATTAGTCACTAAGCTCAAGAAATACAAGATCATATGAAGTGACGCTTCCCGTTTCTCTCTGTTCCTGGTCCCACTTTCCTTGCTCTCTCTCCAAAGTAAATCTTAAAATTGGTGATCATCATTAGATGCATTTATATTTTTATTACATATGCAAAACAATATATATATATTATAGTCTGTTGTATTCTTCTTAGGCTTTAGATATGGTATCATATTTTATATACATATATAATTCTGGAACTTACTTTTTCATGTTGTTTTTGAGAATTATAATTTTATATTTAAGGGCTGGCTACAAAATCATTAAATAAATTATTTTCTCATTTTTCCATGAAAGGAAAGATTATATTTACCTTGTTACCACTATATGCAATAGTACAATAAAAATCCTCATACATATATGAAAATTTGTCTTAGATACAGTCTTATAAAAGAAATTAAAAGGTCATGAAGAATACACAATTTTTAACCTCATATTAACTGGTTGAAACATTTGTTACAATAAAGGTATAAGAGTTTCTGCAGTCATATAACACAGCTGTCTTAGATTTTGACAATCAGAAGATTGGGAAACAGTATTAAAGTAGGACAGAAGGGGCTGGACACCCAAGAAATTTTCACGAAGCAAGTTTATAGACTGCAGAGTCCAGAGGGGGCTACAGCCTAAAAAGTTCTTCCTCTAAATGAAGATTTTTAAAATTCTTTGACCTTTATACTCATTGGAAGGAAGGACATGGAGGTTTTACATTAAAGTAATTGATTTTTTTCTTTGTGTTCTCAGAAAGTGCATTTTAGGCCAGACAGGGATATATATATATATATATATATATATATATATANAAGAGAGATGAGAGAGAGAGAGACAGAGAGAATTTTTTAATATTTATTTTTCAGTTTTCAGTGGAAACAACATCTTTATTTTATTTTATGTGGTGCTGAGGATCGAACCCAGCGCCCCGTGCATGTCAGGCGAGCACGTTACCGCTTGAGCCACATCCCCAGCCCGGTTTTATAATTTTTTTTACCAAGAAAACAGGGATAATATCTTTTTGTACAACAAGCTTGACTGTAGATTCTAACTCTAACACACCTTTTTAAAAAAACTTTTTAAAAAAACTTTAGTTAAATATAAATGCAAAAGGAAAGAAAAGTTTATTTTAACTTGTGGATAGACCTTTATTTATTTATATGTGGTGCTGAGAATCAAACCCAGTGCCTCAGACATGACAAGCAAGTGTGCTGCCCCAGCCCCTCTATCACACTGTTTGTGTGCAAAGCTGGCATTTACAAGAAAGAGGAAGATGCAAACCACAATTCTCTCTATAGACATCTTGCTGATACTCTGTAAAAATCTTTCTGACAAGAGGAGAAGCTTAATTATGGCAGAGAAGTTTAATTATGGCAAGAGTCTTTGCGTGACAGTCTCTGCCCTGCTTCTGTATCTTTATTTGCCTTACAACAAGATCATCTGCTTCAAAAAAGGTTAACCATTTTTCATATGTTTAATGGATATATTCTGACATGAACTGCCCATTCATAGTCTTTATCAACTTTTCATTGAGTTAGCTTTTTCTTATTGAATTATAGATTTTTATACGTTCAAGTTCACATTATTTTCCTTAAAATTGTATTTTACATATTTTTTAAACTTTAAAACAATCTTAAATTTGTAGAAAATGTACAAGTATTGCAAAAAAAAAAAAAAAGAAAGAAAGAAAAAGAAATGAAAAGAGAGAAAAAATTCCCTGAACCATTTGCAAGTAAATTTATTGATATGGTGGCCCCATCATCCTTGAACATTTTAATGAATATGTTCTCACCTAACCTTAATCTAATCATCAAGAGGAAACTAACATTAATACTGTCTGTGTGGCATTAAAAATTATAAGTAATAAGGATTATTCCTTTTAAAACATATTGAAGCAAAGAATTGAAGCTTAAGATTTCTACATGAAATTAAGGAATCCACTCCTTAACAGATGATAGGAAGGCAGTTTTAAGACTCTTTATTCTTTCAACAAAAAAGGCCTACATTAAGATTGACAGATGTGAATAACTGCTTTAATTTTTTTTCCCTTTTCTTGACAACATAAGAGGGAATGAGATAAAACTGCTCCTAGAAATTTAAATGTTAGATCAAACTTTCTGATAATAATTGCTAGAAAAAGTTGAGAGTAAAATCTCCTATGGCAATTTATTTTCAAGGATATTCTGGAATAGTCTTAATACGACCTATTCAGAAGCTAACCTTTATAAATCTCTGAGACCTACAATTCTTTTATCTCTTTTTATCCAGTGCAACATATTTATGAGGTCATATTATATACCAAATATAAAAAAACAATAAATGCCTGCAAGTTTTTAACATTAGCCAGGTATCAAGAACTGTTATTAATTCTGCATAGATTATTTTATTTATTCTTGAGGATAACTCTGTGATGATTAGCATGCCTTCACTTAGAAAATGGGAAGAGAAAAACTGCAAACAGTAAGTACACATAAAAATTTTGAAAGTTTTTCTGTAGGCTAATGAAATAAAACAGGATAGTTCAGCTGAAGAAAGAAATGCAGTCATGATAGATATGACTATGTTTAAGTAGAAGGAGATATGGCAGGATAACTGTATGTGATGAAAAAGAGATGAAGAGAAGAAAATAGAGACAAGATAGGGAGAAGGTATGTGCTAAAGCAATATCCTGGAATTCTGGAATTTAATGTAAAAGCAGAGTGGCCTTTGCTAGAAGCAAAGTATATCTCATCCATACTAACAGGACAGAAAGAAAAAAAATGTTAAGAAGAGAGATGGAGGAAGTAAATGAAAGGTGCACATACTATATGCTCTTTTCTCCCCTTTGTGGAGAAGTGTGAATGCTATCCATTCACCTTGGCAGGAAGAGGTGCAGACTCCTCTCTACCTTGAATGCACCTTCTTTCAGCAGTTTCCTTTAGACTTTGCTATGGTTATAATTTCCCCCAAATTTTATCAGTTTCTATTCCATCAGCCATTATTGCTCCTGAGTATAAGAATTACAATAAGGAAAAGTCCAGAAAGCTAAAGTAGAGATAGCAGATTTCTTAAAAATATTTTCTTACTCAATAAGAAGTACATGTGAGGATAAGGATAAGGACATCAGAAGAAAAATATGTTCTTCTTTTTTTTTTTTTTTTTTTTTTGCATCTGTTTCCTCTCAACTAAATGATGCCATAGTTTAGAGATCTTTATCTAGTTCTGAATGTACCAATTGGCCACAACTCACTGATTAGACAAAAAAATTTATAAATAAATTCTGAAACATAATTTCTCTCTCATTTTCTGTCTACTAAAAAAATGAGTCATTAGATTGCTTTGAAACATGAATGTTTCACATACTATTCAAAGGACTTCTCAGTTATAAATAAATAAAGAAGCTAAATATAAAGTATATCCATACCTCTCACAGCTGACTGTGAAGGCTGAGTCAAAACTTTGATGTCTAATGCACTGTTGATATTCTCTTCCAAAGCAGCACAATATCCATCCACAACACTGGTAATAGTATCCTTCAAAGTCCCAAGATTATGGAAAACCTGAAGAGCTGTTCCAACTTGAGTTGGATTCTTAAATAAAATTGAGGTAGGGTAGAAACAGATATAAATAGAAACAAATAAGATCAATGTAAATCTACAACCTTGAACAATTGCTACCACATTTTTAAATTATTGAAGATAAAAACAATTTGAAACAAATATTAAATTTAGTTATACATCATAAAAGACAAATTTAAATACCATGTAGATCATTTTTCCCCTTTCCCTCTTTCTCTACCTTTAAAGGATAATAACAAGTTTAGAAGCTTTTTATACAATACTAGAGCTTATTTAAAATTTACCACAAATCCCAACAAAGGAGCCATGCTGGAACAGAAATGCTAGATATATAAGAGAATTAAAAAAAAAGAATCCTGAAGAGTTAGCCAAGGGCTTAGCCATGAGAACTGATAACTATTCTTTATATTTAATTCATCCATTCACTCACTCTAACTACAAATATTTATACAATGCCTACTGTGAATCTGTTAAAATTCTATGTGTTGGAAATGCAGTAGTAAAATAAATCCCGCTCACAGGAAGTTTATATATTTACTATGAAATGTACAAAACAGAAAAAAAGATATCAGGTAATGATGAATGCTATAAGAAAAAAAAATATAGCAGAAAATAAAAACAGAGAATGATTAGGATTACTATAGAGAGAGGAGTAAACACACACACACACACATACAAAAAAAAAAAAAAACAAACCACATCTCTGACTGGATATTTAAATAGACCTGATTATCCTGATAGAGGCAGTCTAAAGAAGATTTGAGGAACTATAGACCTGGGCAGTGTTATCAATGAAAGTACTAAGAAATGTACTTGGCATGCTAATGAAACAGCAAGAAGGCCATGATGGTATGCAGAGCAAAGTGAAAAAGAGAGAGGCAGGAGATAAGATAGGAAGTTGAAACATGGTCAATGAGTAGATTTAGTCCAGAGTAATACAAATTATTGGATTTGTTAAGTAAATGACTTAATTATCAGCTAGAAGCTGTTACAACAACATATACTTCTAGGCCCAAAGAGCTGAAACTCTTTTTTCCATTTATAATTTACTGTCTATTATTAGAGACATAATTAAAAAGTTGAATTATTTCATTGTTTACATGATTAAATTTATGAATGAGACAAAAGGTATTTTCTGAAATCTACTGTATCATTTTAAAATAATAGTATGCAATGCAAATACACAAGCACACACACAGAAAGATAAAGCATAGTCAGCTTAAAGACAGTAACAGGAAACTGAGCTGGAGAATAACAATACCCATTGGAGATTTTCATTAAACGAGAAAAAGCAGCAAATGAATATTATTCAAATTAAGGTATGGTCTAATAAAAAGCTTAATTTAATATGATTATAATAAAATTTAACTCTAGTATACACTTTCAATTTTGTACTAGTACACCAACAAAGGACACAGGAGATAAAGTAAGCAACTTCATATAAAATTATGAACTAAAAACAGGGTACAACATTTGTTTTTTATTATTGTTATTCCCTTTCTCCCAAAAGAGATATATATGTGCGTGTGCACAAAAGAAATATACACAATTTTTTTTACATTTTAGTAGAGATCAAGAAATCAAAATAAGACAACTGTAAAGAAATTTCATATATCATCACAATCCAAGAAAGCATCTTCAAAAGAATACTTACATCTTATAAAACCAGAATACAGATAGATACTTTAAATTATACTTATTGCCTTGACAATTTTGAAAGGATCTGAAAAGCATAACACTTAGTTTTTCCACATACAGTAGTTTTATTATCAGGTACCAGTGAAAGTATACTGTAAAATTTTTGTGTACATTAACTGAAAAACATTTTGTTTTATTCAACTTTAAAGGCCTAGTTAAAATAAAACAGTTTTCATGATTGTCTGCTTCAAAAATTAACTTCCAAAAACATTTCAAAAAAATAAATGTATATAGCTTATTACTAATGCATATATTAGAGCAATATTTATAATTTATAACACATATAATTCTAGACATAATTTAAAATTTTCCAATTAACAGCTACTTTTCCAATTAATACCAATTAAGATATATATCAATAGATCAATATGGTTTAATACAGATATATGCATTGTTAGCAAAGGTGCTACAAAATAATTATTTGAAATAAAATTCTTAAAGTAACATACAGAGGATCGTGCACATTATATAAGCACAACTTTATGAACTATAATAAAATAAACAGACTAAACTACCAACTACATCACGAAACACAATGATGTCAGCACCTCGAAACCCTGTATGGCTCCCAAGCTGCACCTCTCTAAATATCATCACTACCATAACTTCTGAAACATGATAGATCAGATTTGCCTGTTTGTGAACCTGACATACACTGAATTTTAGAGTTTGTATTTTTCTGTGTCTGACTTTGTTTGTTTAACATTATTTGTGGAATCTTTCCACCATATTGCATGTAGCAATAGTTGATTCTTTTTATTGATGTGTAGAATTCCATTGTAGAAATTTAGATTATCCATCCTAGTATTGATAAATACTTGGGTTATTTCCACTTTTAGATATTTTAATTAATGCTACAATGAACACTGCAGTAGACATATATGCATATGAATTTCTGCTGTGTGGGTGAACTGCTGAATTACCAGGTATTTCTATGTTTAAGTGTTTATAGATTTGGCCATTTTTCCAAAGCTACTATAATACTTTATAACATCACCAACAGTATATGACAATTGTGGATGCTCAACAAACTTACACAAAATTAAAACAATCAGCCCCTTTGATTTCAGCTATTCTTTTGAGTGAACACTGTAGTTCTATGATGACTGAGCAAGTTACTCCTTCTTGCAATGTTAATTATCTATTTGGATTATCATTTGTGAAATGCATGCTTATCATTTTTGCCCATTTTTTTTACTTACGTATTTGTAAAATTTGTTTATATATATTGGATTTTATGACTTTGATGATTGTTTGTATTGTAAATATATTCTCCCCCTCTTTTTTTTTAAACACAGTTTTGTTGTTGTTGTTGTTGTTGTTTTATTTTTTTTAAACATCAGTGGACTTTTATTTTATTCATATATTTGTATGTGGTGCTGAGAATCGAACCCAGTGCCTCACACATGCTAGGCAAGTGCTCTACCACTGAGCCACAACTCCAGCCCCTTCTCCCTCTTTTAATAAAGTCTTTTAAGGGAAAGAAATTCACAATTTCAATGCGATCCTTTTTATCAACCTTACTCCTTATGTAAACACTTTCAGTGTCTTATTTAAAAAGTAGTCCCTGACTCACATTCATAAAGATATCTTTCATTCATAAAGTTATCCTCCAGAAACTCTATTTAATCATTCACAATTGGTTTATCTGTTCTTCAACTGATTATGAAACATTCTTGTTTCATAATATTTTCATTTTAAGAATTAACTTGACAATTTCAATTTTTAAAAATATGGGATTTTATTTGTAACTAAGTTATAACAATGAATAAAATTAGAATTGGTATTTTTATATTACTGGCTCTGCAACTCATGAATATGGTTCTCTCTCTTCTCTTATTCATGTTTACTTTAATGTCTCTTAATAATGTTTGATAGCTTTCTGTTAAGAGTTCTTATATATTTTTTCATTTGAATTAATCTATGCATTTTTGGAGACTGTAAATGGTAACTTAAAAAAATTTTGTCAGTTGCAAGCATATTAAAAAATACAATTGATTTTTATATATTGAATTTTAGCCTAATAAATGTACAAAATTCAGTTATTAATTTTAATATTTCATCTGTGGACTGTTTTATTTTGCTATATATGTATAACTATGTTATCTAAGAATATTTTTTCTTTCTTTCTTCCCAATCTCCCTTTATTTTATTGTTTTTCCTTATTACTGTGGATAGGATCTACAGTGGAATGTTGACAAAAAAAAAATTAGAGTATTATCCTTGAGTGTTATCAGGTGAAAAGTCTTAAATATTTCATCACTAAGGTTTTTGATAACTCCTTTATCATGTTAAAGAAGTTTATTCTTGGTATGCTGAGAGTATTTTTAATCAGAATGACGTTGAATTTTATTAAATATGTTGCTGCATCTACTGAGATGATCATTTTCCCCCCTGTATTTAAGTAATTACATTGTACTTCTGGACTAAAGCCATCTTGGTCATGATAAATTATCATTTTTAGATTTTCCTGGCGTATATTTGCTAACACTTTTTCTTAGCATTTTTGCATCAATTTTGGAAAGACAGCTAGTAATTTTCCTTTCTTATAATGTGTTTGTTTTGATATCAAGGTTATTCTGGCCTCATAAAATAAGCAGAGGTGTGTGTGTTTCCACTTCTCAATTACTGTATAAAGTTTACATAACATTGGTTTATTTTTTCCTTTAATGTTTGGAAGAATTCATCCCTGAAACTATCTGCCCTTGGAGTTTTGTCACAGGGAAGGTTTTGAATGATGTTCAGTTTTGGTAATGGACATAAAACTATTCAGACTTTCTAATTTTCCTAGTGTTCCTTTTGTTTTCCTAGGATTTTGTCAATTTTACCTAAATTTTCAAATCTGTTATTATAAAGTTATACCTAATGCCCACTTACTCTCTTTTTAATTTTTGTTGGATGTCTTTTTTTTTTAAATATTTTATTTACATTTTAGTTTTTGGCAGAGACAACATCTTTGTTTGTATGTGGTGCTGAGGATCGAACCCGGGCCGCACACATGCCAGGCGAGTTCGATACTGCTTGAGCCACATCCCCAGCCTAGATCATCTCTTCATCTTGTGTCTTTTTAATTTGTTTGTTTTCTGTCTCACAATCTTTGGGGGCATTTAATAATTTATTTCAATTTATTAATCTTATAAAATAAATAATGTTAGGCTTCATTAATTCTATTATTTGCTTTTGTTATTTCTACGTCACAGACTTTGGACTCAGGCCTAGCATAGAATCCAAGCTCTAGCACTTAGTCACCAAAACCAAATGACTTAACTTATTTAATACTTAGTCTCCTCATCTGTATGATGGCAAAAAATAATGGTACTCACCTAATAGTAAAATCAAAAAATATATTTTGGAGGATAAGGTCTTACTATGTTGCCTAGGCTGGCCTCAAACTCCTAGTTCAAGCCTGATTACAGGCATGTACCACCACACTGGCCTGCAGTAATTCTTATAACTAGTTAGCATTTGTAATTGAGAAGAGAAGCTCAATTAACATTAGCTACCCTCACCTTGATCTGTCAGCAACATGCTATAGTGGGAAGAACTTGAGACTTTAAAATTAGTCTTAGGATAAGTGAATGAGTAAGTAAATTTCTATTTTTTGGTTTTTAAATATATTCTTCATGAAACTGTTGGAAAGACTATTGAGATAACACATTTACAATATTTGGTATTCAGTACACTACTAATAGAAAATATTAGTCCTCAGACCATTTTCATTCTTTCTTTTTGTTGTTGTTGTTCTTGTATTATTTTATTTTGATTGGAATAATCAAAGGAGAAAGGAGATATACTCCACACTATACTACACCAAATTCACCTGCAAACAAAACCTTCTCTCTTTAAAGCAACGTAGAAATTAAACAAACAAAAAACTAGCAAACATAACCCAACTCTAATTCAAATGGAGTTTTCAGTATATTTTCTTCATTCAAAAATCTAAAACTACATTTAGGGATTTGAAATATATGAAATTGCCTTTTCTTTTTTATTTTTTAATTTGTTTTACTTAGTTACACATGACAGTACAATGATCTTGACATATCATACATTTGAACTCAGACCATTTTCTAATGTTCCAAAAATTGTAAGAATTCTAAGAATAGCATCTATTCCTGTTCCTAAGAATTTTTTTATCGCTCCTTTAATTGTTCAAATAAGTAAAGTTACACAAGAAATACTGTTTGGGCAACCCTGAGGAAATCACCTCCTTTCTCTGTGTCTCCATCTTGTAAAACTTCAAAACGATGAGAACAAATAAAAGAATGGAACCTCAACCCCAGCTGGAGATATGTTTTAGGGGGGAAAAAAAAGGAGCTGATAAGATCTCAATTCTAAAATTTCTGATTCAGCTAGACCAGATTAAGGCCTAGTTATTAATATTTTTCAAAGCTATTTAGATGATTCTAACACAGTCCACTGAGCAGCTACCTGAAAATAAGCATTTTGAACCACTGGATTAGATGTCTTTGTCAGACTTTGAAAGAAGAGAATCATTTATTCTTAGAGATAAATATTTTCTGGTTAAAAACAAAAGAACACAGTATACAAAGAAATGATTACAGAAAACTATGGTGTATACCTAAGGAGCAGTAAATGGATTTTATTGTCTGGAGTGTTGTATACATGAAAAAAGAATGATAATAAAAGATAACTATGAAATGAAAAGAGTCTAGTCATTGACAGAATTAAGTGGCATTCTGTGAAATTCTTATTTTGTTTGGTTAGTAACAGAAAAATTATTGATGTTCTAAATACCATATCCTAGGTTGTTTGAGGAGATAAATTAAATTGGCTTTGCCAATTAGTAATTAAAAAACAATAGAAAAAAAAAATAGCATGCACTAGTGAACTGCAATGAGAATTACTCTAATTTGGACAACTGTCCCCAAAGACAGTTGGCTTGGTTCCCAGAGTGGTAACTGAAAGGTGCTGTGGACCTTGAAGAGGTAGGGCATAGTGAAAAGTCCTTAGGTCACTGGAGATGTGACCTCCAAAGGGATTGAGGGCCCCAATCTCTTCCTTTCCCTCTGCTTCCTGTTTCAAGACACAAGAAATCACTCTTGACAGGTATTCCCACTATGCTCAACCTCACCAGACAGTCATACAAACAGGGATGCCCAATCTTGGATTTGAACCTCCAGAACCATGTATGAAAATCTCTCTTTATAAGTAGCCTGTATCAGATATTTTGTTGCAGTAAGATAAAGCCAACTAATACAAGAATATAATAAACAGGACAGATAGAAGAGATTTTGAAACACTAAAAAGAAACTGGATGCTGACTAACTACAACGAACAAGACAGAGAAAAAAGCGTACTATATTTTTTAAGAAAGAACCATATCTCACTTGGAGAACTGAGAATAGAAATACACAAATCAAAAGAAGATCATTTGAGGGAGTGTGTGGGAGACAGGAGGGATAGGAAAATGTAAAGCTGCTGTTAATGAACTACTTAATTATTATGGATTAGTCTAAGATACTAATGGGTAATTCTTTGTTGGAAATGTGAAAATATTTGAAATGTACAAGCATAGAAAACTAGTCTAGGTAGCAAACTAGATTGAAGTAATAAAGAATGAAAACAGGTATTGGAAACCAAAAATCACAAAGGGGTAAATAAATAACAAAATCAGTGGGAGTAAGAGAATAGAAATTGGGAGATAGAATAGTAAGAAATGGAACTGAAATATTAGAAGAACTGAAGACAAAATAATTGCTTCTAGGTATGATTCAAGTGAAGAATAACAGAGATTCTTCAGTGTTTAATATCCTAGAGATACATTAGTGTCCTTTCCCCACTATTCTGTCTCATCACACACATATACCGTATACTTTAACCACTGGCTCTTTCTGAGTCCTTATTAATAAAATTAAGGCTTTTAATTTACTATTTAATAGCAGAGAAGACTGAACTAGATGAACTAAATGCACTTTCCAATACCAAAATATAATAATTTTATCATCTATGTGTATGATTGATATTGTGCACATGCTGACACTTTCTGAGGTACTAAGAATAATAATAATAAAAAACATTGTACTATCTGACATTTCAATATTTATGGTCTAATGGAGAATAAAGTCAATTGGCAATTAGAATGTGGGAGGAGGAAAAAGAAGGATTAAAGAAAATATGCAAAAGGAGCAATTGCTCAAACTCTGAGAGGGAAGAAAGATGGAGGAATAAAGAAACACTCTTTAAAAAAGGAGTCTCAGCTAAGACCTGAAATGAAAAAGTCCATGGGAAGATGTAAGAACTTGAGGTAAATAGGTATGGAAGACACAGAGAAGGAGAAGTAAAGCATATAAAAGCATATCAAAGCAGAGAAACAGCATATACAAAAGTCTGTGAATGATACTGAACATTTTAGAAAATAAATACACCAACCTGATCCCTGATAGATAAAAATCTAAAGAAATACCTTCTGCAAGCCCAGGTGCCTACGTAAGTGGCTCTCTAAATTTGGTATAACTGTAAGAATTACTTGAGGGCACTTGCTAATTAAAAAGGACTTGTGGAATGCTTATGGTATGTTTTTTGTTTTTTTTTTTTAATTTAAATGCTAGTCATACATGTTTGTTCTCTTTGTGAAAAATCATCTGAGCTACACTCCCATGATGAGTGCACTTTTCTGTTATGATTTTAATTTTTATAATTCTGAAAGAAATAACAGGAAGTGAAAGAGGTAGTATTATAACGATATATATATATATATATATATATATCTCAAGACTTCTTATTAAATACCTAAAAATTATCAATAATTTATAGTTTATTTAGGGCAAATATATAGAATAAGAAAAGATATAGGGGCTGGGGATGTGGCTTAAGCGGTTACACGCTCGCCTGGCAAGCGCGGGGTGCTGGGTTCGATCCTCAACACCCCATAAAATAAAATAAAGATTGTGTCCACCGAAAACTGAAAAATAAATATTAAAAAAATTCTCTCTCTCCTCTCTCTCTAAAGAAAATATATATATTTAACTTATTAAATATGAATGTTTACCTAACTTTTTCCCAAAACAATACAAGCAAGAATTATGCTTGTATTATGTATACACTATTAAACTTGTATATGACTGTTTTTTTAAATAAGCAACTCCCACACCAGGCATGTGGATGCACACCTTTATTCCCAGCTACTCTAGAGGATGAGGTAGGATTGCTTAAGCCCAGTATTTTGAAGCCAGTCTGGCAATATCACAGGACTCCATCTCAAAATAAATACATAATTCACTCCCCAAATAATACCTAATGTGAAATTTCTATTTTAATTTTAAAGACTGTTATGGACTGAATATCTATGTCTCCCAAAATTCATATAGTCTATCCCACAATTTACTAGAGTGATATTTCAAAATATGTATTTGGTCTTAGTCCCCTTTCCTGGTGTATAATTCCTAAAATCCTTGGCATCTTTAAAGTGATGTGTCTTTTTAGTGAGTTGACTGATGGCTGGCGGTACTAGCTTCAGGATGGGGGTTGGTCATTAAAAAGATTAAGACAGGATTAGGTAGGAGGGAAGGGCCGAAAGTTAAGTTGATCACCAATGGCCAAAGATTTCATCAATCATGCCTATGTAACGAAGACTCCACAAAACCCCAAAAGAACAGGGTTTGGAGAGCTTCTAGATAGCTGAGTACATGGAGGTTCCTGGGAGGGTGTGCACAGAGTAGGCATGAAATCTCCACACCTCTTCCCACATTCTTTGCCTTATGCATCTCTTCTTCATCTCTATCTTTTGTAATGTCCTTTAAAATTAACCAGTAAGTATGATTCCCTGAGTTCTATGAGCTGCTCAAGCAAATTAACAGAAGGCAAGAAGGGGATTGTAGAAACCCAGGTTCATAGTCAAAAGAATAGGCAAATAACCTGAGACTTGCAAGTGGCATCTGAAGTGGGTGAAACTGGGGAATTGTCTGGAAGACTGAAGAACCTTGAATTGGATTATAGGATTACCCAGCTAGATTACCCCGACTACTATAGAACTGAATGCTGGCTTGGTGGTGGAAAGAAATCCCCTCACACCTTTTGGAGCCACAGAAGAGATCTGTGTTATCACAGCAAGAGAAACCAGGTTTGAGTCTGAGTTTGGTTTTCCCACTGTATCTTCAGAGTTGGTGTTTGAAGGACTGGCTCTTGGGAGGTTAAAGTGGATGTGATAGTGACAAGGGGTGGGATGGGGCTGGTCTTAAGGGATTAAGGCCCTTACTAGAGACAATAGGGATTTTGAGCTTATGTCCTGCTCTCATATCTCCCTCCCTTGCTCTCATGCTCTGCCATGTTAGGAGACATGGAGGGTCCTTGCCAGAAATCAAACCTTCAGGACCCTAATCTTAGCTTTTCCAGCTTCCAGAACACTGAGAAAATTAATACCTGTTGTTTCAGCCATTAGTCTGTTTCATTTTGTTATGGCAGCCACAGCTGACTAACAAATATTTACATACTTAACAAATGGATTAAATTTTAAAAGGTAGAGTGAGGTGAAAACTGTCACCACAAAATTTATGCGCTATCATAATCTCAGGATGTGATCTAATCTAGAAACAGATGTAATTAGTTGAGATAAGGTCATACTGGATAATAATTGCCCCTATATGAAAAGAATATATACCGAGACACAAACAGTGAAAAATACCATGGGACAACAGAGGCCAGAGTCACACATTGGAATGATACAGTTATAAATCCTCAAGGGCAAATGAATGATGGGATCTTCCAAAAGTGAGGAATAAGCAAGAAAGGAGTCTTCCCTAGAGCCTTTTGTTTTGGGGGAGAGGGAGGGTGCTTCTGCCAGCACCTTGATTTTACTTCTAGCCTCCACAAATATAAAAGAACATGTTTCTATTGTTTTAAGTCACCTAGTCTGTGGAAATTTTTAATTGCATATTAGGAAACCAATACATAGGATTAGGGCAGCAAAAAGACACATATGCTTGAAACCCAGTGTTCACTAATGAATAAACAAAATGTAGTACATGCATACAATGAAATATTGTTCAGGCTTTAAAATTTTGGAGGTTCTAACATATACTACACATGGATAAACTGTGAGGATACTATGCTAAGTGAAAAAACTAGTCACAAAAAGACAAAAACAATATAGTTCCACTCATGTGAGGTACCCAGAGTAGTCAAATTCAGAGAGATAGTAGAATGGAGGTTGTTGAGGGTTAGAAGAATACAGAATAGGAAGTTGTTAAATTGCATGGAGTTCCTAATAACAGGGCACAAAGATTCCAATTTCTTCACATACTCACCAACACCTATGATCTTATGTTGTTTTGATAGTGGCCAACATACAGGAGCAGGTAATATCTCATTGTGGTTTTGATTTGCATTTCCCTAAAAATGTGTGATGTTATGCATGTTTTCATATGCTTGTTGGTAACTTTTATGTCTTTTCTGTCTATTCAAGTCTTTTTTCCATTTATTGACTGGGATTTTTGTTGTTGAGTTGTAGGAGGCCTTTATATATTCTAAATATTAACCCCTTCTCAGGTATATGGTTTGCAAGGATCTTCTCCTATTCTGAAAGTTGCCTTTATTCACTATTCTGTTTCCTTCCTTGTTCAGAAGTTTTCAAGTGGGATGCAGATTCATCCGTCTATTTTTCTTCTCATTGCCTGTGCTTTGGGTACCATATCCCAGAAATCACTGCCAAATCCGATATTATGAAGCTTTTTCTCTGGTTTCGTTGAGGAGTTTTATATTTTTAGGTCTTACATTTAGGTCTTTGATCCATTTTGAGTTAATTTTTTGTATATAGTACAAGGTAAAAATCCAACTTCATTCTTTTGCATGTGTAACAAATGTGCATTTCAAAACAAGGACACGAAGTAACTTATAAACTCCCCAGTTTGAGAACCACTGATTATATCATCCTTGGGAACCAAATTTAAAGACCCTATTTTCTTCAGAAATGCCATTTTGGACATTCTCCATAGTTTCAGAGCTCTCTAAGTGTCCTCTGTACAGAATTCAAAAATATTGTCTCTATTCAAAGACAGAAACCCCAATTTAACAGTGAGGAAGTTTATGGTCTTGAATAAGTATTTCTGCTGTAATCACCTAGTAAGCTCTATTATGAACCAGGTATTATTTTAGGCTCTTGATATACATGATACCTTCTCCAATAAATGTTCAAAGTAGTTATTATTATTTCCTAATTAAGGATAGGAAAGGTAGGGCATTGAGGAATTAAGAGAATTAGGCAACAAAGAACAGAAGGCAAAACAGGGATTCAAGTATGCATTTCATACTAAAGCCCCTTCCAAATAACAATGTTTTCTTGAAAATAACAATTAAAGAAAAGTCTGTAAAGAGAATGACCAAAAAGTAATAATATCTTTTTATTTTGTTAAGGGGAAAAAAAAACCTCTACTATCATTACTCATAAAATATTGAAATACCAAAAAATAAGTAAATAAAATTAGATGAGAAATTCTCAGAACCAGAGATATTCTTTAAATACTATGACTAACTCATTACCAAGTTTTTACTTCTAATTTACTGGGAACTGATGAAATATCAGCATGGCTGATAAGAGTCTTAACTCACTGTTGGGAAACCAGTACTGTGTTATCTTTCTGAACAAATAAACAATTTAGTCCCATCCTGCTAAAAAGTACCTACCTGCACACCACAAATTTTCCTCAAGTTTAAAGTCCCAAAGAAAACTGTCCATGAAGAAACTTTCTCTTCCCTAGTACTCCGGATCGCTGTCATCTCTGGGGAGTTGATGATTTAAATTGGCATAGGACAATTAATCAACTTCTTCCCTCACTTGTCTGACTCCCCACACTCTGCTGCAAATCACAACTTTATACAGTTTAAATCACTAAAATTAGACACTGTCCTTAACAGGAGCAGCCTCTACCTCATCCCACAAGTAATCCTGACAAACACAAGGTAAGTACTTCAATTCACTGCTCATCTTTAAACTGTCTATTCTGTGGACCTATTTTCTCAGTGTTCCAGGAACAGGTCTAGGACCTCCACTTTTTGTTCTTTTACATTCCCTACCAAATCCATCTCTTTACAAAACTACACATATTATTGGTAAACTCTTGGGTGGTCTAGATTCATTAAAATGCCCCATCCTGATCTGCTGAAAATAGTACATGGCCAAGAAGATGCTCTTCCCAAGATAACAATGCTTTATAAATGAATATTGCTTCTAGCTGTTAAAAGGAGCCTGCACATCCACTAATTTCATTTTGTCATCACCAAATAGGTAAGGTAGGTTAAATATTGCAATGTTCTTTTGAGTTAAGGAAACAAAGATAGCAAGAGGGTAAACCCCCCACAGCTGCTTAGTGGCAGGCCAGGTTTAGATCTTGAGCCCTTCACTGCCTATTTATACTTTCTGTAGCTGGTCATCCTGTCCACCATTTGTCTTTAGAAGTTCTCCAGGTGTACCAATTTTGCAGGTGAGAAACAGAATCTGACAACTATAAGAGATCCCAAAACAGAAAAACTAAAAAAATTTTTTAAATACTACGCTATTAAGAATGAAATTTCTACCTATAAAGTAGCAATATTTTCTAGACAATGCTTTCACTTTAAATGAGATATTCAATATTCTAAAAATAATTCTTCTATAAATGGTCACTATGACTTTCAATAAATCAATCTTAAATGAAATCTCAAATTCTGTAAATTACTATATAAAATTAGACAAAAGATATAATGTAATGAGCAAAATGATAATTTTTGTAAGAAAAAACAGACAATTATCTCCTCAGAAGCATTTCAGAATATGGCACAATTATTTTCTTTACTAAATTTAAATTACTTTTGTTTTTCTGCTTGGGAAATAATATGATGCAATATATTTTTCTCTTTCTAAATCTCTATAGGATCACAAGGGAGAAAAGAAATCATAGTTGAGATCTAAAAAGCTTGCCAAAATAGGAACACTGTATCCAAAGCAACAGCTGGCACACAGCAAATGCAACAGAGATACAGCAAGACTGCCATAAAGAGTATTCCACGAAACAGAAGCAATATTCTAGTGTTTATGAAGCCATAGGCTAGTATGAAATAACCTTTGTGAGCATAAATATAACTTTAAATCAAGTTCAACAGAATTTTAAAGCTTTACATAATTGAAATTAGAAATGAAAAGAATGACAGGATCTGACTGGAAATAAAATGTAAAAATACCATATAGAAGTCCATGAGTCCACTATGGATGATAGCCGTATATTAAAACTCTGATAAGTATCATGAAGATAATCAATCACATTCTACTTGCTCCTCAAATACAATAATTCTTTAGACATTACATTCTTTTTCTTCCATCTTTATATTCAAGAAGGGCAACAATATAAGAGAAGGAGAACTACAAACACAAAATATAAACTTTGCTGATGTTATGCTGAAAAAGTCCATGTCCACTCAACGATATGACTCCATTCACAAAAGTTTATGTCCTCTAATAGTCTTTGTTGATTTCCAACTAATCTTTAATTGAAAAACAAGCATGGATTAAGCAAAATAATTTATTAGTAAGAAATTGCAGAACTACAAAATTTATTCAATACTGATTAACACCTCATTTCACATTCAACTGAGACAAAAAATTAGGAACTCCAAAATCACCTTAAAAAGAGATGGGAGGGGCTGGGTTTGTGGCTCAGTGGTAGAGCACTTGCCTGGCACATGCAGGGCCCTGGGTTTGATCCTCAGCACCACATATAAATCAATAAAATAAAGGTATTGTGTCCAACTAC
>NW_026000142.1:23261642-23267600 GCF_001458135.2 Marmota marmota marmota | reverse complement strand
GTCGACTACGGGGGGTGGGGGGGGGAGGGAGGGAGGAAGGGATGGAAGAAGGGGAACATACAAAGAAAAAGAAGGAAAAGGGGAGAGGGGAAAGACAGAGGGGTGATGTGCAAAAGGGGAAGAAAGATAAATGATCCATGTGTTCCCAGCTTATCTGGCTTCACCAAAGACATAAAGGCCATAGTTAAAAAGATGCAAAGTTAAAAAAAAAATGCAAAGTCAATAAAAAATTCAGAGTAGCTATCTTTCACTATACAGACAATTATTACTATGGAAGAAAACTATGAAGTACTGTTGATATTTCTTAATGAAAAAATACAAATTAAGAATCTTAAACACAAAGCAGATAATTCTTTCAATATTCTGGAAAGAATATTTAATTAGGCAGATATTCAGGTAAAGCTAAGATAACAAAACCCACAGTACCATCATCATACAAAATTAAGAAATCATAAAAATTCTAATATAATATTTTATTTGAGAAAAACAATGTTAATATATTCATAATACCTATACCTAACAACTGTACATTAAGTCAAAATATTTAAGACAGCTTATGATATCTGTGTGCATATGCCCTAACATGATATACGGAGCCGATGCTTTTTGGAGTAACCACTTGCCCACAATAGTGAATACTTATAATGGAGCTCCATGAGAGACTACAAATACTAAAGGAGGAGAAAATCTCATTAAATGAAGTAATTTAAAAGCAAGAATTATATTAGCTACCTTGGTTGTGATTCAGAGCTTACCAGGAGCTTTTCTGATTCAGTAACATGCAGCCCATTAATACTTGATATGTATTTTTCAACTAATATAATAGGATTATTCCAGAATCTGTTAACAATCAACAGTCAACAGTGCACAACATAAATGAAATTAAGATACTAAGAAGAACATTTAATACACACTAAGAACTTATCAACCAAAAACTGACTTTATTCTAGCCCTTATTCTGAAGATAGGCAGGGGAAAAAAAAGGAAGAAAATATATAAAAAGGCAAGTGAAAGGATGAGAACAAAAAGAAAAAGGAGAGGGGGAAATTGAAGATGACCATGGATTAGAAAAGGAAAGTTCTATAGGAAAAGTGATAGCACATAAAAGAATCTAAGAAAAAGAGGAAAAGACAGCAATGATCAATATGGAGAAAAAGGGCTATTTTAGCTTCCAAATATTTTAATAAAATTAATCTGAAGAACACACATATAAAAATCCATAGTTTGGCACTGAAGTTTTCAAATGATATCTATATTTGGAATAACATTCCCATGATATTAGAAAACAATAACTAGTATTTCAAGGATACTACATATGTCTTCAACAAAAATGAACTTTATAGGAAAAATAATCATGACAAATTGATGTGGCAAGCCCCCAAACTTTAATGCTTGAATGTAAATGTTTTAAGTAAATATATAAATAGATCTTACTGTTAAATAAAGTAATATAGTCAGCCCTCTATATTCATGAATTCCACATTTATAAACTCAATCAACCACAGATCCATATTTGTTTAAATTGTGTCTATAGCTGGGCACAGAGATACCTGCCTATTATCCCAGTGTCTTGAGAGGCATAGGCAGGAGGTTCACAAGTTGAAGGCCAGCCTCAGCAATTTAGCAATACCTTCAGCAAGTTAGTTAGACCCTGTCTCAAAATAAAAAAATAAAAAAAGAACTGGGGATAGAGCTCAGTAGTAAAGTACCCCTGGGTTAAATCCTTATACTAGAAAAAAAGGTTATATATATATATATATATATATGAACGCATACACACACACACACACACACACACATACACACACACATCTGTGATTGAATACATACAGACTATTTTCTCGTTGTTATTCTCTAAACCATATAATACAGCATTAACAACTGCTTACATAGCACTTCCATTGTTAGGTGTTATATGTAATATAGAGACAGTTCAAAGTATAAGTATGCTACCATTTCGGTATAGAGGTCTGGGAACCAATTCCCAACAACTATATAATGGAATAATTCTAGTCATTCTATGCTTTATCAAAGATATTTGTGGCAAGATTTATTAGCTATGTACCCCTACAAATTCTCCTTTCCTTCTTATAAGTAAAATCCTTTGCGAGTGGCAAGGTATATACCTCATGAGAAGCCTAAGCCATTGTTGGCAGTTCTGTTCCTCTTTGCCAGATACTTGCTTGCACAGTCCTGCTGACAGCTGGGGTTATGCCAACGAGACATAAGGACAGGTTTGCTGAGGCAATTTTGGGAAAGGATTTTATAAAACTGCCTTTTTGGCTGGCAACTGGCACTAGCCTACCTTTGACACAGACCTAATGCCTAGGGATGTGACAGCTACCTTGTAACCATAATGGAACAAGCAAATGAATAAAAATAATAATTGTTTAAGAAAATAATAAAATGTTAAAGAAAAAAAAGATCCTGGATAGCTGAAACAATGCTGGCATGGTATATATCCAGACAAATGTCTGTATAAGTCATTGTTAACCTAGCTTATTGTTAGAATTCTAGCTGTCCCATCCAGCACCAAACTGACTGAAAAACAATATGCAAAAATATATGAGCCCATAATAGTACTTTTTTTAAAAAAGGAGAAAAAGAACAAAATCATCTGCTACCATTGGTAGTAACTATTATATTAACTGGTTACTATGAACGTAGGCAGTGAAGGACAACAATCATTTTCTTTCTTTTCAATTTTTATTTGTTCTTTGTTGTTATACATGACAGTAGAATGTATTTTGATATATCATACATATATGGAGTGTAACTTCCCATGTTTGTGGTGATATATGAGGTGGAGTTACACCAGTTGTATATTCATATAAGAACATAGGAAAGTTATGTCCTGTTCATTCCACTGTCTTCCCTATTCCTATTCCCCCTCCTTCTTTCATCCCCCTTTGTCTAAGCAAGTGAACTTCTATATCCTCCCCTTAATATGAGTCAACATCTGCATATCAAAGAGGACATTTGGCCTTTGGTTTCTGGGGTTTGGCTTATTTCACTTAACATGACAGTCTCTAGTTCTATCCATTCACAGGCAAATGCCAATATTTCATTCTTCTTTATGGATGGATAGTATTCCATTTTGTATATGTACCACATGTTCTTTTTCCACTCATCATTTGAAGGGTACCTAGGTTGGTTCCACAGCTAAGCTACTGTAAACTGAGCTGCTATAAACATTGGGGTAGCTGTGTCACTGTTATTATGCTGATTGTAAGTCCTGTGGGTATACACCAAGGAGTGGGACATCTGGGTCAAATGGTGGTTCCATTCCAACTTTTCTGAGGAATCTCCATATTGCTTTCCAGAGTATTGCAAGTCCCACCAGCCATATATGAATGAACCTTTCCCCCCCACATCCTCACCAACATTTATGGCACTTGTATCCTTTTTTTGAGGGGTGGAGGGGTACCTGGGATTGAACTCAGGGGCACTTGACCACTAAGCTACATTCCCCAGCCCTATTTTGTAAAATTACTTAGAGACAGGGTCTCACTGAGTGATTTAGTGCCTCACTGTTGCTGAAGCTGGCTTTGAACTTGTGATCCTCCTGCCTCTTTCTCCTGATGTCACTTATATTTTTGATAATTGCCATTCTGATTGGAGTACAATGGAATCTCAGTGTAGTTTTAATTGGTATTTCTCTAATTGCTAGAAATGGTGAACATTTTTAAATGTATCTGTTGACTTTTCATTTTCAAAAGATACTGCTATTCAAAGTAACCAAATACCTACAGTTGCTGAGTTAAAGCCGTTTTCTACAAAAGAATCACAAGTAATAAATACAGAGAAATAACAAAGTAGAAAATAACCCTTTCACAATTCCTGATGAAAGACATTTAAAGATTTAGGTAGAGGCAATAGAGTGATAGAAGACAGGCTTAGCATGCACAAGGCGCCAGTTTAATCCCCAGCACCGGAGAGAGGGGGGGTGGGGGGAGAAAGATTTAGTCAAAAATTGCAAAATTATTAAGCATGTTAAAATCATTAGGAGAAAGACTGACAAAGAATTAAATATCCTCAAGATGTCCATGTAGGGCATGATGTGGCATGTGAGGCATGTTGCATAGGAAAGGAGGAAACCTAGCTTCCTGACTTGCTGCCGGCTTCCCAGTCTTGGGGCCGAACACGGCTAGGATGGCACCTGGCGATCAGCTGTGGTAGCTGTGGGTAGTGACAGAAAAAAAAGACCACCTCTAGGATAGGTCCAGGACTCTTCTGCCCTCATGGACAGCTTGTGTCTCCCATTACTGCCTGTAGGATGGGTGTACATGTGAACTCTCCCCACCCTGCTGACCTTTATCCTGATTGGCTCCTGTACATTATATTAGCTGTGTGCGTTTTCTCAATAAACAAGATCCTGCTTTGACTGGTCTCCCTGACACATCTGATTGTCCTCTTGCAGGGGAGGGCTGGGTGCAGGCAGTTGACCTTTGCCTTTCTTGGCTTGTCCTGGTTGAGGCGTGCTTTCCCCATCTCTCAGGCAGGTCAGGAGAAAACGGGGGTGGGGGGCTAAAAACCCCGACATGTCAAAGTATGCACAAATTCATAATGTATTAATAACTAAGGGAAGGGGAAAGTCATTTTCAACAAAAGGTGCTCAAATAACTAAATCCACAGAAACAAATGAAATTCATACTGCACCTAAAAACTCAGCAATTTAGCAAGATCTTGTCTCAAATCAGAAAAAGGGGAATGAAGGGAAGGGAACAGAATATGGGAATAGGAAAGACAGTGGAATGAATAGGACATAATTTTCCTATATAGATATGTGAAAATACCTAAGTGAATCTCACTATTGTATACATCCATAAGAATGCTGTACTAATTAGAATAAGAGATACTCTATGCTTGTATAATTTTTTCAAAATGAATTCTACCATCATGTGTAACGAAAAAGAACCAATTAAAAATAAACAAAATAAAAAGGGATAGGGATGTAACTCAACGGTGGAACACCATTGGTTCAATCCCAGGTACTTAATAAACAACAAAAAAAGACTGCAAAGATAAAACTTCTAAGAGAATATATATGAAGAATCATCAAAACTATAAATTAAACAGCATGAATGTTATGAAATGTATGTTCCACTTCAATAACAACACTAAGGGGAAAAGAGAAACCACAAATGAAAAAACATCTCTAATATATAGATATGACAAAAGACTTGCATGCAGAATTTATTAAGAATTCTTTCGGACCGGCGACCCACCGGCAGTACAGGCCCAGCGGCCTGCAGAGGGGCAGAGCCGCCCCCCGCCCCCGCGCCTGCAAGGTAGGCGGAACTGCGGCCACGGACAGAATAGGCCCAGCAGCCGGCCAAGGGGCAGAGCTGCCAACCGCGCCTGCAAGGCAGGCAGACCTGCGACCCACCGGCAGGACAGGCCCAGAAACCCGCGGAGGGGCAGAGCCGCCCCATGCGCCTGCAAGGTAGGCGGACCTGCGACCCACTGGCAGAACAGGCCCAGCGGCCTGCAGAGGGGCAGAGCCGCCCCCCCCACGCCTGCAAGGTAGGCGGACCTGCGACCCACCGGCAGAACAGACCCAGTGGCCCGCCAGCGTGGAAGACACATTGCCCCGGTTAGGGGAGGGGCAGAGCCGCCGGGCGCCTGCAAGTTAGGCAGACCTGCGACCCACAGGCAGAACAGACCTACGACCCACAGGCAGAACAGACCCGCGGAGGAGCAGAGCCTCCACCGCGCCTGCAAGGTAGGCGGACCTGCGACCACCAACAAAACAGGCCCAGCGGCCCGCCAGCGAGGTAGACACATCGCCCCGGTTGGGGGAGGGGCAGAGCCGCCGGGCGCCTGCAAGGTAGGCGGACCTGCGACCCACCGGCAGAACAGGCCCAGCGACCTGCCGGCGTGGTAGGCACATTGCCCCAATTGGAGGAGGGGCAGAGCCGCTGCCCGCGCCTGCGAGGGAGACTTTGCAACTATATG
>NW_026000142.1:23184402-23260538 GCF_001458135.2 Marmota marmota marmota | reverse complement strand
CCACCATTTGACCCAGCTATTCCCCTTCTCGGTCTATTCCCTAAAGACCTAAAAAGAGCATGCTACAGGGACACTGCTACATCGATGTTCATAGCAGCACAATTCACAATAGCAAGACTGTGGAACTAACCTAGATGCCCTTCAATAGACGAATGGATAAAAAAAATGTGGCATTTATACACAATGGAGTATTACTCTGCATTAAAAAATGACAAAATCATAGAATTTGCAGGGAAATGGATGGCATTAAAACAAATGCCAAATGTTTTCTTTGATATAAGGAGAGTAACTAAGAACAGAGTTGGAAGAGCATGAGAAGAAGATTGACATTAAACAGGGGTGAGAGGTGGGAGGGAAAAGGAAAGAGAAGGGAAATTGCATGGAAATGGAAGGAGACCCTCATGGTTATACAAAATTACATACAAGAAGAAGTGAAAGGAAAGGGGAAAAAAAACAAGGGGGAGAAATGAATTACAGTAGATGGGGTAGAGAGAGAGGATGGGAGGGAAGGGGATGGGGGATAGTAGAGGATAGGAAAGGCAGCAGAATACAACAGACACTAGTATAGCAATATGTAAAACATTGGATGTGTAACCGATGTGATGCTGCAATCTGTATACGGGGTAAAAATGGGAGTTCATAACCCACTTGAATCAAAGTGTGAAATATGATATGTCAAGAACTATGTAATGTTTTGAACAACCAACAATAAAAATTAAAGGAAAAAAAAAAGAATTCTTTCAATTCAATAATGAGAAGACAATATACCCTTTAAAACTTGGACAAAGACCCTTCACAATATGTATTTGAAAAATTGTTCACATATTCAGATATTAAAACAGCAAATTACGATTGCACATGAGAATCTTCAACACACTCACTACAAAGGTAAAAATGAAAAAGACTGCCAAAATCAAATTATGGCAAGGATTTAGAGAAACTAGAATTCTAAGCTTATGACATGGGGATGTAAAACAACAGAGCCAATTTCCACAACTTACAGTCCTTTTAAAAAGTAACCATAGCCACGTAGGCACATGCCTGTGATCCCAGAAACTCTGGAGGCTGGGACAGGAAGATCAAAAGTTCTAGGTCAGCTTCCGTAGCTTAGTGAGATCCTAAGCAACTTTGCAAGGCCATCACAAAATAATCAATAAAATATGCCAGGGCTATAGCTAAGCTGTAAGGGATCCCTGGGTTCAATCCCTAGTACCAAAAACAAAAATTAAAATTAAAAAAGTAAATATAATAATGCTGAGAGTACATAGTCCATGGGGTAGAGGTAAAAGTACCTATATACTATACATGTATGAGGCCCTAGGTTCAATCCTCAGAACCAAAAATTGAGGTGAGGAGGTGGAGGGATGCAAAAAAGAAACCATAATATTCTTTGCAATAACCTAGCCATTTTGCCTTAGATATTTATTCATCAGAGATTTAAACACCTACTGACACTAAGACTTACACTTGAGTGTTCATGCAGCTTTATTTACCACAGGGCTAAACTCAAAATAACCTAAAAGGCTATCAATAGGTGAATGAATAAAGATTACTTTCATAAAATAAAATATTAAAAGTAATAAGAAGTGGGTGCTGGTGTAATCCCAGCAACTCAGGTGGCTGAGGCAGGAAGATCACAGGTTCAAGACCAGCTGCAGCAACTTAGCAAAGCCCTAGGCAATTTAGCAAGACCACAAAATAAAAAATAAAAATGAGGGAAAAGGGGATGTAGCTCAGAGGTTAAGCACCCTAGGTCCAATCCCCAGTGCCAAGAGAATGAATGAATGGATGAATGAATGAATGAATGAATGATTAACAATTAATAAATAAAAACAATAAGAGAGGAACAAACTACCAAACACATAATACAGATGAATATAAATTATGTTGAGTAAATTAAGCCAGATACAATTATATAAAACTTTGGAAAATACAAATTAATCTATAATGGCCCAAAGTATTTACCTAGGTTTTCATTTTTTCTGAATTACAAAATAAAAATCTTAGTATCTACTAAAATAAAAGTCTATCACAACACTGTATAAATAAAATCTCTTAGAATTACCCAAATGCAAACACATTTTGGAGAAATTTTTGAGAAAGAGACAACAATTATACCTAAAGAGTAATCACAAAATTTTAATCAAAGAACAGTGATAGAATTCTGTATAAAATATAATAAAAATTTAGTCAACTATTGAAAAATTATTCACGGAGCAAATTTAAAATAAAATGTCATTCAGTGAACTGGAAATTATGGAAAGCAATAATCCAAAAGACCCTACGGCTAAAAGCAGAAAGTTAATTAGATGTGAATCTATACTGCAAGATGACAATAAAATAATACAATAACAAATGTTCCTGTGGTCTGTGCATGATAAGAGAATCTGGCAAAGAACAAGACAATAACATGACTGTGAAAACCCTAGAATAACAATACTACTTTACATTCGGTATAAAACAAAATATAGACACAAAACATATGGTAATTAAAATACTGCAAGTAAGAGTGGAGACGGAAGCAGGAAAGGATTAAAGAGCTCACCAAAAAAATACAGTTACTTAAGACAAGATCAGCATACGTTAAAAAGTGCATGATAGTAAAGGTTTTGCATGCTACATACAGTGACTGTTATATATTCCTGGTTTATTTCTCCAACAATTTAAAAATTATAAATGAAATCACAGATGAAAAAAGAGATGTTTAAACTGATTCCACAGAAATACAAAGTCTCACAAGAAACTACGATAAACAATTATATACTAAAAAAAAAAAAAAAAAAAAACAACTGGGAAACCTAGAAGAAATGGATAAATTCCTGACCACACACAACTTACCAAAATTGAATTAAGAAATAAAAAAATCTAAACAGACCAATAATGAGTAATCAGATTGAAACAGTAATTAGAAGCCTCTCTCACAATCCCAAAAATAGTCCAGGATCTGATGGCCTTACTTGCTTAATTTTACAAAACATCTGAAGGATAACTAATTCCAATTCTTCTTAAACCATTTCAAAAAACTGAAATAGAAGGCACTCTGACAAACTCTTTTTATGAGGCTAGCATTACCCTGATACAAAAACCTGACAAAGTTACAACAGAAAGAACTATAAATCATATTGCTGATAAACATATATGCAAAAATTCTCAATTAAATACTAGCAAAACAAATTTAACAGCACATAAAAAAAAAAATCATACACCATGAACAAACAGGCTTCCTCCTAAGATTCAAGAATGATTCAACATATCCAAATCAATATATCAAGAGAATGAAGGACAAAAACCTGGTGATCATCTCAATAAATATACATATAAAAAAAGCATTTGGTAAGATTCAACATACCAAATTAACTCAGCAGAAAGCTAAATCACACCTCAGTTCAGTGTGCAGGCCAAGATTACTCCATTTGAAGTTCAACAGAAAAGGAACTTACAACATTTAAACATCCACCAATATTTAAAACAGATCCTCAGATTAAATCCACCAATATTTAAAACAGATCCTCAGACTAAATGAGTTTTTCTGAGAACTTTTGCTAAGAATGACATTACATCTCAGAAATTCATTTCAATGTGAAACACCCCAATATGATGTTGATTAGAAAATACAGAATTTAGACCAACCCAAGGATCTGCTGTTCAGAAGGGACAGGAGATTTCTTGAGTTCTCAAGCTCTCAGCTCAATTCATTTTAATAAGCAATAACTCATGGGCAAGGCAAAAATTGCAAAGATTCCATGAGATTTTTCATTCATGGTTGCAGCCAGAAAAGCATAGTAAGGATTAAATTATTTCTCAACTGGTCCTGGAGCAGTTTATGATTAATGGAAACTGCAGGGACAAATTCACTTTGAAAGGGAAATGGGAATTAAGTGGCAGAATCTGGAGAAATTAATGGAAGAACTGACCTATGATTATGTAAAGCCACTTGTCATAGTCCATGTTCCCATGCAGGGATAGGAAACCCTTTTGTTCTGAGACTATGCCCTAAGAGAAGTCCTTATTCATCTCAAAAACCCGTTGTCAGCAGAACACAACAGCAGAGAAATACGGATACCCTTTGAGAAATCTCCAGATACTTACTTGGAAAAAAGACAAGGAGATAAAAAAGATGGATATAACAATTCCTGGAAAAATGCTCAAGTAAATGACACTGTTAATAGTTAAGGGACTCACATATTTTCCCTGTTCATTTTCCAGGAAGAGGACTATCCTAGGCCTAAAGAGAAAGATGTTTGTTGTGAGATACTCACACAACTCCAGAAGAGCAAGGGTAGGTACCTCAATTCCCAGAAAGGGTCCCTGAAATGATCTTCTTATCAAAACATCACTGTGGAGGTGCAACCCACACTTCTCTCTAAGCCAGACAGTCCTCCTCTAATCCTGTCCCTACCTACCTGAGCAAGGAGGGAACTTCCACATGTGAGGGACATCAAGAGAAATTCCATGAAGCCCCAAAATCATACAAGTGAGAGAAATGTCCCAAGGTTTTCAGGTATCCTGTCACTGTAGCTCACCAGAGAAGACACAGGAATGAAAGGTCATTTGTTCATACTAAGTGTCAAAACAGCTTCTTCCAGACATCAGACTTGCATGTACATCAGATGAGTCACACAAAGGAAAAGCCTTTCATGTGCAGAGTAAAAAGACTTTTCATGTGAAAAGACCTTCATCCACAAAACCAACCTGAGGCTTATGACAGAATTCACACAAAAGAAGCCCTATACATATTCCTTTTGCCAGAGAAGCTACCACCCATCCTGTCAGCTGAGGATTCACCAGAAAATCAGACTCAAAAGTTTTCTTTCCATACCAGAAGCTTCCTTAGCTACTGCTCCTATATAATTTATATGCACATATATGTACATTTCCATTATATTTATCCAATGAGAATATATACATAACTTCCCTATCAGGCTTTCTCTGTTTACTATCTCACATCACTAAAATGTAAGGCTAAAGAGGGCATAGAATTGCTCGATTTTGTTCATTAAAGTATTCCAAGTATCTAGAAAAGTGGGACTATTATTTAATGTTAAATAGATATCTGTTCAGTGAACAAATAAACAAAACATGATTCAACATCCATTCATGATAAAAATTCACAACAAATTAGGTATAAAAGAAATGTATCTGAAAATACTAAAGGTTATGTATGAAAAGCCCACAGTAAATATGATACTTAGAGGAAACCAAGTATTTCCTGTAAGATCAGGAACATGACAAGGATGCCCACTTTCACCATACTTATTTATAGAGTACTGAAAATCTGAGTAAGACCAACTGGGCAATAGAAAGAAATAAAGGATGTTTTGCAGATAACATGATTTTATACACAGAAATCCTAAATATTTCATGAAAAAATTGTTGGAACTTATAAACAAATTCAGTAAAGTTACAGAGTACAAAATCAACATACAAAAAAAGCAGCATTTCATTTTTTTTCTAAAAAAAAAGAAAAAAGAAACTTTCGCTAATGTACTGAAACACAGACACACGTTTTACTAAGAATGCAGATTCAGATCCATTATCTCCTGACAGCATGCCACGAAAAGCAGCATTTTTATGTATCAATAATAAATTTACTATAAAAGAAATTAAGAAAGTAATCCTATTTAAAACAACTGCAAAAAAATTTAGGATTAAATTAACCAAGGAAGTGAAAGATCTGTAAAATAAAAATTATAAAACACTGATGAAATAAATGATATAGGACACACAAAAATGGAAAAACATCCTGTGTTTATAGATTATAAGAATGAATATTATTAAATGACCATACTATCCAAAGCAACCTACAGAGTCAATGAAATTCCCATCAAAATATTAATGACTCTTTTCACAGGTAGACAAAATTCAATCCCAAAATTCACATGGAACTACAAAGGATCCAAAATAGCCAAAGCAATCTTCAGGGGGCAAAAATCATGCTGGGAACATCATAATATATGATTCAAAACATACAACAAAGCTATAATAATCAAAACAGCATGGTACTGTCATAAAAACAGACACATAGACCAATGGAACAGAATAAAGAACCCAGAAATTTAAAGCATGTTCACAGAACTGATTTTTGACAAAGGTGCTAAAAATCAGTGAAGGAAAAAATAGTCTCTTCAATAATATGATGCTGGCAAAATTGTATATACATATTCAGAAGAACAAAACTAGATCCCTTCTCTCACAGGTCATACAAAAATAAACACAAACTGAGCCAGGCATGGTGGCGCATGCCTGTAATCCCAGCAGCTCAGGAGGCTGAGGAAGGAGTATTACAGATTTGAAGCCAGCCTTGGCAATTTAGTGAGACCATAAGCAACCTAGTGAGACCTAGTCTCAAAAAGGGCGGTGGGCGGTGGTGGGGTGCTGGGATGTGACTCAGTGGTTAAGCACCCCTAGGTTCCATCCCTGGTACCAAAACAAACAATAAGCAACACACACACACACACACACACACACACAAACTGGATCAAAGACCTAAATGCAAAACCTAAAATATTGAAATTACAAAATTACTACAAGAAAACAGGGAAACACTAAGACATTTGGGCATGAATTTTTTTTGGGGGGGGGGGGGCAGGTAGATTCCCAAAGGCACATGCAACAAAAGTAAAATTAGATAAATGGGATTATCCATTTGGGGGAGGAAAAGAGGGTAGTGGGAATCAAACCGAGGGTTGCACATACTAAACTAGTGGTGTGCCACTGAGCCATATCCCCATTGTCAACAAACAGGATTATATCAAACTAAGAAGCTTCTACATATCATAAATCAACAATAAATCAACATGGTTAAGAGAAAAGCTACAGAATAGGAGAAAATATCTGCAAACTAGTTATCCAATAAGGGGTTAACCCGAATATATAAGAAACTCAAAAACCTGATTACCACCCCCCCAAAAAAAAAGTTAATTAAAAATAGCCTAAAGAACTGAACAGACACTTCTCAAAGGATGATATACAAATGACAGGTGTGTGGAAAAAATTCTCAGTCTCACTAATCATCAGGGAATATCAGGGAAATGTAGCTCAAAAGCACAATCAGATATTATCTCAACCAAGTCAGAATGGATATCATCAAAAAAAGGCAAAAAGTAACAAATGCTGGTGAGGATGTGGTGAAAGCAGAACTCTTATATACTACTGGTAGAAAACTAAATTAGTACACTATGGAAAATAGTATGGAGATTCTGCAAAAAAAAAAAAAAAAATAAAAAATTTTTCATGGCAAACAAACAAAAATGACTACAATCAATCAAAAAATGAGAAAGTGGGAAAGTGTATTTGCAACCTATANTCAGCAAAGTGGCAGGATATAAAATCAACACGCATAAATCAAAGGCATTCCTGTATATCAGCGACAAATCCTCTGAAATGGAAATGAGGACAACCACTCCATTCACAGTATCTTCAAAAAAAATACAAATGGAACTACCACAAGATCTAGCTATTCCACTACTGTGTATATATCCAAAGGAGATAAACTCATTATACCCACGGCCCCAAAAAATACTTGCACTCCCATGTTTACTGCAATACTATTCACAACAGCTAAAATTTGGAAATCTACTTAGTTGCCCATCAGTGGATAAACGAATAAAGAAAATGCAGTATATATGCAAAAGGGAATAATAGTACTCGGCCACAGAAAAGAATGAAAACCTGTCAATTCAGGAACGTGGATGAAATAAAGTCATTTTCTAAATCTTTGAAACAGCCAGATAGACAAACATAAAAACTATATGTTTCACTCTTTTTTATAAACCCCCCCAAAAAAAAGTGATCTCTTAGAAGCACAGAATGAAATAGTGGTCACTAGAAACTAGAAAGGGTACAAAGAGGGAGGACAGAATGCTGAGGATCGAACCCAGCGCCCAGCGCATGCCAGGCGAGCGTACTACCGCTTGAGCCACATCCCCAGCCCAAGAAGTTTAAAAGGGGCTCCAAAACACTGTTGAGAGGAGGGTTTTTCTGTAGCACTATTTTTTAAAACAATCTATATTATTTCAAAATTTCTAGAAAAGTACAAAACTCCCAATACATCAAAAAATGTTTTTTAAGGAGATGAAAATGCTTATTACCCCAATTTGATTATTGTACATTATATACATGTGTCAAATTGCTACAGTGTACCCTATAAAGATATACAAATATTATGTCTCAAAAAAGGGAAAAACCTAAAAACTATTGAAATTCTTTAACTTAATAAAGGGCAAAAACAATATTGAAATAGAACAGACAAGGGGAGTTTCTGTAAACTCAAATTTATTCTAGAATTTATGAGATGAGTCAGAAAAAAATTCTAATATATAGCAATAGAAAGACTTCTAAGCTTGAAAAATCAACTGACAAATGCTATTGATGTTTGTTGGATCCATAAGAAAGAGACAGAACAAAAGAAATGATGTTGTATGACCTACATAGTTTATGTATTCAACATGGCCAGGAACTTCTCTTTGAAGCTCAAGTAAATGCTTAACATCTAATACTCCATTTAACACACTCAGAATTTTTAACCACAAAAAGAGTTCATAATATCATAATCACATATGGTATGCTATGTAGGCATTTATCTAATAAACTTCAATTCTACTCTGTCATCTAAGAGAACCCCATCTAGATTATATTGTCAAGGTAGTTACTATTGGCTGACAAATGATAAGCACCAGGACCATGGGCTTCATTTGAGGAGGTTTCTGCTTCAGAAAAAAAGCAAGTTCATGGATATTTAGTTACTTTGCTAGCAACAGTTACCACAGAACAGAGTAAAGCCATATACTAATCTTTAAAAGAACTAAATGCAAAGACCCTCTTTCATGATGACCTCTCAAGAAAGTAAGTACATCATCATCCTCCACTTTGAATCTCCACAAAATTCTGTACTGTTTACTAGAAAATCTTATAATTCTCAAGTTAAAGCCATCCTGCTAATTAAAATGTCACAATTTCACTGTGGGGGCCTCGTATCTATGGTGATGCAGGAACTCATCCAGATAAAAATCTATCACCTATTTTTGAAAGCTAGTTAAAGCTTGATGTAATGGAGTCTACTTCTATCCATATATATATATGTGTGTATATATATATATATATATATCTCCTGTCAGTGAAAGATTCCAAGGGTTATTAGAAAACAGAGAGAAACAGGAGTCAGGGAAGCAGGTGCTTCATACAGTGATAGCCCTTACAGTGACAATACCTGCCTATGGAATGTCTTTCCAATAAGGTAATATAGTACACTTGACCAGAAGATGTGCTCTAAACCATCAGTCCTTCCAAATGTCTGAAAAGTGGCAGTAGTACTACTATAAATTTTTTCCACATAGAAATAATAATAAGCCTTTCTAAAAGGCTTTTCCATATAGAAATAACAAGGATGAGGTTGGAAATTTATTTATATACATTATGTAGGAAGAAGTAACAGTTTCTCTGTATATAAGTAGTCATTTAGTGTATAAGTTTGAAAACTGAAATTTTATATCAGTGCAGTAGGGATTTTGTAATACTACATAACAATTTAACACTTACAAATGGATGCAACACACTTAGTCAATTAACAAGGAAAAAAGAGGGTAACTATTGAACAGATACCTGCATTAACTAAAAAAAAAAAAAAATGAGGTATGAAAAGGAATGCTAAATAAATTACACTAACTTTCTTTTACTAAACAGCTGTTTCAGATAATGAAAGACTGGCTTGTTGAGAGCCACAGCCGAAGGGGCCCCAGCAAACTTCCTGCTGCCAGCAAACTTCCAGCTGCCAGCTGATGATTGGCTCACAGCGCCCCGGCAACTTCTAGATGCCAACTGATTGGCTCCTCTGCGGTGATGCTCATTGGGCTGTTTCCCCACCCTTTCAGACCACGGAGCTGCTCATTGAGGGACTTTTTTTGGCTCCACCCACACGACCCAGCCAATCGGCCTCAAGAGCAGGAGGAGTCGGGGAGGTGGAGAGGCTTGTGGGAAGCTGGTGGTGGCAGTTGGGCTCTGAGGGTTTTTCCTGAGGAGCTGTTTTGTTTGGCGTGTGTAGTTCTAAAAATAAAGTTTCTTTCTTTTGACAAGTGGCTCCTGAATTGTGCCCAGCCAGATTGCGGCACTGGCTACTGTCTTAGACTCTTTGGACTGCTATAACAAAATACCATAAGCTGGATGACTTATGAAACAAAAGAAATTTATTTCTCACAATTTTGGAATTGGGAAGTCCAAATCAAAGTGCCAAAAGATGGGGTGCTCAGTGAGGGCATGCCTTCGAATTCATACAAGAATATCTTTCAGCTGTAACCTTTTCTTTTTATTTTTTTAATGGACATATTATCTTTATTTATTTTATTCATTTTTTAAATGTGATACTACTGAGGATCGAACCCAGTGCCTCACATGTGCAAGGCAAGCAAGCACCCTACCACTGAGCTATAACCCCAACCCCTAGTTATAATCTTATATGGCAAAAAGAATGAGAGTTCTCTCAGTTAAGTAAAAAGAGAGTTCTCTCAGTAAAATGAGAAGTGGGATAAGAGGATATGGTTGATGAAAAGTTGAGAAAGTCTCCTGTAAGGGCACTAATCCCACTTATCAGGACTCCACCACCTTCATGAGCTAATTTACACTTCCCAATCACCCAACCTCTTAATATCATAACCACAGATGTTAGGATTTCAACATATAAACTGGGAGGAAGGCACAAATGTATGCATAGCACAGCAGCCATTCAACAGAAGTGACAACTCATCTGCAAATTACAGTTTGGTAACTGTCATCATTATTACTGTTATTTTATTAAGGGTGGAATACAAAGAAGTGGTAGAAATAGCATCTGTTTCTTGAAGGTGATTCTATCAGACAATAACAATTTGATTTTTTATATCTTTCCTTTATTTATATTATTTTTTTTTAATGTGATGATGAGGATTAACCCAGTGCCTCGAATGTGTGATGCAAGTGCTCCACTGCTGAGCTACAACCCCAGATGCACAATTTGATTTTGTGAAAATCTCATTGACTTATCAGTCAACTGCCAAATCATCCAAAATCACTGACAACAAGGAAGATGAACATTTTTATTGCTCTTAACTACTGTGAATTCAACAACGGGTAAAGATAACAATGATTCTTATGCTAAAACTTTCCTATGTTCATGTATGAATACACTACCAGTAAAACTCTACATAATGTACAACCACAAGACTGGGATCCTAATTAGAATAAGTTATACTATAATATGTCAAAATATACTCTACTATCATGTATATCTAAAAAGAATAAAAAAGAAAAAAGTCTTACACTATTGTAATTTTACAATTAATTGATATTCCCCCAGTAATATACTAAAAAATTGATAATGAAAATGATGGCCATCAACTATATACTCAATAAAGAAGATCACCAATAATTTTGAGAAATCAAATTAGTGTCAGAAATTGATTATTAAATGCAAGTGATGACACGATATAATCTTTCAAAAGTTCTTTGTTTACTAAGCATCTCTTCATAATATGAGCTCATAAAGTACTTAAGAGTACAATATTTTATGAATGTAATAGTATCTCAAAATTACTTCTTTTAGTAGCTATATATACACTAAATATTAATTATATAGTTAATTATATCAATGATCTCTGATAAGTGAGAGAATATAATTTAGGAAAGATAAATAGGGCTGGGGCTGTAGCTCAATAGCAGAGCACTGGCATGTGTGAGGCACTGAGTTCAATCCTTAGCACTACATAAAAAAGTAAATAAACAAATAAAAAAATTAAAGGCATTCTGTCCATCTACAACTACCAAATATATATGAAAGAAAAAAAAAAAGATAAATAAGCCGGGCGCAGTGGTGCATGCCTGTAATCCCAGTGGCTCCAGAGGCTGACAAAGGAGTTTCACAAGTTCAAAGCCAGCCTCATCAATTTAGCAAGGAGCTAATAAGCAACTCACTGAGACCCTGTCTGTAAATAAAATACAAAAAGGGCCTGGAGATGTAGTTTAGTGGTTAAGTGTCCTTGAGTTCAATCCCCAGAACCAAAAATAAGTAAATAGATAGATAGATAGATAGATAAATGCTGAAGCATATGTTCTAATAAGAAGTGAAGAGAGTATTCCAAGGACAAAAAAAACAAAAACAAAACAACAACAACCAAAAAAAAAAAAAAAAAAACCACAAAGTCCTTAATGGAGAAAGGAAAATGGAATGTGAAATACTAAAAGAAAGCTGTAGAGCTGAAAAGCGGAGAGTGGTATAAAACAAACATGTTTAAATGCTGATACGGAGCTAGTAAAAGCGAAAGGATGAGATGATGATATAAATAAGAAATAGAAATATCAACAACATAAGGTTCTAACAAAATAAAATAGATCTAGTGCACAGGTGATGTGGAAGGCTTCTCTATGAAGTAGAAATTAAGGGCATCTGCTCAGAGGGTAGAAGTAAGAGGGGGAAAGCTGATAGAAGATCGAAAAGTCTAAAGAAGTAATTGCAGGTCATGAAAATGGAAAAAGCCAGAGAACAAAAATTCTGAGGAATACTGAGTGACCAGTTAGGATCAGACATCATATGGAGACTTTCTAAAGTCATTTTTACAGTATAAATGAAAAATGCCATAAAAATTTATTTTCCAATATGAGCTACTGCACAAATTATCTAATAGTCTTCAATGTAATTATTTAACAAAATCAGAAGAAAGTGCTTGGCTTAATAAAAAAAGGGGAAAACTAGGAGCTCCTGATCATGATTCTGCCACTTACCAGCTATATACTTGTCAGTTAATTATCTAGGCTTTCCATATCTTTGTTTACTTACCTATATAGAAAGTCGGTAATTATTTCTTCCTTACAGATTTGTTATTATGATTTATAATCAATATAAAGTTACTAACAAAACCTGGCAAATAAGAGCATTTAATAAAAGTTTCATTCTTAATCCCTAAACTGCCTGCTGACAAGGTGTTGCTCTCCAAGAAGAAGAGGCATTAGCTCCAAAACACAGGCTCTCTCCAAAAGACACCCTCCTGCCCAATAATGATCCCAGTGGCATCATTATTAAGGGCTTAACCCTCTTAGCTCTGCAAAGCCAGAAACCAGACTTCATGAAAATAAGCCAGAGGCCCAGACTGAGGAAAAAATACACACAAAATTAAATTCAGAAATAAGTAAGTTTATAAACATAAATATTAATTTACAGACAAGAAATATAGTAAACTCTGAATCAAACCAGAATGTTAATACTTATAAATCAGTACATTTTTCTCCCTTTAGGAAAATTATATGAAAAGCTGCTATGGTCTAAAAGTTTGTGTCCCTCCCCACATTCATATGTTGAAATCCTAACCTCTAAGATGATACTATTAGGAGGTGGGGTATTTGGGAGCAGATTAGGTCATAAGGTTGACCCTCATAAACAGTATTTGTTCTGTAGTAAGAGAAACTCCAGAGTGCTCCTTCACTCCTTGAAACATGTGAGGAAATAAAGAGAAGGTGCCTTCTGTGAATCAGAAAGTGGGGCTTCACCAGACACCCAATCTGCTGATCTTGATCTTGGACTTGAAATAAATTTCTGTTGTTTGTAAGTTACCCAGTTTACAGCATTTTGTTATAGCAGGCCAAAGAGACTGAGACAGAAGCCAAATTATACTCAAAAGGTTACTTTCTACATCTAACTCAGACAGTGATTTGGATAGTAATGACTAAGGTCAACAAACTATGATAATATGACACATACTGCCTTACAAAAAGATAATATTCCTATCCACTGGACAGTATCTACCTTTCTCTGAACCATGCTGAAACCTAAAGCAAAATTAAAGCTCTCTGACTTATTTATTTCTAAGATTATGCATATCATTCCATAGCTACCCATACAGACATAAATTACTTTTACATTTTTTTTCTTTTTATCTTTCTAACTTAATCTCATTGGTTAAGACAACGACTTTGGCTATAAAAGAAGATCAACTACTTCAATCATCTTTTGATAAATGTACATAGTCTGAACATATAATCAATCAATATTTGAGGAATATTAATTTCACAAATAAAATTTCCTTTGAATTTTTATATGAATTTAAAAATTGAAACAAAATCAAATTTAACAACTTCTAAAATATGTCCAAAACAATATATAAACATACTTAGTACCCTAGAAAATGCCTTCTTACTTTAACTATATGAGGAAAAATCATTTTAAAATCATCATTCCTTTATGACATGTTAAAATCACCTCTACTTACTGAAAATAGTATTTGTTTTTACAAACTTTGGCAGTTTGTAAAAACAACTATTTGGATGGAGTCCCATTACTCTAAAATATAGTGAAATATTAAGAACTGTGTAAATTAAAGTTCTATACAGACATATTGTCATCCCTTGGTATTCACAGGGAATTGGCTCCAGTATACCTCCCACTCAAAGATGCCAAAATCAATGGATGCTCAAGTTCCTTATATAAAATGGTATAATATTTGCATATATCTTACACATATCCTTCCAGTTATCATGTTAAGATTACTTATAAAATGTAAATACTAGGCACATAATTGTCATACTGTACAATTAGGAAACAATGACCAAAAAAAAGTCTGCACACATTCAACTATGGGCTTAACTACAGAGTACATAAGAATAAGACACGAGGCAAACGATACTCATACAATTGTGTTTGGAAGGCTAAAGATGTATAACATGGTGGGAGGCCACAGTAAGTGAGGTCTACACATCACTTCATTTGCACTGATACAGTGTTATGGTCAGCATGTAACAAATTCAAGTTTTGCATTTTGGAATTTGTTGGAATTTTTAAAAAATTACCTTTGATCAGCAGTTGATTGAATCTGCAGACTTGGAACCGCAGCTATGTTTGGTTAACTTATGTATGTGTAGAAGGGGGATAAACACTTCAAAAGTTAGAAGAATGAAAATAGATATGCAATAAAATTTTAACTCATTCATGAGGTGATAATATGCCTATTACACTATTCATATAAAATATTTTATAATAATATTTTCTGAAATGTTAATTGCCACCTCTTGCAAATATATAAGCTGCACTGCTATCAATGTTCTATAGAAATACCCATTCTTATTTACATTTGATTTGGAATTTCTTAATAATTTCTTTGAGAAGATAAGGACTGTGAAATTATCCTTCAAAAGAAACACCAAGATTGTAATATGGTGTTTTATTCAATTATTTAATGCAATTACTTATTTAGCAAGTATTTTACTGAGCAATAAGAGGAAGGAGAAAAAATATATAGTTCTAGTTCTTAATGAAACTCAATCCAAAGAGTTCATCAGAAATATATGTATTATATCTATAATAAATAAAATACCCAAATAATAATAAATAACCTTAATTAAGCAATTTCATCTTAAGGATGTTATTACAACCCTAAATACAGGTTCTAAACAAACCCAGAAGGAAGGGCTTTGTGAAGAAATTACCAAAAAAGTTGAGTATTGAAGAATCAATACAAAACAAATAAGCAGGAGAATTAGACCATTAAATATGTTTAAGAAATAGTTAGCATTGAATGCAAACACACGGACTAAAAAAACCCTGGTACTGATCAGAGAACCAAAGGCAATCACACCTAAGTGTCCTCTGGGGATGTGGCAAGATTGCAAGCAGCACAAGGAGTATAAGATTTATAATGAACCAAGCTGTTGAAAAAATCTATGTGATGCATGGATATGATTAAATATCCTTCATTAAGATCATTTTGAAAGCAGTATGAATATCAAATTAAAATTAGGGCCACTAACAACTATAGTAATCTACGTGAGAAAGCTGAAAGCATAAAATGTGAAAATAAAAATAAATGGGTTTGGGCTGGGCTTGTGGCTCAGTGGTAGGGTGCTTGCCTTGCACGTGTGAGGCCCTGGGTTTGATCCTCAGCACCACATAAAAATAAATAAATAAAATAAAGGTTTTTTTCTTTAAAAAGTTATCCTTTAAAAATAAATAAATATGTTTGCCTAGGATCTGACCCACATGCTATTTTTACAAATAAAATTTTACTGGAATATTCATTTACATATTGCCTGTGGCTGCTTTCTGACCACAACAGAATTCAGTAGTATGACTAAAACAGAATAGCCCACAAAGTCTAAACTAATTGCAGTCTGGCTTTTTGCAGAAAATGTCCTGATCTTTTGAATAGCTCATTCCCAAGTTTCCCAGGTGAAAGGTGCAGTTCTCTAACAGTGACCAAACAGTTTACAGGAGATACATATGAAATTTCTTTTTTAATTTTCTGAGTTAGAGGGTCATTGTAATATCCACTTGGAATAATGTGAATGATTCCATAAATGAACTTACTTAACATACATTCTGGCTTACTTTTAAGTATGCTTTTTCTGTGGAAGCAGTGAGAGACTTTTTCTGACCCCATTGTATAAAAGGTTTCAGATATGACTTAGGTTTTGTAAACTGTAGCACCTGTGTAAAACTTAGAAGGCAGAGGCTGTACTTTTCCGACATTTACTGGTTTTCCTGGCAAGTTTGATCATACATGTGTAAACATTTTTCTCTGTTGTCTCTAAAAGGCTCTAATGCCTGGGTCCTAGCTTCATGAATGTCGATAAGTAAAACACTGGCACTGACTTTGTTGATCCGGATCATGTCAGAGGCCATATGCTTCTAAAGCTATCAACTGCACTGAACAATAACCAAAACAGCAGGCAGTTTCCTAACATACAAGGATCAATACTGTCCCAGGTTGCCTAATTTTGCATACTACATAGTTCCTGATTCCCAAGTTTCCCAGGTAAATAAGGCTACTCTGTAACAGCCAATGAAAAGAGTAAGCTCAACTTACAGCCTTTTTCTTGAGCCTTCCCTATGATATCTTATAATAAATCCCTGCTTGTTAAAATTAGCTAGAAGTAGATTCTATTTTCAAGCAAACACTAACAATACACTAACAATCCTGATGCATACATATACAGATCAAGAATTAGAAAAAAAGCTCTAGGATTCAGATTGAAATTTGAAAGTTATCAGCAAACAGAAATATATGAGACCACCAATGAAAAAACATGTGAAGTAAAAAGAAGTCAAACAGATAAAGGAAAGACAAACATCAACGAAGTGGCTGAAGTTGTTAAGAATGAGGAAAAAATCACAACCAAGGTCAAGAGAAAAAAAAGAAAAAGAAAAAGAAACCAGGGGAAATTTGGTATTAGAGAAACTGAAAGAAAGGGGGTATCAAGAAGTTGAAATGATCACCAAAGTAAAAAAAAAAAAAAAAAAAAATTGAGGAAAAAAAAGGTGAAAGACTTTGGGGAAATTTGGAGACATAAATAAAAGTAGATTTCCTGAAGAGGGTATATTAGAAGCCAGAATAAACTAGGGACTACATGAGAAATCAAGAAAAGGAGGCAGTAGTAAGAATAGTCTATTCTTCCAAATAGTTTGGTTGTGAAGTATAGAAACAAGGAAATATCTACATGCTGTTTGTAGCCATAAAGAACATTTAAAACTGAAGATTCCTTTTTCCTTTCATGTAGGAAAAACTTGAGTATCTTTGTATGCTGCTAGTAGAACAGAAAAGGCTGAAGATTCATAAAAGGAAAAGAGCAAAGTACAGAAGCAAGGCAGCCAGGGTGATGGGAAATTAGCCTTTAACAGGAAGGTAAAATATTTAATAGAGACGGACATTTAAGAATGATGTTGACAGAAGTTAAAAAAAAAAAAAAACCTCAGTTTCATTGGTCTTGATTTTCTTAATGAGGAAAGAGATAAGATTCTGTTATTACAATAGAAAAGAAGGGATTGAATTAAAGATTCATAGGAAATAAAGATTGTAAACAGTCATTTGTGAAATGAAAGGGAACTGTATACACTAAAATATAATGAGATCCTAGATGTATTTAAAAACCAAAAATTTAATTACATCAATCTTATAATTATTTGATTTTTACTTGGCACTGAAAAGGCTAGCATGGAGTAAGAAATAAGGCTAGATGTTCAATGACCCACAAATGGCACTGTGACATGAAAGCTTAGTATAAAGGCAGGGGTAAAAGAATTTGACAGTATCATCAAGAGCAACAGTTCTTTCAAGATCTACTGAATCAGAAACTCCGGGCATTAGGCTCAGCTCTCTGTTTTTAAAAGGCCTCCCAGCAACTTTGATACATGCTAAAGTTTTAGAACAGATGAAGTCAGAGGAACAGATAAAATACAAATCTCAGATCAACTTAATATAGAAAAACTGGAGAGACAGAGAAGAGGACAGACATGATTAACAGAGTAGAAAAACAAGTAGTGAAGACAACTGATGTTCTAAATACATGAAAAGACTGGTGTTCTCAATTAATAAAATAATTATGTTTTATAATAGGAACAGGGAAAGGGCAGAAAAAAATAAGGAGCCCATGGCCAAAGACTGAGACATTGGATATGTGCAAAAGATGACAATCCAAGATTATTAATGGGAAAAAGATGCAAAAGTAGAAGAGAAAGGAAGGGTAGTAGATTTCATGTTTGAGCAAGTAAACATCAAAAAGCTGTATAGCCAATGTATATAAATATTCACAAGCACTGACAACATGGAATTATGGGATTTTAAGATAAAGAGAAAACAGTTCCACCTAAATCCTGAATGAACACATGGGAGAGATAAAGGTGTCAGTAGATACAATCAACCACATAAAGAATAGGACATTAGACAAAGGAAGTCTATCCCCAAGGAAGGTATAATTTATATAGAATAGAAGATTACAGAATCAAACCCAGCAGCTACTCTGTAGAAAGGCAACTCCCCCTTTCATGTTTCATTCAGGGCAGACAATCAGATTAAGAAAGTTGTGTTTTAAATCCTTTTAAGGATCTAAAAAGGTATCTCTCACATGTAATGTAGAAACAAAAATATTATTTTTCAAAATAATATACATATTTTGTCCTCATAGATAAAATTGATCTCTAGTGTTAGAAGCTATGATAACCCTTACCACTGGGAAACAGGAAGAAAGAAATAATTGTGAGAAACCCAGACTCTAAGACAGCAGGAATGTTCTATGTCATGATGTGAGTTTTGATTTCACACATATGTTCACACTGTAGTATTTCATTCTATAGGTACATTTTTGACTTGTTCATTTTTCAAAATGTACACAATATTTGATTTTACAAATTTAATCCAGAAAACTAAGCATAAGAATAAGATACATCAGGAAAAATTTCAAATCATTTTTTAAAAATTATGACACAGCAATTAGTTATGGTATATGGTATGGGGGGGCTAGAGATTAAAATTTGGATCCAAACCATTTCATTTACTAGCTATATATCTTCAACAAATTATTTAACCTGTTTCATCATCTGTAAAATGGAAATAACAATAATACCAACTATACTGTGGTTGAAAGGATACCTTGAACAAAGCAGACACATTCCACAGATATAACTATTATCTATCATACATAAAATGTACATCATATAAAATGATTTCATATTATATACATAGAAAACTTAGGCCTAATTTAGAATTAAATATATCAAAACATATTAAAATTTACCTGTATTTATATGTGTCCTACTATCCAATTTAATTGTAGGCATAGTTCCTCAGTAATAAAGACATTTATTACTCTTTTGGATGCAAAGTCAAAATCTGTCAATATTATGACATATTTCACATAAAAAATAACATTTTTATTACCTGAGTCTCTACACCCTGCTCTAGCAGGCGCTTAGCTTGATTTTCCACTTCAAGTCGAGCTCTTGCAATAAAAAGTAGATCATTTTCTATTACTTCTATTCCAGAAAGATCTATTCCTTGAGAAAGATAATCTATTGGAAAAAAAAAACATTTAAAATATTTCAATATCAAATATCAAGGCATCAACATATCATGAATAAATTTTTCAAAAATATTATAAATTTACTATTCAAAAATCCATATTTTAAAAAGTAAGAGTTTCCCAAATTTTTTTATACTTAATAAACAAATTTCAATTTGGAGGCAAATGTCCCAAATAAGAAACAGTTGGTAAAACAAAAACTTAAATTATGATTACTTCAAGTTCAAGCAAAGTCATTAGATTACATCAAAAAGTTTCAAATTTGGGCTGGGGATGTGGCTCAAGCGGTAGCACACTCGCCTGGCATGCGTGCATCCCGGGTTCGATCCTCAACACCACATACAAACAAAGATGTTGTGTCCGCTGATAACTAAAAAATAAATATTAAAATTCTCTCTCTCTCTCTCTCTCTCTCTCTCTCTCTCTCTTTAAAAAAAAAAGTTTCAAATTTGTTTTAATATAAATAAGTATCTTTGTACTTCCAGAAATTTCTCAAGTTGCAATGCAGATTTAAAAGTTATTCTCCAAGATTAAAACATCTGAAATAAATGTTCAACATTTGGAGAATAAGATTAATGAATTATGTAACAAGATTCATAAATTATGTAAAATTTAGCATTTTGCCAGTTTACATCATCAAGCAAACCTAATTGTTTAATTTTAGAATTTTCATATTAATGAATGAAAAAAAAACTATATTGGTGAATTAACTAATTTTTTAGGACAAATTCGCTCCATAAGAACTGTGAAAACATTCTACTAAGACCTTAACAGCGTCTGCATGCTTAGAATTGGGGAAATTTTTCTTTCTTCCTTTTTTTTTCTTACTCTTAAACATATTGAAGGTAATTAAAATGCAAATAACAAAGATCAAAGTTTAATTTGAGTTTAGACACAGTTCTATAACTCATGCTTTCTATTTTAACAAGACAAATTATTTCTAAAAAGTGAAATTTACTTAGATGGAAAACTTAATTTTGCCAGTTATTAGAATATCAAATGTATTTTCCTACATATTCTTAATTAGAATTACTGTTTATCTTTGGTCTTATTAAAATATATGTCTAGCAATTACATTTTATCATGGTTTACTTAAGTTGGTCATAACATGGTACATAGGTTAAACTACATTAGAGTAGGCAATACAATGTTAATTAAACACATATCAGCACTCAAATATGTTTGATATTGGAACACTACATAGGTTTAGTTTTACACACAAGGACAAAAAAATACAAAAGTAGCAATACTGTGTTAAACTACAGTTACATACTATAGTTCTTTTTAATTATATTACAACCACAAGCATTTTTTTAAATGTGTATATCCAAAACGATAAAACGTTTATTCAATGAAACGTTCGCTGAAAATGCCAGCAAACCATTTCAACTTTGATGTCATCATAGACAAGTGATCTTGTCAAAGTCTCTATGAGCTTCAGGTTTTTCTCACCTATAAAATGGCAACAATTTATAATTCATTCCCTTCATACTCTTCAGACTATTATCAGAATCAAAATAAGACAAGCTATATTATATACCAATTTATTACATAAATTTTGAACAGTAATACATAGAATATAAAAAGAAAATCTGATTTTTTCCACTAATTTTTTTCATACTTTTATTGAGGTAAAATTGGAGCTCAATAAAATGAACATATTTAAAGTATGCAATTTGATCAATTTTGACATAAACATATACAGTCAATATAAAAAGCATTTCCATTCTTTTTTAAATTTGAACTCATGCAGACAGTGTTTCCTGCACGATTTATTACATTAAAAATCAACCACATTAAGATAGATAGAACCACACCCCCACATGACAACTATTTCAAAATTAAATGGCAACTTAGAAATATCTCACAGGTCAAGGAAAAAAACACACAAAAAAGTAAATAAAAAAGGCTTTGAACTAAGTGATAATAAAAGCTTAAAATATCAGGACCTCTGGGATGAAAGAGTACTCAGATGAACATTATAACTTAAAGGACTTGTATCAGAAAGAAGATAGAATAACAATCAAATTACTTTCAAATTATGTTGCAGGAAGGAAAAAATAAGAGTAGGAGTAGAAATATATGAAACAGAGGAGAAATAATTCAGCTAAAATTTGAAAAAAATCAAACAAAACCAATCAAGAAAAAAGGAAGGAGCTGGGTATATAGCTCATCTGATAGAGTGCTTGCCTTGCATACATAAGGTGCTGAGTTCTAATCCCCAGCACCACAAAAAAGAAAAAGAAAAAAAGTACACAAAAATCAATAATAAAGTTCGTTTCTTTTGACAAGTGGCTCCTGAATTGTGCCCAGCCAGACTGCGGCATTTGGTGGGCCGCATGGGGAACAACTGAGGGTAAGTGATAAGGTAAACTGCTCACCCCTGAGGGCAGGGCAAGAGGATGGGTAGCCATTTTAAGATTCTTCTTTTGTTTTGTTTCGCTTTTGTTTTAAGTTGCCTGTCCCTGGAGATGAGTGAGACGGAAGAAAAACCGCTCACATCTGAGGAAAAACTATTTGCGTCTGAGGAACAGACAGGGAGAAAGGACGGATGGACATTTCAGGAGGATAGAAAGGCTGATATAATGATTTTGTGTGGTTCCATTTTTATTTCATTCTGTCTCGGTTTTGTTTGGCGTCATCTTGTTGGGTTGTATTATAGTAGAAATATGGGATCAGAAATTAGTAAAAAACAAACCGAAAGAGTGTTAAGTAAATTGTTAGAGGAAGGAGGCATCCCAGTAAAATCAAGAGCAGTCAGGGCATACATTGATACAATACAAAAATGTAGCCCATGGCTTTTTAAGGAGGAGTTGTTGAATATATCACAATGGAACCATGGTGAAGATTTAAAAAGAATAGAAAAGAAAAGCCCAGAAACTCTGCCAGTTGGCACATTGNCTATGCTTTCTTTAAATTTAGATTCTCACCCCTGCTAAAACTAAATATTCAAGGACATGAATTTAATGGGCTACTGGATACAGGTGCAGACCTTAGTATCATCTCTCGTCAAGAATAGTCAAAACATTGGCCATTACAACAAGCCGCTCAAATGCTTTGAGGCCTAGGAGTGGCGACTAATCCCCGTACGGGCCACCAAATGCCGCAATCTGGCTGGGCACAATTCAGGAGCCACTTGTCAAAAGAAACAAACTTTATTTTTAGAACACACACACCAAACCACCCAGCTCCTCAGGAAAAATCGTCAGAGCCCAACTGCCACCACCGGCTTCCCACAAGCCTCTCAACCTCCCCCACTCCTCCTGCTCTTGAGGCTGATTGGCTGGGTCGCGTGGGCAGAGCCAAAAAAAAAAGTCCCCCAATGAGCAGCTCCGTGGTCTGAAAGGGCGGGTAAACAGCCCAATGAGCATCACCGCAGAGGAGCCAATCAGTTGGCAGCTAGAAGTTTGCTGGGGCCGCTGTGAGCCAATCATCAGCTGGCAGCTGGAAGTTTGCTGGCAGCTGGAAGTTTGCTGGGGCCCCTTCGGCTGTGGCTCTCAACAAATATCGATGGAAAGGAAACTATCAAAATAACCCTACAGATGTTAAAAATATATTAAGGTAATATTATAATTGTTTGCCAACATATGTGATAACTTACATAACATGGTCTATATTAGAGAAGAATCTGTGTGCAGCTGAGAGAAAAGTGTATTCACTCATTAATGGATGAAACATTCTATATATGTCTGTTAAGTCTAAATTATCATTCATATGTTTTTTTTCTATAGCTTCTTTATTTGGTTTTTGTTTAGATCTCTCCAGTGGTGACCGAGGCATGTTAAAGTTACCCACTATTGTTGTGTTGTGCTCTATTTGATTCTCGAAATTGAGAAGGGTTTGTTTGACGTGTAAGGATGCCCCATTATTTGGGGCATAAGTATTTACCACTGTTGTGTCTTATTGACATATAATTCCCTTAAGCAGTATGAAATGGCCTTCTTTGTCCCTTCTGATTAACTTTGGCTTGAAGTCAACTTTAACTGATATAAAAATAGAAACCCCTGCTTGTTTATGCAATCCATGTGAGTGAAATGTCTTTTCCCATCCTTTCACCTTTGGGCTGTGGATGTCCTTGCCTACGAAGTGAGTCTCTTGGAGACATCATATGTTGAGTCTTGTTTTTTAATCCAATCTGCCAGTCTGTGCCTTTTGATTGCTGAGTTTAGGTCATTAATATTCAAGGTCATTACTGAGATATGATTTGTATTCTTGGTCATTTTGATTTATTTCTAGTTTTTAATTTGAATTAGTTTGTCTTTTGATTTGACTATTCCTTTCATGAAGTTTCTCCCTTTTCTGGTTTTCACTTTTTTTTTTTTCCATCTTTGTGGAACATTTTGTTGAGAATGTTCTGTAGTGCAGGCTTTCTAGTTGCAAATTTTTTTAACTTTTGTTTATCATGGAAGGTTTTACCGAATTTTCAAATCTGAAGCTTAAAATTTTGCTAGATATAGGATTCTTGGTTGGCATGCATTTTCTTTGAGAGCTTGATATATATTATTCCAGGATCTCCTACCTTTGAGGGTCTGGGTTGAGAAATCAGCTGAGATTCAAACTGGTTTTCCCCTATACATAATCTTATTTTTTTTCCTCTCACAATCTTTAAAATTCTATGCTTATTCTTTATGTCAGATATTTTCATTATAATGTGCCTTGGTGTGGGTCTGTTATAATTTTGTACAACTAGGGACCTGTAAGCCTGTTGTATTTTATTCCATTTCATTCTTTATTTGGGGAATTTTCTGATACTATTTAATTGAAAAGATTGCTCATTCCTTTGGTTTCTATCTCTGTGCCTTCATATATCCCAATAAATCTTAAATTTGCTCTTTTCATGCTATCCCACAGTTCCTAGAAGTTCTGTTTATGGTTTCTTAACATCTTCTCTCCATGGTCAACTCTATTTTCAAGATTACATATTTTGTCTTCATTGCCTGATGTTCTGTCTTCCAAGTGGTCTAGAAACAGGTAGGAGAAAAATATATATATAAAATAAATTTTTAAAAATTAAAAATAAAGAATACAAAACAAAACTGATTATCCTAGTTCACAAAAAAACTAATCTATGAAAAATAACTGGCTTCAAAAATGCTAAAACTGAGGGAAAAATATGAATATGTATAAATGCCATGAACCATTAAGGTTACAATTAAACAACAAAAAAAGAATTTTTTAAAATCTTGATGAATAAACTTAAAGAATTCTTTCTGTTCGGGTTCAAAAGATTCTCAGTTTCTCTTCTTAGCAGTTTTAGGTGTGGTCCTTTGGAGTTTGATTCTCTAGCCTCTGAATTGCTAGAGTGAGAGGGGTAATCCCATAGATGGATTTCCTAGGGGCAGAGTTTAGACTTAGGTGGACTCAGGGCTCTTGCTGAATACCAACTGGTCTGGAAGTTTACATCAGTACACCTCTAGCGCACAGTACTTGCTGGTCCATGCCAGAAGACTGTACCCCAAGGATCTCCCCTGGGTTCCAATCATTGGTGAGGGACCCAATTCTTAGTCTTCCAAGTCACCATTGGACCCTACATTTCCTGGTCTTTGATTCAGTCTCTAAACAATCTTTCCTGCAACTGCCCTTCCAAGTTCCTGGCCAGATGTGTCTCTTCCATCATGCTCTGCAAGCACTGGACTTAAGAGGGTAGGGGAGAGCCAGGTGGCTTTCCGTGACCAGATGGCCCGTGTAAACCTCACTGGACTGAAGGAGGTAGGGGAGAGCAGGGTGGCTTTCTATGACCAGATGGCCACTGTGTAAACCTCTTTACATGCTTGATTTTCTCCCAGTCAATTAAACACACTCTATGTTATGCAGTGTGTATTCACTGCACCTAAATTTCAGGCCAAACTCGGGTTTGCCAGTAATCAGCCCCCTCAGCTGTGCAGCACATGCAAAATGTTTTTTTCCTTTGACTTCTGCAGGCAGCCTGGATAAATGGTGGCCTCTTTCCCATGCATGCATATCCTGCAATAGGTCTTCTTTCAGGTTTGCCAGGCAATGTCCATGATCTCTAAATGCTCCTTACCCAGGCATGCCTTAGGCTTCCCCAAAAAGCAGATTCCTTTAATTCCCTTATCCTTTCACTATGTTCACAGAAGGACCATTCTGGGTTGTGCTTCTGTTCTGGCTGTGGCAGTGGCTATGCTGCTGGGGATTTCTTCCTTATTTTATAATATCTAACCTCCTGAGTCCCTGATCTGCTTTGAATGTCCAGTTTTAAATTCCAGTGAAATCCCTCTGCTTTTTTTGTTGTTGTTGTTGTTCAGCCACCTTGCTAGGAAGCTGCCTGGATGCTTTTTTGTTTTTACTCCACAAAGCAGCCAGGAAAGCAACCTCCTCTATTCTTCCATCTTGAAAACCCCTGATTTTTTTTCAGTTTAAATTTTATTTTTCAGACAATTTTGAAAGAGAATTTTACATTCAAAGGACAAATATTCTTCCTATATCTTCAGATTTGCTCCTTGAAAGCATAAAATATAAAAATCATTATCAGGGAATTAAATTTAGCCAAGTTAGAACACTGGTAATATTAAATAAATATTCTGAGTTTAATCTCAATAAGTGAACATTTAAAAACATAAAATGCCAATTTTTAAATGTGCTTAATTATGACAATTAAACCTTAATAAATATGGAATACATGGCCAGAATTAACTTTCAAGCTACTGAATGTCAGTACCTGTTAAATCTCTACATGTATTTAAAAAAAAAAAAAAAAGGCAAGACCAGTAGAATATAGGAATGGGATGGGATCAGAGAGTCAGAGGGAAGGTGAAAGGGGGGGGAGCAGTGAATACTCGGGATTGAAATTCATCAAATTATGTTTTCTACACTCATAAATATGTCACAATACATCCTAGTATTATATATGCATAATAATAAACCAACAAAAACATTTTTAAAATATAAGCAAATTAAATGGACCTATTTGGATTTTATGTATTTATCGACGTCTACTTAGAAGTGAGAAAATGATAAGGCTGGTTGTTTTACTGGAAAAGAAATGTCATTAATCATTGTTATTTAAACTGCAGAAAAAATTAATCCACTAGACAAAAAGAAACTCAAATAAAGGACTAGACACAGATATGAAAAGGCTAGATAACAATGGGCATAAAAATAGTTTTTGTCAAATATACTCAATTCTTTGAAGTTTAAGATATCACAAAGTGAACTCTGTCTTCCCCTATTATCAAGGTCCTGGTCTCACACAACTAAATCTTTTTTTTTTTTTTAATCAGTTATCCATGATAGTAGAGTATATTTTGACATATTTATACAAACATGAAGTATATCTTATTCTAATTAAGAACTCATTCTTGTGTTGTACATGATGTGGAGATTCACTGTGGTGTATTCATATATGTACACAGCAAAGTTATGTGAGATTCATTCCACTGTCTTTTCTATTCCTGCACCCTCTCCCTTCTCTTCATTCCCCTTTGTCTAAGGAGTTACTTGGTCTCAATAATTGGTACTTGTATTATTTCCTTGGATTTTCAACTTATTTTTGTCTCTTTAGCCTTCAAGCTAAACCAATACTTGGGTGACATAAAAATTATTTCCCACTAAAACACATGCCAGTCATTTACCAGGCCTTCATTATTCTAATCAGTACTACACATGGCTACTATTCAAATATCATCTTCTTTATCACTGATGAAGCTATTGCCTCCTGTTGACCATCTTGTTCTATTTTGCAATATAAAATCTCAAGTGATTCCAAAATCCTCATTGTCTCTTCCTATACTAGCCTCCTTCTTTGTTTAAAAAAATATAAAAGTATAATTATAGTTTGATGAATGATGTAAACATGCATTTATGTTTCACAATAATGTTAGCACTATGTTATTTAGAGAAAAAGAGATTAGAGTGTATATGTGAAGTTGGGATGTGCTAGAAGTTGGAAGATATAAAGGAGGATAAGTCTTCATGCTCTATAATGACAAGTCAAAACAGTTAAAAATTAAAAGGCAGAATACAAGCAGGTTATATACACATATGAAAGAAAATAATAAAAGAGTCATCTTAAAAATGTTAATAATGATTGCCTCTGGGGAACAGTAAATGGAAAGTAGAAGAGGTTGTGGGAATACCATTTTAGATAACAAACCTTGAACTATTTAAGAATATTATACATGTATAATTTTCATAACAGCAAATTTAAAAGTAAATGAGAAGTCATGAAAACAAAATACAGTTACTAGCTTAATTTTTTAAAAATCATATCTTCTAAAACAATGATTCTGCATCTGGGAATAAATATGAATATTATATATAAACTAGTAAATACACTCTGGAAAACAATTTGAAATTATCTAATAAGGTTCCATGTGAGTATCCCTATTAGCAAAATACATTTCTGGGCATATAACTGAGAAGTTCACTTATATGATACACATAGAAACACATACATGTAGATATCAGAAAACATGCACAAGAATAGTCTGAGTAACATTGTTAAAAACAAAGGTGAAAACTCAAATGACCAGCAACTAAAGAAGAGATTAATATAATAGTACATTCAAATTGCTACTATAGGCTGAGCATGGTGGCACATGTCAACAGCTCCAGCTACTTGGGAAGCTGAGACAAGATTGAGCTCAAAAGTTGAAGATCAGCCTGGGTAACATGGTAAAAACACATCTCAAAAAATAAACAAAAACAAATAAAACAACCAAAACTTTAAATTACTACTATGGAAGAGTAAAAATAAATGACAGGTATATACATATCAATACTGAATAACATAATGCGAAGGGAAAAAAACAAGTTTTAGAAGAATACACACAGCAAGGGACAATTCATATGAAGTTTTAAGAAATATAAGACTGGGCTGGGGATGTGGCTCAAGCGATAGCGCACACGCGGGGCGCTGGGTTCGATCCTCAGCACCACATAAAAATAAAATAAAGATATTATGTCCACCGAAAACTAAAAAATAAATATTAAAAAATTCTCTCTCTCTTTAAAAAAAAGAAATATAAGACTAAACAATATATTATATGAAACACATTTAAAAAATAACAAAACCTATAAGTTAATAGAGAAAGGTGATACACTGTGTTTTAAATAATCAATTCTTAAGTTTGGTGGAGACTAACTGCAGCTTACATTTTATATTTACGATGTATTTTTAAATTTTCACTTCCAAGACTGAGTACAAATTTATGGCACAAATTATGGTATTGTTAGATAAGGACCTCTCAAAAATTATTATGACTCTATTTGAGAGAGAAAGGGAGGGAGGGAGGGAGGAGGAAAGAGAAGAAAAGAAGACAAGACTGAACATGCTAAGTAATGGGCAATTAATTAAGACATACAAAGAACTTTTAAAGGTGAAATACATAATGCCTGGATGGGATTATCAGCAGATGAGAGATTTTAAGAAAAGTGGAATATATTACATCTCAGAAAAAATACTTTAATATAAAGATTATTAACTGGCAACTAGATAAAAACTTTAAAAATTCCATGTTTATCAAGGATTTGGGAAAATTAAAAAAAAAAACATTTAAAAGAGAGGTAAACCCCACAACATAGAGGCAGCCACTCACTATAAAGTAGAATTTGCATGAGTCTGAGAAATTAATGAATCACCCAAATTCTCAACCAGCCAAAAAATAGCACATATCCCATCCCTGGATGTTTATGTGAGAAAGAGGGGAAGTAAAACCCAACACACAGGAACTAAACAGTCACTTATCAACAAAAGTGACTGCATCCTATACATGACTTTGCAAAGAGCTCCATTCATGTATATGGTTCAGCAAAATAACAAATATCATTCACTTGTTTCTAAAATACATAAAATCTTGATTTAGCATTAAGGTAAATGTCTACTATATTCTTTTTAAAAAATCTATCTTCTTTTTTAACTCATCCATTAATCATTTTGTTCTTCTTTTTAATTTATATAATGTTTTTTCCTTTGTGTGTGTGTGTACGTGTGTGTAAGTGTGTGTGTGTGTGTGTGTGTGCTGGATACTGAACACAGGGTCTCATTCATGTTATCTATGAACACCTCCCAGCGCTACAATATATTTTTGTTTATAAGCACTGACCCACCCTATTGCTGTCTCTATAAATACCAATTTTTGACAACTATCATGTAAGTGAAATACAACTTATTTATTTACAACTACTACTTGGCCTACTCCTTCAGATAGGATGTTTGTTATCATTAATAATTAAATATCTTTATACAGGTTATGAATACCTAGAATTATTTCCGAGAAAGAATCAAAGGCATAAACATTGGATCAAAGAAATACTCATAAGTTTCTTGATACAAATTATTAAAACACTTTTCAAAAAGAATATCCCATTTCATACATTTTTTTCTTGATCATCCATGGGAGTCATCTAACCACAGGAAGCACTGCTTATTACTATAAGATTTCAACATATTATAGGATGATATAAGATATATGTTCTTACTGATGGTCTAATATAAATTTTTAAGTGATGACACTCCTTTCAAGAACATCTACATATTTTTTCCTTCCTCATCTTTCTCTTACATCATCTTGCATTAATTATATTAGTTATATTTATGTTTTTCTAATCATATTTGCTATGAGCATTTTTTCAGTCTGTTCAATATTTACTCTTTAGTTATATTTACATATTATTTCTTCAGGTCATTATTGGAACATAATGCTGAAACTAACTTTAAAAAGTTCCACATTTGAGGGCTGGGGTTATGGCTCAGTGGTAGAGTTTGTGCCTAGCACATGTGAGATACTAGGTTTGATCCCTAGCACCACATTAAAACAACAACAAAAAACAAACAAAAAAAATCTAAATAAACAAAATGAAAGTACGGTGTCCATCTACAACTAAATTTTTTTTTTAAAGTTCCGCATTTGATTTTTCCATACACCTGTGTCCCAATTCAGGAATTTAGACTAAGACCTGTCAGTACAAAAACAAGTATCAACAATGTTTTAAAAAAAAACAAAACAAAATTGTACTTTACAAAGGGTTACCTAAAAGACTGATAAATATAACATGGGAAGGACAGATGCCTGTTTAGAACCCTTCAACAAAAATTTTATCTTTGAATTTACAATACATTGTATTATAACAATTGGGGCTTATCGTGAACACACTTTAAGCTATTCTGGACATCAGTCTTCTTTGCTACCACCTTAGACATTACATAAAGGACACATTTACTAGAAAATACTGAGCTAATACTATCAAATTTATTATACACACTAATGAAATTCCTATTAAAATCCCAATGACATTATTCATAGAATTAGAAAAAGCAATCATGAAATCCACTGGAAACACTAAGAGACCCAGAATAGCCAAAGCAATCCTTAGCAAAAGGAGCAAAGCAAGAGGCATCACAATTCCAGACCATAAACTATACTACTGAGCTACAGTAACAAAAACAACAAAAACAGCATGGTATTGGTATCAAAATAGATATGTAGATCAATGGTACAGAACAGAAGACATAGATATAAACCCACATAAATACTGTTATCTCATACTAGACAAAGGCACCAAATACATACACTGAAGAAAAGCCTATTAAACAAACAAACATTAAAAGCCTAAACAAATGATGGTGGGAAAACTGGAAATCTATATGAAGCAAAATGAAATTAAACCTCTCTCACCCTGCACAAAAATCAACTCAAAGTGGATCAAAGACAGAGGCACTAGAACAGAGACCTTATACCTAATAGAAGAAAATGTAGACCTGAATCTTTATAATGTCAGCTTAAGGACCGGACTTTCTTAACAAGACTCCTAAATTCCAAGAAGTAAAATCAAGAGTCAATAAATGGGATGAATTCAAACTAAAAAGCTTCTTCCCAGCGGGGAAAAAAAAAATCAATAACATGAAGAGAGAGCCTACAGAATGGGGAAAAATGTTTACAACATGTATCTTAGGTTCAGCAGTAATCTCCAAGATATATAAAGAACTCAAAAAACTCAACACCAAAAAATAATAATAATAACCCAATCAATAAATGAGCTAAGGAAATGAATAGATACTTCACAGAAGAAGAAATACAATCAATCAACAAACATGAAAAATGTTCATCATCTCTAGCAATTAGAGAAATGCAAATCAAAAGTACTCTAAGATTTTATCTCACTCCAGTCAGAATTATCAAGAATACAAGCAATAATAAGTGTTGGCGAGGATATGGGGGGAAAGGTACACTCATACATTGCTGGTAGGAATGCAAAGTGGTACAACCACTATGGAAAGCAGTACAGAGATTCCTCAGAAAACTTGGAATGGATCCACCATTTGACTCAGCTATCCTACTCCTCAGTTTATACCCAAAGGACTTAAAACCATCATGCTATAGTGATATAGCCATATCAAGGTTTATAGCAGCTCAATTCACAATAGCTAAGCTATAGAACCAACTTATGCCCTTCAACAGATGAATGGATAAAGAAAATGTGGTACACATACACAATGGAATATTATTCATCCTTAAAGAAGAATGAAGTTATGACATTTGCAGGTAAATGGATGGAACTAGAGAATATTATGCTAAGTAAAATAAGCCAAAACCCCAAAAAAGCAAAGGCCAAATGTCTCCTCTGATAAGCAGATGCTGATCCATAATGCAGGGAGTCAGGGATAGGAAAGAATGAAGGAAGTTGGATTGTGCATAGGGGAGTGAGGGAAGGAGTGGAGCTGTGGGGATAGAAAGGACAGTAGAATGAGACAGACATTATTCCCCTATATACATGTATAATTACAATACTGGTGTGACTCTGTACCATATACAGCCAGAGGAATGAGAAGTTTTGCTCCATTTGTGTACAATGTGTCAAAATGCATTCTAATGTCATGTATAACTAATTAGAACAAATTTTAAAAATTTTATTAAGAAGTAAATACTGGGCTAAATAACAACTTTAAAATAGGACAAAACAAACAACTATAAAATAACACCAAGCAACATGGATGGTTTACTGTAAAAAACTGACATAACTAATGTATCCAATCAAAAATAAAATCTGAGCTTTCACTTACCCAAAAACAACAACAAAAATAATAATAATATTCCAGAAGCCAAGGAGTTCCACCTAAAGTTACTCCAATATTTTTTATTTTATTTTAATTTTTTTTTTAGTTGTAGTTGGACATAATATCTTTATTTATTTTTATGTAGTGCTGAGGATCAAACCCAGTGCCTCACACGTGCAAGGCAAGCGCTCTACCAATGAGCTACAGCCCCGGTCCCAATTTTTATTTTAAAGATATATAGACACACAATCACGACTCATTTTTAAACAATCATTTTCACTAAAGAAACCTCAGAGAACATGTAAAGCTAGAAAAAAGTTAAAAGCCATATAAAGTTATATACACATTGATTTTCATTTCTTATTATGGGTGTAAATAGTGTCTTATTTTTTTATATTTGGTTTCTTTTAAATATATTGAAGTGCATATTTTGACTCTTATGAGAAAACATACCTGCAATGATTTTTTTTTTCATGGTATTGGGAATTGAACGCAGGGCCTTGTGCATGCTAGGTAAGCACTTTATTACTATGCCACATTTCCCGTCCCAGAGAAAAATATTTTAAAGAAAAAATCTCATATATAATTGCAGAATAATTCTAGTAATATGCAATGTAATGGAAAACATAATGAAATTATAAAGCTAAGTTTTTAAAGTCTTGTGATATTTGCACAAAAGAATATATAATTACTTACACAGAACATAAAAGCACGAACTTAAAATGTGGAAGATTTTAATGTGATAACCTAAACCTAATAAGACAAATAGAAAAATGTTGACAAATAAAGGCTCTGAAGATGTAAAACCAATCATATAAAAATTTAAAACGCAAAATAGAATACTTATTCCAACTAATAGAGAAAAATAACTTTACCCTTTCATAAGAATGACTGGATTATAAGAAATATTTGACAAATTTCTGACTTTTACCAATAAAAAACAATAATGTTGTTAGGACAGAAGGCTCAAAGATAATCTCTCCAGACAGGATCTCATGCTCAGAAAGCAAAGTTTATTGACAGGGAAGACCTGCCAGGCTACCCAGTTGAGTGGTGCAGCAGCCAGATAATTGAATAGAGGTTTATGTATCTTTTAGCAAGGAACAAAAGCAAGGTGGAAATGGTCTTGTGTGCAGCAAGGTAGAATCGACCTTGAGTGCAGGTTAACCACACAATAACAACAGATTTTTGTATTCAGGGACTGGGGGCGGGGGGCGGGTATGGGAACAGGGTATCTTAAGTTTTTCTTGGCAGTTTATAAGTTTCGGTTTTGGTTTAAGATGGAATTCCAAAATTAGGATGGAGTTACTAATGTCTAGGATAACCAATTAAACATCCTAAGGAAAAAAAAAACGGAGGGAATATTTGCATAAATGAAACAGGTAAATTATTATCAACACCATATAAATAATTTATTGTTTCCAGAGGGTAAATAACCAAAAAATAATAAGTTCATATAAAAATTAATGTTAATGTGCAAAAACCTATTAAACTTTTTTATAATCTTTGAAGCTTATCTTTATGTAAGACTGAATAGTAGGTATTCATTGAAGCACCTTTAAAATCTTTAAAACACCTTTAACTTTTTTTTTTGTTTTCATGAATCCAGGGCCTTGCATATACTAGGCAAGCACTCTACACTGAGCTACATTCCCAACACAAAAAATATCTTACTTAAAAGTTAATTCTTATTAAATTTTACAAAAAAACAGGTATATCTTTTCAGAGGCAGAGTATCATCAAAACAATGTTGAACTAATAATGAAAATACCTGTACTTTAATTCCATTCAATTGTACAATCTGAGAAAAATCACTGAGGCTCCAAAGGAAACATTAAAATACCTATGGTCAAACCAAGAACAGTTGTATAGATAAATGAGGTAATATGCATGAAGTGTGTTTTCTAAACCACACACATACACACACAAATCTATTACATATAAATAAGCTATTAGCTTCATAATGAGGTATTCCTTGCTAACCCCTGTCCTTTTGATGGGGGTGAGGAGAAAAAAGATCCTGAAGAACAGATAAACACAGGTTAAATTTTTGTACATTAATTGTTATTACCACCTAAATTATGCACAGAATAGCCTTAGGCCTAAGTAAACTCCCTTGACTGAGTCTTTATATTTCAAGTCCTAAGCACTTTCTAGGGGCATATTTGCTCTTCTGTATTCTTTCAAAGCTTCAGGGAAATTTAGCATCAAAAGTCTTACTTCTTTTTTTCTCTCTGACTTACCACAGGGCAAAGGAACAAATCTTAGCATTAAAAGTAGGGAGGAGGAGGTTTCCTTTCCTAAGTCTTATTTTGTGTCTGTTCCAGCTTAAAAAAAGAAAAAAAAAATGACCAGGGCCAACAGATAGTGTACTGTCCATCTGTTCCTCTGGGCAGAATTTTCTTTTTCTCCTGATTTTCTAACTATGATAATATTCATATGACATTACAATTTTAGAAGATGAATTTATACAAAACCTTCTTTTTTTCTCCACAGAAAGGTATCTTGGGTGCTTAATTTAGTGCTACCTTCCAATTTACACCTAGCCACAAATTCCTAAAAGTCAGATGCCCTAGATAAAATCAGCAAAAACGAAACAAATGAACAATATCATAAACCAAAGGCATCTGACAACCACAGAACACTTAACAAAGACAGAATACAATTTCTGCTCATCTACACATGGAACATTAACCAGGATAGATCACCATGACCTGAGTTACAAAACAAACTTTTTATATTTAAAAGAACTATAATCATACAAAGTATGTTCTTTGATCATAATAGATCAAACCAAGGAATTTTCCAAACTTTGAAAATTAACCAACATATTTCTAAATAATAAATGGCTCACAAAGGATCTCAGAAAAAAATTTAAATACTGAACTGCAAGAAAATTAAAATAAAACATCAAAATCTTTGAGATACCCCAGTTATAGTGGCACACGCCTATAATCCCAATGATGCAGGAGGCTGAGGTAGGATAATTTCAAGCTCAAGACCAGCTTTAGCAATTTAGTAAGACCCTAAGAACTTATTAAGACTCTATCTCAAAATTAAACAAACACACGAACGAAAAGCTGGGGGTGTGACTTAGTGGTTAAGCAACTTGGGTTCAATTCCCTGTATTTAAAAAAAAAAAAAAGTCTTTGGGATGCAACTAAAGAAACAACTAGAGAGAATGAAATAAATCTTTTTTTAAAAAATGTATTATTATAAAAAAGGTCACAAATCAATAATGCAAGCACCTAATCAATAAATAAGCACCAAATCAATAATGCAAGCAACAAGAATCTAGAAAAATCCAGTACATGCTTATAATCCCAGTGGCTGAAGCAGGAGGATCACAAATTCAAGGAGACAGTCTCGGATATTTAGCAAGGCCCTACACAACTTACTGAGACTGTCTTAATATATATATATATATGACTGTGGGTACAGCTCAGTGGTAAAGTGCACCTCTGGGTCCAATCCCCAGTGTCTCCTCTCCCCAAACAAGCAAATAAAAAAACAAAAAGAAACTAAAAAAAATCTAAGTAAAATAAACCCAAATCAATTGGAAGAGAATTAATAAATACAAGAAACTGAAAACAGAAAAAGGGAAAAACTGAAAGTTGATTCTTTGAGAGCATCAATAAAATTCCAAAAGTCTTAGAGTAAAAGCAACAAAGAAAAAAAGATGAAAACAAAATTGCTCACATCAGGAAAGAAAAAGAGATTATCATTGTAGATTCCATGGGCACTAAAAAGATAATGGAATAGAATTCATACTGGAATAACAGAAGAAACTATCAGAATTCATACAAGTAAACTGAATAGATCTGAACTATGAAAGAAACTAACCTTGTAGTTTAAAACATTCTGAGTAAGAAATCTACAGGCCTAGATATTTTCACTATCACTGAAAAAGAAACAAATTCCATACAACCAAGGAAGCAGTAACTTCTTAAAGTAGAGAAAAAAAGGAAAAAGAAAAAAAAAAAGAAAGACTGCCAAAAAAACATGAATATTCCTCTAGACCTAGACATGAAATTCTTCAAAATACTAAAGTGATTGCACTAGTAGGAAAGCCCAAAAAAGATTTAAAAACAAAACAAAAACCTGGAGAAAATATACCTCCTGAGCACAGATACAGAATCATTAATAAAATGAAAGGCAAATGGAATCTTTCAACATATGAAAACAATAATATGCCATGACCATGGGGGTTTCTACTTGGAATACAGTGGAAAATAAACATTGATAATTTAAACATGTTTACTATGGGCTCTTAAACAACAAATAAAAACACAGACTTTATAACTAACAAGCCAGCAAATGAGAAAAAAAACACAATCATAAAAAATACTCAATACAAAGGAATACAGAAAAAGAGAAAAAGAAAAGCAATAAACACATGATACAGATAGAAAAACTCCAGAAAATGCAAGCTAGAATGTAGGTCAGTAATTCCCTGGGGATGGCAGGAGATTTGGGAAATAGGTGGCAGGGAGATCTCACATAGAAACTTTTAGGAATAATGAATGTTTATCTTGATTTTGCTGATGATTTGTTTTTCAGGCATATAAATATGCCAAAATTTATCAAGTGTACACCTTAGCTAGACACAGTGGCTCCACCTATAATCTCAATGGTTCGGGAGGCTGAAGAAGAAGGATTGCAAGCTCAAAGCCTGCCTCAGCAATGGCAGGGCATGAAGCAACTCAATGAGACCCTGCCTCTAAATAAAATACAAAAAAGGGGGATATGGCTCAGTGGTTGGTTGAGTACCCCTAAGTTCAAACTCCACCACACCCCCCCAAAAAAGAAACACTTTAAGTGAGGTTATTATATATCAGTTACACTCGGTAAAATTGTGAGGAGGAGGAGGAGGAGGAGGAGGAAGAGGAGGAAGAGGAGGAGGGGGGGAAGAGAGGGGAAGGAGGAGGAGGAGGAGGAGAAAATCTACAACAGAAATACATCAAACAGAACTTCAGGGCTTATTCAAAAACAAGAAAAAATCATTTTCCCTCTTCACTATAATTATGAAAGACATCAAGAATGATCTGTATGACTTTGATTTCCTCTTTCAAACAGCCATTTAAATATGCTTATCTGCTAGGTACCATCCAAACATACATAAGTAACACCAATCCTACATTTACATCAGATTTGGTCAACAAACTAGAAAAGAGAATTCTAAGCCAGGTAGTTCTTTATCCAAAAAGTCAAGACAAGAAACATATACATTAAAAAGATTTCTTCATTAAGAGCTAAAAACAATTATTTCCTTCTTCTTTTATTCCTTCCTCCACCACTTCCTCTCTCCTTACTTCTATTCATTCTCTCATTCAGATAAGGTCTCACTGTATCGCCCAGGCTGGCATCAAATTCCTTGCCTCAAGCAATTCTCCTGCCTCAGACTCCCAAGTGGATGGTACTATAGGCATCTGACAGACTTAATTCTTAATCATTAATACTGGAGGGACTACTTTCTCTTATTTAGGTCCAGGCACACCAAAGGATTAAATACTTAGTGCACACTGACACTAATTATATCAATAGGTTGGTTTACAATGAACAACTTTAGGAAATGCTGGGCTAAACACAAAATAATGTAAATTTATTTACTATAATTCTCTTCAGAGTGTTATAAATACATAAAATTTCCCAAACTTTAATTATCCAGAGGATACCACCCACACCCCACATTTTCCCCCTCATATTTCAAAACACCTAATAGGACATCATTCATGGAATGAACACACTTAGAAAAACACAGTGATTATATCATATTGGTTCACTTGAAATAATAAAAGAAACAAAATCCACATCAACCAACTGTGAAAAGTGATTTGTTTATCTCTTCAAAATTTGGGTCAATAAAAGATCATTATTTAGGTAGTATAAAGTACTCACAAACAATAATATACAAGATGAGGAAGATACATATGTTTCTTATTCAAGTATAAATGACACTCAGCATACAAAAATGTATGACTATAGAATTTCATATACATATATAGTACCATATATGATACCCTAAAAACTTCCAACAATATTCATTTTTACTGTAAGAATTTTACAAAACAGGATTAAAAGTTCTCTTTGGAAGAGACCAGTGGGGCAGCCTTCTTGCACAAGGGGGCCTAGGAAGTCTTTTCACCATGCTCAGCTAGCCAGGCACTCCAAGGCTGCCTCAGCCAGGGTCCCTGGAGGCTTGGCTACTGCTCAAGATGGCAGCAGAACTTGATGTCAACTACTTGTTGCTGGTTCTGCAGGACTGCAGGATGCTGGAGTTAGGGGGTCATGAAAGATTCCACCCTGATTTCAAAGGAACACCTGAGAGGCCAGGCAAAGTACAGCAAGGTTAGAGGCCCTGTGGGAACCTCCTGAGAGGGCAAAGTGTGGAGATGTGAGAAAGAAGCCAAAGCTGCAATGGAGACTCCTGAGATTAAGAAATGCCAGTAATATGGGATATCATCCTTAAAAAGCTGCAGGGATTGAGCTGACACAAGCCAACTTGGGCTGAAGCAAACAAGGTTACAGGGGCAGAGCTACACAAACCCTTTGGACAGAACACTTCCATGCCATGTGCCCATATGTTAGACATGGACCTACAGGACTTGTTTGCCCAGATGAATTTCAGTCTTGATTTGGTCCCATCCCTTCTTTCTATGCCCCTATTTTTGTAAATGGAAATGTTTATTCTGCACCTTTATATACTGGAAACTTGTAAATAACTTTTTATTTATCTATCTATTTATTTTTGCTATTTTTTATTAGTTACACATGACAGTATAATGATCTTGACATATCATACATTTGAATCAAATGGGGTATAATTTCTCATTTTTCTGAGTGTACAGGTTGCAGAATCACATTGGTTATACAGTCATATATATATATATATATATAGCAATACTAGTGTCTATTTTATTCTGCTGCTCTTCCTATCCCCCCTTCCACTCCCCTTCCCTCCCATCACTTCTTTCTACCCAATCTAATGTGACACACTTCTTTTTTTCCCCTCACACCATCATATATGTATTTTGTATAATGATGAGGGTCTCCTTCCATCTTCCATGCAATTCCCCTTCTCCCTCCCTTTCCCTCCCACTTTCTTCCCTATTTAGTGGTAATCTTCTTCTCATGCTCTTCCTCCAGATCCCATTTTGAGTCACCCCCCCTTATATCAGAGAAGACATTCAGCATTTGTTTTTTAGGGATTGGCTAACTTCACTTAGCATAATCTGCTCTAATGCCTTCCATTTCCCTGCAAATGCCATGATCTTATTATTTTTTAATGCTGAGTAATATTCCAGTGTGTATAAATGCCACATTTTTTTAATCCATTCATCTATTGAAGGGCATCTAGGTTTGTTCCACAGCCTAGCTATTGTGAATTGTGTTGCTATAAATATTGATGTGGCTGTGTCCCTTTAGTATGCTCTTTTTAGGTCTTTTGGGTATAGTACGCGAAGGGGAATAGCTGGGTCAAATGGTGGTTCCATTCCCAGCTTTCCAAGGAATCTCCATACTGCTTTCCAAATTGGCTGCACCAATTTGCAGTCCCACCAGCAATGTATGAATGTACCTTTTTTCCCCGCATCCTCTCCAGCACTTGTTGTTGTTTGACTTCAGAATGGCTGCCATTCTTACTGGAGTGAGATGGTATCTTAGAGTAGTTTTAATTTACATTTCTCTGATTGCTAGAGATGGTGAGCATTTTTTCATGTATTTGTTGATTGATTGTATATCCTCCTCTGAGAAGTATCTGTTCAGGTCCTTGGCCCATTTGTTGACTGGGTTGTTTATTTTTTTGTTGTTGTTGTTTAACTTTTTGAGTTCTTTGCATACTCTAGAGATTAGAGCTCTATCTGATGTGTGAGGGGTTTTGATTTTTACAGGAACTCATGTTCCAAGTTTGCCATAAGTCTCAGAGGAGATTTTAGACTTGAACTTTTGGGCAAACCTTAAACTGTTGAGACTATGAGAACTCTTGGAAATGAACAACATGTATTTTGCGTTGTGACATGTGTATGAACTTTTGGAGGCCAGGAGCAGAATTTATGATTTGGATGTGAGGTGTCTCCCAAAAACTCACGTATGAGACAATGTGAGATGGTTCAGAGGGGAAATGATTGGGTTGTGAGCCCTTAACCCAATCAGTGAATTAATCCTCAGAAACTAGGAGAGAGGTATGGAACAGATTCTTTTTCATGGACTGTTGAGAGCCACAGCCAAGGGGACCCAGCAAACTTCCAGCTGATTGGCTCACTGTGGCCCCAGCAAACTTCCAGCTGCCAGCTGATGATTGGCTCACAGCAGCCCCAGCAAACTTCCAGCTGCCAGCTGATGGGCTCCTCTGCGGTGATGCTCATTGGGCTGTTTCCCTGCCCTTTCAGGGCACGGAGCTGCTCATTGGGGGATTCTTTTGGCTCCGCCCATGCGACCCAGCCAATCGGCCTCAAGAGCAAGAGGAGTGGGGGGGTGGTTGAGAGGCTTGTGGGAAGCCTGTGGTGGCAGTTGGGCTCTGAGGGAATTCCTGAAGAGCTGATGAGGTGCAGCGTGTTTGTTCTAAACATAAAGTTCATTTCTGTGCTTGATAAGTGGCTCGTGAATTGTGCCCAGCCAGACTGCGGCAATGGACCTCAAAGGAAACAAACCTACTGGCCCCTTGATTTTGGATTTCTAGCTTCCAGAATTCAGAGACAACAAATTTCTGTTCTTTAAGCTACTCAGTGTATGGTATTTTGTTACAGCAGCCCTAGCAAACTAATACTCTATGTGTCTATGCACCTTTATAAGAAACTATATATACTCATTAAATACAACCACCTTTTAGTTAGGTACATTTGTATCTGTTCCACTTTAGAGATGATGAAACTGAGGCACCATGTAGTTAATTAATTTGCCCAATTTCCCAATTATTTATTAAGTGGTAAAGCAGGATTTGGAAAGTGACACAAATGATATTTGTCTCAGTTCAGGCTGCTATACAAAGTATTATAAACTTATAAGTAATAAAAATTTTATTTCTCACAGTTCTGGAAGCTAGACATCCACGAACAGAGTACAAGCAGGTTTGGGTTCTGGTGAAGACCCTCAAAGAAGTTTACAGACCTTTATACTCCCATGGTGAAAAGCATACAAGAGGTATCTGGGGTTTCCCTAAAAGCATCATATTGGAAGTTAGGATTTCAGAATATGAATTTGGAGGAGGCAGAACCACAAACATTCAGTACATTGCATGGTTGTGGTTGTAACAGTCCCTTAGTATAGCTGTGTGCTTCACCTCTCTATGGCATTCCTGGCTGTTGAGCATCAGTGGTTCATATTCTGGCCCTCTAAAGCTTTGTTCTCTTCACACACTCTGTAAAGTCTTCTTGTAAATCCTTCCTATTTAAAATAGCTACAGAAGGTTCATTTGGCCTCCACTAGAAATCCTGACTGATAAATTAGGAAATGGAATTCAGTAAAAGCTTAGAAATCTACAGAAACTGTCACTGACTCAGAAACTAATACCTGAATGTTTTCTAAGTACTTACCTAGTATGTGGAGTTTTACGTTTGCACTGTGGCAAAGTGAGGGACCTGTCTTACAGGCCTTGCAAAAAAATTAATTTCTCTGGTATTAAAGTACACTCACCTCTACTGATCATAAAAATTATAAGGCCTCTATCCAAAAGGAAAGCTACATACATAGACCATACTCAATGAATGAGGCATAATGAAGCAAGAAAAATAACAGAGGGTTCCAAATAATCATGGACTTTAGGAGAGGTAACAAAAGAAAAATAATTAAGGTTTGGCTTTTCCTACACATCAAACCTGACAAATGGCCCACTGATGACTCCTTCTCTTTCATGTATTTTTCATCAAATTTGGTTCATGTTAACTCCTTGTAAAAACAATGCATACACAAATTATCTCATGAATTGAAGCTACATATATTTTAAAACAAAAAACACTGTTTTGTTATGCGATGAATTTATACCCTGAAAAAAAAGATGTGTTTTAGTCTTAAATTCTTAGGACCTAAAAATGGGATCTTATTTGGAAGCAGAGTCTTTCCAGATTTAATTGAGGTAAAATGAGGTCATATTGAATTACAATGGGCCCTAAGACAATGAAGAAAATCTTGACACAGACACATAAAGAGGAAAATACCATATGAAGATAAAGATCCACAGGAGAGAAGGACACGTGAAGACAGAGGCAAAATAATATTATTCACCTATAAGTCAAGGAACACCAAAGACTGCCACAGCCACCAAAAAGCTAGGAGAGGCAAGGAAGTATTCTCCCTATAGAACCTTCAGATGGAGCATGACCTTGGCCAACCCCTTAATTTCAGACTTCTAGTCTCCAGAACTGTGTAAGAATAAGTTTCTTTCTTTCTTTCTTTCTTCTTTTTTTGTTTTTGTTTTTGTTTTTTTAATCACTTTGTAGTAATTTGTTACAGGGACCTCAGGAAACTAAAACATATTCTCTCTGATACATCCACTTTTTCCAACTTCAGTCAATCTCCAATTTAGGCCTGAAGCTATAGAACAAATGAGATAATAGAGAATTAAAGTCAATGAAAGTTCCACATGCAGAGCAGCTGCAAGATGAACCATTTAATCTTCTATACAATATTCATTGGCACATTACCAGCAAGTTCCCATGTTCTCTTAGCTCAAGAGCTCTTGAACTACTGAACAGAATTGGCACAATGAATGAATATGCTTCTAAAAGAGGAGTTAGGAAAGTGAAACAAAGAACTCTTTGGGCTTGAAGCACAGGCACCAGATAATTTGCAAAATATAATGGATGTCACCTTGTCAATGCTATCATTAGCATTTCTTGTCTATCTGCTCATCATTTAAAAAAATGTGAGAATGTGTGCATATCAAACCAACTCTATAATGAAAGAAACCAAGTAAAATAAATATTACTAAGAGTACAATTCAAAATTTTACCTAAACTACTTTGGCTGTTCCTTACTATAAAGGATCTTCAAGGAACAACTATTATTTTAGTCAATCTTTCAAAACAACTAAGCTGTGATCTTAGTCAATCTCTGATAGCACAATATTAATGTAATAGTTTGAAGTAATGGAATGTTAGTGTGTGTGTGTTTTTTAATCCTTTCTGGGGTTGTGAAGTAGTATGTTACTATTGTTATTGATTTGCATTTTCCTAGTGACTAATAATACTGACCATCTTTTTGTATGTTTATCGGCTATTTTTTTATCTTCTTTGGGGGAAAAAAAATCTATTCAAGTCCTTTACCCATTTTTAAGTTGAATTACTTGTCTTTTTCATTTTGAGATCTAAGAGTTCTTTATATTCTGCACATAAGTACCTTGTGACAGATAAATGGCAAATATCTTTTCCCATTCTGTGAGTAGTCTTTTCACACTGCTGACGGTGTCCTTGGATATACTGAAGATTTTAATTTTGATGAATCATAATTTATCTATTTTTTTCTTTTGTTGGTTATCCTTTTGGTGTTATATCTAAGAAACTAAGTTCATAACAATGTACTCTTAAGCTTTCTTCTAAAAGTACAGGTTTAGACCTTACACCTATGAGTTCCTTTTTAGCATGGTATGATATATATTCATACTTTTTACATGTGTATACCAATTGTCCCAATACCATTTGTTGAAATGACTAGTCATTATCAACTGAATTGTCCTCATACCCTTGTTAAATATCAACTGAATGTAAACATGACAGTATATTTCTGGATTATTATGTCCATTCCATTGGATCTATATACCTATCCTTATGCCAGTGCCAGACTATCTTAATTACTACAATTCTGTAATAAGTTTTGAAATGAGTAAGTATAATTCCTCTAGCTTTGTTTTTTTTTTTTTTTCAAGTTTAGTTGGCTAATATCTTTCAAATTTGTTTTAGCTATCCTAGATTGCTTTTATTTCAAATGAATTTTAGGAATGCCTTAGAATTTCTGCACACATTGCCAATTTGGATTCTGGGGAAGGCAAAGAATCTATAAATCAATTTGGGCAGTGTTGTCATCTGTAGTAGGCAGAGTAAAGGCACCCACATCCAAATCCTCAGAATTTGTGAAATCTTACCTTACGTGGCCAAAAGGATAGTGCAGGTATGATTAGGGATCTTGAGACTGTGAAATTATCATGAATTACGTGGGTATGGTCCAGTAAAATCACTAGTGCCCTTATAAGATGGAAGCAGCAGTACATTTAGTAAAGAAAGAAGCTGTTTAAGAATGGAAGCAGGGGGAGAAAGGGAAATATGACACAGGGCCACGAGCCAAGGAATGAGGACAACTTCCCAGAAGATAGGGAAAGCGAGGAAATGAATTCTCCTCTAGAGCTTCCAGAAGGAAACTACTCTTATGACATTTTGATTATAGTTTCCCAATTAATTTCAGAGTCTGTTAAAAAACAAATTTGTGGTATTTTAAGCCACCAAATTTGTGGTAATTTGTTATAATCACCATAGTAATCTAATACACTTCAAGCATTCCTAGTAGATTTTTGCACACAACAGAGTTCAATATATATATGTGGAAAAAAACTAATAAAAATTAAAGAACCAGAAAAACATATGATGAGTCAAATATTTATATATACTTCTCTGAATAACTGATAGAACAGGCAGACAGAAAATCAGTACCGGTATCTATAGAGAGATAAAACACAAATGTGGCAAAACTTTTACAATCATATTTACATTATGACTAAAAGTGTTCATTTTGTTAGTCTTCCAACTTTTCTCTAGTCTAATATCTATTTTTAAAAAAAATGGGGAAAAATCACTGATATATATATATTGATGTATACACATACAATATAATACATAAAATGTATATATTTTTATCTGGAACATCATCAAACTTGATTATCTTACCATAAAGAAAGTTTTACTATAAAAAAAAATGTATCACTGCACTGCTTTTTAAATAAAAGTCATTCTCCAAACAGTGTAGAAAATTGTTATTTTGGAATTTTTGGGGTTTTTTAAGCACTATAAAAAGAAGAGAGAATGGTAATCTGTTCTACCTTGTGAGTTTCAACAATTTTATCATTTTACCAATCTTATTTTGTCTATACCCCAACACTTTGGTTTGTTTTGCTGGAGTTTTTTTGTTTTGTTTTGTTTTGGTGCTAGGGATCGAATGAGGACCTCATACATGCTAGGCAAGCACTCTACCACTGAGTCATATCCCCAGCCTTTTGCTGGAATATTTAAAGTAAGCCTCAGATTCTTTTTGCACATATATTCCAAAATAATCATTAAATCTTAAAAACAGAAAGTATCATCAGGAAGAATATGTCAAGTGAAAAACTAACTGCTTTAGGCCAGCACAGTGGTGCACACCTATAATCCCAGTTACTCAGAAGGGTGAGGGAGAGAATCATAAATTCAAGGCCCAAATCGGGCAATGTAGTAAGATCCTTTCTCAAGATTCAATTTTTAAGAAAGGTTATGGGTGTAGCTCAGTGGTAGAGCACTTACCCAGTTGTGTTAGCCCAATCCCCAAAACCACAGAATAATAATAATAACAAAAACTGCTTTATAGTAAACTACTAAACACAAGGAGGTTTAACAGTTACATTAAAATAAAACTCAAGGTGATAAAAGATATCAGGCTGAAAAACATTTCAGTAATTTAAGAATAACACATACTTAAAAAAAATGTTTACAAGAGAGAACCAAATATTTCCTGTTCACAGACTGGAAGACTTAATATCATTAAGATGGCAATACTACCCAAAGTGATCTACAGATTTAGTGGAATCCCTATAAAAATCCCAAAAATATTTTTTGCAGAAATGAGCAAAGTTATCCTAAAATTAAATGGAATCTCAATGGACTCTGAATAGAGAAAACAAACTCTAAAAATAACAAAGTTGAAGGTCTCATACTTCCTGATTTCAAAACATATTTCAAAGCTGCAGTACCCAAACTGTGCAGTATTGGCATGGTGACAGACATTTAGATTAATGGAACAGAAAAAAAGAACCCAGAAATAAACTATTGCATATATGGTCAAATTTTTTTGGCAAGAATGCCAAGAAAAAATCAAGGTGAGGAAGGACAATCTATTCAATAAATGGTGCTGAGAAAACTAAATATTCACATGCAAAGTGATGAAACTGTATGTTTATCTTACAAAATATACAAAATTTAACTCAAAATCAATCAAAGACTTAAAAATACAGGTTAGAGCTATAAAATTCTTTAAAAAAAAAATAAGGGAAATACTTCATGGAACTGCATCTGGCAAAGATTTTTTGAACATGATGCCAAAAGCAGAAATAACTAAAGCAAAATAGCTAAACTGTAATACATCAAAATTAAAAACTTTGGGGCATTAAACAACACAATACAGCAAAAAGGCAACCTATAAAATTAGATAATATTTGCAAATCATAAATCTGATAAGAAGTTAGAACATATTTTAGAAATCGTACAACTAAAAACAACAAAATGCTTGATTTAAAAATAGGCAAGAAACTTGAATAGACATTTCTCAAAGAAGACAAATGGATGGTCAACAAACACATGAAAAGATGTTCATCATCAATAATCATTACAGAAATGCAGATCCATAACAATCATTTATCATCTTATGCCCACTAAAATGGTCACTATCAAGACAAAACAAAAAAAGTAATACCTGTTGAAAAGGATGTAGAAAAACTGGAACCCTTGTGCACTATTGCACAAAATGTAAAATTGCACAGCTTTCATGAAAGCCATAGAGGTTTCTAAAAAAAAAATTAAAACTAGGGAGATGGGGGGCGGGTAGCTTGGTGATACAGTGTATGTTTAGAATGTTTGAGGCCCTGGGTTCAATTCCCTGTACCCTGCCCCCCTTCCCCCCCCCAAAAAAAATTAAAAACTAAATCACTATATGATGTAGTTTGGGAAATATATCCAAAAGAACTTAAAGCAGGATCTCAAAGAAATACTTGCACATCCATGTTCACTGCAGCATTATTCACAAGAACACCAAATATCCTTTGACAAATGAACACATAAAGAAAATGTGGCATATATACAAAATGGAAGATTACTCCACCTTAAAAAAAAAAGAATAAAATCCTATCACAGTCTGACATAAATGAACCTTGAGAAATGCTCAGTAAAGTAAGTCAGTCACAAAAAGATATACTGTATGATTCCACTTACACAAATTATCAACTGTGTTATATCAGCTTTCCATTACTGTGACAAAATACTTCAGATAATCAACTTAAAAGGAGAAAAACTTTATTTGGGCTCATGAATTCAGAGGTTTCAGTCCATGGTCACTTTGGCCTGCTGTTTTAGATTTATGGAGGTAGAGTAAGCTATTTATCTCATGGCATCCAGGAAGTGACAAAGGGAAAAAGGAGTATCCCGAGATCCCTATTAAGGGCATTCCCCATAACCTAACTTTCTTCCATTAGGCCACAACTCCTAAAGGCTCTACCACCTCCTAATACCACAGACTGATGATGAAATCTTTAGCATATGGGCCTTTGGAGGGCATTTAAGATCCAAATCCTGACAATGACATAGTCAAACTCTTAGAAAGTAGAAAACAGGGTGCCAGAGGTTAGTGGAAAGGAAGATGAGGAGTTGTTCAATGAGTACAGCATTTCCATTTTACATGATGAAAAAGTTCTAGAGATTTCTTGCACAACAATGTGAGTATAGTTAACACCACCAAACTATAATACATTAAAAAATAGTCAAGGTGGTTAAATTTTATGTGCTTTTTGTCACAATATAAAAAACAACAAAACCATAAAGTGCTGGTGGACCCTCACACATCGCTGTTAGGCAAATTAAATGGTGCAGAGTTTCTCCAAAAAGTAAACACAGAATTACCATATGGTCTACCCATTTTACATTTATATATATATTTATATTTATATTACACACACACCCCATAAGATTTCAAGTAGCAATATGAACAAATATTTTTAAAACCATGTTCACACCAGCATTATTCACAATACCCATAAGGTGGGACCAACTCAAGTGTTCACTGACTGGATGAATGAATATAGAAAATGTGGTATACAGACAGACATAATGGAATATTATCCAATCTTTAAACAGAAAGAAGTTCTGACATGTTTCAATACAGATGAAACTCAAAGACAATTAAATGAAATGAATTGGTCACAAATAATATGAGATTCCTCTTATATTAGCTAGCTGAAGTAGTCAAAATTATAGAAATAAAAAGAATGGTGTTTGCCAGTGGCTAGGAGGAGGAGGGAAAGGGTAGTTAGTGTTTCATGAACACAAAGTTTCAGTTTCATACAGATGAAAAAGTTCTGAATATGTATGGTTATGATGGTTACACAACTATGTGTATGTCCCTACTGTGATAGAACCATACACTTAAAATTGTTTAAAATAGAAATTTTCATTCTGTATATTTTGCCACAAAACTTTCTATTTGGAATATAGAATTACTTTTAAATTTTTGTTGGTTGAGTTGTTAAAATGTTTATTTTGCTTGCAACTGACAGAAAACTGACTTAAAAGATGGAGAAAAGAAATATAATGAAAATCCCAAAGTAATAGAGAATTAAAGCACAGTTGGATTGGGGGTGCTCAGCAAATGCTCCAAGACTCAGTATGTGCCCTAAAGATAAGAAAAAGTGTATTATGTAATAATTAAAGCAAATAATATGACTGTATTTTTAAGGCAAATATTGAATTGTCCTCAAGGGAGTGAATGTCCATTTCTAGAAATATCTGAACTGATTAATAAAAGAAAGTCCAATGACATTAAGGTCAAATAGCACATATTACTCAAAAATTAGACCTTAAGTTAAGAAGAGGAAATCTAAATTCGGCTTCATTTATAGGCCATCAAATTTCGGAAAAGGAACTTTCTGAGCCTCATTTTGCTCCTCTATGGATTAGTATGAGTTTCATATGAGAATTGAGTTTCAGTTGTGAAATCTCCTACAAAATATGAGTGTTGTACACAAATGCAAGGTATTATAATCAGAAACTGTATTAAGCAAACATGGGAAACAAAGAAATACTACCACATTCTGACTTCTTTCCTATTTTATATCCCCAAGTACATTCTCCTCCGCCTACTCAATTTCAAGAAAGGCAAATATCTAACCTTAATACATTCTGTTTGATATCAATCTATTATATCACTTCTTTTAGAATGAACAGAAACCTGGGCATCTTCAGTAAAAGACTATAATGATTTTTATTTCTGCTTCTGTGATATTTTCAGCTGAAGATACAAAGTGCTAGTGCCTGGGAAAGAATGGTCACTTTGTGACAGGTGCTCTTTTAGATATGTGAAGTCCCAGTGCCAAGAGAAAAACTATAAGATTTTAATATACATTTTACATTCCATGTTTTATTTATTTCTACTGTTATACATTAATTAAACATTTTAATGTGCATTTTAATATGCATTTTTAAACAATAATACAATCACACATTCCACATAAAAACAGAAATTCTTGCTTGCCATAACAGTAGTATACCAAGGGTTTTCCCATTGCAGTCACTCCAACTTGTCAAATCAATATCATGTTTCCTTCATCATTAATCTAAATTCAGTTTTGTTGAAGGTAACAAAGTGCCACCTAAATAAACTTTTAAGGCAAAATACATCTACTGGCCACAGTTAGCTTTCTAAAGGTGGCCAATGAAATGTACATTCCTGTCCATCAAGAATATCTGGGAAAGTTTCACTTCCCCAGGTAATCAACTGCTCTTCTTTCTTGAACTTGTAACTTTTTCCTACCAAGTAATTATATTCAATGCTCAAAGGTGTAGCAATCTTACTGAGGCCCTCCAGATGAAAATAAGAATGGTGGAGTAGAAAGAGAGAAAAAAACTTAGTTTCTTAACATCATTTGTGAGCAAATACAACACCTCTTTACTGTTACATGAGAAAGATGCATGTTACTTTTAAGTCACTGCATAACAGAGCCAAAGTACTAGTAAATGGTACTTGCTAATAAATATAACCTGTGAGTTAAGTGCTTGAAAGACTATGAAAAGGAATATAATTTATATCAGAAAGTCAAAGATAAATCTGTTTCTCTTCCTGCAACTTCTCAAGTAGTGACTGTTTTCTCCTGATCCCTTCTGTAATCTGGCCTGGAGATTAATGGTAGTCCACTTTGCTTCTTAAAACTTCTCAACATTCTCCCTCCATCCCAAAGAACCCCAATTGTGAATTTCAAGTCACCAAATTATGCCATTCATTACTACTCCCTGAACTTCTCTCCCATAATGCACAATGAGCTTATATTTCACCCATTCTCTGCTACTCAATTCTATGGTCACACCTTCTGGGCAACCTCTCCATTCTGTATGCTAGAATCCCTTGCTGCCTTGTCAAGAACTTTTCTTTTCTTGTGGTCTTGTGGATTGAACTCAGGGCCTTATGCATGCTAGGCAAGTGCTCTACCACTGAGCTACACTCTCCAGCCCAAAGACAGTCTTTCAGGACCTTTCCTATAATTTTTCACTTCTCTATTGAGTCACTCATTCCCATCCACATATAATTATAACACAAATTTCTCTTGTTTAAAAAATTTTTTGACTATATATCCTTTTCCAATTACTAATAGTTTCTCTACTGCACTTCAAAGCAAAATTCCACCAATATGGAATCTAATATTTTTTTTCTCACATTCTCTCTTGCACCTACTGAAAACAGTCCTATTCACTCCTCCCATACCACATAAACTGCTCTTTTCTTAATGTTACCTTTTTGTTGCTATTTCAATATATTTTCATTAAAAATTATATTTCTAATTATATGTGTTATATTTAGAAAAACATAAATATATTATTTCCATCAATTTGGCTAAATTCTATTTATTATAATAATCATATATATAACTATATGTCAGTAATTATAATTATTAAATACATTATGATTATATCAAATATATTTACTATGACTAATTATAATAATGAGATTCTAATTTAGAATAAATTATTTTAATTTTTCTATGTAGACTATCATCTACAAATAAAGACAATATTGCTCCTTTCTTCTTAATTTTTCTACTATTTTTTTCTTTTCCTTATTCTACTAACCTTAGATTTCTAGTATGAAAAAAAAATTGCAATAATGAATATGATACTTACTTCATAGAAACCCACAATCTGATTAAGGATGCCCCTACTATTTCTTATTCTCCCATAAAATTGCTCTTCACTTAATTCTTTCCATATGATAACTTTTTATTTAAAAAAAGTCAAACATAGCAAATATTTTTTTCTCTACTGATATAATAATTTGCCTTTAAACTGTTAATTTAATTAATGTATTATCTTGAATTAAATTTGCATCCTCAAATAAACCCGACTTTCTCCTTATGTTGTACCATCCTTAAACATTTCCAGATACTACATTATTCTTTTATAACCCCCAAAAACCACATTTTCCAGGCTGAGATTCTGGCTCAGTGGCAGAACGGTTGCCTTCCATGCATGAGGCACTGGGTTCGATCCTCAGTACCATATAAAGATAGATAGATAGATAGATAGATAGATAGATAGATAAAGGTGTTGTATCCAGCTACAACAATCAATCAATCAATCAATCAATAAAGCCGCATTTTCCAAAATTTATACCCAAAGGCTAGAGTTAGTCTGAGTTCTCAAACTCAATATCTATAAGCAGATCATTCAACACAGGCAAAAAGTTGTTCCTTCATTTATTCAGTTTTCAGAGAGTAGAAGGTAGGTCAAGAGAAAATATTAGCTGGGATTGTGGCTCAGTGGTAGAGCACTCGCCTAGCACGGGCAGGACCCAGGTTCGATCCTCAGCACCACATAAAAATAAAGGCATTGTGTTGTGTCCACCTACACCTAAAAAATAAATAAAATAAAAATAAAATTCTATTTTTAAAAAAAGAGAGAAAATACTATTCTGAACAATTACAAATTATTAAAAATCACCATGGTGATAACAAATTGAAACTTCTGAGAAATTCTCCTTGATACTGAGAATGGATTATACTTTACCAGGAACAGAAAGCCTACGCAAAAGAAAGAGAATTTCTATGCCAAAATGATATTTCAATAATGGAACAAACTGGATGGTGGAGCAAGTATCTAGTTTGGGGAATGTGAACTGTAAAGGGGAAAGGCTATGGATGAGGAGACCAGGAGGCGGGCCTATGTTTTTGGTAACAAGGACCTTAGCTTCTAAGATAATTATCATTTACACATTATAGAATCTGAATTTATAATCTAATGTCCTATTTCCTCCATGAATTTCTAATTCATATATCATCTCTGGGTTACCTAAAAAGCATCTTAGCATCAATATTTTCAAAATGAATCATTATTTCCCCCATAAAACTGCTCTTCACTTAGTAAATGATATCAGTAAATGATATCACAAATGAATTGTCTAACATTCCCATAAAATATTCTCCATAATCTTCCTGAAAGCAGAAATTTGGCTATTATATCTCTAGTGCTTAGAGCAATGTCTAGGACATAGGAGCACTTAAATAAATACTTATCTGGATGAATTATCAGAAGACTAATTCTAGTAGTCTTAATTCTGAACACTACAACAGAATCAGTAAAAGAATAAGAACTTCCAGGGGCTGGGGTTGTGGCTTACAGGTAGAGAGCTCACCTATCACATGCGAGGCCCTGGGTTTGATCCTCAGCACCACATAAAAATAAATAAAATAAAGGTATTGTGTCCAACAACTACAACTAAAAAATAAATATTAAAAAAAAAAAGAACTTCCAGCAGCTATAAAATAGCCTACTTTTGGTTTTCCCTCCTGGTAAAAGAAGTTGAAAGGAGTGTAGTAGTTACCAAAAACAAACAAACAAACAAACCAAGCATCCTAGGTACTGTTCTATGCCTCTGGCAATAACTGCTCCTCAAACTTTTAGAATCTACAGAATTATAAAAAATATATGGCTTATCGGTAACATATATGTATGTGTGTGCACATGGATCTTAGCATGTATAAGATCCCGGGTTCAATTGTCAGCACCCAAAAAAATAAACAGAAGAAAAACAAGAATCTTTTATATGCCAATGAAATAACCAGTGGCTGAAACCACCAGAAGCTTCAGGTGCTGATCACCAAAAAGACTGGAAGATTGGAACTTTCAACCTCATCCCTTTCAGGTGAGTGGAGAGAGACTGGAGATGAAATTAATTACCAATGGTTATGATTTAATCGACTGCCTATGTAATGGAATTCCCATAAAAACCCCTAACAGGGTTCAAAAAGCATCTGAGTTGATGACTATATCAAAGTGTTTAGACAATGACTCATCAAAGAAGGCAGTTACATTTGATTCTTCCCCCAAATGTAACCCTTACATCTCTTCTCTTTCACCATTCCCAAGTTGTATCTGAAGGGTTATGGAAAATAATATTCCTACAAGATAGTTCCCCCAGAAAAACTGAGAGACATGTGACTTGGGAGGGGAAATCAGCTAGACATTAAACCTCTCCCAGTATATCCTTTCCCAGTAATAATGGGCCCGAGAGAAAAAGCAAACTTTCATCCCTGCCCGGGTTCATCCCCAGCTTCTCCACCAAAAACAAGCATTTACCCCTTCCCATCACAATAGGTCCTGAAAGGAGGAGGCAATACTGAAAAGCTCAGAGCCCTGTACTTTTACCCTTTCCCATTGCAGATGAGTCTTGGAAGGAGAAATGCAAAATGTGAAGCCCTAGGTAACAACGGGTTCCAGAAAAAAACAGAAGATAAACAGTGAACACCGAATTGTAAGCTCTTCCTAGTGATAATGAGTTTCAAACTTTTATAATTGCCTTCTGAGTTAACCTGCACAGCTAGGTCCCTGACTGTCTAAACAGCACATCCTCCGTCTCCAATGATTAATTCACCCTCATTGTAAACTACAAAACCCAGATTCCTTCTGTAACTCAGGGACCATCTCCATACCAAGAAAATGAGCCCTCCATGCCTAATCAATTGACTTTGCTGCAGAATACAGGAAACCTTGCTGATCCAAGGTTTGCTTCCTGTGTCCTGCCTCTGTCATTTGTGCACCATGCACTTATAGTATCCTATATATCAAACTATAATAATAGTAAGGTAAACACTTTCCTGGGTTCCATGAGTTGTTCTAATAAATTATCTCTCATCTGCTGGGTCTCTTCATGCATTTTATCTCCTTGTAGAATTATAATATTTAATCCTCTTTGGTCATTTTAGTAAACTCTAAAGAGGAAGTAGATATAAAGGTGCTCATGTATTCAAATATATTTTAACATTAATCCAGAACTTATATTTTGGTCAAACTACAATACAAACTGCTCCTCTTCAAACATTTGCACCTTCTCAAGCTCCAAACATCCCAATAAAACCTTATCTTTCAATACTCAGTTCAAGTGCTACCTACACACAACATCCTTTCTTTTTTTCTTTCTAATCTCCCAAACTGTAAACAATTTATCTATCTCCTAAATTTTCACAACACATATTTTGCACGTCTTCTGGCATTTAATTAGACCATATGTGCTAAATTTTAATGACTAATGCTCAAAAATCTCCCCCACTGCCCAAAGTTATTCACTTTATCAAAACATTTTAAATTCCATCAATCAGCGATTTATTTAGTGAAACAAGTTAACTTTTAAAAGTACAAATTCTCTAGCCAGCAAGATAGAGGAATATGAAGTCCCCACTCTTATCTTCCCCAAACAATAAGAATTTGGTGCTGTTCACATACAAAAAAGGCTCTCTGAAGGAGCCTTAGAATTCAGGTAGGAGGCTGTAAAATCACAGAAGAGCCCAAAACAATGGAAGAATATTTTGAGAGTACAGACCAGCACCCAGGTAGCAGACCTGCCAACTATGCTCCTGAATTCTAACCACAAAACCACAGAAATAACTCTTTTCTCCAAAGAGCTTGGCTACAGCCTATTTGGCCCTGAGCCAGAACCAAAGCTATCTGCCAAAGGGTTCAGGAAGAATCATGCAGATTCTTGGCAGTCTCTTGGCAGAAAGGTCTCTCTGCCTACCAACAGTGATCCCAACAATGAATCTGAAGGTTACCCTGTGACTCAGCTTCCGCTCCCCTTAGCTGAGGTCCCAATGTAGGACTGTTCACAAAAGGACCTAAAGGGCCTGTGGCTCAGGCCTGTAATCCCAGCGGGAGGCTGAGGCAGGAGGATCTTGAGTTCAAAGCCAGCCTCAGCAAAAGCTAGGTGCTTGGCAACTTAGTGAGACCCTGTCTCTAAATAAGACAAAATACAGCTGGGGATGTAGCTTAGTGGCCAAGCACCAGTGAGTTCAATACCTAGTTACTTATCCACCAACAACAACAACAACAAAAAAGGACCTAGCGGGAGAACCATCCATATCTTGAAGGCTGGGGATTACCTGTTTATCCAAGTTTCCATGAATGGCTTGCTAGCCTATATTCCACACTAGATCCTGAGGAGCCTATTCTCTGTTTCAGCCCTGTCACAGTACCAGGGGTACTATTTTGCCTGTGCAGGAAACAACTGTGAAATATGCACATATGTGAGCCAACAGGGCAGGTTTGCCAGCCTCCATTCCACAGCACAGCCAGAGGGTGCCCAGTCTTACCTCCAACTGCATTTAGAGAACTACTGCACCTATGCAGGGTACTTTTAGGGAACATACTCATTTGGGTACACATGACAGGCTTCTGGACTCAGGTGACTGGCAACATTTTCCTATAACCTGGGTAGCCTCTTGAATCTCCCCTAAGTTCATCCAGGCCAAGACTCTGCACCAACCTTGGCACCCTCATGAGACCTGTGGCAAACCTAGGTTTAGGGAATCTTCCAGGACTAAAATGGCTATAGCAGTCATGGGTACTAACAAAAGTCTGCTGAGATTTCTAGATAGGCTTATTGAAGAAGGAGAATATAAAAAGGTACACTGGAATAAGTATATAATTTTTCAACATGCAGACACTTGTCTACAAGCATCAAGAACAATCAGGAAATCATGTTCTTGCCAAACTGACAAAATAAGGTGCCAGTAATAGACCCCAAACAAATTGAGCTGCTTGATCTGTCAGATAAGGAATTAAAAATACCTGTGTTCAGAAAGTTCAGTGAACTTCAAGAAAATACAGAGAAACAATTCAAAAATTAGAGAAGTTGAATAAGTTTTAAAGATTAAACAGAAGTTCTAGAGATAAAAAATACAGAACAATATTAAAAATGCAATAGAAAGCATCAACAGTACAGTTGATCAAAATAAGAATGAGCCATCTGGTGGAGCCCTCAGTCACTCAGTCACCCCCTTAAATCAACACCAGCATGATTCCATGACAGCTAGAAATTAAAACAGAAGGAAGTCCCCCACTGTAAGACCTCTTAAGAATCCAGTCAAAAAGAACTTCTAGAAAGATCACTACTAGCCAACAATCACTGAAGCTCCTTCTCCCTTCCCCTCAGTGCAAACAAGGGGATTGGGGTGCTAGGGACCTGTGCCGGGAATGGTGTCTAACCAGAATCTGTGACTAGGATAAGGGTGGAGAGCTCTATGCAGGTCGTTGGCTAGATCAGACAGAGCTAGCAAGAGAGCAGCTTTGGCCCCTAACAGAGGAAAGTAGATTCACCAGGCCCCGTCCATTGACACAGAGGGAGAGGGGGTACCATGGAAAGTCCAGGGATCACAGGGCTATACCAGAGGGAAGCTGCCTGAATAGCCACTTACATGGAGTACCAGGTCCAGCATGATGGCAGTTGCCCACAGAGGGCTGCAAGAATAAGTTCCTTGAATACCCCAGGAAACATAAGCTGAAGGCAGCTGCAAAGATAGAAAATTACAAGAGTAAAGATAATAGGAAGTGGCTGCTCCCAGCCTTAACTGAGCCCAGCCTGACTTGTAATCACAACTGGCAAGTAAAGAAAGAACAGTTTGGATATTGACAAGATGTTACATCAGACATAGTAAACACATGGAATCAATGCCAGCCATTAAAAACCTCAGGTAGGAGAAACTACCGTCTAGGTGAACCACCTTCAATAAGTACTCCTGAGAGAGGCATCAGCCAGGGAAATACTTCTGCATCACAGAACACCTGCAGAAAATCCACAACCAGAGATCCTATGCTCACAGACAGCCACCAGGATCTACACCACAATGAAAAGGATCTTATAGAGGGGAGCATATATATATGGTGACCCACAGAAATCACAGGGACAATGCAGAGCCTGCATCCTGAACTACAGCACACAATAGAAACAACCAAGTGACAACACAGCACCCTCCAAACAATCAGTTGCAGGCCCCTGAGCTGACAAACCAGAAGCAGCTGGTAGGAAATTCATAGTAATTAGGAACTGGCTCCTTTATCCCTGTAACTCTGGGGAGATCCAAAGCCAAAGACTAATGGATATCTGCTATATGTCCAACCCCCAATGAAACCCAAACCCAAGATTCAACAGAATTATTTTCACCTTGACATGGTTTACTATAAACTCTAACATCAACTTTGATCATTTCAATAACTCTTTAACTTGAATAATAATTGTTACCCCAACAGAAAACACAGTACCTTCACTGATTTGAATGCATGTCATCTAATGATATAAAGCACTAATTGGAATCAATAATCCTTTGTTTTCCTATCTCTAGGAAATAGAGATAGGAAATACTTGCTCCTCGTGTCTGCTACTCAACCTCTTCCATTATCAGCTACTACCTCAAATACCATGCATTCATCTATTTCTCCTTTCTACCTTGGTATAAATTAGTCTTTTACTCCTTTTCTTTTAGTTTTGTTTCTTCTTTCAGACTCTCTCTTTTACCCTCTCCTTTTTGCCCAATCTCTATTCCTGCCCCCACTTTTAGCCCTCATATAAGTTTATAGTAAGATTACTGAATTTAATAACCAACTTTTGACCTATTTCAGAACCTTATTACATATTTATAACTAGATTTGAGAAACCATGAAGAACAATACTAACACATTTTTATTTCTTTTATTAAAATACTTCTTAGTGGGTTGGAGTTGTGGCTCAGCGGTAGACTGCTTGCCTCACGTTTGAGGCCCTAGGTTCAATCCTAGGCTAGAAAATAAATAAATAAAATAAAGGTATTGTATCCAACTACAACTAAAATACAAACATTTTTTAAAATTTTTTTTAGTTGTTTATGGACCTTTATTTTTTTATTTATTTATTTACATGTAGTGCTGAACATCGAACCAGATGTGTCACGTACTAGGCAAGTGCTCTTCCACTGAGCTATAACCCCAGCCCACGTTTTTATTTTTTATGATGATGAAGAACAAGGTTTGGTTGTAAAGTGATTATAGTAAATAGGGTTCAGTGGCATCTCTCTTCAAGTAGTGCTGATGCAGAGGTCACACACTGACTTAAAATATTATTATCTGGAGATTCACCCAACCCAGGGGTCTTAAGAGAAAGAAGCTCACAAAATAGTCCTTTGCTTAAAATAAGAAGACAGGCTATACCTATACATGGGTAGACATACAGACAATGTGAAAAGGCAAGAAAACAAACTATCCTAAACAGGACATAATGCTACAACAACAGACTTAATTGAAACTACAGTGGTGAAAACTACAGAAGATGTAAAGAGTAAAATCAGAGAGCAAATACAGAAAGTGAAAGATTATTTCAATAAAGAGATATAAATCTGAAAAAGAAACAAACAGAAATCCTTGAAATGAAAGAATCAATAAACCAAATGAAAAATTCAGTGGCAAGCATTATTAATAGATTAGACCACTCTGAAGATGATTTTCAGTCCTCAAAGACAAAGAATATAATTTTTAAAAAAAGTTGACCATACATAAAGGATGTTAAGAGACCGTGAACAGAACTTGAAGAAATATGGGATAACGTGAAAAGACCAAATATTAGATTTATCAAGACAGACAAAGGATCAAGAAACAAACCAAAGGAATGCACAATCTTTTCAATGAAATCATATCAGAAAATTCCCAAAAATAAAGAATGAGACAAAAAGTCAGATACAGGAAGCTTACAGGACCCCAAATATACAAAATTATTACAAAAGACATAGATGAAGGCACATTATTATGAAAATGACTAACATACAGAAAAAGGCTGCCAGGCAAAACATTAGGTCACATATAGAGGGAACCCATCTGGATCTCAGCTGATTTCTCACGTCAGACCCTCAAACCTAAGTCTTAGAATATTATATACCAAGCTTTGAAAGTCAATGGATGTCAGCCAAGAATAATATACCCAGCAAAATTAAGCTTCAGAACTGATAATGAAATGAAAAGTTTCCCTGATGAACAAAAGTTAAAAGAATTCACAACTTGGGCTGTGATTTTAGCTCAGTGGTAGAGCGCTTGCCTCACAAGCATGAGACACTGGGTTCAATCCTCAAAACCACATAAAAATAATTAAATAAAGATATTGTGTCCATCTACAAGTAAAAAATAAATTTTTAAAAAGGGTGCTGTGGGTCTATATGTGACTGCATGACCAATGTAATTCTGCAACCTATACACTCAGAAAAATGAAAAATTATATCCCATCTGATTCAAATGTATGATATGTCAAGATCATTGTACTGACATGTGTAACTAATTAAAACAAATTTTTAAAAAAGGAATTCACAACTAGACTGGGGCTGTGGCGCAGTGGTAGAGTGCTTGCTTAGCACATGTGAGGCACTGGGTTCAATCCTTAGTACCACATAAAAATAAAAGCATTGTGTCCATCTACAACTAAATAAAAACATTTAAAAAAAAGGAATTCATAACTAGAAAGCCTGCACTGCAAAAAATACTCAATAAAATGTTTCATGAAGAAGTAATGAAAAATAAAAGTGAAAATCAGCAAAGGGAGGAACTACATTGCAAGAATAGTCAATGAAAGGAGAAATTAATTCAAATAAAAACCAGAAATAAATCAAAATTTCGGGGAATAAAAATCATTTCTCAGTAACAACACTGAATGTAAATGGCCTGAACTCATCAATCAAAACACAGACTGCCAGATTGGATTAAAAAACAAGAGCCAATAATGTGCTATCTCCAAGAGACTTGACTCATAGGCAAAGAAATCCACAGACTGGGGGAAAAAAAAACTTATCATTCATACAGATTCTGTAAAAGAGCAGGGGTTTCTAGCCTCATATCAGATAAAGTGGACTTCAAGCCAAAATTAATCAAAAGGGATAAAGAAGGACATTTCATACTGCTTAAGGTAACTGTACATCAACAAGACATAACAATCATAAATATTTGTGCCCCTAACAATGGAGCATTTACATACATCAAACAAACCCTTCTCAATTTCAAGAGTCAAACAAACTACAACAATAATAATAATACTGGATGATTTTAACATCTCTCTCTCTCACCACTGGATAGATGCTCCAAACAAAGACTAAATAAAGAAGCTATAGAAATAAAAAATACAATTACTTTTAGACTTTAGATTTTAAAGACACATATAGAATATTTCATCAATCAATAACTGAATATGCTTTCTTCTCAGCAGCACACGGATTCTTCTCTAAAATAAACCGTACCTTAGGCCACAAAGCAACTCCTAGCAAATACAAAAGAAAAAATAGCTATAATACCTTGCATTCAATCAAATCATAATGTAATGAAATCTAAAATCAATGAGAAAATTAAAAATAGAAGCTACTAAATAATATGCTATTGAATGACTAATGAATAGCAGAAGAAATCAGGAATGAAACAAAAAAAATACTTAGAGGTAAATGAGAATAGTGATACAACATATCAAAACCACTGAGACACTATAAAGGCAGTTCTAAGAAGAAAGTTCACTCCACTGAGTTCATTCACTAAAAGAACAGAAAGTCAACAAATAAATATCCTAAGTTTACATCTCAAAGCCTGAGAAAAAGAAGAACAAGTTAAAAAGAAGAACAAGTTATTTTCGTCTGTACCAAAAGCAGTACAGACAGAAAATAATTAAAATCAGAGATGAAATTGAAACAACAACAAAAAAATTCAAAACAAGATGAAAGAAAAGTTGTTTTCTGAAAAAATAAATAAATAAAATGATAAAGCCTTAGCCACATTAACAAAAAGAGAGAAAACACAAATTACTAAAATTCATGATGAAAAAAAATATCACAACAGATACTACTGAAATACAGACCATAAACAGAAACTATTTAAAAAATTTATATTCTAACACAATAAAAAATCTTGAAGACATGGACAAATTTCTAGAGACATACAGCCTACCCAAATTGAATCAGGACACAGAAAATTTAAACAGATCAATTTCAAGCAATGAAACTGAAGATGCCATGAAAAGCCTACCAACTAAGAAAAGCCCAGGACCAGATGGATTCTAAGCTGAATTCCACAAGACCTTTAGAGAATTAATACTCCTCAAATTATTCCATGAAACAGAAAAGGAGGAAACCCTTTCACACTCATTCTATGGAGCTAATATTCACCCTCATACCACAACCATACAAAGACACAAAAAGGAAAGAAAACTTCAGACCAATATCCTTGATGAACACAAATGCAAAAATCCTCAATAAAATATCGGCAATCACTTATAAAAACATATGAAAAAGATAGTGCATCATGATCGAGTGGGGTTCATCCTAGTGATGTAATGCTGATTCAACACTTGAAAATCAATAAACATAATTCATCATCAGATCAATAGACTAAGAGACAAAAATCACATGATTATTTCAATACATGTAGAAAACACATTTGACAAAATACAGCATCCATTCATGTTCAAAACACTAGAAAAACTAGGGAAAGTAGAAACATATCTTAACATTGTAAAAGCTATCTATGTTAAATCCAAGGTCAACATCATTCTAAAAGGAGAAAAATTGAAAACATTCCCTCTAAATACTGGAATAAGACACGGATGCCACTTTTTACCGCTTCTATTCAACATAGTACTGTAAACTCTAGCCAATGAAATTAGACCGACAAAAGAAACTAAAGGGAAACCAATAGGAAAAGAAGAGCTCAAACTATCCCTATTTGGGAACAACATGATTCTAAATTTAGAAGACCAAAAAAACTACACTAGAAAACTTCTAGAACTCATAAGTGAATTCAGCAAAGTTGAGGACATAAAATTAACACCCATAAATCAACTGCATTCCTACACATCAGTGATGAATCAACTACAGGAGAAATTAGGAGAATTATCCTATTCATAATATCCTTAAAAAATAAAATATTTGGAAATCAATCTAACAAGAGGTGAAAGATCTCTACAGTGAAAACTACACAACAATAAAGAAATTGAACAAGCCTTAGAAGATGGGAAGACCTCCCATGTTCTTGGATAGACAGAATTTACATTGTCAAAATGGCCATAATACCAAAAGTACTATACAGATTCAATGCAATTCCCATCAAAATTTCAATGATGTTCTTCACAGAACTAGAAAAAGGAGTTATAAAATTCATTAGGACAAATAAGAGGCCCAGAATAGCCAAAGCAACCCTTAGGAAGAAAAGAGAAGCAGGAGGCATCACAATACTGGACCTCAAATTATCTTACAGAGTTATGGAAACAAAAACAGCATGGTAGCACCAAAACAAATATGAAGACCAATGGAAGAAAACAGAGGACACAGAGAATAATCCACATAAACAAAATTACTTCATACTAATACAAAGAAGCCAAAAACACACACTGAAAAAAAGAGCCATTTTAAAAAATGGTGATGGGTAAAATGGAAATCCATGTATAAAATTTAACCTCCATCTCTCACCTCGCACAAAACTCAAAGTGGATCAAAGACCTGAGAATTATACCAGAAACCCTGAACCTGCTAGAAGAAAATTAAGCCCAAAACTCCATCCAACATATTGGCTCAGGAAATAACTTCCTTAACAAGACTCCTAAAGCACAAGAGATAAAATCACTAAGTAGGATGGCATCAAATTAAAAAGCATCTACAGAGAAAAAAAACAAAACAAAACAGGAACACGAAGAGATACCAGAATGTGAGAAAATCTTTGCCAACTAATCCTCAGATATAGCATTAATATCCAGGATATACAAAGAACATTTTTTAAAAACTTAATACCAAAAAACAATCCAATCAATAAATGGGCTAAAGAACTAAAAAGACAGTTCTCAAAAAATACAAAGGTCAACAAATATATGGAAAAATTTTCCATGTCTCTAGCAATTAGGAAAATGCAAATTAAAACTACATTGAGATTTCATCTCATTCCATTCAGAATGGCAATTATCAAGAATACAAATAACAAATGTTGGTGAGGATATAGGGGGAAAGGCACATTGTTAGTAGGACTGCAAATTATTGTAACCACTTGGTAACCACTTGGTATGGCGATTCCAAAAAACTAGGAATGGATCCACCATATGACCCAGCTATCCCACTCCTTGGTATATACGTAAAGGATTAAAAATCAGTGGAAAATTACCCCATTCAAAATAGCCTCAAAAAAATATAAAATAAAGTACTTGGGAATCAACAAAAGAGGTCAAAGACCTCCACAATGAAAACTACAAAACACTAAAGAAAGAAATTGAAGATGGAAAGATCTCCCATGCTCTTGGAAAGGCAAAATTAATATTCTCAAAATGGCCATACTACTCAAAGCACTATACAGATTCAATGTGATTCCAATTAAAATCCCAATGTCATTCCTTATAGAAATAGAAAAGGCAATCATGAAATTCATCTGGAAAAATAAGAGACACAGATTACACTTAGCAAGAAGAGTGAAGCAGGAGGCAATACAACACCAGATGTTAAACAATACTGCAAAGTTATAGGAACAAAAATGGCATGGTATTGGCACCAAAATAGACATGGAGACCAATGGTACAAAATAGAGGACACAGAGACAAACCCACATAAATACAATTATACATACTAGACAAAGGTGCCAAAAACATACATTGGATAAAAGTAAGCCTCTTTAACAAATGCTGGGAGAACTGGAAATCCATTTGCAGCAAAATGAAAATAAACCCCTAACTCTCACCATGCACAAAACTCAACTCAAAGTGGATCAAGGATCTAGGAATTAGTCCAGACACCCTGTGCCTAATAGAGGAAAAAGCAGGCCAAAATCTTCATCATGTCAGATTAGGCCCCAACTTCCTTAACAAGACTCCTATAGTGCAAGAAATAAAATCAAGAATCAATAAATGGATGGATTTAAATTGAAAAACTTCCTCTCAGAAAAAAAAAAAAAAACAATCAATGAGGTGAATAGAGAGCCTACATTTTGGGAGCAAATTTTTGCCATGCACACATCAGATTTCCAGGATATAAAAGAACTCAAAAAACTTAACACCAAAAAAATCCAAACAATTCCATCAATAAATGGACTAAGTATTTGACCCAGCTATCCCACTCCTCTATACACAAAGGACTTAAAAACAGCATACTACAGGGACACAGCCACATCAATGTTTATAGCAGCATAATTCACAATAGCTAAACTGTGGAACCAAGATAGAGGCCCTTCAATAGATGAATGGATTTTTTAAAAAGTGGCATATATACACAATGGAATATTACTCAGCAATAAAAAAGAATAAAATCATGGCATTTGCAGGTAAATGGCTTGTGTTGGAGAATATAATGCTAAGTCAAGTTAGCCAATCCCTAAAAACCAAATGCCAAATGTTTGCTCTAAAATAAGAATGCTGATTCATAATGGGATTGGGGGGTGGAGCATGAGAGGATTAGATAAACTCTAGATATGGTAAAGGGGTAGGAGGGGAAGGGAGAAGGCATGGGGTACAAAAGACTCTGGAATGAGATAGACATCAGTGGCCTAAATACATGTATAAAGACATGAATGGTGTGACTATACTTTGTGTACAACCAGAGATAAAAATTTGTGTTCAATATGAATATGAATTGTAATGCATTCTGCTGTCATATATAACAAATTAGAATGAAAAATAAATTTTTAAAAATGGGCTAAGGAGCTGAACAGACATTTCTCAAAAGAAGCTATACATTCGATTAATAAATACATGAAAAAATGTTCACCATCTCTAGTAATTAGATAAATGCAAATCAAAACTACTCTTAAGATTTCATCTCACACCAGTCAGAATGGCAGTTACCAAGAATACAGATAATAATAAATGTTAGCAAGAATGTGGGGAAAAGATCTAAAAGTATTATGCCAATAAAGAAAAAAAAACCTTAAAATCTAAATGACTTTATTGATATTCCTCAACTTTTTGTTTTGTTTTGTTAGAAATCCTAGTTTTAGCTTATAGTAGATTCCATCTCTTCCTATTTTAGGGAAGTCTAGGATTTCCCCTATATTTATGTATCATAAAGAACATATGCCAACTGGCATTATTATATTCCTACCCATCTTATTCACAGTCTCTTTTACAGACAAATTGATACTATTTCACATATCCTTTACTGTCTTCTAAGAAAAAGAAAACTAAGGCCTCTAGAAAAGAGAGGCAGAAAGCAGGGGGAGATCTGGCCCAATTTGTTTGTGGGCTCTACAGATTCCTACAAATTAAATATTTCATGTTCAGTTACCTCAACAAATAAATTAGAGGTCTGTTTCAAACAATCCTAATGGACTACTGTTACAAGACATGAACCTACATGGGACCAACTCAATCATGGTAAAAGTGTGTACAAAACCCGGCCTTTTCATCTTTCTGGTCCTGGTTCTGCATTTTCAAAATGACGTAAACTAAGTTGTCTCTTTTGTCCTTTCCAATTATATTAGTTTGTGTACTTTACGCCATCCTCCAGTCTAATCAACAATGCAAACAGTTCTCCTTTTCTTAATTAACTAGTTGGTTGCATGCTATGGCAGTACATTAATAATAAAATTTATTTTTAAAATAGAGTCTAAATTATTCAGGTTTATTTTTCCAAAGTATAAATTATTCAAGTTCATCTCATCATCATTCATTCTTAGCAATTAAAAGAAATCAGCCAGGTAAAGTAACACAGCCCAAACAGTTCAGGATTTTAATACCACAAGCTCAAAGTTAGGTATCTGCACTTTACCTAAATTTTCTCCATTTACTCCAATTATATTTTTCAAAATTGTGCCTGTTCTTTCTTACCTCCTTCCTATTTATTAAAACCTATTTAGAACTTTCAAACCAGATGGTCTCTTTCCACAGCTTATTATTATTATTATTATTATCATCATCATCATCATCATCATCATCATCATCATAGTATAATATATAATATAATCTGTAACAGAACATATAGCATATATTATATCACATATAATAGCATAATAGTTTTATTACTATAATAGTGGGATAACAATTTCCGCATAGAGAACACATTGATATTATACTGAACTGAATAGAATAAAATGACTCTCCTGGACAACTAAAAATACAATTTAAAAGAGTACCAGTAACCAATACTTTAACTTTCTTTGACTTCTGACATTCATACTTAGAACTCTGACACTAATCAGTAGAAATAAAACTAATAAATATCTGTGAGATTAAATCAAAAACAAAACAAAAACCATAAAATGCTTGGTAGGTTTTTGTTAAATTACTGTTTAAACCAAAAATGTAGCTGTGAGACAATAGCATTATTCCTTAAGATAAAACTTACTTGTTTACATGCTAAAAATAAAATATTTAAGATTATTAAACTTTTCAGAATTTATGGTGAGCTTACATACACAGCTATTTGAAAATGGGTTTACTGCTAACTCCATTTTGAACTTGAATGTTGAAAGATAAATTGGAAGATTTCCTTAATCAGAAATTGGACAGTAATCATACCTTCACTAATTTAAATATTTCATAAACTGTTCCATTCATTTTGTGATTTAAAAATACTGTATTATTTTGTTTTCAACTAATAGATAAAAATTATATATATTTATGGAGTCACCTATCTATAGTATGTAATGTTTAAATCAAGGCAAACATACCAATCTCCTCCAACCCTTACCATTTCTTTATGTTGAAACTTAAAAAATCCTAGTTTATAAAAAATATATGACATTATCATTATCATTATGTATAGCCACCCTACTATGCAAAATACCAGCAGAATTTCTTTCTCCTATCTAATGTTAAGTTAGTAATAATTAATCAATGTTTGCTTACCCTGGCCACCCTCCTTTGCCCAGCTTCTGGTGACCACTATTTCACTCTCTTAGATTCTGTATGAGATCATGCAGTATTTTTCTTTCTGTGTCTGGCTTATTTCATGTAACATGATGACCTCCAGTCCATTCATGTTGCTACAACAAAGGATTTCATTCTTTTTTATGGCCAAATGGTATTAATTATGTTCCACAGCTTCTCTATTTATTCATCAATTGATGGATACATGAGGTAATTATATTTCTTGGCTATTGGGTGTAGTGCTATAATAAACATATAGCTGCAGTTGTCTCTTCAACATATAATTTTATTTCCTTTGGATATATACCCAACAGTGGCACTTCAGTATCACATTGCAATTCTATATATTCTTAATTTTTTGAGAAAACACCATATTGTTTTCCAAAAAGTTTCAATTAAATTACATTTCAACCAATTGTGTACAGAGTTTCCTTTTCTGTATTCTCAGCAATACTTTTTACATTTTGTCTTTCTTATAACAGCCATTCTAACTGGAGTAAGATGATATCTCATTGTGGTTTGATATGCATTTCCTTGATATTAGTGACATTGAGCTTTTTTTTCATGTACCTGTTGGCCATAGTATATCTTTTTTTGAGAAATGTCTGTTTGGGTCTATTCCCGGTTATTAACAGATTTTGTTTTGTTTTTGTTTCTGTGTTTTTGCTATTGAGTTCTTTATATATTCTGGACATTAACCCCTGGTCAGATAGAGTTTATAAATATTTTCTTGTATTCTATAGGCTGTCTCTTTATGATTTTGATTGTTTCCGTCAATTTTTTAATAACAAAGAAAATCTTCTCCATATCATTATATAGGGTATAAATCAACAATACTATCACTACAATATTATCATTACAGTATATGCTAATAAACATTTAAATACTAGAATGGGGGTTATACTGGTAAATAAACCATTCACTCATTCATGCACCTAACAAATGTTTACTGTGCAATATTGTATAAGGCACCATGCTACAACACACAAAAATGAAAATAGAGATGCTTGTATCCATTGGCACAAGTCCTAAAACTGAAAAGTACATGACAACAGAACTACCATGTATATCTACAGATTCCAATACAGACTCCACTGCACAACTTTACATGTGTTGCTCATATGCATAACATTGAAAATAGGGCCCTTACAATAGTAGCACCATTGAGGAACCCTTCTAGGAAATTGCCCTGCAATCCATATAATTCAAAGGGCAATGACATGATCATAACATAGAATCAAACTGTACTACTTCAAGAATTATTGTTGGAACCTTTTACCTCCTTTGGGACCGCGGCCATTATTGGGTGTTGGCTGAGGTAGCCTCATGGGTTCTTCCAGACCATTTTCCGTATACGTGACCTGGCTGGATTGGCACACGCAGGCTTTTTTGACCTTAGCCCTGCCTAATGGTTTAATCTGAAATCTGCCTAGGCCCCTTAGTGATATTGACATAACTGCCCCTTATCGGTTCTCGTTACTGTCTCTTCTTACCCCCTCCTATCACTATATAACCTTGTCCCTGACACAATAAAGTTGAGATTGCTGCACCTCTATGGTTGACTCAACTCCGGACTCAGTGTGATTCTTGGCCAGGCTGGGTGGCGGGCCAGGTCACAACATTTACCCTCTCGCTCAGCCCCTCGGAGACGACAGGCTGGTCATGCCTGTCTCCCACGTACCTTTGTTGCAAGGAGCAACAAATTATCATCTAAGTGATAGTGTTCTATCTTCAAACACTTCTTTAATTTGTCAGAAAAAATCTCAAAGGCACAAGGTCATGGGTTCAATTCCCAGTGCATGCGCGCGCGCACAAACACACACACACACAAAGAAAAAGAGAAAGAAAGAAAGAAAAAAGTAACTAAAGACTCTTATTTAAAACAGCACATTCACATGGATAGACTTAAACATAAGAATCATATGATCATCTCAATAGACGCAGAAAAAGCATTTGACAACATATAGCACCCCGTTATGTTCAAAACACTAGAAAAACTAGGGATAACAGGAACATAGTTCAACATCATAAAGGGTATCTATGCTAAGCCCAGGCCAACATCATTCTAAATGGAGAAAAAATTAAAGGCATTCCCTCTAAAAACTGAAGCAAGACAGGATGCCTTCTTTCACCACTTCTAGTTAACATAGTTCTTGAAACACTGAACAGAACAATTAGATGAAAGAAATTAAAGGGATATGGATAGGTAAATAAGAACTCAAATTAGCACTATTTGAGGACAATATGACTCTATACCTAGAAGACCCCAAAATGCCATAAGAAAACTTCTAGAACTAGTAAATAAATTCATCACTATACCAGAACTTAAACTGCACTACTGAGCAATAGTAACAAAAACAGCATAGTATTGGCACCAAAACAGACTGGTAGACCAATGGTACAGAATAGAGGACATAGAGACTAACCCACAAAACTACAATTATTTTATTAATATAAGATAATTATCTTATTAATATACGATAATTAATATAAGATAATGACAAAGGTGTCAAGAACATGCACTGGAGAAAAGATAGCCTCTTTAACAAATGGTGCTGGGAAAACTGAAAATCTATATGCAACAGAATGAGATTAAAGCCCTATCTCTCACTATGCACAAAACTCAACTCAAAATGGATCAAGGACTTAGGAAAACAACCAGAGACCCTGTGTCTAATAGAAGAAAAAATAGGCCCTAATCTCCATCATATGCCATTAGGCCCCAACTTCCTTAATAAGACTCCTGTGGCACAAGAATTAAAATCAAAAACCAATAAATGGGATCGACTCAAACTAAAAAGTTTCTTCTCAGCAAAAGAAACCATCTGTGAGATGAATAGAGAGCCAACATCCTGGGAGCAAATCTTTACCTCTCAGACATCAGATAGAGCACTAATCTGTAGGGTATATAAAGAACTAAAAAAGTTAAACACCAAAAAATAAATAAATAAATAGCCCAATCAATAAATGGGCCAAGGACCTGAACAGACACTTCTCAGAAGATGCTATACAATCAATCAACAAATACATGAAAAAATGTTCATCATCACTAGCAATTAGAGAAATGCAAATCAAAACCACCCTAATATTTCATCTCACTCCAGTCAGAATGGCAGCTATTATGAAGACAAACAACAATAAGTGTTGGCGAGGATATGGAGGAAAAGGTTCACTTATACATTCTGGTGGGAATGCAATGGTGCAGCCATTATGGAAAGCAGTATGGGGACTTCTTGGAAAATTGAGAATGGAACCACCATTTGACCCAGCTATCCCTCTCCTTGGACTATACCCAAAGGACTTAAAAACAGCATACTACAGGGACACAGCCACATCAATGTTTATAGCAGCACAATTCACAATAGCTAAACTGTGGAACCAACCTAGATGCCCTTCAATAGATGAATGGATAAAAAAAAAAAAGTGGCATATATACACAATGGAATATTACTCAGCAATAAGAGAGAACAAAATCATGGCATTTTCAGGTAAATGGATGGAGTTAGAGAACATAATGCTAAGTGAAGTTAGCCAATCCCAAAAAACTAAATGCCAAATGTTTTCTTTGATATAAGGAGGATGATTCATAGAGGGACAGGGATAGGAGCGTGGGAGGAATAGACGAACTCTAGATAGGGCAGAGGGGTTGGAGGGGAAGGGAGGGGGCATGGGGTTATTAATGATGGTGAAAATGTAATGATCATTATTATCCAAAGTACATATATGAGGAAAGGAATTGGTATAAATATACTACGTACACAACCAGAGATATAAAAAATTGTGCTCTATATGTGTAATAAGAGTTGTAATGCATTCCGCTGTCATATATAAATAAAAAATAAAAAAATAAAACAGCACATTCAAAAATGGTAAATGCTAGGGCCTATATGATAAACTTTATTTGCTTAAACTTGCTTAAGTTGATTTCTAATGCTGATATATCAAACTAATTTCAATTCTGAATGAATAATTTCAGTTTTAAAAAGGCCAAATGAGTTGCTTAAAATTATACTGCAGACCCGAAACAATATACATCTAATGAGATAATATGGAACTAAAAGTTTGTCATCTTAGACATACAACCTATGATAGTCTACCTCCAACATGATCCCTAATAATTCCTGCCTCCAGGTAATCACATTTTTCTGTGTAACTCAAACTAGAATTGGTATAACAGAATATGGCACACATGATAGTACATAACATTTGAGATTTGACTATAAAGGGCATCATGGCTTCTATAGTAGGTACCCATTTATTCTCTACCTGCCCACCGCAATGTGGGAGAAGTCATCTGCCATGTTGTGAGCCCTCATGATAAGGAACTGAGGCTTACCAATAACCACATGAATGAGCTTGAAAGTATATCATCTAGCTACAGTCAAGCCTCCAGGTGATTAAAAACTTGGCTTCTAGCTTCACTGCAACCTCATGAGAAACCCTGAGCCATAACCACCCAGTCAACGCTTCTGGATCCCTAACCTCTAACTATTCCTGCCATGACAAATTGTAACTAGTGGTTTTAAACAATATAATTTACTATTTCACAGTTCTGTAGAAGTCCAGTAGGCTCAACTTGCTTTCTCTGCTCTGGGTGTCACAGCCTAAAATCAAGGTGTTGGCTAACTCCTTTACTGGGGTAGAGAAAATCTGTTCATTCAGGGTTCTGGCAGAATTCATCCCATGTAGTTGTAAGAAAAAAACTTTCTTGACTAGCTGTCAACTACGGATATTCTCAGCTTCCAGAGACCACTCACATTCCTTGGTGCTTTTCCCCCTACCTCCATTTCACATTTCACACTTTGAATGTCAAATGCTTCATCTCTCTGATTTCTACTAGGAAAAATTCTCCATATTTAAGGTCTTACATACTAGACTGCACCCACACAGATGATCCAGGATCATCTCCTCATCTAAGGGTCTATAATCATCATAACAATATTTTTAAAGTCTCTTTGCCCACAGGTTTTGGGAAATAGGACACGAACATTTTAGAAGGACATTATTCTCCCTACCATACCTTAAGGAACAGCATGATTTAATAAATCCTTGTTGCTTTAAACTTTTTCATTTGTTACACAGTAACAGATAACTAATACACATACCAAGAGAAAAATACCTTAAATTATAAACCCACATAGAGTTACATAAAAGGTGTACAAAATTTCACATATTTCATACATACATACACATACCTGACAGGTATAATGCTAAGCATTTTCTCATATGGTATCTTGTAAATTTTATCAATAACCATATATTATTATTTACAAGATAAAACTCCTAGTCATTGGTAGAATTTAGATTAAATCCCAGTTATTTCAAATTGAAGCTACATTTATGATACCTACTTCTCTTTTTCTCTTATAAGGTTTCAAGTTATGACATTTTAAGAATTAGATTTTTACTCTAATTTTAATGTCTTCAAAAGTAGGTTTCCACAAATTTATTTTATTCTTATTGTTACCTTTGTCTTCAAATAAACATGAAATGTTTTATTGCTGAACTTGAAAACTGAAATCACTTCTTCACTGAAAGGGACATATGGAAAATGCAATTATACTAGTATTCACCTTCATCCCAGTGCTTATATGAGTACCATATTCCCAATGCTATTTTCCTGAGGTTATCAATTCTTTTTCCCTAAATCCTAAGCCCACTTTTCAATTCATCTTATCTGAAGTCTCAGAACAGATGGCAGATTGACTACCATCTTTTCTTGGCATCCATCTATTCATATCATCCCACCTCACTTGCCACTGCCTCTTAGCCACTTTTGTCATCGTTTTCTCCTATGCTCACCTGCTCTATATTAGAGTAACTCAAGGGCTTTATTTTTACCATTTTAGGGGGGATACAACTCCATACTTTTTCATATTCAATTGCCATTTGTATGTGGCAGCTCTCAAATTTGTATCTTCTGTTCCTTTCTTTCTCCTGGACTCCAAATCCACATCTGGAGTATCTATACTTGAGAGTCCAAGAAGACCTCAAAATCAACATGTTCTATTACTTACAAACATCTGTAACAAAACCATTCCTCCTAAAAGCTGTCACTCAGTGAGAAGCTCCTCCAGCCACTTAATTTGACAAGTCAATCCGGCTTCTCTCAAACCTCATATCCTTTTAAAATGAATCCACTACTTTTTCAATCATCGATGCTTCTCCTTTAATTCTTACCAGCATCAAATGCTAAGTAGCAAACCGAGATTCCCTGTCTCTAATTATGCTCCCATATTCCAATCCATTTGATATTGTTGTCAGAGTCATCTTTCTAAAATTCAAGCCTGATTTCATTACTCTCATTAACGGAGTCATTACAGCTCTCCTGTAAAACTTTGAATTTTCGAAAATGGCTTGCACAACCATTTCCCATCTGTCTTCTCTTCCTATCAATACTTCTCTGCACTTCTCATATCTTCCTCAAATTTCTTCAGAGAAAGGAGAGCTGGTACTCTTTTACCAATCTCAACTAACACCTATCTCCTTGATCAACCTAATACTTGAATATAATTCATATCTCACCTTATCTATTTCCTCAGAAACAATTTTCTTGGTCATATCCCTCACGTCCCTCTAGATTAGTGCCCTTCCTATGGGATTTCTTAGCATCTTACACTTAACCCTTAATATTGTGCTTACTGTATACTGTTATGGCACATTTATTTGTGACAGAAAGCATGTGTCTCAAAGAATGTACTAAATTGCTCTTAAATGTCTAACCAGGAGTGGGCGCTGGGGCGGTGAAAGAAGGGACAGGGGCGGGCTCTCGCGGATCCTGCAAAGGATACTCGGAGGCCAGCCCGGCACGACTGAAGCAAACCTCGCTTGAGAGAGAGCGGAAGATGGCGGCGAATAGAGTGCAGCACTCCCGTGTACTGCGTCACTGCGCAGGTGAATAACGAGTTAGAACGGCCAAAAGCTATCTTGTTAGGAATTTCCAGCAAAATTGGGGTGCACCGAAACCTAGAGGAAGGATTTCCATCGCCTGAGGATCGGTTACTGGGGCTCAACCGCGAGTGAACCGTGCGCCCGGAGATTCAGGCTGATTTATCGGCGGACCACCCTGCCCCGCTGCTAGAGATGGCGGCGCACCGGGAAACACCGTGCTAGCAACGCAGAGAAACGGTGCTGCAGATTCTGTGGGCTCCGGCCGGCTGTGCCCTCACTGTGCTCCAGGCTGAGTACTGGGTTTCAGATGGGGGAAGGAAGCGGTCCAGTTCTGTCCTCCACACCGGACAGCCCATCAAGGAACCCAGAGGCCACCATCTTGGAGAGCTGACGTCACCATCGCCAGTTTTCGACAGATTGCAGCTCATAAAGCGATAGAACAGCATGACCACCCAGATTATGTACAACTGACTAAATGCAAATAGATGAATACTACGAATCAGTCTACAGTCCGCCTAAGCCCTTAACTACCCCCAAGTACTCCTGTCTATTCTCTTGTTAATATCCGCCTGCATTTGAGCAACCCCACAAAGAAGCTAACATATACTAACCTCCATACCATCAAATCGCCCGACCTCAAAAAAAATCCTAACTTCAAACCTCAATTCTATATATGCCATCAAAATCTGTAGGTCTTTAATAAAACTAATTAATTTACCTTAAATCACAATTAAATCCATCATCTCTAAACATTGTCTCCCAACACAAAGGAGAGATATTGGAACTATAAAAACGAAAACAAATTTAAAGAAGAAAACAGAAACACAGCAGTCAAACAGAGTTGGAAAGTAACGTGAGCACCATGAAAAAACAAGGGAAAAAAGGATTACAAACAATGCAGGACAACTTAAATTCACAGGAGAACCTAGAGGCATCAGAAAAATGGACAGAGAAAGAACTCAAGGCATACCTAACTCAGATGGAATGGAATCTTAGAGAAGACTTTAGACAGCAAGTCCAAACAATGAAAGTATACTTTGAAAACGAATTACATAAGCAAATTCAAATGTCAAAGAATGAGCTCTACCAGGAGATAGAGATTTTTTTAAAAAATCAAACAGTAATCCTAGAAATGCAGGAAACCATAAACCAAATTAAAAACTCAAACGAGAATATTACAAATAGATTAGATCAAATAGAAGTCAGAACATGCAATTTCCCTTTTCTCTCCCTTTCCATCCCACCTCATGTATCTGTTTAATGTTAATCTTTTCTTCCTGCTCTTCCTCCCTGCTCTGTTCTTAGTTGCTCTCATTATATCAAAGAAGACATTTGGTATTTGTTT
>NW_026000142.1:23109950-23180448 GCF_001458135.2 Marmota marmota marmota | reverse complement strand
GGTCCCCTGGCAGGGGGGTGCAGAACGACCCCAGAGCAGGCTCTGCCCGAAGGTGCAGCGGCGAACAGGCCACCGAGACGCTCGAGGCTGCAGTCCAGCCTTCGGAGGACAGGGCTCGGCACGCAGCCCAGCTCCAACCTCTAGGTGCGGCTGCCGGACAGTGTATACAGAGCCATCAAGACAGCAAACAGAAAGCAAATGGCGGCTCCCGCGGAGTGGATTTTCAGCACAGAAACCACAGCCCCGCCAACAATCCCAATCCACAAACTCTCCCTGTATAAAAAATATTCAAAAAAAAAAGAAGTCAGAACATCAGTTAATGAAGACAAAGTTTATCAACTTGAAAAGAATATAGTCAACATAGAAAGGATGCTTAAATCTCACGAGCAATCTATCCAAGAGATATGGGACCTCATAAAAAAACCAAACTTGAGAGTCATTGGGAGAGAAGAAGGTATAGAGGTTCAAACCAAAGGAATGGACAACCTATTAAATGAAATAATCCTAGAAAACTTCCCAGAGATGAAAGATGGAATAGATTCCAAACATTCCAAACCATAATAGACCAATTCCAAGACATATAATTATGAAGATAGCCAACATACAGAACAAGGAGAGAATATTAAAAGCTACGAGAGAAAGGAGGCAGATTACATTCAGGGGTAAACCAATCAGGTTAACGGCTGATTTTTCATCACAGACGTTGAAAGCAAGAAGATCCTGGAACAAAGTATTTCAAACGCTGAAAAATAATAGATTCCAACCAAGAATACTGTATCCAGCAAAATTAAGCTTCAGATTTGACAATGAAATTAAAATATTTCATGATAAACAAAAGTTAAAAGAATTCGCAGCCAGAAAACCAGCACTTCAAGACATTTTGAGCAAAACACTACAAGAGGAGGAATGAAAAACAGCACCCAAAACTAACAGTGCGAGGTAACTCAGTAAAGGGAAGAAAAAAATAACCAAAAAGGAAAAACTAGCCAAATTAAAATAAATAAATAAATAAATAAGCATGACTGGAAGTAGAAACCATATATCAATAGTAAACTTAAACGTTAATGGCTTAAATTCACCAATCAAGAGACATAGGCTAGTAACCTGGATTAAAAAAACAAATCCAACAATATGCTGCCTTCAGGAGACTCATATGATAGGAAAAGACATACACAGGCTGAAGGTGAAAGGTTGGGAAAAATAATACCACTCACATGGTCCTCAGAAGCAAGCAGGAGTGGCCATACTCATATCGAATAAAATCAACTTCAAACCTAAGTTAATCAAAAGGGATGAAGAAGGACACTATATACTGTTAAAAGGAACCATCCACCAACAAGACATAACAATTATCAATATGTATGCACCAAACAATGGAGCTTCAACGTTCATAAAACAAACTCTCCTCAAGTTCAAGAGTCAAATAGACCACAACACAATAATTATGGGTAACATCAACACACCACTCTCTCCATTGGACAGATCCTCCAGACAAAAGCTGAATAAAGAAACTATAGAACTCAATAACACAATCAATAACCTAGACTTAACCATCATCAAGTGGATACACGTTCTTCTCAGCAGCACATGGATCCTTCTCAAAGATAGACCATATATTATGCCATAGGGCAACTCTTAGTAAATATAAAGGTGTGGAGATAATACCATGCATCTTATCTGATCATAAAGCAATGAAACTGGAAATCAATGATAAAAGAGGGAAGGAAAAATCCTGCGTCACCTGGAAAATGAACAATATGTTACTAAATGATCAATGGGTTACAGAAGACATAAAGGAGGAAATCAAAAAATTCTTAGAGATAAATGAAAATACAGACACAATATATTGGAATCTATGGGACACAATGAAAGCAGATTTAAGAGGGAAATTCATTGCCTGGAGTTCATACCTCAAAAAAAGAAAAAACCAACAAATAAATGAACTCATACTTCATCTCAAAACCCTAGAAGAGGAAGAGCAAAACAACAGCAAAGGTAGTAGAAGGCAAGAAATAATTAAAATCAGAGCGGAAATCAATGAAATCAAAACAAAAAAAAAAAACCATTAAAAAAATTGATAAAACTAAAAGTTGGTTCTTTGAAAAAATAAATAAGATTGACAGACCCTTAGCCATGCTAATGAAGAGAAGAAGAGAGAGAACTCAAATTACTAACATACAGGATGAAAAAGGGAATATCACAACGGACACTACAGAAATTACAGAAATACAGAAGATAATTAGGAATTATTTTGAAACCCTATATTCCAATAAAATAGAAGATAGTGAAGATATCGATAAATTTCTTAAGTCATATGATTTGCCCAGATTGAGTCAGGAAGATACACACAATTTAAACAGACCAATAACAAAGGAGGAAATAGAAGAAGCCATCAAAAGACTACGAACCAAGAAAAGCCCTGGACTTGATGGTTATACAGCGGAGTTTTATAAAACCTTCAAAGAAGAATTAATACCAATGCTTTTGATGTTATTTCAAGAAACAAAAAAAGAAGGAGCTCTTCCAAATTCATTCTATGAGGCCATCATCACCCTGATCCCGAAACCTGACAAAGACACTTCAAAGAAAGAAAACTACAGACCAATATCTCTAATGAACTTAGATGCAAAAATCCTCAATAAAATCCTGGCGAATCGAATACAAAAGCATATCAAAAAAATTGTATACCGTGATTAAGTAGGTTTCATCCCTGGGATGCAAGGCTGGTTCAATATACGGAAATCAATAAATGTTATTCACCACATCAACAGACTTAAAGATAAGAACCACATGATCATCTCGATAGATGCAGAAAAAGCATTCGACAAAGTACAGCATACCTTTATGTTCCAAACGCTAGAAAAACTAGGGATAACAGGAACTTACCTCAACATTGTAAAAGCTATATATGCTAAGCCTCAGGCTAGCATCATCCTGAATGGAGAAAAACTGAAGGAATTCCCTCTAAAAACTGGAACAAGACAGGGATGCCCTCTCTCTCCACTTCTATTCAATTTAGTTCTCGAAATACTAGCCAGAGCAAGTAGACAGACAAAAGAAATTAAAGGCATAAAAATAGGAAAAGAAGAACTTAAATTATCACTATACGGATGATATGATACTATATCTAATAGACCCAAAAGGGTCTACAAAGAAACTACTAGAGCTAATAAATGAATTCAGCAAAGTGGCAGGATATAAAATCAACACGCATAAATCAAAGGCATTCCTGTATATCAGCGACAAATCTTTTGAAATGGAATTGAGGACAACCACCACATTCACAATATCCTCAAAAAAATAAAATACTTGGGAATCAACTGAACAAAAGAGGTGAAAGATTTATATAATCAAAACTACAGAACCCTAAAGACAGAAATAGAAGAAGACCTTAGAAGATGGAAAAATATACCCTGTTCATGGATAGGCAGAACTAACATCATCAAAATGGTGATATAACCCAAAGTTCTCTATAGGTTTAATGCAATGCCAATCAAAATCCCAAAGGCATTTCTTGTAGAAATAGATAAAGCAATCATGAAATTCATATGGAAAAATAAAAGACCCAGAATAGCAAAAGCAATTCTAATCAGGAAGTGTGAATCAGGAGGTATAGCGATACCATATTTCAAACTATATTACAGAGCAATAGTAACAAAAACAGCATGGTCCTGGTACCAAAACAGGCGGGTGGACCAATGGTACAGAAAAGAGGACACAGAGACCAATCCACAAAACTACAACATTCTTATATTTGATAAAGGGGCTAAAAGCATGCAATGGAGGAAGGATAGCATCTTCAACAAACTGGAAATCCATATGTAACAAATGAAACTGAATCCCTTTCTCTCGCCATGCACAAAAGTTAACTTAAAATGGATCAAAGAGCTTGATATCAAATTAGAGACTCTGCACCTGATAGAAGAAAAATTTGGCTACGATCTACATATTGTGGGGTCGGGCTCCAAATTCCTTAATAGGACACCCATAGCACAAGAGTTAAAAACAAGAATCAACAAATGGGACTTACTCAAACTAAAAAGTTTTTTGTCAGCAAGAAAAACAATAAGAGAGGTAAATAGGGAGCCTACATTCTGGGAACAAATTTTTACTCCTCACACTTAATATAGAGCCCTAATATCCAGAGTATACAAAGAACTCAAAAAATTAAGCAATAAGAAAACAAATAACCCAATCATCAAATGGGCCAAAGACCTGAACAGACACTTCTCAGAGGAGGACATACAATCAATCAACAAGTACATGAAAAAATGATCACCATCTCTAGCAGTCAGAGAAATGCAAATCAAAACCACCCTAAGATACCATCTCACTCCAGTAAGATTAGCAGCCATTATGAAGTCAAACAACAACAAGTACTGACGAGGATGTGGGGAAAGGGGTACTCTTGTACATTGCTGGTGGGACTGCAAATTGGTGCAGCCAATTTGGAAAGCAGTATGGAGATTCCTGGGAAAGCTGGGAATGGAACCACCATTTGACCCAGCTATTGCCCTTCTTGGACTATTTCCTGAAGACCTTAAAAGAGCATACTACAGGTTACTGCCACATCAATGTTCATAGCAGCACAATTCACAATAGCTAGACTGTGGAACCAACCCAGATGCCCTTCAATAGATGAATGGATAAAAAAAAATGCGGCATTTATACACAATGGAGTATTACGCAGCACTAAAAATTGACAAAATCATGGAATTTGCAGGGAAATGGATGGCATTAGAGCAGACTATGCTAAGTGAAGCTAGCCAATCCCTAAAAAACAAATGCCAAATGTCTTCTTTGATATAATGAGAGCAACTAAGAACAGAGCAGGGAGGAAGAGCAAGAGGAAAAGATTAACATTAAACAGAGACATGAGGTGGGAGGGAAAGGGAGAGAAAAGGGAAACTGCATGGAAATGGAAGGAGACCCTCACTGTTATACAAAATTACATATAAGAGGTTGTGAGGGGAAAGGGAAAAAAAAAACAAGGGAGAGAATTAAATTACAGCAGATGGGATAGAGAGAGAAGATGGGAGGGGAGGGGGGATAATAGAGGATAGGAAAGGTAGCAGAATACAACAGTTACTAATAGGGCATTATGTAAAAATGTGGATGTGTAACCGATGTGATTCTGCAATCTGTATACGGGGTAAAAATGGGAGTTCATAATACACTGGAATCTAAAGTATGAAATATGATATGTCAAGAGCTATGTAATGTTTTGAACAACCAATAAAAAAAAATCTAACCAAGCAATCAAACATTACCATAGTGATTTTGATATCCATATCCTGAACAAGTCACATCACCACAACATAAAAAATTACAGATCTAAGTTCAAGAGTCAAATCTCTCATAGTAATATGTCAGTACATATAAAGATAGGAACTTCAAGAGTTTCCCAGTTTTTAAATATGACTCTTCAGAATTACTACATATGCAATAATGGGAATCTCAGCCAAGGTTGTAGCTCAGGGGTAGAATACTTGCTAAGCATGTATGGGGCTTTGAATTCAATTCTCACACTATATATAAGTAAATAAAATTAAATTAAAGACCCTCAACAACAGAAGAAGAAGAAGAAGAAGAAGAAGAAGAAGAATCATCGTCATCATCATCATCTGAGGAATATAGAAAACTAAGAGATTGAGAGTTCAGATTAAGCTGACACATTAGCTCAGTGACTCCCTTCCTGAACATCAGCTACACCAACATGTGTTTTGTACTCTTGCCTCAGCAAATAAATTACGACAAACCAAGGATCTTCCAAACAAATAAGAAACCAAACTTCAAATGTTAAATCACCTCATGTTTTCATGGAATAAAATACCAGATAACAAATGAATGTAATAATACTTATTCTCCTTTGTAAAGCTAATAATACACTTGTATTTTTAACTTATCTGAAATATCTTCATTACATCACATGTTCAAAAAGAGAGGGCAATATGGCAATTTTGATTCTACTAGTATCAGACTTCCTCTGTGATTCAACAGATTCAAATAATTGACACAGCTATTTTGATATCAGTAATAACTTTCCATTACTCTAGGCTAAATACTCTCACATCCAAGTTTAATAAGTGGCATGTGTTTAAAAATATTATATAACTGTATTAGTAATTCATCCAGGTCATTCATACTATTTTATTCAATTTAGTTATACTGACATATCTAAAATATCCAAATCAAAACTAATTTTAGAAAATTTCTCAAATAGATAAGATACCCTTTAATGATGCTATTTTAAGTCTGTCCCAAAATATGCATAATTCAAGAGAAAAGACCATTTCAAAACTAATCAAATAAGGCAAAAACAAGCGATTAAAATTCAAAATACAAAGCAACTGCCAAGCTACAGTATGTATGATTAAAAAGGGATAATTGCACCTAGCAAAATATTTAATCTAAATACAGAATATAAATAACTAGCATATGATGAAACCATTTAAGAAAACAACCTAACATAAATTCAGTTCTTCAAAGCTTAAAAAATTATTTCAATTTGAGTTTAACTCTGAAAAAAGAAAAAGACATGAAATCTGAAAAGTAAAATCTACAGATGGAAATTTAGTACTGTGTGTTTTACCTCTGGGAGTTACAGGCTGCACCATGATTCTATTCTTACACTACAAATCTGTTGTGTGGGGAGCGGGGGTGGAATAACTGTGTTATAGGAAAAAGAGAATAGAACAATTTGTTGTAAGAACATGTAGTTTTTTTTATGTATCTTTATTCTTTACAAGTAATCTTATTCTTTAAAGTTTTTTTTAAATGGATTCATCTATATTTAAAAGACCTAATGCCCATCATGTTTCTTAGGATAAGAATTATTCTTCAAAATCCTCTGCTACTTAACCCATTTACAGTTTCTTTTAAACCCTTAATATTATAAAAATAATGAGGAAGGGATTTTTTAATTTTTGCTTTCTTCCCCAACCTAAACCGAAACACCAATATAAACCACTACCAAGGAGAAGAGGAAAAGAGAGTGGTTAGGATAGCAGCTGTGTTGGAACTCATAAAGCACATACAATGGCAGATTTGTGAGGTGATGCCTGCGACACAAAAATGCCTAGATCTGATCTAATTCCTAAAATTAAAGAAAAAAATTCTGTTCTTGATGTTTTGACTTTTAGAGTGCTGTCTTCCCTCCCCACCAAAAAAATATTTTTGCTTTAGATGCTCTAATTAATTGGCTTTAATATGTTGTAGGGAGGCATTAATTTATGAAAAAGAAAAACATGGCCAAGAATGACTCAGAAATGAGTATTCATCATAAAACCACCTTACACCTGTGTATGTTATTACAGCTTAAAAACATTTTCTTTCCAATCGCAATTTAAACTCAAATAAAAATACTTCAGATAAACTGTTGTGCTGGTTTTGCTTCTTCCTGAAAATCAACAGTTTGAGATGGCATAGGTACAAAATAAAAAGAAGCAGGAGTAGTGAGAACTATACAGGTTGAAAGAATACAATTGGAAGAATCAGGGAAGGTAATACATATGAGAACAAAATGTGAATGCATTTGGAAGAGAACCAAAGCACAAATGCACATAGTAGCCTAAATGAAAGAAAACGCATACATTTTTGCTTCACACAAGAATGAAAAATGAACAAATAACTAAAGATATAAATATGTTTTTAGGGAAAAACACATAGGAAGCAAGAAATTCATAAAATTCAATCCTCCAGTTTTTTCAAATAAATAAAAAGTGAAATCTTTTAGTAAAAATGGGAGGGGGGTCTTTTAATGAAGTAGTGATATAATACATCAAGAGTCACCAAACTTAAGACCTATGGGTCAAATGTTTAACCTTTTTCTGCAAAAGGGCCTATATAGAATCAAATAAGACAAAAAACAAGCGATTAAAATTCAAGATACAAAGCAACTGCCAAGCTACAGTATATATGACATTAAAAAGGGATAATTGCATCTCAAGCCAACGTTTTTAAGGGTTTGGGGGGGAAAAACAAGAGAAGAATATGAAACAGACTATATACGGCCCACAAAGTGTAAAATATTTACTATCTGCTCCTTTAAAGAAAAATTTGATGACCCTGGGTCTAAATAATATCACCTGTGAAGCAGAGAAAAATTACTAGAGATCTCAAGAAATAAATCTGAAAAGTCATCAATGTTTTGAGCAGTATGATCTTTTCTCTGTCGGTGTGATCTTTTTTTCCAAAAGGAAAAAATAATGAAAACATTTATGAAAGAAAATTGTCCACAGAAGGTATTTTAAAGACCAAGAGTTTGAATTATATGATACAGATTATTAGTCTATTTATTAGGCTCTAACATAAGAAATGAAAGCATAAGAAGTAAAACAACAAAGATTTTAATGACTTTAAAAATTAACTTTAAGATAGCAGTATAAGAAATGCCACCAGATAGATCATAATTAACTACTAAAATAAGATCCATGATAATTAAGTTTTAAGTATAGATTTGGAACTTCTGCTTCCAACCTAACAGTGACTGATATTGGATTTACCCTAGCAACTAGAAAACTGAACAAAATTTATGGAACTACTATTTTCTGACACTGGACAATAGGCAATGCAGCACTGTAATCCCTGTAAATAAAGTGAGCTAAGTATATCTTTTCCTACCGTGTAAGAAAAAAAAAAAATAGCAGAATTCAATGGGTTGAAGCAACAAATTTGAGTTAGAGAAGACTGAAGAAGAATTCTCAGTCAAGAATAACAGAAAAAGAGGAAGAAAAAAGAGAAAGCTAAACAGAGAAATTTCCACAAAATTCTATATAGGCCCTTTTGCAGAAAAAGGTTAAACAGATAAATAGTTTCATCAATTTCTATACAGGGTCAATTGAATATTCAAAGGAATACTAAGTTATAAATGAGTACAATGAGACTCAGAAAGGCTACAGAAAGATCTAACACCAGAAAGCCTGCATACTGATAAATTCTTGTACTCACAGTGTGCTGCAAAGTATTCTAGCTTTGAAAGCCAAATGGGGAGATGTCACAGAACTCAGGAATATTTTGTATGCTTTATAAAGAGTTTTATTTTAATAACAAGGCTAAACAGTCTTAATAAAGCTTCCTCTAAAGCTGCCTAATACAGCTTAAAAACAAGCATAAGGGTATTAAGTTGATCCACAGGAACTTGACTGACAAAACAAAGTGCAACAGTTAATAAAGGAAGATAAAAATTCACTCACAATGTTCAAATACAAAGGCCAGTATCCAATAAAAAAAAAAAAATTATTAGAAGTAACAAGATGCAAAAGGATAATGGAATTAGGAGACAAAGATATCAAAATGTCTATTACAACTATATTCACAGATTTAAAGAAAAACATGAACACAATAAAGGGAGAAATCATACTGTAAAAATTGAGCAAATAAGATGGACATCATTACCCTAAGTATATTTATGAAGACACAAATGGTGTGACGACTCTACTTTGTGTACAGAGACATGAAAAATTGTGCTCTATATGTATAATATGAATTGAAATGCATTCTGCTGTCATGTATAACAAATTAAAATTTTAAAAACTGAGCAAATAAAATTTCTAGGAATGAAACACAATTAAAACTAAATAATTTTTAGAAGGATTTAAGACCACCTTAAACACAATGAAAGAAAAGACTGGTTAACTTAGAATCAGAGCAAGTAAAACCACCCAAACTAAATCTCAATGACATGTGAGATAATACCAAAATATATGTTAACAGTCCAAAAAGGAGATGAAAGTTGTGATAAAGAAAATACATTTGATGCCAATACTGAAAAAAAAAATTCACTGTTATTTGCACGATGATAATATTGTCCTACTTTTCTATTTATGAGTGAAATAATAAGATGTCTTACCTTTATTTCTAAATAATATATAAAATTAGGGGAATAGCAAATATAAGTAAATGCAAAAGAAAACAAAAAAACATTTGAATATATGATGGGATTTTTTTCAAATACAAACAGCAGGAGCATCAGCAAGAATAACCAAAACAAAAACACAGATTCAAGAATATTAGTGAACCCCCAGCAAGGAAAGATAACAAATACAAAGAGGTCATAGCAAATCACAACACAATGAGACAATGAAACAAAAAGGAACTCTTAAAAGGAATCAAAGAAAAAAAAAGACATAATATACAGCTGAGGAATAAAGAATAATGACTAGATTCCTTGTCAGAAACTACAAATGGCAGAAAATAACAAAATATTTTAAAGAGAAATAATAAGTAACTCTACATCAAGTGAAAGTGCATAAAAAATGAAGAACCTATGAGTACATTTCTGATAACAAAAGCAGAAAGAATTTGTTCCCAACAATCCTTCATACAAAAAACAGTCACAGGAAATTATTCAGACTGACAGAAAATAATACCAGGATAAATCTGATGTACAAGAAGAAATGAAAGGGCAAGAAATTATAAATAAATGCATAAGTAAGCCAGGTACAGTGGAACATGCCTGTAATCCCAGTGCTTCAGGGGACTGAGGCATGAGGATCTCGAGTTTAAAGCCAGCCTCAGCAACTTAGCGAGGCCCTAAGCAACTCAGAGAGAGGCTGTCTTCAAATAAAATATTAAAAAGACATAGGGATGTGGCTGGCTCAGGAGTGTGCCCCTGAGTTCAATCCCTGGTGCTCAGTTGGGGAAACCAACTTTATACGTGACTGAGTCACACTCCCTGGCTGGGTGCTGAGGCGCTCAGTTACAGAAATGTGGCAGAGATTTCCCCACCCTTCTTGGGTTTGAGGGTCCGTGTCTCGTGCATGAGTGTGTCTTGCTATAGCCCCATAGGTGGAACTATGCTCACCTGTTCCTTTGTAATATAACCCCTTGCCCTGTTTAGGATAGAATCTTCCATGGAGGTGCCTTGTGTGTGTCCCCTTCTCTTACAGTGCCCTTGGGTGTGGCCTACCCAGGTGTCAGTCAACCTGCTGACAGTGGACATCATGAAGATAGACTCAGCCCCCTGAAACCTGACCCCTTGCCTCATTTGAATAGCTTCTCCTCAATAAAAAGGGTCAGTACATGCTGGCTTGAGCGCCCGCTCGCTCGCTCACTCTCTCTCTCTCTGTGGACCCTTAAGGTCAGAGGAGCCGTCACAGCGACCCCAAAGAAAAAGGTATTTGTGTCTCTTCTGTGGTTATTTTGCACAGCCCAGTTAGCCCAGTTTACCTGGAGTGACCCCTGAGCCTTTTAGTCCCGAGAACAGAAACCCGGCACTCAGTAAATAAATAAATAAATAAGTTTTTATATTTAAGGCTTGTTTAAAAGAGAATTGGAGGGGCTGGGGATGTGGCTCAAGTGGTAGTGTGCTCGCCTGGCATGTGCAAGGCACTGGGTTCGATCCTCAGCACCACGTAAAAATAAAATAAAGATATTGTGTCCACCTAAAACTAAAAAAAATAATAATAATAATATTTGAAAAATAAATATATAAATAAATAAAATAAAAGAGAATTGGATATTTAAAACTAACATAACAACAATGTATTATGAAGTATGTAAGTAAAAGTAAAAATCAGCACAAAAGATGGAAGGAGCCAGTGGAAACTATAAACTTGAACCAATATAAAAGCTCCTGGCTCAAATGTCTCCTTTCAAGAATTCTATGAAACATTTAAAGAAGGACTTATGCTACTCTTCCACAAACTTTTTCAGGAGTTAGGGAAAGAGGAACATTTTTCAACTCATTTTCTAAATACAGATCAAAAACCTTACAATAAAAGAAAAATGATATACCAATAGCCATCATGAACACATAGGCAAAAAAAATTTTATCAGAATAATTTCAAATGAAATCATGCAATATTTAAAAGGGTAATTTGTTATGACAAAATGGAGTTTACTTCCAAAATGCAAAGCTAATTTAACATCCCCAAACCAACATAATTTGCTAAATTAGTGGATTAAATAAGAAAAACCATATGAACTTCCAGTAAATGCAAAAAAATCATTTAACATTTTAAATAAGCAGTCCTGATAAAAATTCTCAACAAATTAAGAAAAAAAGGAAACTTCTCATGAAGTATGACATCTATGAAAAATCTGTATATAAAGTCAACTCTAACAGAGAAAGATTGAATGTTTTTTATCCAAAGATCTAGAGAAAAGCAATGATGCCCATTCTCACCAAACACTTTACTTGTGATCTTAACTATGGCAATAAAACAAGCCAAAAAAAAAAAAAAAAACCAAAGTGTAAAGATTGAAAAGGATGTTATAAACCTCTATTTATTCAAATTTAATTACTGGGAAGAAGAAAAGCATAAGAAATCAATAAAATAAACTAATAAATAGTCTGGCAAGATCATGAGGTTTAAGTCCAATATAAAAAAAAAAAAAAATTCAACAGTGGGCTGGAGCTAGAGATCAGTGGTAAAGTGCTTGCCTTGCATGTGTGAGGCACTGGGTTTGATCCTCAGCACCACATAAAAATAAATAAAGATACTGTGTGTTCATCTACAACTAAAAACATTTTTTTTAAATTCAACAGTATTTGCATACAGTTCAAATCAAAAATATTAAATACTTTAAAATAGTAATGTTTATAATAGCATCAAAAAATATTATGAGTCCAGCATTGTCAAATTTGACACAACATGCATGAGACCACTACGCTGAAAGCTACATTTATTACATTAGAGAAATTAAAGACAATCTCAGTAAATGCAGATATACCATGCTTGTAGATCAGAAGACTCAATATAAAGATGTGAATGTTCACCAACAGATCTATAGATTCAATGCAATGCCAAACAATATCTCAGCAGGTTATTTTTCTGGTTTCCACATGGAATGTAGAAAGCTGTAAAGAACATAGTTTACACTCTGACAACAAAAGAACAAGAAAAAATAATCTACAAATATAAACTTTATTTGAAATCATCAGAAAGCTAAGGAAACCCAAACTCTGAGGAAAGATGGTTGTCTAGAAGAACATATTGGGCATGAGCACTTGAGTACTGGAGAAACACTACAGGACACCCAGAAGACTAACTAAAATTGTTAATGAATTGCTGAAGGCCGGAGTGTGCACTAGCAAGATAATACAGAACCCATTGAGAGAACATGAACAAAGGGAATTCATGTCCATTCAAGGGTTCTTCTTCACAAACCTCACTAAAAGTTCAGTAAGAAAACATACAAAGTGAAAAGCCCAAGAAAACCTCCCTCATAGTGCAGACTTGACAGAGCAGCCACTAAGAGAAAAGCATGGAGTCCAGCCTGGATCCTTTCTACCAACATTAATAAGGCAAGGGATCAGGAGAGGTGGGGGTGGTCCTAAAATCAATGAGGAAAGGGTAAGAATTCCTCTCACTCTGGACATTGCTGAAAATCCATTTGAGCTAGGAAAAGAAACAAAAGGGGGAAAATCCTCTAGCCCTGGCTATGGAAAAGGAATTCTTCTTATACATGGAAGCTGAGAGGAACAGTGAGAAGTATCTATTTCCAAAACCCAGCACATAGTGGTTACCCATCTATTAGTAATGTTGCAACAGCAATAATGGAGTGAATGTTTTGCAACATCCAGTACAATAATGGATCCGGGTAGAAATGGAAATCTGTGAAGTGCAAGCATGAGTAAGCCAGAGTGAGTAAGTGGCAGATACAATTTGTTTTCATAGTTTTAAGTCCCAAAGAAAAAGTTTTGTCTGCCCATCTTCTAACACACAGACCTGAAGTTAAGTTATTGCCAATAGACCGGAAGTCAATAATAAGATCAAACAAAGGGAATACTCAAAAGAACTATGAGAATGGAGTGATCCCATCCAATCTGTTTTCTGTAGCTGGCATTGACACAGAACAACGGCATCAGCTCTCAACTTAGCTGAACTATCAGTAACCTGACTCAGTTCCAATGGGCCAGTCAGTGGCTTTGCTTCAAATGTTGAAGTGAAAGGTAAGTTTTCCTCCAAAAGGGGTAGCTTCCACCCCTTCATGAAAAGCCAAAATGACATTAAGTCCAGACCAGTGTATCCTTACAAAAACTATTTTCATTCGATGAATAAGATCCACTGGGCTTTTTCTTTGTTAACCATGAAGACCACATTAACTTATGCTCTAAAAGAAACATTATACCAGACAACTCAAAGCATCCTTGGGTCTTAACAAGAGCAGTTATTGGTAATTGGCAAAGAACTATCCACTTTTCAAAAAAAGTATACTTGGTAGGTATGTAGTAGGGAGCAACAGTAAAGGGTTTGTCCAGCATTCCTGAGGCCTGAGTTTAATCTCCAGCAAAACACATACACACACACACATACACCTTTAGCCAGGCATGCTAGGAGTTTGAGGCCAATCTGAGCAACAGAGGAAGACCCTGCCTCAAGATTAAGGGTGCATTTGGTAACTGGGTCAAGCAGGTGGCACTGCTATACTGGGAAATGGTCTAAGTCCTCCAGCAGCCACCAAACCCTACCTAAAACTGTGATTTCTTTTCTTTCCTTCTAGTATGATATATTATTGTTTTTGTTGGATCACCTGGCTACATAGAGCAACGAATGCAGTGAATGGGAGAATCTGTTTTAAATCTATAAGCATTCTTAGTATAAAAATGTGAAAACATCAATACAAATAAGACATTTAGCAAAGGAAGCCAGAACAGTATAGGCCCAGAGTCTCCACCCACACTTCAACTTTTTGTATTTGAGTGTTTACCCCCCACCTGCAGGAACAGAAATCAAAGAATTTAACAGACACACAAAAGCAATTACAGGCATAGCTGTCAGGAGACTACATTATTTCCTGTTCAGAAGTGTGGGGCATGATGGAGAAGGGGGAGCCAGCCTGCAGGGAAGATCTGTGGCAGTGAGGAGGGGTTTTGTTTTGATCTGGCTCCTCACTCCAGGGTTCCTCACTTCCTCCCTCTTCTACTCCAAGTTCCTGCAAGGGCCTGAGCCTCAGAATCTCTAGTTTGACCCTGTGCATGCTGCTGCAGCTCCACCCTACAGTGCTCAGTGCCTTCAGCCTCCCTTTCTACCTACTGTGCTTTTCACCACAGGACAGGTAGGATGATGACTTGAGCAGCTCTGTCCAACAGAACTAGAAAAGTTATGTTCTTTTTCCTCCTTGAGGTTCCCTACCTTACTTGGGTTTTATCTTAAGCACTTGAGATTAGACAAAGGGGAGAGAGAAAGAATCAGTACAGTAGCACTGTATCAAAAAGGCTCTGCATTTACATTCAATTTCAAGTGGTAGCCCACTCAGACTCAACAAATGAACCTATAATGTGTTTAGTCTATGCAAAGCTCAGCATCCTCATTGCTGACACCTTTTATGTTAGCTCTTGGAAACTCTTGATTCAATAGCTACAACACTGCCTTTTGCCTATGGCCCTGAAGCTTGCTGCCTCATTGATGTGATAATATTCCTTCCTCCTCCAGCCTAGAAAGTGAGCAACAGACAAAGCATCAATCCAGCTATTACATTTAATTCGTAACACTGCTCCACCAAATTAAAAAAGAACATTTGCTACTACTTATCTCATATCCCCTAGACCAGCCCTCAGGAGCCCTATACTTTCTCTTGCAGGAAGCCCCATATGTCTTCAACATCACATCCTTGTCACCAAAAATATCAAAAATTGCTAAGGGTCTGGGATTTTACCCTACTTACAAGCTATGAAGCTAGTTAGCCTGTTACTGTTTCATGGACAAAAATAGAAGATATAAGATGCTGAGTCAAAAGACTTTATTATCCATAATATAGCAAACAGTTATGAGCATCATGTCAGTGACAGTTCACCTTCCTCTTTAAGTTCTTCTGACAGAGATGCATTGATGGACACTCTATACTAGGTGGGTTTCCATCACAGCTGAAGAACAATGAGCTTGGAAAAATTGTCATTTTTTATAATAAACAGAAGAAGGTTTTTTTATCTGCTCTTTTTTCTGAAGAGTTATTATATCATCTCTCAAAGGTGCTAACAACAAACATAGTAGCCAGGTCTGCATTCCTGACATACCCAATACAAACTTTTCAAGGATGCTTAGGGCTCAAGGAAGACTATCTCACCCAACACAATCCTATTCAATCTAACACCTGAGCAAAAAAATAATGTGTTACATTTCAAGAAGCAAACTACCTTTATTTACACACGACATTAATTATTTACATCAAAAAGATTGTAGAATTCTTTTTTTTTTTTTGTACCAGAGATTGAACTCAGAGTTCATATGACCACTGAGTCACATCTCTACCCCTATTTTATATTTTATAGAGATGGGGGGGCTCACTGAGTTGCTTAGTGCCTCACTTTTGCTGAGGCTGGCTTTGAACTCTCAATCCTCCTGTCTCAACCTCCTAGGCCATTGGGATTACAGGTGTACACCATCGCACCCTCTGGAATTCATTATTAAAAGTTTTTAGATTAATAAATGAATTTAGCAAAGTTGCCGGCTACAAGGTCAACATACGAAAACCAATTGAAATTATATTTACTAACAACAAACAATTGGATTTTTAAAGTTAGGTGTTATTTCAATAAAGAAATTAAGTAGAAACAAATCTAACAAAATATATGCAAGATGTATAGCAAAAGACCTAAATAACATGGATAAAAGAAATCAAATATATAACATTAAAAAAAGAGAGATTGTGTCCATAAGTTGAAAGACTCAATAATGTTGACAGTTTTCCCAAAATCCATCTGTAGCTAAATTCTGTAAAATCCCAATCAAAATAATGTGACTTTTTGTAGGTATCATGGCCCTAAAATGGAAACTAGAAGGTAGTAGTAACTGAAGATATATTCCTGAATATAACTAGCAGAAAGTCACCTGGGATGACATTCATTAGAGGTTAATAGTAAACTCTTAAAATACATTCATTCTCCCAAATGAATAAAAATGAATAACCAAGTTGTACAACGGATGTTACTGAATCCACAAGATTACAGTCAGCCATTCAATTGTGTCTCTCATCAAGCATAAGACTCAGCCCAGAAGAGGGGACTTGACATAGATTTGTTAAACATACAATCCAGCTCATAAATGATTTGGCCTCAAAACAAAGAAATTAAGAGTAGAAGAATTATGCAAAGAAAAGGAAACAACAGAAAAAAAACAGTGGGAGCAGGAGCACAAACATGGCTGTTTGTATAATTCTTTGATTAAAATAAAAGAGGAGAAACTTCAGCAAAATGCTTAATATTTAGAGGATACAAAGACAGATAAAAAGCAGTCAAAACAGTAATGCATAAAATTGGGGGTGAAATAATAATTTGGACAAAGCCCCAGACATGCCAACAGTAATATAACAGAGGGAGGATAGACTATAATAATAGTCACAGTATCCAAAATCTAGGTTCAAATGAAAAAACAGAAAGAAATGCCAGATATTTATTTTTGTAATGTACGCCATGCTAGCAAAAGACACAACTACAAATAAATATTGCAAAAAATAAAAATTAAAAATTTTAATTGTTCCACTTAGTTGGGGTAAGGAAGAAGAGGAAAGAAAAGCTTGTGGCATTTTCTATCTCCTAAAAATGTTCAATTCTGATGCATGCACTTTATCCAATTTGATTAGTTTTCAATTATTCTCTTATAGATAATGAATCATCACTGTTATTGACTCTCTACTACCTTGGCTTTGCCCCACTTGAAGAAGGTTTCAGCAGATGGTCCATTTCTATCTTTCTGATAAAACATTTATTGTGAAAGAAATTTAAAGTTGAGAAGCCACATGAAATTTTTAAATTGGTTTTCCCTAGGTTCCAGTATCAGAGAGTTCAGAGTTAACTACATTAAGTATTCATTGAAAAAGCACCCTTTCGGAAACAATACAGTTTAAAAACTGATTTTCCACAATTAAACCCTACTTTTGTTTATATACTTTGTAAACAGTTTGAAAGCACTTTTAGTTAATTCCAATATATCATCAAGTTGAGTTTTTTACTTAGACACTCAAGAGAATCAGAATGACCCACAAGCTGGACAAGAATGTTTTGATATGAATAATGCAATGTAAACAGTGGCAGTTGTCCAAATTTAAGAAGACAAATGTATAAAATTAAAAGTCAAAGACCCTATTATCAGGACTTTTTAGAATTAAAAGAGACAAGCAATCAAAATATTTAAAACTAAAAACACAACTTTTGAAAAAGGATTTAAGTGAGCTATATTTTGAGATTAGATACACATTTTTTTTTTAATTATCACTGGGAAAGCCAAAGTGCTTTCTCAACTTATTAAGTAAAAAATTAATCTACAAAATTATTTATAATATAAGATTTGATTCAAATTACCAATTGTAGCATTCTTCAAAATCAGTTACCTATATGAATATAAAACATACTAAATGCACAAGTTTGGAAAATGTGTTACTATGGAAACAAGAATCTATAAATTCTGATATGTAAGTTGAATAAATTTTCTTCATGAAAGTAACATAATCTGATTCTCAATCTAATAGCATATTTGTTAAAAACAGGGAATGTTAGGAAAATTCTGTGAAGATATGAGTAACTTGTAAGCACCAAATAAATTTCTGGTTTTTGGAAAGAAATAAAATAAGACTAAGCATTGAATTCGTTTTTTTAAATTATTGTTTGTGAAATCTTATGCATCTTTAGCCACAGTCACTTACAGTCACAGTCACAGGATAAACAGCAATATCTGGGCCTTAGCATTTTTTGCTACCATTACTGCTTACAGAAACCTCAGATTTTGTTTCTTAGAAATAATTTGAATATAATGTGGAAACACTGTCTCATAAAGAGATAAGCAAAGCAAAGAAATACGCTTCCAACAAAAAGAATCAAAGCTACTCTATGATCCAAAGAAAGCTTGATTCACCAAATGTTATATAACCAATAATCAGTGACTGAACCTAGATTATCCAATTTTAAGTCCAATACTTTCATAATTTTCCAGAGAGAGAGCTAGCTACCTAGTAGGGTGGGGTTTACAGAGTTCTAACACTGACTCTAATGGTTAATTTATCTAGACTTTTTCAAGTCAACAAATTTCTCTGTACCTTATTTTCTCCTATTTCATGGGGATATTCTGACAATAAACCTAACCAAATACTTAACTCTGGCAGAAAAATATCTATATTTTCATTATACTAATAAATTTCTTTGTTCCCAATACAAATTTCAACTTATACCACCATGCTTTCTATGATTTTAGTTTTAAGCTTAAAATAATATTTTGTGATTATCAGCTATTTCTTAATGTGGCTGGCATTGTAGAAAGATCCTTTCCCCCAACTTTCAAAATGCATAAACAGTAATATAACATTTTCATTTTTATTATTACCAAAGCCTTGTCACCCAAAGCTTTGGGTGGGGAAAATTTTAGAAACTCACAACAAAAATTTTCACATTCTCAATTTCTGTAGAAATGCAAAGTAAAATTCATATGCTCATCAGCTATTCCCTTTTAAAAAACACAGTCTGAACAATTATAAAAATGTACATTGCTTTTCAAAACTGTAAGAGCATAACTCTGATGACAAATTAAAAACTTAGGATAAAATATTTTGAAAGGTGAAGATCACTAATATTCCTAAAATAAAGGAAATAGGTAACAATTAATATTCTAATAACTCAACCATTGGCAATGCCTTCAATTTTATTAATATAGAATCCAGCCTCTATATAAACTCAAGTCTAAAATTAGAATACTTATCCTCCTCATGACTGAGAATAAAAATGTATTCTAAATTTAATAAAAGTTTAATTTTAGTATTTTGGTTCAATACTCATACCACTGTTTTATTATTTTGAAAGCATATCTAAAAATAATTTAGTTTTATAATTTATGAGGACATGTAGCTTCCTTCTTCCTTTGCCCATATATTTACCAACATTAACATATAGCTACATAAAATATTTACAAAACTGCAATCCACTAATAAATGTACCCCCATCAAAAAATAGAAACTAGCCAACTGAAATAAAATATTAATAACAAATGATCAGTATATATCTACTAAGTAAAAGAGTTATGAAAGGTGAAAGTAAATGACTCAAGTTTTAACCACTAAAACTGTGCTATTAGCAATGGAATATTTTTTTAAAAAATCTTAGGGGAAAATCACCCTAGATCAACCCAATTAATATTTTGAATGAATGAAAAGAAGAAACAGCTGAATGAATACTGAAATTGTGACAACATTTAACACTTTGACATGTTCACAACAATTTGGAATATATAGAAATGACTTAAATACAAACTAGTTGAAATTCAATGGGGTTCAGTGTAGAGATGCAGTGGGTTTCTATTTGTAGAACAAAGAACCTCAACCAAAAACATATATAACTACTAAAATATTCACAAGTACAATTATCAAGGCTTTAAAAAGAATATAATATTTTTTACTATGTAAATCTCCCCCCTACCCNCCCACCCACCCACGCCTCCCTGCATTTTCTAATGTTTGGCATAAGTGACCAACAAACCAGAATAGAATACAGATTTTTAAAAGACTAATTTACTCATGTTCTATTTAAGAACAACATGCAATCACTTATAAATTCAGTCTTTTTAAAAAGCATCCTTACATAAAACAGTGGGGGGGGAAATCCCGGCTATACATATGAAGCACAGTTTAAGCTCGATACAACTGACCAATCAAAATTAGTGAATGCACTGCATCTCTCTGCAGTGAAGAGAAGCGACAAGGTAGGCTGTCATTCTGCAAAAGCTGCTCAGAACAGGCTTTCCTCTGAAAAGCAGTGCAGTTCCTTTTTATAAAGACTGAATCTAAACGTTGTCTCTGGAGACAAGAAGCCTTCAGTATGTTAAATGACTTTATTATGTATTTTCGGATGCTTATTGATTCCACAGTAGGAAGAGTGAGAGACTGCAGCAGCCTCTAAGCAGCCTTACACGTTCCATACATTAGCAGTACTGCTGAAACAATGGCACAGTACAGACACATATTTTCATTAAGGTCATTTCTGAAGAGGTGTTTATAATCCTCTTCCCCCAGTTCTCTACAAACAAGTGAACAAAATGAATCAATCAAAACTGGAAATGCTTCAACTACATCAAGAATTTATCAAATCCTTAGCAAAGGTAAGATGTGTTCCTTCTTACAATATACAGCTGCTTTTGAAATTGGCATAGTGGGGTAAAATTGCTTTGAAAATTTTCAGTCTAAATTTAAAGTTTATGTGTTTATTTCTACTCAATGCTAGATTTGTAATTTTTAGATCTATTTCATTTAAGACATGATATATTTTAAATGCAATTTTTAGGATGTACTGTTAAATTGAAGAATAGTCTTGTTAATTACCTACAAAGACATCAGCTTTTAAATCACCTCAGACATACTAAATATTCTTAATGTGATCAATACAGTTTTTCTTAGGTGTCCAAAAACTGCTTATATTTCTTATAAGAACCATTTAGTTGTTATTTATTATTCGATTTTATGTTAACATTATTATTGGGCATGGACATTGAAAATTATTTAATTTGCAGTTACATTTTGGTATTGCCTTTTATATTTCAACCACATGAGTAATTTATCAATGGAAATTTATAGTATCTTATCATGGAATCTATCTTAATGAGTTATAATCTACACCATGTGCTAATAATTAAGCAAGCTACCTTTTTACAGCTGTATATGTTAAATTTATTATAAAGACAAGGGAATGGCAGTATGTTTAGAGTATACAACTGTTTATAATCTGAAAATACTGGTTAACGTCTAAGAAGAGAGCAGAAATACTTTTAAAATACAGCCTTTCTCTCATGGTTATATTTATAATGCTTAACTCTACTATTAAGTAATACAATTTCTGCCAGGACAAGGGAGTATTTTATTTCAAGAAACTTAATTTTATGCATATAGCTATGGCTCTAGCAATACAGTTTCCTTACTTAGAGAACAAATACTATATGGCTTTAAATTAAAAAAAAAAACTGAAGTAACTTTCAAGTAATTAGAAATTGTTAAGAACCCTATTTCTTAACCATTTGTTTTCTTTTTCACAAGGACCCATAGCAGCTAATTCAGTATTTACAACCATCAATGTGAAGACTGCAACTGACTGAGAATCTCCCTAGCTCTCTGAACCACAAACTACAAGATATTTCTCCTAAGAAATTAAGGAGTTAAAATCAGGGAATAGCTCTATATTACTGCTGGAATATAACAAATCAACAGTATCCTAAGAAGATGCTACAAATAATAACTACAAAAGGAAACACAATATGATTACAAAAGCCTGGGGTGAAAAATGGTGAGCATTTTTAAAGGGGGAGTTTAACACACCAGAATCGTGGAAGCTATGGATTCCTGAAGAAACTATGAAATATGAGTCTCAAAAAAGAGAATGACTAATTTCACCAACAAGCAAAATGAACCTTATGTTTTCTACACTATTCAGCTATTCGTATCAATTGATGTGACTAATGGATTTTTCCATCTGAGCTTTATGACCAATTATGTATCCTCTTCTAATGAAAACAAACCAAATTAAATAGCACATGGTTTTCATCAAAACAACGTGGACTGGATTTTAATATAAAGAAATTATGTGATCAAGAAGTAATTTCAAAACCATGAGGACTGGTGTACAAAAAGATTTACAAATGTAACAAAAGGATGTCTAAATACATTTTAGAAGCTAGAAAACTTACATTTCCTTTTTTGTTTTCACATATTCTGGAAAATAAAGGGACACTATCATATATTCCCTCAAAGGGAAATTTCTATCATTTGAGGAAGTTTCTCTTGGTGGTGACTTTTTAAGGCAAAACAAACACAAATATTATGTACTGTTCTTTAGAAATCCATCAGCTAACTAAATTTCATAATTTATGCAGTTGAAGTACTGGAGAGAAAATGAAAGAATTCCTACAAGACATGAAATAAAACACAGCTACTTCACTGCTGTCAGGTAAAAATTCATGTCAAAATCTGTCAATGATATCATGTATCAATTTGTGAAAATTTGCCATAGTGAACCAAAAGGCCCATAAGGCAACAGCAAACAGGTAGGTCAGAAAATGCATGCACCCCACCACACTGGTTAACATTTACAAAAGAAATTAGATAATTTTTCTTAATTATCATCAAACTTAACATTTCTGTTTTATTTAATTGTAAACATAACTGATGTGACAAAGACCTGATGTTTAATCTGTCAGTTCAAAAAACTTGGCACACTTAGAATTTTCCATTTTCATAAGATTTCAGTGTTAGCGAAGATCTTCATTTACGTGAATATGCTTCTATTAATACTTATACCACTCAAAAGAAATTAATATTATCATTTGTTTCTGGAACATTATCCCAAAATAACATGCAGAAATAAAATTATATTCTAAAACTTGTCAAAGTAAACCAAGTAAAAGGGTAACATAAATTCTTGAAAATAACTTTTATAATTTTATGTTTGAAATGTATTTTGCAGTCAAAATGATGTATCTGAAATGTTATAGGTGGTTTTATGATATCCAATTTTAACTTGAATATGTTGATTAGACATTTCAGCCTAGAAAATCAGGTATTATTTTTATAAATTACTCTAAACCCCTATGTATTAAAATATAGATTTGCATGAATTTTAGCAAAAGAACTTGTTTATTTTCAAAATTTTCTTCAAAATTAAATACTGGGTGATACATAAAAAAGGTTTCAGAGGTAATGTGCAACTTTAAAAGCTTCCTCAAAAAATGGGTTTTACATACTCCTTTTCCTTAGAATTTAATTTTTTACTTTAAAAGCTGTTTAAACAAATAAACTCAACTAATATATTCTTTTAAACCACTTCAAAAATGGCTATTTCTTAATATGTATTAAATTTCAATTTTCTCTTTCTATAAGATACAAGAGGGTGTGGTCACAAAATAAATCATTCATAGGAATGATTAGTACTCTTTTATCAAGCTTTGTGGCTTTTTGCTTTGGCTAATGTCCCTTGTCTTCTAATTTTTTAAGTTTGCACACTGAAAAAATTCAGTGAGCATATTCACCGTGATATGTGAAATACTTGCCACTTGCCTATTTTTGTGGTAGGTAAATAACTCCGAATATCCCCTAGCACACTGTTAACTTTTGACTATCAAAAGCAATAGATATGACAGTTTGAAACAAATCAGTGCTCTGTACCATATGTCCTTTTAAATGAACACTTTCCCTGTTCGTTTAAAATCTCACAGGAATGATTACACCAACACTAATCATGCTAGAGCATATTAAAATAGCATATATTTTCTATCTACTCAAAACATTTTAAAATGAAATTTTAAAATAGGCTAAACTTAGTTTTGCATACTGGATAGTTTAATATACAAAAATATGCCTTCTCTCAAGAATAAATGTCTCATTTATTTCCAAAGGAGGAAAACCCTTTTAGTATATTAAGTAATTTTGCAATATAGGGGAACAATCCCCATAAAGTATTCCTAAAAGGAGAATGCAATTTCCTTTTATAACAAAGCAATGCAGTCTTGATGGTTTCTTAATTGTACATTTTCCATTAATAGCATACAAACATGAAAATTAAACTAAATACACAATAAAGGTTTTTTGATTACAAAGAATACATGTTTTATATGTCATTTAAGTTGCCAAATATCAAAAAGTTTATTTTATTTCACTTTCTAGGGAAAAAGCCAACTGCTCCAAAAGAATGTGTTTTTCTCCCATTCTGGAAATCAACATGCAGTCTGAATCTAACATTACAGTGCGAGATGACATTGATGACATCAATACCAATATGTACCAAGCATTATCATATCCACTAAGCTTTCAAGTGTCTCTCACAGGATTTCTTATGTTAGAAATTGTGCTGGGACTTGGCAGCAACCTCACCGTATTGGTACTTTACTGCATGAAATCCAACTTAATCAACTCTGTCAGTAACATTATTACAATGAATCTTCATGTACTTGATGTAATAATTTGTGTGGGATGTATTCCTCTAACTATAGTTATCCTTCTGCTTTCACTGGAGAGTAACACAGCTCTCATCTGCTGTTTCCATGAGGCTTGTGTTTCTTTTGCAAGTGTCTCAACAGCAATCAACGTTTTTGCTATCACCTTGGACAGATATGACATCTCTGTAAAACCTGCAAACCGAATTCTGACGATGGGCAGAGCTGTAATGTTAATGATATCCATTTGGATTTTTTCTTTTTTCTCATTCTTAATTCCCTTTATGGAAGTAAATTTTTTCAGTCTTCAAAGTGGAAATACGTGGGAAAACAAGACACTTTTGTGTGTCAGTACAAATGAATACTACACTGAACTTGGAATGTATTATCACCTTCTAGTACAGATCCCAATATTCTTTTTCACAGTTATAGTAATGTTAATCACATATACCAAGATACTTCAGGCTCTTAATATTCGAATAGGCACAAGATTTTCAACAGGGCAGAAGAAGAAAGCAAGAAAGAAAAAGACGATTTCTCTAACAACACAACATGAGACAACAGACATGTCACAAAGCAGTGGTGGGAGAAATGTAGTCTTTGGTGTAAGAACTTCAGTTTCTGTAATAATTGCCCTCCGGCGAGCTGTGAAACGACACCGTGAACGGCGAGAAAGGCAGAAAAGAGTCTTCAGAATGTCACTACTGATTATTTCTACATTTCTTCTCTGTTGGACACCAATTTCTGTTTTAAATACCACTATTTTATGTTTAGGCCCAAGTGACCTTTTAGTAAAATTAAGATTGTGTTTTCTAGTCATGGCTTATGGAACTACTATATTTCATCCTCTACTATATGCATTCACTAGACAAAAATTTCAAAAAGTCTTGAAAAGCAAAATGAAAAAAAGAGTTGTTTCCATTGTGGAAGCTGATCCCATGCCTAATAATGCTGTAATACACAACTCTTGGATAGATCCTAAAAGAAATAGGAAGATTACATATGAAGATAGTGAAATAAGAGAGAAATGCTTAGTACCTCAGGTTGTCACAGACTAGGGAAAAGTCTAATAATTTTCACCAAATCCACATTCAGAGGAGTTTTAGATTTGAATTGTAAAAAAAAAAAAAAGATCTTACTGCCAAATATAAGAAAAACCATTTTAAGTAACAGTTATGTTGTAAATTTTCAATGTGAATGTCAATTAGATTAGCTCATATATAATCAATTTCTTCATTACTTAATGTATTTGTTGCATGGCAGTTTGTTAAAGTAAATATCATGTGTATATTTTGTCAATATTATGTCCATCAGAAGATATTCATGTAAGTCATATTTTCTAAAGAATAAATACATAGCCTTAAAACAGTGTATAACTTTAAAAAGTAACTGACACAGGTATTTGCTTTTTAAAAAAAATATATGAAGTGTATTGTTTCTAAGCCACAAACTATAAAGATATATTTATACGATGACAACTGGAATAGCATTTAACATAAAAACAAAAATTATAGGCTCAAAACAATTCAAGATTTTCTATACGACTAGGTTATGTTTCCTGATAGAGTATATTTGCTATAATGTTTGATGCATCCAAAATAATGAAGTGTGGTTAAAACTTCATTCTTTCTTTTGAATGTAGAAAATCATAGGATTTATTAGTATTTTAAAATTTATACACCAAAAACCAAACATCCCCATATATGCACACCAACATATGGAAATTTTAAAATTCAAGTTTACTATCAAAAAGAAAAAACTGATTTCCTAGATCAAGGATACTATGCCTATAAAGTACAAATGAACTGACAACAAAGGGAAGGAAGAAAAAGCTACAAAGCTTCCTTCTTCACTTTGCTTGATTCTAAGCCAAATGTTCTAGGTAAACACAGAATACTGGTGAAAAACAGTGCATTAAAATAAAGTTACTTTTGAACTTTATTCAACTCAATTCTGTTTGCATAACAAGTTAATTATACAAATCTAACTATTAGGAAGAGAAAAAAAGACTTTTATATCATTGTAGGAAAGCCTAACAAAGCCACCTGTTTCTAATTTTAGATACATAGCAACTTTAGAGCAATACAAATTTACACAATGTTCTTAAGCAATCATAGCTCCTAGTTCTTCAAAATATCATTGTTTCCACAATGAAAATCATTAAGGAACAACAAATCTCACTTTTTCTACTCCATCACACATAATTTAACTTTATGAATTTTTCTCTCCAATCCTAAATTCATGTAAGGAAGATATGAAATTACCAATTCTAACTACAGATGATAAGGATTGGAAATTTCATATCAAACATATTTTCCAACTGGTGTAATGTAATAATCTGGCAATGAGAACTAATATCACTATGAGAAAGTTAGCAATAGGTTATATAAAATAGGCAAGTACCTGCTATATTGTAATTGGTTAGCTAAACAATGGTTATTCTATTTTTTAACACTGTATCCACTAAATCAAGTAATAGTTCATTTTTACATTTAAAAATGTAGATTCAATAATATATCACTTTTATATAAATAAATGGGGTTCATTCAATCTAGTTTACTAAATACCCTAATCCCTGGAAAATGAGAACCATGCAATAGTTTGAATTCACTGAGATTACTAGCAAATTAAATAGCAATTTATTTCTGATAATAATGCTAACATAATGTCAAATCTTGGCAAAGGCCCAGTTTCCTTCTGCTGTATTTTCTACCGTTTTATGGAATTAGAGAAATGCTTTAATTTGATGAAATGTAGCATAAGCAAGTAAGACTTATTTTTTGAAACCCTGAAGAGAAACTAACATCGTGGACACAAGTATTAAGGAAAGCTTTATTCAATAAATATATTTGCCACAATATCTCCTGATATCTTCATTTGTAAATGTAAAATGCATTTTATACTTAAACTTCCAAGTATAAATTAAACTTTTAATATTTAGTTTTATACTTTTAATAAAAATTAAAACTATATTTAAAGTCTTCATGTTAAGAAATCTTAACTCCTTTGTGTTTTAAATACTCTTAATCTTCATGTTTATAAGCATGCCAAAAAAAAGTATAAAAACAGATTTCTAATATATTAGCCTAATAGCTTTCATGCATTCTCATCTTCTGTAATAACAAAATAAAAAATAAACGACGCTGTTATAGCTTTGCCCTAAAAGCTACTATTTCTGCACTTGACACTGGAATAAAAACAGTTCACAAGCATTTTGCCCACCTATAGAGATGTTTCAAATATACAAAGTGCATCCACTGATTTACAACAAAGAAAAGTCATACCTATCAGACAACTGCTAATAGCTTTTTAACGTAATAAAAGAGTCGATAATATGTGAATGTAGATAATACTTATGTGTCAAAAATTCAGCTTTCAAAAACAAGTCACAAATGTTTTCAAATATAGAGATACATGAGAAAATAAGCTTAGACAACTTTTATTTTTTATTAAGTGTTTATTCTATGAAAAGATGAAACTTCACTTTCTTCAGGATGGCCACTGTCCCAGTATGTAAAAATTTCACCTTATTACTAATAATTTTACCCCAAAACAAAGCATTTTTTTGTTTTGCTAACTTTTTCCTGTTAGAATATAAGTTCTAAAAGCAAATGCAATATAGACAACAGTAAACTTGATACACTTCTTAAAACTAATTTTATATCCATGTGCTATAAATCAGAAACACAGATATGAATTTCCATATGCAAATTGAGTCAATTTTTCAAAAGGATAAGAATTAGAATTCTTTCTTTAAAAACTAACCTGAGTTCCAAGAGGTACGGAAAATTTCACTGCCTTCTTTTTTCTGTTTGCTCATTTAAGGAGGTTATTATTCTACCAACTACTACCTAGAAATGATGTTCAAACTTATTATGATAATTAAATTATTTACAATTATGCTTTTTAAAAAAATGCCATTCACAATAATTCTGGTTTTGTAACCATGGTAAGTCAATTTTTTACACATGTGGTCTGTTTTTTCATTCCCTAAATATTATAGCAAAATCTCACTTCTCTAGGCATTAAAAATCAGATACCTCATTTAAATGCTGTTAGACTTAAGGATGAAAATCTAAAATTATAAGTAATAGACCCTTTATAAGGTAAGGCTTTATTTAACTACAATAATTTCAAGACTATTTTCCAAAGTCAATAATATTTTTATTTTATTACATTTTATAATTATAAATTTAAGCATTGTAATCCAACTAACCTTTGAATTCTTACATATAGAAGGCAGTATTATGACAGAATATTGGATTACAGAAATAGAGTTATTACCCTCAAAAGCTTGAAATCTATAATCAAAGTTCAGGTCAAGTATCCCTTACCTGAAATGCAAACTTCAGATTTTTCTCAGATTTGGAATATTTGTATATGCATAAGACATATCTTGTGGGAGGAACCCAAGCCTAAATACAAAATTCATTTATATTTCATATAAATTTTACACACATAGCCTTAAGATAATTTTACACAATACTTTCGGTGCACTTGCATTTCAACTAAAATCCATCACATGAGAGCAAGTAGCAGAATTTTTCCCTTGAAGTGTCATGTTTATGGTCAACAAGCTTTGCATTTTGGAGCATTTTGGAATTTTAGGTTGGGGAAGCTCAAAGCCATATTATAAAGTATAAAAACACCTGAAAGAAGAAACAGAATGTGGTAAATGCTATAAAAAGAATATTCAATTTCTTAATAAGAAGAGGATTGTACTGAATTTAAGAAAAATAAAAACAAAAGTATTGTTGAGAAAAACTACTAAAGAATATTTTGGTAAGAGCAAAATGTTGTTTGGAAGGAAAGGAAAGCAGAAGTGAGAAGTTATCTAAAAAGTTAACTTGGGGCCATAAGATAGAAGGCCCAAAATGCCAGCAGAGATATCTGAACAGGAGATATAACAAAATGAGAATGAGCTTCCAAAAGAACTCGAACGCAATATGTAGAGACAGCTGATTATGTAAGACACAGAAGACAGAAAGTTACTGCCATCACCTAGATATGTAGGCCAAAAAATGATGACAATAGCCAGACCTTGTGGCATACATCTGTAATCCTAGCAACTCTGGAGGCTGAGAGGAGGATTGCAGTCTCAGCAACTTAGTGAGATCCTATTTCAAAATAAAAAATAAAAGGGCTGGGAACATGGTTCAGTGGTAAAGCACTCCTGGTTTAAATCTCTAGTACTAAAAAAAAAAGAAAAAGAAAAACTAATGATGGCAAACTGGCAAACAAGTGTACAGTTGTGTGAGAGGCAAATGAAGACAGAATCAACAAGGTGTGCCAACTGACTAGAAAGCCAAGTGGTATAAGAAACTAAAAATAGTAGCCACAAGGAAGATCATAAGAAACTAGGTTATCCTCAATGACTATCCTCAATAGTTCAAGGAAGAACTATTTAATTATGCTTTGCATAAAGTACATAACAGGGGAAAAAAAAAGAAGAAGAAAATTTAATAAAGAAGCTCCAAAGAAAACTTAAAAGAAGAAAAATATAATAAAGTAAAACAAATAATATTGTTAAAGAATGTTCTTAGTTACTAGATTTCATTTCAAAATGAAATTTTCAAATGAATATTTTAAGTTGTATACTTAACATTGTACAATTGGTTTATTCCATTTTCCCATTAAACATATCTTTTTCAGTAATTTTAATTTTAAAGAAATTATAAACAGTAAAAAAATGCCAACATATACACAGGTAAAAATACAAATATTATCCTTTGTATTCCCCCCTAATAATTAATTATGAACATCCACTTACTTTATTATAAATATATCTTCCAAATTCTTTGTTAAAGGCGAGAAAAAGATAATTTCTAAATTTAAAAAGTTTAAATACATCAATATATCTAAAAGATAGTAATGCAACCTGTTTATATTATAATCAGTGGCTTCAAACTATACTTCAAGATTCCTTGGAAAATATAAGGAAGGTTTATATTTCTTGGCAAATAAAGCAAGTCATTTTTTTGGACGGAGGCAAAAAAGTAAGAAAAAGGCATAAAATACTGTGTTCCTTTCCTCCAAATAAAATGAGAAATACGGTAATTTTTGGAGACTATTTTCTTTACATTTTAGAGATGGGCACTTCTTTGTACTCTTTGTACATTCTTTGAAAGCAAGTCCCCTCAAGAAGCACATGAACTTCAAGGAAGTTAAAGATGAATTGACGTGTAAATATTAGGGAGAAAAAAGGGATCACAGACAGAATCATATAAGAGAAAATTCAGGAGATAATAAAAACCAGATAAAACTGAAAAAGATGTAAAAATAAGTGTTCAGCTACTAGAAAAATACAAATAGAACACAGAATCATAGGTTAGTCTTCAAATTAAGTTTTCTTCTGAGCTTTTTCTTATTTTTTTTTTGTTAAAGAGCAATAATTCAAAATTCAATTAAAAATAATGCAAAAACACTCCAGTTGACAGTCTGTACATATTAAAAATCTAATAACACATACTACCTCATAAACAGAATAAATATAAAAATATTACCAAACAATTCGTAGGTATTTGGAACACAGTGGTACTGAGATATAGAAATGGAAAATGGGCTTAGCACTAATATAAAAGCTATCATCATATAAGGAATATCCATTTTGCAGAAGAAAAAGTTAAGCAAACTACAATAATATTTTTCACCTTGCTCACGATAAAATAACATGTGACAATACCCATATCTCTACCATTCTAGCCACACATTTTTTACAGATCCCAATAAGCTGTATCCATGGCTTTCAAGCATGACAGCTTTGTACTTCCACCAGCAAGTGGTAAAAAGGGCTGTCATTCCTGTCACTGCCACCAACATCAGCTCTCTACCACTATCAAACCCTGAAGCATCAAGTACGATAAAGCAGGAGAGCTGAGTCTGTCTGGAATTAAGGTCATTTTCCTTACCCTGTTTCCATGAAAGTGATATGTCATATTTTTCTAAGAGGTAATAAGCAAGGCAAACTAACAAAGCACCTCCACCAGTTTTTCAGGATGAAAACAAAAAGCAGCAGACAGGATGATAGGATATAAAGAAACTGTTTTCCCTTCAGACAGCTGTGGATGTATAATGCAACAGATAGAAAATTAATTTTTTTAATTTAATATAAAAATGTTTCAATGTTTATGCTAACAAATGAGGGCTTTGACCACATTAAATATAGACTGTAGGAATAAGAAATACACTTGGAGCTGTCAGGAGATTAGATACATATATTCAAGTCAGTAATATTACACATGATCCATATCTTTTACTATAGACTGGTTATTTTGATTGGGTATGTGGTGTTGTACATGGATTAAAGAGAGAACAACTAAAAGATATGTATTTCCCTATAATATTGATAATATCTTAGATCAAATAAAAATGTAAAGAAAATCAAATTTACATACTCTACAGTGTTTTCATCCCAATTCTTAAAAAAAAATTGTCTTTTCTTTTGCTATTGAACAAAATATTAATAAACTATAGGCTACCTAACACTATAAAACTGTCTATTCCACACACTATAATAATAGCTATACTAACTATGATGTAGTGCTTTCCCCCAAAAGTCCCTGATTCATACTAACTGGTCAGTAAGTATTAGTAGAATTGAAAGTAAATAAATTTTAAGTTTCTCAACTTACTGTTGCATCTTGTTTAGAATAGTGTTTTCAAAATGCAATTCACCTATATCAGAGTCCTCTATAGAGCTTGTTTAAAATACCAATCACAAAGGCCCTATCTCTGACTTACTGAATTAGAATCTCTAGAGTTGCAACCCTGAAAAAATCTGTGTTAAATAGTACTTTCTGGTGATTTTCATGCTACAGTTTAAGAACCACTTCTTTAAAAGCCAGTCTTTGTGGCTCATACTTGTAGTCTCAGCTACCTCCCAGTCAGGAAGTGGAGGCAGGAGGATCACTTAAACCCATGAGTTCAAGGTCCTCCTAGGAAACATAGCAAGACCCAACTCCAAAAGAAGCACTACTTTGGATAGATAGACTACATATCAAGATACATTCAGGCAGCTAATAAATAAAATTATACACACACAGCACTGAAAATAATTCAAATCATAGTGCCTTTCTAAAGAGAAAAAATTTTTAACAATTCATTTTAACTAATTAAATTTTCATTGGATTATACATACTATAATCTAGTATGTCATAAGATTCCTAAAAATGAAAACAATGTTGTAGTTGTTTTTAAGAAGTTATCAAAAAATCTCCTGGTTGGTTCCCTCATTTCCCCACCTCCAGTGTTGGGGATGAAACCCAGCACCTAGTGCATGTGCCTCTTATCTATACTCCCAACCTAAAAGTTTTACTTTAAAAACCATATACTTTCAGAAGACAAAATTGTACAAAAAATGAAACATGATACCATAAACTACTATACCCTTTATTTCACTCAACCAAAACGGTTACTCATATAATTTCATGGCTAATGTTTGTCATTATATTTTCTTTTTCTGACCATATGTTAAGTACTATCTTGTGTATATCTGTTCATTTCAATACAAAAATATATTAAAGTATAATACTGGACACAGAGGATAAGGATTACCTCTAAAATAAATCTGCAATGAAAATATTGAAAAACTATAATATGTGTATATTTTAAACAGCTGTCACTCAAGTTAGGTAGTCTGAAATCAAACAATTTTCCTTTGTTATTATTTCCTTTGTAGCCTCAACAAAATTTACAAAGTATTCATCACATATTCGCTGATAATTTTGTGACATTCCTGAATTTTCTATTCTTTCAAAATAGTTTAAGTAACACTGATACTTGATAATATATGAAATGTTACAGAAACACTACCCTATGAACATTTCTCATTAACCCTTTTGCTGATTTTTTTTCCTAACAACACTGACATTATCTTCTGTTATAATTCTTTTGATTTTTAACATTTTCACTAACTGAAGCATAGAACCAATCTATAACAGCTTACTATTGTTGAAAATGTGCTGCTAGGGAATATAATTTAAAAATAAAAAGATAAGAGTTCAGGCATTGGATATGGCTACCTTATAGAAAAGCATTTGCCAAATAATATATCCCTGATAAACAATGACTGCTATAGGACTTCCTGGATGCCTGTAAATCCCCTGCAACTGGAATCAAAATGACATAGATTTGTATATGTATATTGGAAAAAAGATTTACAAATTCAGTCAATATAATACAATACAAAACTAGCTGTATAATCCAAAACTAAAACCAATTTTATCATAGGTATTAGGAAGAAAGTAGGTAAACAAAATTGATAAATGTTATATACAACAACTGACACTCTACACTGTACTCTGTTGCCAAATACAGGTATTCAATAAATGACATGAGATACCCCACACAATTATAAAGTAGGCTTTTTGTTAGATGACTTTGCCTAACTGGAGGCTAATGTAAACATTCTGAACATGTTTCAGGTAGGCTAGGCTAAGCTAAAATATTCAGTAGGTTAGGTGGATTAAATTCATGTTTGACTTAAGATATTTTAAACTTAAAATGGGTAACCAGAATGTAACATCATTTTTGGTTGAGAAGCATCTACATAAGACAACTTTAAAAAGTTAATAATATTAGATACAGGGGCTGGGGTTGTAGCTCAATGGCAGGGTGCTTGCCTAGAATGTGTGAAGGCACTGGTTTGATCCTCAGCACCACTAAAAAATAAATTAATAAACAATGATATTGTGTGTCCCTCTACAAGTAAAACAATATATACATTTAAAAAAAGAATATTAGATACAGTTCAACAAAGTGGGATAATAATTAATAAAATCAGAGCAAAGAAGATGACAAAAATGAAAAAAATGTTTTAAAAAACCTTTATGAAATGAACTTCACTTATGATAACTTATTAAGTTCTGCAAGAGGTGAGCCATAAACTGTTCCCTGTGCTTAATACTAGGTCATTTAAGGAGGAAAAAGGAAAGTCATTTAAGGAGGAAAAAGGAACTGATTACATGGCTCAGAATTCAAAGATAAAAATCATCTAGCTGCTCAGTAGAAATACAAACTACTGGTACTAAGACCAGAGAGCAGTGTCTTCTCACTGGTCTTCTCCAAAAATACATAATGTAGGGGGTGGGATTTTGGCTTAGTGGTAGAGCACTCGCCTTGCACGTGTGGGGCACTGGGTCCAATCCTCAGCACCACATATAAATAAATAAAGGTATTGTGTCTATAAACAACCCCCCCACAAAATTTTTTAAAATACACAATGTGTAAAGAATTTTTTCTAAAACTATAAAGATAATGTAAGTCTTATATGGTTATTTCTTATATCCCTCAATGTATTCAAATGGCCCAAACAATCTTACAGAAAAAGTAAAGAGAAGTTTCCTAAGACTGATGATTATAATTTTCCTCTTTGTTTAATAATATCATCAACTACAGAAAAAATTTGATAAAAATAATTACATGGGAATAAATATTATGTTGTCCAGATATAAAACCTTCAGTAATGCTAGTTTAATCCAAGGATACATTGTAGAATTTTTTTTTTCATTGTAGAATATTAAAGTAGTGAATCTCAACCATTTTGTAACACGTTTAAGGGGTCAATCAAATCCGAGAGAAAAGGAACAACAGTACTTTCAACTAAAAAGAAGACAGGTATTTTTAAAACAAAAATGGTCTACAGGTGATTCTAATGTACATACTCCTCTTTTCTCTCTCCCTTACACCTACTAACTTCAGAAATTCACTAGGAGAAATGCATGACAGATGAGCCTTCAGAAAAACTGCCCATAAATATGTTTTTACAACAAAACTTTGAAGAAATTGATCAGCAGAGAAATGATTAAGTACACACTATAAATCAGAATAGCCACCTGAGTTTAGAGAAAGATTAAAACCCCTAGAATGCCACCTTATTCTTTGGCAAAGCTGGCTGTTACCAAATTCTGAAATGACAAGTTAAAAAATTCAATTTTCATTAACTTAAAAGAAAAATCTATTTTGCCTGACACTTCTGGTTCTCATTAAAATACCTTTCTACTGATGATTCAAAGATACAATTACAGTAGATACAATAAGACCTAAAAAAAGAGGAAAAAAAAAGAACCATGTTCTCAGCTACATGACACCATATAAATATTTTACAACTGTGGTTAAATACAGTAAATAAGATATAAGACTCTTATTTTTAAATAGAGCATTCCTTTTTCAGTACCATCTATATTAACAAAAATGCTTATTGGTTTTACAACATAATGTCTCAACATGAATGTTTCTTAATAACACATGTCACAGGATCTGGTAGGCAGATTCATAAAATGCTCAGCACTGTCAAACAGCAGTAATCATAAATCCTAGTTACTATAGTATACAAGTCTATTATCTTGTAAGCACTAATAAAATTGTATCATCAATCATAAATCCTAGTTACTAGAACATACAGATCTGTTATCTTGTAAGCACTAAAAACAAAAAAAAAGTATAAAAGTACTTCTAAATGATTCATTTAGGCAGCACTTAGCCCTCACGCCTAATTTGAACATTTCATAAAATGTTTGGGTTGTATGTACTTCATATTATATTCTAGGTGACAATAAATGGTACTGCCTGGGAGATGTGAGATGTGGTTGCTATGTACACAAGTTATATCGAAATAAATTACATACTAATAAAAAATAAAACTAAAAATATTTGAAGAATATTATAGAAGTGAATACTTCTAATATTATGGGTAAAGAACTAAAGTAACCTATTAAGTATAAGATTAACACGTGAGATTAGAAACTTTTTAAATTAGACATTTAAAAGAATCAAAGAATGAAATAAAACTCAGAACATATTTCCAGCCTACAAAATAAAGCAAATGCACCTTTGTTGCGTAAAGAATAGTTACAAACCAACATGGCAAAAGGACACAAACAGGTAACTCACTGATGAAAATCAAATGACAAGCATAAGACTGTTTAAGGCAGACAGCAAAAGCATGCAAATTAGAATAAATTTTAAAACAACCATACCAATTTTCACATATAAGATTGACAAATAATTTTTAAATGACGGTAACTCCTAATTTGGATATACTATTTCACATTACTATTAGTAATATTTTTCATTTTTAAACATTAAACCAACCAATGACCAAGAATTAACTTATAAAATTATTCTAAGAAATCAATAAAACACTTGTGCAAGGATCCATATTCAAGGATAGCTTGAATTTTTATGGCTATCAAAACACTGATTACACCAGTAAAAAAAGATAAATGAACAAAATAGGTAATAATAGATTATATAAATTATTGGATCATTTTCAACTAAATATTAGCCAGTTCACATGGTCCATTTTCTATTGTTATAACAGAATACCTGATATGGGTAATTTATAAAGCAAGGAAGTTTATTTGCCCACAGTTGCAGAGGCTGCAAGTCCAAGATCAAGTGGCTACAACTGATGAGAGCCTTGTACTGCATCATATACATGGCAAAGAGGTGAAAGAGGAAGTGAACTTGTAGAAAACAGATCAAACATGAGGCATGACCTCACTTTATGAAAAACACTCTCAAGGTAATTGATCCAGTCCCACAATGAAGACATTAATTACTCTTAAGAAAGAATAATCAATTCTTAAAGGTCACACTTCACAACACAGCCACAATGGCAATTAAATTTCAACAAATTTAGTAAGGAACAAGCCATATTCAAACCATAGCACAAGCCACTAAAACATAGACAGATTTATGTTTATTAACATAGAAACATGTCCATAATGTAATATTAAATAAAAATAATACGTATAATAAACAGCAATGTATAAGCCAAACACTGGGAGTTTATATAACCAAAATACTGATAGTGATTCTAGGTAACACCTGATTTTTTAGTTTTTAGCAATTAATGTATACCTCAATTTTCTAACTTTCACAATGAACACATATTTTTAATATAGCTACAAATTTAAAAGGCTTATAAAAACATTTTATTAAACCACTGAGAAGAATATCATATTTAATTCTGTAAATAACAGAACTGAGATAACTATTCTGAATTCATTTAATAAAAAAAAGATACACAGCATATAGCAGGCCTTATAAAAATCCCTTTCTCAGCTACATTTAGGATCTTCCTCATGCTCACCAAATATGAGTATAAAGTCATATTATTAAAGAAATATATATAAGAAAAATTGAGCCTATGAAGGTCAAGTTAATCAGTCACATGGATATAATATTTAGAAAAAAAAGATTTTTATCACAAAGGTACTGTCAAACTTCAGTCTAAGTTATCAATATCCAGGTCTTCTCTGCTCTCATCTTTAGTTTTATGTTTTTTATTTCTGAACAAAATTTACAAAATACTCATTCCCTGCCATATTTGATCTTTTGTATTTTTTTATTCTCAATTTCATTTATTTTGTCTCTGATATTAATTATTTCCTTCTGTCTACTGGTTTTAGGACTGATTTGTTCTTCTTTTTCAAAGACCTTGAGATGCAACATTAGATTGTTTATTTGGGATTTTTTTTTCTGATTTTCTTATGTAGGCACTCATAGCTATAAACTCGCCTCTTAGAATTAGCTTCATAGCGTCCCAGAGGATCTGGTATGTTGTACCACTATTTTCATTTGAGTCTAATAATTTTTTAATTGCTTCCCTGATTTCTTCTATCACCCATTCATCTTTCAAAAGTGTATCGTTCAATTTTCATGTGTGCTTCTTAGGATTTTTTTGGTGTTGATTTCTAACATCATTCCATTATGTTTTGAAAAGATACAGGAATTTATATTAATTTTTTTTTGTATTTGCTAAGAGTTGCTTTGTGGCCTGCCCTGCCATGTTTGAAAGAGACTTAAGAAGATTAAAATATCATAATTATGATTGGGGTTGTTAGTTTCAAACAAAAAAAAATAGCACTTTTCTCATTGTTTCTCTTCCATTCAAAAGTATTTTCCTAAAGTTAAATTTAAGCATATGAAATGTGCCACTTTCCATTTCAAAAAAAATTTAAGCAACTACATGAACATAGAAATCATAGCTGTGATTTCTCCAACTTTTGGAATGTTCTTTGAATAAGTTTTCCTCTTATATTTGTTAATTAGGCCAGGCTCTCAAAATCAAAGTGGTGAAATTCGGTAAACCTGTACATTTGACACTCTGTGCACCATTTTTGACTTCAAAAAATGTTAAAACTAAAAGTGCATGGACTATTTAAATGATGCATGTTTCATCTCCTTAAACATTCTCTAGAATACATGTAAATGACAAGAAGCAAGACCCAAATTCTTGATTGAGAAGTATTCTTATTTTCTTGGAATACTCTATTCCTTGGATATTCTCACACCACAGGATAAATGATAACTCAAAAGAAGAATGTAAGTAACATTCATGGAAGAGTGATCATTATATTAAATTTTTTAAAAAGTTGTACAGATCATTCAACTTTCACTGACAATTATATAACCGACATACCAAATTTACAAAAGTCCCAAACTGACATGTACTTTTATCTCATAGAACTTTGGTTCTCTATAGCACCTTCATCAGAGTACAAGCTAAGGAGATAAAAGTGAAACTCCATTAAATAAGACAGCTATACTTATGTTAAAAGAAAAAAAAATCATGTTTAATGAGGAAATAAGCTCAAAATGTCACCTCAAATACTTGTTTGATAATAATTATACACCTCAAACATCTACCCTAAGGATTGCTTATAAGATCAATCCTCAAGGAAGAGATTTTTTTAATAGATAAAAAAATTAAAGTGCTTATGAATTCAATAACAGTTTTGCAACACGGAAAATAAATGACCAATAGACCAATAGAATTTTTTTCTTTTAATGGTGCATTGTAGTTGTATATAACAGTTGAGATCATTTTGAGATAATCATACCTGCATGGAATTTAGTTACTCCATATCAGTCCCCCGTACCCCCTTTCTCTCCCCTCCTCCCTTTTCCCATTACCCTTCTTCTACACTACTGGTTTTTCATTTATTTATTTTTTTAATTGGTGCTTCAGAGATATACATAAGGGGGCTCAGTGGTACAACGCTTGTCTAGCATGTGCAAGGCCCTGGGTTCGATCCTCAGCACCACATAAAAATAAGATAGATATTGTGTCCAACTATAACTAAAACAAAACAAAAAAGACCCAGAGATATACATAAGGTGGAAGTCATTGTGATGTATATCTAGACATACCTATATATATACACACACACACATATATATGCATATGCATGCACAGTGTAATTTCGTCAAATTCATTCAGCATTTCCTTCCCTTTCCTATCCCTCCTCCTTTCCCCTCAATTCCCTACTCAACTGACCTTCCCTCTGTCTTTATGATGTCTGATACCTGCCCCCTTTTTTTCTCCTTACTTGCTCTACCTTCCACATATGAGAAAAAACATTCAAACCTTGATTTTCTGAGTCTGGCTTATTTTACTTGGTATGGTGTTCTCCACTTCCATCCATTTACCAGCAAATGCCATATTTCATTCTTCTTTATGGGTGAGTAAAGCTCCAGTGTGTGTGTGTGTGTGTGTGTGTGTGTGTGCGCGCGCATGTGTGTCTCAGTATCTGTCTCACATCTCTTAATCCATGTTCCCATTCAATAAGATTTATTCAGTCATTTACCCTCAGAACAAGACTTCCCAACCACTTCCTTTTAGTTTTTATTTTCATTGCTACAGCTTAATCCAATTTTAAAATGTTCATTTTATTACTTACGTTCAGGTGGCAAGTTTCTATGTCAATTAATTAGGTGACTATTCTTAAGCATCCCAAAACCTTACCAAAAAGCAAAAACATACAAACCAAATATCTTTTTTCTATCCTCTACCCTCTGTCCCACAATTACTACTGTTTGGTATATATGAAAAAGATTAAGATGTCTCTATTCTATCATCCAAAGAAGAAAACATCATCCTGGGTACTGTTTTTGGTACCGGAGATTGAATTCAAGGGCGCTGAAACCCTGAGCCACATTCCTTATTTAAAGACAGGGTCCCACTGTGTTGCTTAGTGCCTTGCTAAATTGCTGGGGCTGGCTTTGAACTAGTGATCCTCCTGTCTCAGCCCCCCAAACCACTGGGATTACAAGCATGCACCACCGTGCCCAGCCTACTTAAAACTATTTTTTATACAGACGAATTTTGAAGAATACAAAGTTTTCAAGTGGAGATGGATAAATGGAAAATGACAGGGCCGTTTCTAGGTACTCTTCTATCCTTGAAGAGTAACTTGTCCAAAGATTCAAGTTTCTCAAGAGTCTTCCTTAATGAAGACTTAGATCCAGTAATGGCCTCAATGTTTTACTATACTTTTTAAGAAACAATATGACTTTCATTTTCAAACTTTTTTTTAGTAAGAGAACTTTCAAATAAAACAGCTTACCAGCCCAAATTTATAAGCAAAATAAAAGCAGACTTCTTTCTTTCTTTCTTTTTGAAGCACAGTACTTTCAATGAAATAAAATTAGGGGACCAGAGTTAAATACCTCAACATTCTCTTCAAATCACAAGGATTCTGTAGAACACAGTGTGAAACAAACATGATTTTAAATTAGTAGCCTATAAAGGAAACTTCATAAAAAATTTCCCACTCACTGTAATGAAATCCTGACTAAATATTTTATTTCTATTATTAAGTAACTATGACTCGTAACTAGACTCACTCTATACCAGTATCTATACCTGAGATAATATCCTACAGATGTCCCAAAGATCAAGAATGGGCTTTATTAATTTATGTAAAGTATAAAACAAACAGACACATAAACAGATGAGCAATATAAAAAAAAGACTGGATTTAAAACATATGATCAGCATAGAATTGAACGTGTAAGTCTGGTGAGAATAAAAAGCCATTTTCTTCAATTTTCAATTTCTTCAATTTCTTCAAAAAATCTTTAAAATGTCATTATTTGTTTTTGCTTCTGTTCTTTAAGAGCAATGGGGGTGGGGTATTGTTGTGCAATACTTGCCAAGATACCAAAAGAATATATTTCATAAGCAATATCTCATTATGTTGCGGTTTGGATGTGAGGTGTCCCCCAAAAGCAAGACAATGCAAGAAGGGTTCAGAAGAAATGACTGGGTTACGAGAGCCTTAACCCAATCAGTGATTTAATCCCCTGAGAGGGATTAACCAAGTACTAACTAAAGTGGTAGGGTGTGACTGGAGGAGGTAGGAATTGGGCATGGCTTTGTGGTATATACTTGTATCTGGAGAGTGAATTCTCTTTCTGCTTCTTGATCAGATGTGAGCTGCTTCTATCTGCCATGCTCTTCCACCATGATTGTTCAGCCTCACTGTGAGCCCCAAGGAATGGAGCCAGTCTTCTATGGACTAAGACCTCTGAACCTGTGAACACTCAAATAAACTTTTCCTTATTCTAGCTGGGTCCTTTAGTCACAGCAGCAAAGAAAGCTGACTAAAACATTGCATTTGTTTACTTGGTGATTGTCAGTTAATGTTTCATATCTTTAAATTTAAAAAATATCTAGTTCTGTCAGTAAAAGTCATATTAACTTTGGCACTTTCTTATTCCATGAGGACTAAATAGGTATCAATGGGCTAAAATCAATGTGGCTGAGTTCCCTTCTGGAAGCTTTTAAGCAGAATCTTTCCTTGCTCATTTACAGAATTCAGAGTTCCCTGTGGTTTTAGGATTGAGGTCCCATTTCCCTTCTGGCTATCAGCTGAAGGCAGTTCCCAGCTTCTAATGGACATCTCCATGCTGTGAATCATAAACCTTTTCCTTCATCTTGAAAACCAACAATAGCAGATAAGGCACTTTTCATTCTTCAGATCTCTCCAGTCTCCACTTCTATCCTCTGACTCATTCTGTTACCTTCCTCTTCCACTTTCAAGAACTGATGTTTTCTCTGATATAAGGTGACTGACCCATAATGAGGTAGGGAGGGGGAGCATGGGAGAAATAATGAACTCTAGATAGGGCAGAGGGGTGGGAAGGGAAGGGAGGGGTCAAGGGGTTAGCAAAGATGGTGGAATGTGATGGACATCATTATCCAAAGTACATGTATGAATTGGTGTGAACATTCTTTATAAACAAACAGAGATATGAAAAATTGTGCTCTGTATGTGTAATAAGAATTGTAATGCATTCCACTGTCATGTATTTAAAAAATAAAATCACTAAAAAAAATACAGGAAAAAAAAAGAACTGATGTATTGAGAATGGGTCCAATCTTAAAACTTACAGCCTTAATCAAAACAGCAAAGTCCTTTTTTGTCATGCAAAGTAACAAATTCATAGGTTCTGTGGGTTAGAACATGAACATCTTTGAGGGGAACATTATTCTGCTATCATGCCATACTTATTAAGTTACGTTGATTTGAAGTCTGGAACAAAGCCACAAAGCATGTCACTATCTCCTATGGTAAAATATGTCCCTCAAAATGTATATGTTGGAAACTTACTCTCCAATTAAACAGTGTTGGGAGGTAAAGTCTCTTGGAAGATGGTTAAGTTATGAGGGCTGTGCCCTTGTGAATGGATTAATAATGCTATAAAAAGGACTCTGGGAGTGGGTTCTCTCTCTTTTGTTCTCCCACCATGTGAAGACAAAGAGTTCATCTTACTGACCCTTAAAGCATGTGATGACTCAGCAAGTAGCCCTCATCATATGCCAGTGCCTTGATCTTTGATTTTGCAGCCTCCAGAACTGTGAGTTCTTTATAAATCATTCACTCTGTTGTATTCTATGATAGCAGCACAAATGAACTAAAACACTTATTACAGTTTGGATCTGGAATGGCTCTGTAAAGGCTCAGCTGTTGAAGACTTGGTCCCCAATGCAGCAATGTCCAGAAGTAGGGCTTTTAGGAAATGACTGGATTATGAGTGGTCTAATGACAGTGGATTATTCCATTAGTGGATTAATAATTTAAATGGACTACTGGGAGAAGGAAGAGGAAACTGTAGACAGATGGGTTATGTATGGAGGAAGTATGTCACTGGGGGCATGTGCTTGGGATCATATCTTGTCCCTATTCCTCCAACTTCTCCCTCTCCCACACCTTTCTGGCTGCCATGAGCTGAGTAGCTAGCTATCTTTCTTCATGATATTCTATCTCATCTTAGGCAAAAGAAATGAAATTATCCGATCATGGACTGAAACCTCTGGTGAGACAAAAGAAATGTTTCCTCCTCTAAGTTGTTTATGCCTAGTACTTGGGTCACAGCAATTAAAAACTGGCTAATATAACACTATTTTAGCCGCAAAAGTTGTTAGTATCAGAAGCATTGACATTCAAAATGCTGAGTAACTGCTTCATTAAATACTACCTTTAAAAATTCCGTCTTTTTGATCGATATTATCACTACATTTTTACTTCTTTTTAAATATCTAATATGATTTAGATATGAGGTATCCCCCAAAAGCTCCTCTTCATGTAGAAATATTCAGAGGTAAAATGATTAGAATAGGAGAGCTGAACCCTAATTAGTCCATACAGGTTTGAATGGACTGACTGGGTGGTAACTTCAGGCAGGTGGAGCATGGCTAGAAAAGGTGGGTCACTGAGGGTATGCCCTAAAAGGGTACAATTTCCCTGTGGCCCCTTCTTCCACCTCCCCTCACTCGCTCACTTTCCTTCCTGACTCTGCCATGAGCTGAGCAGTTTTCCTCTGCTGTGCCTTTCCCCCATGATGTGGTACCTCACCTTGAGCTCATCACAGCAATGGAGTCAGCCATCTATGAATGGAAGCCTCTGAAACTATCAACCCCAAAGAAATTTTCTTCCTTTAAATTGTTCTTATTAGGTATTTTGGTCACAGTGATAAAAAAGTTAACTAAAACACATCTAAACATAACTTATTCAAAGCTGAATTAATTAAACTTCTTACTATAAAATAGCACTTGTTTCTACCTTTAGACTCCTCTCTCTCTGCTTCACTGTCTCTACATCCCACAAATCTTTACTCTGAAATACAGTCTTCCCACCAAGTCATATTAGAAGATACACAGGTTTAATGGGATCTGGAAAAACAACACTATGCTTCATGTGATAGAAACAAAAGCAAATTTAGTCAAATGATAACAAGATTCATGAGTATAATTCACAATATCCAGATCTTTTAGAATCCCCATATTTTTTTTTCCATTTGAAAATATTCTCTTTTTTTATTGGTTGTTCAAAACATTACAAATATGACATATCATATTTCATACATTTGACTCAAGTGGGTTATGAACTCCCATTTTTACCCCGTATACAGATTGCAGAATCACATCGGTTACACATCCACGTTTTTACATATTGCCATACTAGTGACTGTTGTATTCTGCTATCTTTCCTATCCTCTACTATCTCCCCTCCCCTCCCCTCCCATCTTCTCTCTCTACCCCATCTACTGTAATTCATTTCTCTCCCTTGATTTTTTTTCCCTTTCCCCTCACAACCTCTTATATGTAATTTTGTATAACAATGAGGGTCTCCTTCCATTTCCATGCAATTTCCCTTCTCTCTCCCTTTCCCTCCCACCTCTCGTCCCTGTTTAATGTTAATCTTTTTCTCATGCTCTTCCTCCCTGCTCTGTTTTTAGTTGCTCTCCTTATATCAAAGAAGACATTTGGCATTTGTTTTTTAGGGATTGGTTGGCTTCACTTAGCATAATCTGCTCTAATGCCATCCATTTCCCTGCAAATGCAATGATTTTGTCATTTTTTAGTGCTGAGTAATACTCCATTGTGTATAAATATCACTTTTTTATTTAAATTTTCTTTAATATGGAAAAGTCAATATTTTCCTTTTGTGTAATTTTATTAACATGTAATAATTGTACATATTCATGGACTATGATGTGAAAAATCAATACCTGCTTGCAATGGTCAAATCAGAGTAATTAGCATTTATATCTTNCCCACAATATGTAGATCGGATCCAACTTTTTCTTCTATCAGACGCAGAGTCTCTGATTTGATATCAAGCTCCTTGATCCATTTTGAGTTAACTTTTGTGCATGGTGAGAGAAAGGGATTCAGTTTCATTTTGTTGCATATGTAGAATCCCCATATTAAATGTCTGAAAACAATGGAAAGTGTTACTACGTCAAATTAGTTTTGACAAAAAGAATAACTTCTATGGGTATAATGTTTCTGCTGCTCTTCTCTGCCACAGAAAAACAGGCTGTTATTAAATAGGAGGAAAATGATCACATGAAACTATTTTCAGACTTTTTAAATATTTCCATTAAGCATTTCATATTTTCAAACCTTTTAATAGTACCAGACTCTGAAAGTCAAAGTAAAATGACTTGGCAACTTTACTGACCTAAGTTTGAAAGGTACTTAAGCTATATGAAACATTCTTATATCTATTCATTATTTGGGAATACAGAGCTTTTACATGCAAAAAATGTCAGTCTCCATTAAGTATTACTTCTAATTGTATTTACAAAGCAATGCATGAATTCTCAATATATACAGATAGTGATTCAAATTTACAACACTCATTCAATTTCACAGACTTTGAGTGTACATAAGAAACAGGCAAATAAAAATTAAGTTAGTGGAAATTCCATTAATGGCACAGTGAACTAGTCAGGCATAGTTTCCTGCAGATAATTTCAAATCTAGATAAAGCTTTTTTAAAATACACTATTTGAAGGAACTGGAAAATAAACACAGGCAAGAATATACTAGAGGAAGATTTACCTTTGAATTAGAGAAGTTTTAATGGGTAAGAATTCCAAGATTAGTGTCTTTTTGCCTTATGGCATTTACTACCATAACTCCTACCAACAATTCCATCTTAATCCCCACAGATTTTACAGAAAAAAAATATATACTATATATAATATATGTATATTTTATATATCAAATATACATACACACACACATACAGGTTTACAGTCAGTGGTGCACACCTATAATCCCAGCAACCTAGTAGAAGAATTCCAAGTTTGAGGTCAGCTTTAGCAACTAAGACCGTGTCTCAAAATTAAAAAGGGCTGAGGATATAGCTCAATGGTAGAACACCCCTGGGTTCCATCCCTAGTATGGAAGGAAGAAGAGAAAGGAAAAGAAGAAAAAGTTGAGAAGAGACAAGAAGGGTAGGGTTGATTTAGGAGAAAAAAGCAAGCAAAAGTCAGAGAAAAGCCTATCCTTGAAAGAAGGTGAATTTGCTCCTTTTACAAAGTGACAATTTTCCCTGAGTGATAACACACAGCTCATGTAGCAGAAAGCTTGGGTCTTACTAAGTTGAGATGTCAGAAGATAACTCATAGCTATCAGTACAGTTGGAAAACTACGCAGAAACACTGAAAAGGGAAAAGAAAAAAAAAAAACAGGTGAAAGCCATAATCATTTATCAATTCTGCCAAATTCTTAGTAATAGCAAACTATTTGGGTATGGGGGAATCCATAGAGTACCACACTACAAATATAGCATTTATAACTTAAAAGAACTGAGCAAAAACAGCAACTGCACAAGGCAAAGGAAAAAATATACAGTTTGAGACCAGATTACCCACAAGTTAGAACAAAAACAACAGAACAATTCTCAAAACAGAATTTAAAATCACTAGAATGTACTATCTATATAATGTTTAGTTTTCAACCAAACTAATGCAAAAAATGTGAAAAAAATGTGATCAGATTCATGGGGACAAAAAAAATAGATAGTCAACAGATATTGCCCTTGGAATGGGCCAAGAACATGGCAACAGCATCTAGTAAGAAACTTAGGCTGCTTCACCTTTTAATGGAAACTCTGAATGGAAAGGCAGAAAGACAAGTGGGTATATGCAAAAAAAAAAAAAAAAAAAAAAAAAATGGCAACACTAACTCAGGCTCCCAAGAACTGCCTTAATCCTCTTAATGACCTAATTACCTCTTAGAAACCTAACCTCCCATCTCTGCCATAATGGAAATAAAATTCCTACATGAATTTCAGAATGGAACAATCCATATTCAAAACACTGCAGAAGCCAATCAACAGTGTGTAGATCCACAATAAGTATAGATGAATATGTTTTGGAAACCCGTTTAGAATGTGAGAGCACTCTATATTGAAAAATAAAAATACTACCAAATGTACTATGTTCTAGAACATATGAAGAAAGAATACTGGCTGACAATGTCAGCATTTTCCTCAAGAAGTAGCTCTGGATAAACCTGAGAAGTAAACAATTAAATTACCCAAGATACAAACCATTTAATTTAGATACAGATACTTCAAAGCAACTACCACAGAAAAACCTTCATAAATTTTTATGAACTACCTCATTCTGAGCATCATGCCTTCTTGATGTACCCACTAGAATAAATTAGCCACAAGATATATATCCCTAGATAATTAATTTGGCCATTTTGAGCTAACATGGTATAAACTTCATATGTTAGAAAATGGTTTGTTAGATATAATGAGTTTGAGAAATTATTTTTCAAAGTGAAGTGTTTATATTTATTTTACCATAATCAATATAGAAACATCAATGTAGATCATCACCCCAACCACTGAATATATTCCTAGTTGTGATGATAAAACTATATTATCAGCATTATTAACTCTAACCCTAACACTAACCCTAACCCTAAACCTAACCCTAATACTAACCCTAAACTATATTATCTGCATTATTTTCCATTTATATATAACAAAAGAACATATTTCCAACTAATCAAAAGGTCAAGTCTCTAACACAGAAATTAAAACGAATGAATAAAACTAGATTCAATCTTGCTGAATATGTCTCTCAGAAGGTCATACCTGCCTACCCTATTGTTTACCCAGTACTAAAATGTAGAATTCTGTAAATATATCTATAATTACAAGTTTACATTGAGTCTTTCTAACTTAACCCATTGCTAATTTAAAATTATCAGACCAAAGAGTATTTTTAAATTATTTCATATTGTTCTTGGATTTTCTATTCACAGAGTAATGAATTATAATTGTGGCAATAAAAAGTACAACAACTCTCCTAGGGTTCCTGTACAATATTTGACTTAGAACTCTGAGTTGCACTTCATTAAGAAGAAAACTAACACCATTTTAAAAGGAACAGTCAACAAAATAAGCCTAGAGTCAGAGGCAATGTTTGTGTATATTTAAGACACATTTTAATTTTCAAAAATTAATATTATAATGATATATGCTAAAATGGAAAAGACGTTGAACACTACTGGCTTCAGCATTCAAACAGAAAATCCTTTAGAACCAGCAAACTGAAATAGTTTTATAATTACTAGTTTAAAGAACCTTACACTAAGAGTGGGGGACGTAGTTCAATGGTAGAGCACCTGGGTTCAATACCCACCGCTACACACTCATACACACATGCACAAAACAAAAACCTTCACTAAATAAATTAAACAGTGATAAATGTTCCAGCAATGGGTGACAGTAGGTAAAATATATAGCTTTCCATTAGCATTCTTAACCAACCATATGGAATAAAACATGGAAATGCTACCATAACTTTTAAATGTATGAAAAACAACGGACTAAAGTTTCTAATAAGTACGCCACTTGTTGTTGTATAAACATTATCCTGAATTTTTGACACTGTATGAGGAAAGATAAAACTAATAAAATATGATTAGTGCTACATGGGTATTATCTATTCAATATAAATCTTAGTAACAATAAATTCAGTAAGTTTAAAAAAGAAGAGAATTTTGTATGAGTGTGTAATTGCATATTTACTTCTAACAGACAAACTCACATCTAAAGGTAGACCTTTCTGACCATTTGGATCTGAGCACAGCATCACCCTCACCTGGTGGTAGCTAAACCCAGTCACATAAGTAAATAATTTAGAGACATAAAAATCTAATTCAAACATACTTACTGCAAATGTCTATATGTCATTACATTGTAGATTTTAAATGCAAATTGAATTCCTTATAACAAAGTTCTCTCTCTCTCTCTCTCTCACACACACACACACACACATACACACACACTATTCAAAGCATTTAAGAAACAAATCACCTAAGACCTATAAGAAAGAAACTAATTTAATATTGGAAACAGTTTCATGGCATATTTATAATCTATCAATACACAATTTTTAATAGGCCTGAAATAAAATTTTCTAAAATTTTCACCAACTAAAATATCTTATAGACATAACATTAATTTGTGTAGTAACTATTGGATACCAATCTATTATGTGGCAAAAATAATATAAATCTTACTTTTCTCACCTGTGCATGAATCAGAAATGTTTGCCAATAAATGCATTATTTTATCAAATTAAGAAAATACCACAGCTACAATAAGAGCACTAATGGATGAGACTGTATTATCATAAATACTTTTATGAATATAAAAGAATATTTTAAAAATATAAGAGAATATTTTAAGAATATTCTCTCATAATAATATATCATAGATTAAAAATTAAAATGTAAACCTCAGAAGACAGAACATAAGCAGTAAAAATTATTGGAGGGAATACTTTCCAATACATGCAATTACTTCATTATTTTTTACTGCTTAATTATATTTTTAAAAAGGATTTTTAATTCAGTATCTTTAATATAGAATATTAAGTCAGTGAGTCAACAGTTGCTTCATTAGATATCTATTATATAATATCTTTACATCATTCATATAAATATTAAAATATTTTATTTTTGGCTTTAAGTACGAGGCTATCATACTTAAAGGTCATTTTATCATTTTCATCTAATTTTATACTACTTTTATATTCAAGGTATACATATAAAGTAGAATAAATATGTGAATTTTCTCCTTTAAAAAAAGAAGATATTGGGAGTTCTAACAATGGCAACAATCTCCTTTGCAAACCAATTAAATGCTGCCACAGAATTTAAGGAAAGAATATAGCATTAGTGGTTTAAGATATCTACAATCAGATTTTTACAGATACATTAGATATGTGACCTTAAGATCTACGGAAATATAAGCTATAAAAAGAGTAGGGGATTTTGTTTTGTTCAGTAATGTAGCTTCAATGTCCAGGACAGTACATGATACACACAGTAGGTATTCAATATATACTTGCAGAATAAATGAATAAATTTATCTAAGTCATACAGTAAGAGGACCCATGGAAGTTCTTTTTATATTACTTCAAGGAAAGTGCAGATGAGTCCCAATGCAAAAACTGGAGGAGAGGGTTTTTCCCCATGGATATCATCATTATTATTGTTATTGTTGCTGTTGTGTGAGTTTTATGCTTAAAGAAATAAAAGAACAGAGCCTGAACTTCTCAAACACAAAAGTTACAAGTATTCACTCATTTTATATCAGGTTCCTAACAATGTACAGGGATTACAGATGTTGAAACCTAATATTTGGTAAATAAATTATAAATCATGATTTTCAATAAAAAATTTTTAATAAAAAAGAAACTTTAAATGAAAACCTTTAAAGATATAAAAGGATATTTTAAAAGTGAAAAGACATTTCAGTTGCAAAAGCATCAATATTATAAAAAGATCCAAAGTTTATCACATTGACCTGTAAATTAGAAATACTAACATTTGTTTTAGCAAGTGGTATTAATAGAAAATCACTCAATCTAACAGTCAAGAGATAAAACGCATGACTAAAATTTAGGAAACATTCAAAATTCCAATTCATGTCAGGAATATAAGCTCTGAAATATAATTTTAACCAGAAGCAGAAACCTAATCAATTTTGTTCTATTCTAATTGGAGAAAACTGTAGATCAAAAGAGGATAGTCAACAGCATTAAGAATAAATAAAAACTACATATAAAGAGATTAGCAATAATCAGAGAGCTCTCCATGACCCAAGATTTTTATTTAGTATTCCAGGTAAAGTATATATATATTGATAATCACATGATATCACACAATGATCTTCCCCAGCTTTAACTCAAATTTTACCAAACAAGTTGCTAATTATGAATATGTTTCCATTTCATCTGTGCAGAAAGAAAAATCATACTGCTTTCAGTCAAAGGATAGCATGTGCCTCAATGCAAGTTAATGAATTATTAGTGTTCTAGATTATAAGTCCTTCTCTTATGAAATTGGTTTGTACAGAATTGGGAAAATTTTAGAGGAATGAGTTATCTTTATAGTATATGGAGAACCAGCCATCCTGTCTATTAATCCCATATTCCATTTCCCCTCAAAAGTAGAGTGAAAATAATACCCACTAAAAGGAGGGAGAACGGATAATAAATGAATCCTCCTACCTCAATTAAGGACTTCAATCTAAAAGATGGGCTGCTTATGTGAATCCCCTACAAACCATCCCTCATTTGCTTTTCTTGCTAGTCTTTTCCATCCTTTTTGATATGTTGTTAGTTCTTATAAACAATTGAGTGAAATTAATGCCTTCTTTAGAACAAGGCAATAAAATATCCATAAACATCTATTAAATTAAGTTTTGGTGTCAGTAAAATAAAACTTCTGAACCAGAAACAGATTCTCAGTTATGATGAACAGACAGTCATGAATTTCAAAAATATCTACTAAATGTTAAGACACTAATAAAAAGATTAACTTTTTAAATATCTTTCTAATATAAATACAGAGAAATAAAAGGAAAGTAATTGAAAATATCATAGGCAGACATCACAATATCTGATTTCAAAATATACTACTAAACTATAGTTACCAAAAACACTTGATACTGGCATAAAAATAGACACATAGACCAATAAATCAGAATGAAGAACCCAGAAATAAATACACCCATCTACAGCTACCTGATCTTCAACAAAGGTGCCCAAAACGTACATTGGAAAAAGGACAATCTCTTCCATAAATGGTGTTGGGAAAACTGGATATCCATAGTAAAGACTGAAACTAGACCTGTCTCTGTCATCACACATAAAAATCAAATTGAAATGGATAAAGATTTAAATGTAGCACCTGAAACTATTGGAAGGAAATATAGGAGAAAAAAACATTTTAAATCATTGGTATAAGCAATTTTTTAAATTTATTTTTAAGCTGTAGTTGAACACAATGCTTTTATTATATTTATTTTTATATGGCCCTGAAGATTGAACCCAGGGCCTCACATGTGCTAGGCAAGCACTCTACCGCTGAGCCACAACCCCAGCCCACAATTTTTTTTTTAATAAGACTTCAGAAGCACAAGCAACAGGAACAAAACCGGACAAATGGGATATAAAACGCAAACCTTCTCACCAGCAACAGAAACAACAAACAAAGTGAAGAGACAATCTAAGGAATGGGAGGAAACATGTGGAAACTATTCATCAGGCAAGGGATTAATTTTCAGAATATATTATAAACTCAAAATTCAACAACCAAAAAAGAAATTAATAATCTGATTTTTAAAATGAATGAATGATTTGAAGAGACATTTCTCAAAAGAAGATCTATAAATGGCAAACAACTATATGGAAAATGTTCAGCAACACTCATCATCAGGGAAATGTAAATCAAAATCACAATGAGAGATTATCTCACCCCACTTAACCAGTGCTATGATCAAAAATCACACACATACATACACACACACACACACACACACACACACACCCCAAATGCTAGTAAGGCTGTGGAGAAAAAGGAACACTTATACACTGTTGGAGGCAATGTACAACCATTATGGAAAACATTCAAAAAAGTAAAATATGATACAGCTATCCCACTACGCGAGGTATATATATATCCAAAAAAATTAAATCAGTTTATCAGATACTTGCACAATGAGGCTTATTGCAGCACTATCCACAATAAGCCAAGATATGGAATTAAGCGGTGTCCAATGATGAAGGACCAAATAAAGAAAATGTGATATATATATATATATATATATATATATACACACACACACACACACACACACACACACACACACATACATACACACACACAATAAAATATTAGTCAGCCATAAAAAAATAAAATTCTGTCATTTGTGGCAATACAGATGAAACTATAGGACATAAATGAAGGAAGTCAGGCACAGAAAGGCAAATAGACATAGTCTTACTCATATATGAAAGCCAAAAAAGTTAATTTCACAGATGTAGAAAGTGAAATAGTAATCACTAGAGACTAGAAGAGTAGGGGAGAAAGGAAATACAGAAAGGTCAGAAAATGGATACTGAAACATAGTGAGGAGGAATAAAAAGTTCAGGGTTCTAGTATTTTGTACAGCACAGTAGGGTGCCTATGGTTTACAACTAATAATATTTTTATAAAGAATTAGAAGAGATGGGTTCAGAGGTTCCCAACATAAAGAAATAATAAATGTTTAGGGAGACTGAAATGCTAATTACCATAATTAGATCTTATTACACTGTACACATGTACCAAATTATAACAAATATCCCATAAAAATGTACAGTTAATCAAAAGAAAGAAGTCACAGATAGTGAAGAACTAGGTACAAAATGAATTTCTCTAAAATTCATGGCAATCAGAATACAAGAAAAGAATCATCTAGCCAAATTCCAAATAGTACATTTATATCTTTCATATTTTCTCTATATGTAAATATTCAGATCAACAATACCCAGCCAATTTTAGCATTGATAATACTGAACCAAAGACTACATCCAATTGTTCACCAATGGCTGTACCATAGGTGGGTTAACTTATCTGTATTATAGGTGGAATACCTAATAACACCACAAAGGAAAAATCAGAAAGTGCTAATGTTGATTACAGAAATATAGCACATTCTCCTTTTATCAATGCAGCTTCAATTCAACATGGATAAAGCAGGAATGCATTTCATGGAACAAGCAAATCTGTTACTCAACCTGACCCAGAATCATGTTAAGTGTTTTGAGACACTCATTGAATTTAAAAAGTTGCCATCCTCTGGCTTACAATGATAGTTTATCCAGCTATTCAAAAATATTCTGAAAACTATTAAATTTAAAATTATGTAGAAATTCTGCTCAAATGGGTCAATAATAGCTGGAAAAAGTAGTAAGTATGATAAAATAAACATTTTCCCAAGTATTTTATCTTACTAGTGTTTAAAAAATGTTATTGTTTTGTAGTATGAGCCACATACATTTTGTCTAGTCTCAAAACTTCTTGAGCTATAGATCAGGCTCAAGAATAGAGTGCTTGTCTAGCATGCACAAGGCCTTGAGCTCAATCCAAGAACCCTCCCCTAAAAGGGGCTGTTTTTAAAGAAAAATTAGAAATAAAAAATGATAAAATGTAATTTTGCAAAACACTATGTAGTTTTATTTTTTTTAATCAATACACAATAACAACCTGATGAAAAAAGTACAAGTCTACACTAAAATAATTCTGTCAATTTGATAATGATATGATTTTAATTTTAATCTTAATTTTCCTAAATTATAAAAATGTTGAGCATATTTTCATATACATATGTGCCATTTATACAAATTCTCTGGTGAAATGTGTTTTCAAATATAACTAATTTGAAAGGCTCAATTTAAGAAAACAATAAATGTTGGCAAGGATGTAGGGGAAGTAGAATATAAACACAGTAATGATAAGAATATAAAGTATTACGACTATTTTGAAAACACTTCAATAATTTTTTAAAAAGTTAAACACACACCTACCAAATGATGCAAACACTCCACTCCTAGGTAATTAACGAGAAATGAAGATACAAAGATTTGTACATAAAAGTTCATAACTCTTGATTTTTAATATCCAAAAATTAGGAATAACCCAAATGTCCACCAACAGATGAATGGATAAAAACAACTGGGATCTATCAAAGGAACATTACTTTGCAATAAAAAGAGATAAATTATTAGCCTGGAATGGTGGGGCAAGCCTGTAATCCCAGCAGCTGGGAGACTAAGGCAGGAGGATTGTCAGTTCAATTCCATCCTCAGCAACTTAGCAAGGCCCTAAACAACTCAGCGAGACTCTGCTCTAAATAAAATACAAAAAGGGCTGAGGATGTGGCTTAGTGGTTAAGTGCCCCTGAATTCAAGCCCCACTTCCAAAAAACAAATAAATAAAATAATATATTGATACACATAATACTGATGCATTTCAAAATAATTATGACAACTGAAAGAAGCTTGGAAAAAACACATACAAAGCATACAATTCTGTTTATATGAAATTCTTTAAAGTGGAAACTAATCTATATACAGAAAATAAATCAGTAAACACTTGAAGAGAGAATACCAGGAGTCAAGAGGAAACTCTGGAGAGTGATACTATGTTCACTGTCTTGTTATTCGTGATGCCGCATGTCAAAATTACTTATTTTCAATATATCAGTTTATTATGTCACAGAAGGAAGGAAGGAAAGATGAAAGAAAGGGAGAGTATAATTATCACTAGATATTCAAAATGTGTGTTTTAAATTAATACAGCTGAATTGCTTATCCAAAATGCTTGAAACCAGAAGTGTTTTGGGTTTAGGATTTTGGAACATTTTAACATATGTAATGAGATATCTTGGTCATGTGACCAAGTCTAACACAAAATTTATTTATTTTCATATATCATTTATACACATAGCCTATAGACAATTTTATACAAATGTATGCGGTATACCTAATTTTGACTGTGACCCATCACAAGAGGTCAAATGTGCCATTTTCCATTTGTAGTGTTATATCAGTGTTCAAAAGTTTGATTTTGAAGCATTTTGAATTCTGGGTTTTTCAATTATGGATGCTCAAAGTACATATATCTTATATAACTTAAAATTCATTCCTTCAAAGTGTTCACATCAACAGTTTATAGTATATGGACAACTCTATACAATACTAATTTCAGAACATTTTCATAACCCCAAAAAAGAAAGTTGTATCCAACAGTAATCACGACACACCCTTAATCCCTCAGAATATACTTCATTTCTATTTGCCAATGTATTTTGTCTAGTCACACTAATTCAAGGTTCAAAACGTCACATGGTTGGCAGATCACTTTTAACTTAATTTTAGGAGTGTGAATTATAATATAAGTATTACTACTGTACTTGTTTTACTCTAAGTATTAGCTGCTAGGCAAAAACTTTTAAGAACAACCACACATGCTTGCAAGGAAATAAACTGCTGCCCCTTTAAATAACTGCTAACATCCCTTCAAGTGTTATTTTGTTTGTTTCTTTTATATGAGTGCTCCAAAGAAAACCACAAGGTACCACTTAAACCAACTAAAGAGGTGAAAGATCTATACAATAAAAACTATAGAACCCTAAAGAGAGAAATCAAAGAAAACCTTCTTTAGAAGATGGAAAGATCTACCTTGCTCTTGGATAGGCAGAATTAATAGTATCAAAATGACCATACTACCAAAAGCACTATAATGCAAGTCTGATCAAAATCCCAATGGCATTCCTCATAGAAAGAGAAAAAGAAATCATGAAATTCATCTGGAAAAATAAGAGACCCAGAATAGCTAAAGCAATCCTTGGAAGGAAGAGTGAAGCAGGTAGCATCAGTATACCAGACCTTAAACTATACTACAGAGCAATAATAACAAAAACAGCATAGTAACCAAATAGTAACCAAAACAGACTGGTACAGAATAGAGGTCACAGAGACTAACCCACAAAATTACAATTATCTTATATTAGACAAAGTGGCCAAAAACATGCACAGAGAAAAGATAATATCTTCAACAAATGGTACTGGAAAAATTAGAAATTCATATGCAACAAAATGAAATTAAACCAACCCCTATCTCTCACCATGGACAAAAGTTAACTCAAAATGGATCAAGGACCTAGGAATTAAAACAGAGACTCTGCATCTAATAGAAGAAAAAGTAGGCCCTAATCTCATCATATGGAATTAGGCCCTAATTACCTTAATAAGACTTCTATAGCACAAGAATTAAAACCAAGAATCAATAAATTTAATGCAAGTCTGATCAATAAATGGGATGGAATCAAACAAAAAAGTTTCTTCTCAGCAAAGAAAAAAAAAAAATCTGTCAGGTGAACAGAGAGCCTACATCCCGGGAGCAAATTTTTATCCCTTACACATCAGATAGAACACTAATCTCTAGGATATATAAAGAACTCAAAAAGCTAAGCACCGAAAAAACAAATAACCAATCAATAAATGAGCCAATGAACAGACACTTCTCAGGAAAGGATATACAATCAATCAACAAATATATAAAAAAAAATGCTCATCATCTCTAGCAATCAGAGAAATGCAAATCAAAACTACTTTAAGATATCATCTCACTCCAGTCAGAATGGCAGCTATCCTGATGACAAACAACAAGTTTTGGCGAGAATGTGGGGGAACAGGTACACTCATACATTGCTGGTGGGACTGCAAATTGGTACAGCCAATATGGAAAGCAGTACGGAGATTCCTTGGAAATCTGGGAAAGGAACTACCATTTGACCCAGCTATCCCTCTCCTCGGACTATACCCAAAGGACTTAAAAACAGCATACTACAGGGACACAGCCACATCAATGTTTATAGCAGCACAATTCACAATAGCTAAACTGTGGAGCCAACCTACATGCCCTTCAGTGGATGAATGAATAAAATAAATGTGGCATATATACACAATGGAATTTTACTCAGCATTAAAAGAGAATAAAATCATGGCATTTGCAGGTAAATGGATGGAGTTAGAGAAGATAATGCTAAGTGAAGTTAGCCAATCCCAAAAAAACAAATGCCGAATGTTTTCTTTGATATAAGGAGGCTGACTCATAGTGGGGTAGGAAGGGAAAGCATGGGAGGACCAATTTATGATATAATGAATTCTAGACAGGGAAGAGGGATGGGAGGGAAAAGGAGGGGGCAAGGGATTAACAAGGATGGTGGAAATGTGATGATCATTATTATCCAAAATACATATATGAAGACTCGAATTGGGTGTCAGCATACTTTATATACAACCATATATATGTGTAATAAGAATTGTAATGCATTCCACTGTCATACATAAATTAAAATTAAAATTAAAATAAACCACAGGTATGAGCATTTCTATGTGTACTCACTATTAAAAATTTTCCCAGAAAAATTATGAATTGCTATATAATGGACCTTGAAGCTTGTTAGCAGTCAAAACCATGAACACTAAACCCTTGAATGCTAAGGCCCTGCTGTAAATGTCTTGAGTATAGAATGAACAAATAAGGAATGTAGGCAAAATATGAACATGGGAATTGTCACCTAGAAATAGCATTTCTCTTTGACATTTCCCCTAGAGAAATGAAAATTTAAGCTCTCATGAAAACACAAGTATTTATGGCAGTTCTACTTATAATCACCAAAAACTGGAAAGAACACAAATGTCCAATTAGTGAATCAATAAACAACCCACAGCACATGCACAGAATGATAGTCCAACAAATATAAAGTAACAAACCAGTGGTACACCCAACAACTTGGATAAATCTCAGAGGTGTTATGCCAAGTAAAAGAAGCCAACCTCAAAAGATTACATACTTTATAATTTCATTTACTTGACTTTCTTAAAAAGATGAAACACAACAATAAAGATCAGTGGTTGCCGGCATTAGAGGCAGGTGGTCTGTAAGTGATTATCAAGTGCTGATGAGCAAATTTGGGGCAACGAAGGAACTATTCTATATCATGACTGTGGTGGTGGTTACATGAATCCACACATGTCAAAATCTACAGATCTATATATGAAAAAGGACCAATTTATGATATAATTTTATAAGTAATAGACATTCAAGAAAGCAAATTATTTTACTCACCAATTCTGAAAAATGTGACAATGCTATCTACAGCCAACTTTTCAAAAACTTGCTCAATAATATTTGTTAACGGTAATAATAAATATCAATAAATCTAAAACTTAAAATCTTTAAACCTCTATTTAAATAATCAGAAAAGGACTTACCAAGTTCATTGAGACTCTGAGCAGCTTTTGTTATCTCTCTACTTCCCCCTTGCAGTTGTCCTTGGAGTCTCTTACTGAGATACAAGATGCGAATAATTCTCCGAAGCAAATCACAGGCAACCTGTGCAAATATCACAATGTTAAATATGTGTAGCAGGTCCAATCAAGTTTCATTATAATTACTATTAATATGTTAATCTGTCCATTCTTTTTTTTTAATGTCAATGGACCTTTATTTTATTTCTTTATATGCGGTGCTGAGAATCAAACCTAGTGCCTCACACATGCTAGGCAAGCGCTTTACCACTGAGCCACAACCCCAGCCCTTAATCTGTCCATTCTTTCCAGATGCTAAAGACTCATTCATGCCTTACTTCTCTAAATAAATACAAATCTTAAGAAAGTATCAAATCTTCTAGGGAGCAACCCACTGTACCATAGTTACCCTTCACAATAAACTCCAATTTATCCCAAATAGAATGAATCTGAGATTGAGACACTGTGCAAGCCAAAGATTTTTTGTAGTCTTAGACCAGTTTTCTGCTCTAAATCAATGATTTTCAACACTGAAATCAAGTTCTAATGCCCAGGTGGTATCCCTGACAATTACATCAGAATCTCTAGGGGTGATAATCAAGCATCAGTTTATTTACTATCCATCCGTTTATTTAATACCCATGGCAGCCAAAGTGGACAGCCACTGTGCTAGGCTTCCTACTGCTTAACTCTCTCCAACCCTGGTTTCTCTTTTCTAGGTTCCTATCTAAACAGTCTTCAAACTTCTCCCAATTTCACCAGCCATAAAGAATAAACATACCCCACTTGGATTTCCCTAATGGTTTTTATCACTAAAAAAAAATAGTTACCTAAAAAAAAAGAAAGAAGGAAAAACTCTCACATAATTTCACATCGCCTCCTATTCCCTTTTCTTTCCTAGATCTAACAATAAGTCTTAACCTATCTAAAGGCTTATTACCTATCCAAAGGATTGTATAGATGTAACCACTTAATCTCCATGTCCCCACTGCTTTATGTCTATCTCTCTATCAGGCTAAGAAAGATTCATATATTTCAGGACACTCTGTTACAGAAATTGGATCCAGAACAGTTGCCAGAGTGAGATGAAGGGAGTCCATAGAAATAAAGAATATATAGTGATCTTTAGCCTTAGTAATAACAAAGAAAAAAGAAACAGTCTATGCTGCTCATCACCACAATCTTTGAGAGTGCCAAAGCTAGTTGAAAAGCAAAGACATGATCTCTGCCTAAAGAAGAAAATCCTATATGGTGGCAGTAAAGAATTAAAAGATCCAGGAAAATGAGAATCCTGAGCCTCCAGCTGTAAGTTTTCTTTCATGGATGAAACACATAATATATAAGAGCCACACTCAGCCACATTCGTGCACCCACAAGCTACACATACACGCACAAAAACATATAATGTTTACAAACATACACAAGTCATAGACACCGGAGTATTAAACATGTTTACTTGACTGGTTCTCAGAGTTAAATACAGTTAAAATAATAAAGATTACAAAATCAGAATTTCTCTCCAGAAATTAAAGATTTGGACATCTCTAGGGGTGATAATCAAGCATCAGTTTATTTAATATCCACAGGCGATACCCATGGCAGACAAAGTGGACAGCCTCTGTGCTAGTCTTCCTACTGCTTAACTCTCTCCAACCCTGGTTTCTCTTTTCTAGGTGCCTATCTGAACAGTCTTCAAATATCTAATATTAATATTCATATTAATCAACTAGTATTTATTTTCTGAGTAGACACTACAAGCATGATTCAAAATTTGGAAGATTTTTTTTTAAGTCACCCTCATATCTTTGTCCCAACTCACAGTTAACAGAAACAACCATATCAGTTGCTTACTTGTCAGAATTGGAATTTTTAGATGAACAATTCAGAGCACAGAATCCCTAGCAACCACTTCTCCAAGGTTCTAAATACACCATGAGGAGAAACACAAGACCTTATTCTACAGCACCTAGAACTACCCTTCCAGAATTCCTCAATCCTACCTAATATAAAAGTAATATCCTCAAACATATAATCTTTGAGTTTATTTTTAATGTTTTTATTTTTCACAATCATACTTAATCTGTCACCAAGTTTTATTGACTGTCCTACTGCATGACTATTGCTACTTTACTTGCATTACTATAAGAATCACCCTTATTCCAAATCTATTACCTTCACCTTAAGTTTCATACTGCTCTCCTGGCTAGCTTTCAGTCTCTCAGGAAAATCTACTCTTTCACATTTGTATTCTTAAAAACAGTTTTCAGTAAATACTACAGCCCTCTTTCTAATAAACTTTAGTACCTTTCTACTTACAGATTATATTGAACCTTCCAAGAATAGCATTTAAAAAAATTCTCAGTCAACAAGTTTAGCTAATTTATAAAGCATTAACTCTCACCATTTATCTTCCCCAATTTCCTTTATTTTTTATTTTAGATATTTTATTATTAAATATATGACAGAAGATCACACTGAGATATATAGTTAAATGAACTGGGAACCACCCACAGAAAGGAAACAGAATTGTGTGAGCTAGCACAGAAGCCCCTCTTAGGCTCCCTCCCAATCATGTCACTGTCTATCTATCACCCCGCCCAAGAGAAATTACTATTCTCACTTCTATGGGAATCACTTCCATATTTTTATTACAGAAACATATATACCTAAGTGTTGCAATGTCACCCTTTTTTGATCTGTGGGTTTCCTCACCACCTTTTATTCTTTATAATTTATTGAATATATTGGATCCTCTGAACTACAGTTTCCACAGAATGGGTTTTGTTGACTGTATTCCCATAGTGTAGTTTAAGAAATTCTGCAATCTTCTACATTTCCTACAAACAGGATGTAGACAGTATCTTCAGATTTAGGTTTATCATTTCTGGCAAGTTATCATTAAGTGGTAATAAATCACATGTATGATTTTCTCTTGTGTTATTAGCAACCAATAATAAAGTCATACGTTTGATTTTGTTTTATTATTAGCAACCACTGATATTAAACATCAAAATTCATTAAAACCTGAGTAAATGCAAAATGATATACTATTGTTTAATCTTTGTTTGCTAGCACATAAAAATTTCTCTATGAAAATTTTTTTACCTTAAGTATATTTGTCTATCCTTAAGGGTACAGCTCATACGGGAAAGTAAGCATAAATACTTGATCTTCCTCTCAGCTTGTATTTCCAAAAGGAAGGGTTTCCTAATATCCACTAATGATGAACAAACAACAAGAATTTGTTCTTAGTTTGTTTTTTTTCCATTATATATGAATTCATAAATGTAAACATAATATGTCAATTTGTTGTGAGCTATTATCCTTATTGGTACTCAAATTGACCCATTGTGGCTAGTGGGAGCCTCAGAGTGATCAACTGTACCACAATGTCTGAGACTAAAATCTCCCAAATTTAGGATTTTTAGGGCTGAAAGTGAGATAGTTGAGCAACCTCGGGCATCTTTAAATTGGCTTCTGATTTCTTTTGTCACAGACCTAGTAGATATATAGTTAAATGAACTGGGAACCACCCACAGAAAGGAAACAGAATTGTGTGTCACCAATATCTTCTTTGGTATCTGGTATAAAAAATGTTTCAAAATCATTTTATACATTTCATGTCCCAGACCTGGAATCAAAGAGTTCTCAAAGAAGCCCTTGTTTCTTTTAGGAAGAAATAGCATTTCAAGACCACATTCTCGGAACTAGTTTTGTTCATTTCTGAGAATTTTCCATAGATATAGCTAGGAAATGTCATAATTAAAATATAGCATAAATATTCATTTGCTTTAATCTACAATATAGACTTCTCAGATTAACATTATACATATACATATGTATAAATATACACAGAGAAATATATAAAGTTTGCACTCTTTTAAAATAAAATTAAAATATCTCAAGTTCCTAGGGATAACTTCCAATTAAAGATCAAAAGTACAGGGTATTTACTTAACCTTCTATATTATATCAGTATATCATTATTTCCATGCTGAGACTCTTGGTTCTTAAGGACACAGGTGATAACTTAAAATAATTTATTTGCTTGACTGCACAATACACAGAAAACAGTATCTAATTAACAAAACCAACACCATAATAAAACTATGATTGTTGAAAATGATCTAAATTTTTTCTGGATTCTATTTCTTTATCAAAGCATACAGTTATCACCTACTATACATTCCTTTCTGGCCCTATTTATCTTAGTTCTAATGCTCACCACAAGTCTTTACACTGGTATTTCTCTAATCATTTTGGTATCTGAAAAACACTATTAGTTTCCTAAGAAAAGTTTATAAAAACAATATTCCCTGCATTGACATAGGTTGATAGGAGTCTATAAATGAAAATCACTTTGGTTGGTCTATCAATTCTCTACTGCTGCACAAGAAACCAGCCTAAAATTTCATGGCTGAAAACTATTTCATACTCTGTGGGTTAAAAGTTTAGGAAGGGTCCCAGTACTCCAGGTGGTCACACTTGGAACTACTCGCTGTGCTTCATTCGGCTAACAACTAAGCTGAGCTGGACCAAGAAGGCTTCACTGGGTGCTTCTCACTCATCAGATTCATATAGCTAGCCTGGCTTTCTTCATAGCATGGTGGTAATAGGTAGCTAGACTTCTTACATGGACACAGGTTTTTGCAGAGCAGAAATAAAAGTTCCTTAAAGGTTAGGCCTCAAACTAAAGCAGCATCACTTCCATCAGTATGGGTTTTTAGTGTTTTGCTATCCTAGTTGCTCTGTTTTTATAGGGTTTAAATTCACTGGCATTTTTATGTTACTGTTACCATCTTGCTTCTTCTTTCCTTCCTGATACATTTACTTGTTCAAAGGATAATTATAAAGCAAGTAAAATAGGTTTGTATTCCATTAAAAAGTACATTAAATTATTTGATACAACCGAAAATTAAAAAAAAAAAAAACCTACAAAGTTACATAATGAAAAACATATATATATATATAAATGAGAAAAGGTTTCATGGATGATTTCTTCTTTCATTCCAAATTTTCACAAACTCTCTTACTTATGTTTTTTTTATATTTATTTTTTAGTTTTAGGTGGACACAATATCTTTATTTTTATGTGGTGCTGAGAATCAAACCCAGTACCCCACTGAGCCACAACCCCAGCCCTATTACTTATGACTTTAAAGATAAAAAGAAAACTTACGTGAATTACATCTCAATAAATTGATTATATATTTAAAACATAATTAAGAGTTAAAAACTTATAGAACTTGAAAGTTAACTCAATTATTCTTTGATCATTTAAAATTTTTTAAATGTAAATGTTCTGTTTAAAGGAAAGTAAGCTTTTCAAAATTTTTTCTGGAAAACAGAATTTATAAGCAAACAATATTACTAAAATGAATTAAGACAGACATAATCCTTGGGGTGATGGATATAAATTTCACTCTCAGAGAAGAGAGTGAAATGGGGATTAAAAAAAAGAAGAAGAATAGGTATAAAAGTCCTTTCTTCTAATTGGAGGTAGTATCTTAGCAAGTTTATGTTCAAGGAAAAAACATCCTTCATAACTATTTCTTGCCTTCATCTATCACATGTAGTTAAATTAATTAGGAGCTCAAATAAGAAATAGATTAAACAAAAACATTAAAGTTCCTCAATGTTTATAATGGAAAAGGCTGACAAAGTAAACAGAAAAACAAAAACTGAAACACAAGTGAGATTCCAAAGAGCTGTAGGACCTGTTTGAAAGGCAACAAGTTTCTAAAACAAACTTCCTTCTAAGTTAAAACTGAGTATAAGCTGAACCAGGAAAATTTAAATACTGTACTGGAAATAAAGATATTAAAATGTACCTGAATACATTTTTCTTTTCTCTTCCTTCCTTTCTTTCTTAACTTTGGAATAACTTGACCAAATTTATTCAACTCAGCTGTCTTTTTTCTTAATATCTTTATTTTATGTATGTGGTGCTGAGGATTGAACTCAGTGCCTCACACATGTGAGGCAAGCACTCAACCATTGAGCTACAACCCCAGCCCCTCTACTCAGCTATCTTTATGGTGTCTTCTTTTTTTAAAACAACAAAGTAGTATAGAAAATGAGGATTAATATTTAACAATAAAAATAAAGTGTTACAGCAAAAGAAACAATCAAGTGGGCTGGAGTTGTAGCTCAGTGGCAGAGCACGTGCCTAGCATGTGTGAGGCAGCATTCTGCTGTCATATAACAAATTAGAATTAAAAAATCTTTTAAAAAAACATAAAAATAAACAAATAAAATAAAGGCACACTGTCCAACTACAACTCCAAAAACATTTTTTTAAAAAGAAAGAAACAATCAGGAACATGAAGAGAGAACCTACAGGAGGGGAGAAAATCTGTGCCACCTACAACTCAGGGTGTTAATTTCCAGGATATACAAATAATTCAAAAAGCATAATGCCAATAATAATAGTAATAACCCAATCAATAAATGGGCAAAGAAACTGAACAAACCCTCTCAAAAGAATAAATATGAATGATCAAAAAATATATGAAAAAATGTTTAACATCTCTAGCAATCAGGGAAATGCAAATCTCTCACTAAAAATGGAACCACCACTTAACTCCTAGGCATATATCCAAAGGATTTAAAATCAGCATACTACAGTGACACAACCACATTACACACATAGCAGCACAATTCACAATAGCTAAGCTATGGAACCAACCTAGACGGTCATCAACAGATGAATGGATAAAGAAATTGTGATACATACAGACACACACACACAAAATGGAATATTCAGCCATGAAAGAAGAATGACTTTATGATATTTGCCAGTAAATGGATAGATCTGGAGTGTTGAGAGCCACAGCCGAAGGGGCCCCAGCAAACTTTCAGACTGCCAGCTGATGACTGGCTCACAGCAGCCCCAGCAACTTCTAGCTGATTGGCTCCTCTGCAGTGATGCTCATTGAGCTGTTTCCCCGCCCTTTCAGACTGCCAGCTGATGATTGGCTCACAGCGGCCCCAGCAACTTCTAGCTGATTGGCTCCTCTGTGGTGATGCTCATTGGGCTGTTTCCCTGCCCTTTCAGACCACGGAGCTGCTCATTGGGGGACTTTTTTGGCTCCGCCCACGTGACCCAGCCAATCGGCCTCAAGAGCAGGAGGAGGAGTGGGGGAGGTGGAGAGGCTTGTGGGAAGCCTGTGGTGGCAGTTGGGCTCTGAGGGTTTTTCCTGAGGAGCTGTTTTGTTTGGCGTGTGTGGTTCTAAAAATAAAGTTTGTACCAACAGAGGTGAGGCAAAGAACCTCACCCCCGCCCCCCCCGCTGATACAAAGACCTATCCACAGGTGTGGCTGTATATTGGACCAGTAGTCAGTGACGGGTAAGATCCAATTGCAATGGTACCAACCTAAGACAGGAGGCTGACGCCTTGAGGTCAGCTCATCCGATAACGGGTAAGGACCATATATGTACTATTGGACAACCTAAGGCAGGCACGGTCCCTAAGCCACATGCTTGTTGTTTAAACAGAGAGGGGGAGATGTTGAGAGCCACAGCCGAAGGGGCCCCAGCAAACTTTCAGACTGCCAGCTGATGATTGGCTCACAGCGGCCCCAGCAACTTCTAGCTGATTGGCTCCTCTGCAGTGATGCTCATTGAGCTGTTTCCCCGCCCTTTCAGACTGCCAGCTGATGATTGGCTCACAGCGGCCCCAGCAACTTCTAGCTGATTGGCTCCTCTGTGGTGATGCTCATTGGGCTGTTTCCCTGCCCTTTCAGACCACGGAGCTGCTCATTGGGGGACTTTTTTGGCTCTGCCCACGTGACCCAGCCAATCAGCCTCAAGAGCAGGAGGAGTGGGGGAGGTTGAGAGAGGCTTGGGGAAGCCTGTGGTGGCAGTTGGGCTCTGAGGGTTTTTCCTGAGGAGCTGTTTTGTTTGGCGTGTGTGGTTCTAAAAATAAAGTCTGTTTCTTTTGACAAGTGGCTCCTGAATTGTGCCCAGCCAGACTGCAGCACTGGAGACTATTGTTCTAAGTGAAATGAGCCAATCCCAAAAAACCAAAGGTCAAATGTTTTCACTGATATGTAGAAGCTAAATCACAATAAAGGGGGACAAGGGAAGAAGAGAAGTTCAGTAGATTAGACAAAAGGGAACGAAAGGAAGGAGGGGGATAGGAATATAAAAGAGTAGAATAAATCTAACATAATTTTCCTATTATGTACACATATGAAAATACCTAAGTGAATCCCACCATCATGCCCACCAACAAGAATGTGGTCCCAATTAGAATAAGATATAATCTATGCTTGTATAATTCTATCAAAATGGATTCTGTCATATATAACTAAGAGAAACCAATAAAAAATAAATAAAATGTTAATCTTAAAATGAACAATCCTGACCTTTCATTCTTGCATAAACATCTTCAAAAATTAATAAAATAAGCTATCACAACTTCATAGAATCATAGCATTTTACAGCTAGAAAAGAACACAGATCCAGTTTGAACTTTCACTATAAAAAAATGATATTCAAGTTTGTTCCTTTTCATTGCAGCTAGTTAGAGGGATTGAGAGCTGTAGTGTTCTTTGAAGATACAATGCTTCATCTTTTCTTTGTGAACCTGCTTTTGATTATTGCTTTTCTTTTTTTCTTTCTTCTTTTTTTTTAAGTTGTAGATGAACACAATGCCTTTGTTTTATTTATTTATTTTTATGTGGTGCTAAGGATTGAACCCAGTGCCTCACATGTGCTAAGCAAGTGCTTTACCACTGAGCTACAACCCAGGCCCCTGGTTTTGCTTTCTTTATGTACAGCAAACTTTAGAAAAAAAACAGGAATCATATTTTCTGCTTTTCTTCCCTTTTAAAAATATATTTCACTGAATCAAAAGAAAGAAAGAAATACTCTCACAGTCTTAACTCGGCTGCAGAGCAGCTATATGAACTTCAGCACATAACTTTCAGAATTTCCACTTGTTGACCCATAAAAGATGACTCACCCATAAAGTAATTTTCAAATATAATTATAAAAGTTTAGTGATTTAGAACATTTTGAAATGTTTTATAAACTGCTAAGTCCTAAATAACCATGAATTTTTTTTCAAATCACTAATAACCAGATAGGTGGCAAAAATAAGAAAGATTCTTAGCCAGACATGGTGCATACTTGTAATCCCAGCAACTTGGGAGGCTGAGGCAGGAGGATTGCAAGTTCAAGGCCAGCTTCAGCAACTTAGTGAGGCCCTAAGCTACTAAGCAAGATCCTGTCTCAAAATTTAAAACAAAATTTAAAATTTTAAAAAGGAATGGGGATGTGGCTCAGTGGTAAGGCACCTCTGGGTTTAATCCCTGGTACCAAAAAATAATAATAGTTACAATAATAAGGAATATTCTTGAAAATTACTTTCAAAAGATTCAACAAAGGAGAGAAAAAATAAATGCATGGTTCTAGCATGTTTAAGATCTGATGTTAGAGTGCAAAGAAGTTAATTGAAATTAAATTTTAATTAAATTAATTTCAATTGTTTCACCAAAATTAAACAATGAGCTGCAAATCAAAATAACAATATAATATAATGAAGACAAGTCTTGGACAAGTGCACTAAAAAAAAAATAGGCCTATGTCTTCATATGCAAAAAATATTTTAAAGTATACTAAGTCAAAGTTAACTTCCATTCTTTTTCCAAAAGAACAGAATTTCATTTTAGGGCTACTGTATACCTCAGCAATAAAGTGCATGGTTAGAATGTATGAAGATCTAGGTTTAATCCCCAATATCCAAAAAAAGAAAGAAAGAAAAATTAACTTTATTAGGGCAAGTTTGTAAACACATAAACACAATAATTTTTCTTAATTAAAAACACCATATTTGCATGTTAATCCATTCTTTCAGTAAGAAAAAGACTTCCAATGAAATTTAATGCCATGTTTTTAAAATAAAATGAGAAAGGTATCAAAAAAAACCCTAAAAAGCAACAATTATATTTCAGTTTAACTATGGGGAGTATTGTTTTGATATGTATTTTAACATAAAAGTAAAACACTAGCTCCCTAGAGAGAACTCTTCCAGTGCTCTGAGCACTTAAGAGTGCATGAACCTTATCAGAAAAATAGGTTGAGCATGTCTTTAGAGGTTCACCATATTCCAAGCCATATGACCTTGCAACCCAAGCCAAAATTGATTAAATCAGGGAAACAATGCTAGCTCAAAGGAAGCCATACAAAGTCTGTCACTAGTTACCAATTCCATTACCTACCATAAGAACCTCCCAGACTGTGAATTGATTGTATATGCTATTCTTTTTATAAAAGTATGAATACAAGAAAAGGTAGAGCCTGAGGCAGCAATAAACAGAAGCTTTGAGATACAAGAATGAGTGAATAGAAAAATGAGCAAGTGAAAAGACTGACGCTTAGTCTACAGCACAAGTAAGAAAAAGCCCACAGTAACAGAAAAAGAAGCAAAAATTCAGGAACTGAGGTTTAGGAAAAGGTGCTAGGTTGATATTACAGATTGAATAATGTTCCACTCTCCATTATACCTATGAGAAAGGTTCCTCTGCATTCTCACTGACCAAAAATGTATCTATTGCTGGCTGGCTGTCCCCAAAATAATTTGAAAATATCTCATCTCCACTATCTGAAAAAGACATTCAAACTCTTCTTGCATGCTCTATTTCTCAAACTGTAATACGACACAAGTACAAATACATTAAAAAAGTAATATTATGATATGTCAAGAGCTTTGTAATGTTTTGAACAACTAATAATAAATAAACTAATTAATTAATTTAAAAAGTAATATTACATGTTTTGTTTAATCACGTCACATGTTTGAAAAAAACACAAAGGTGCTATGGAAAAAAATTATTGTAGTCCTTTTTTTTTTCTTTTTTCTTTCTATTTTTTTTTTTTTTTTTTTTTTTTT
>NW_026000142.1:23064610-23108454 GCF_001458135.2 Marmota marmota marmota | reverse complement strand
AAAAAAAAAAAAAAAAAAAAAAAAAAAAAAAAAAAAAAAAAAAGATCTCTCAAGTAAAATAACCCATAGCAAAACACAACAAACAGCACTAAGATAAATTTGTAAAAACCAATAACACTGTCCTACTGAATTCAGATAACAAAAAACCTCAATAGAATATGTTCAAGAAACAGGAAATATGAGAATTGATGCAGCATTTTAGGAAAAGAAAAAAATAGAACTTCTAAAAAATTACACAATGAAGAAAAAGAAAAAAATAAATAAAAATTAAATAATGACCAAGATTTAGCAAAATAGTATTACTTAGATTATTAGCTTATCCACAATCTATCAGTTGCTGAAGAAAGAATTAATGGAATGGAAGATCATCTAATTTAGAGGGAAGGAAAAAAAACACTTCAGAAAACAGCAGGGAGAAACAAAAATATAAAATAAAGGGGGTAAAGAACTTAAATAACAATAATTGAGCATAAATTTTTTTTAAAAGAGAGAGAGAGAGAGAAAAAGAGAGAGAATTTTTTAATATTTATTTTTTAGTTTCCAGTGGACACAACATCTTTATTTTATTTTTATGTGGTGCTGAGGATTGAATCCAGCGCCCCGCGCATGCTAGGCGTGAGTGCTACTGCTTGAGACAAACCCCCAGCCCTTGAGCGTAAATTTAATCACAATCTCAAGAAACATAACAGTGCAGACTTGAAGAAACCACGGGTTAGAAATAAAGGAGACAAATTCATACAATGAACATAGAAAACGAATTGCAAATGAGATGAATAAAAGAAACCACTTTCTGATACTGAAAGGAATCAAAAAGGAAGAAGATCTTAAAAGATGCCAAAGGAGCTGAGTACGATGGCACATGACTGTAATGTCAGTGACTTTGAGAGCTAGACAGGAGGATCGAAAATTTGAGGCCAGTTTCAACAATTTAGCCAGACCCTATTTCAAAATACAAAATAAAAAGACTGAGGTGCTTTACCACTGAGCCACATCCATAGCTCAGTGGTACAGTGCCCCTAAATTCAATCCCCAGTATCACCAAAAAAAAAAAAAGAAGCAGCAGCAGCAGCAGCAGCAGCAGCAGCAGCCAAAGGAAACAGCAGATCATAGTCATAATGACAGTTTCTCATAACTCATTTAGAAGCCAGAATACAATGGGATGACATCTTCTACATGAAAAAAACTAACAAGAATTAATTCTATAAGGAAGAATGGAAAAGTGATATAGTGTGGTTGTGGAGTGTCCCCCAGGGCCTGTTGAGTGAGTTCTCAAGTTGGTGCTATTGAAAGGTGGTAGAAAACTTCAAGAGGTAGGAATTGGTAGGAGACCTTAAGTCAGTGGGGACATGCCTTCAAGGGGGCTATACAACTCTGGTGTCTTTCTCTCCCTTCTTCACTTCCCCACCAAGAGGTGAATGACCTCTACCATACACTCCCACCATTATGTGCTGTGTCACCACAGGCCCAAAGCAATGAGGCCAACCAGTCATGGTGATACCCCCAAAACTATGATCAAAAATAAAAATAAACTTTTTCTCTTTAAAATCTGACTTCTTAGAGATTTCTTACAGTAACAGAAAGCCAACACAAAGGGAAGAAGAGGGACAGATACCCAATTTAAAAATGGGCAAAGGGTTTGAATAGACGTTCCTCCAAAGAACATATTTAAGTGGTCAATAGGCATAATAAGACACAGTCAATATCATTAGTTATTAGAGAATGTAAATTAAAATGACAATGAGTTTCTGTTTTGTTTTGTTTTAGGTACTGGGGATTGAACCCAGAGGTGCTTTACCACTGAGCCACATCCTTAGCCTCTTTTTGTATTTTATTAGAGACAGGATCTTGCTGAGTTGCTTAGAGTCTCTATAAGTTGCTGAGACTGGCCTTGAACTCACAATCCTCCTGCCTCAGCCTCCCAAATTGCTGGGATTACAGGGATGAGTATCTATACCTGGATTGAGATACTTTTTCCACATCCAATACAACTGCTCTATTAAAAAGAAAAACGTTGGAAAGAAATAGAAAACTTAGAACCTTCACACATTCCTGATGGGAATAGAAAACAGTGCAGATGCCTTGGAAACAGTTTGGCATCCCTCAAAATGTTACACATAGAGTTGTTATATGACCTGTCATAGATATTCTTAGGAATAAACATATCCAAGAGAATTTTTTTAAATATGTCCATACAAAAAAAATTAGACACAAACCTTGTTCATAGCAGCCTTAATTTATAATTGCTAAAAAGCAGAAAAAATATCCATCAGCCAATAGATAAACAAAAAGTGGCATAATGACACAATGAAATACTATTTAGTCTTTAAAAAAGGATGAATGATCTATCCTGCAAAATGAATAAATCTTGAAAATACTATGCCAAATGAAGGAAGCCAAACATAAAATGCCTCAAATGTATGATCCATTTATATGAAATCAGCAGAATATTCTACAGCAATAAAAATTAAGCAACTAAACAATCAACATGGATGAATCATTTTTTAAAGGCATACTATTTTCAAAAAGTTGGGTACTGCAGTTTTAGATAACATAAAAAAAACAAAAAAAAAATCAACACGAGATGTTGAAGAATTATGTCGGCAAGATAACATAATTTCCAGCTGTTGAGAGCCACAGCCTAAGGGGCTCCAGCAAACTTTCAGACTGCGAGCTGATGATTGGCTCACAGTGCCCCAGCAACATCTAGCTCATTGGCTCCTCTGCAGTGATGCTCATTGGGCTGTTTCCCTGCCCTTTCAGACCACGGAGCTACTCATTGGGGGACTTTTTTGGCTCCGCCCATGCGACCCAGCCAATCGGCCCCAAGAGCAGGAGGATTGTGGGAGGTGGAGAGGCTTGTGGTTGAGAGAGAGGTTTGTGGGAAGCCAGTGGTGGCAGTTGGGCTCTGAGGGTTTTTCCTGAGGAGCGGTTTTGTTTGGCGTGTGTGGTTCTAAAAATAAAGTTCGTTTCTTTTGAAAGTGGCTCCTGAATTGTGCCCAGCCAGACTGCGGCATTTGGTGCTCGCACAGGGAGCGACTGAGGGTAAGTGATAAGGTAAACTGCTCCCCCCTGAGGGTAGGGCGAGAGGATGGGTAGCCATTTTAAGATTCCTCTTTTGTTTTGCTTCACTTTTGTTTTAAGTTGCCTGTCCCTGGAGATGAGAGAGACGGAAGAAAAACCGCTCACATCTGAGGAACAGATAGGGAGAAAGGACGGATGGACATTTCAGGAGGCTATTATAATGATTTTGTGTTGTTCCAATTTTGTTTCACTCTGTTTCAGTTTTGTTTGGCGTTATCTTGTTGGGTTGTATTATAGTAGAAATACGGGATCAGAAATTAGTAAAAAACAAACTGAAAGAGTGTTAAGTAAATTGTTAGAGGAAGGAGGCATCTCAGTAAAATCAAGAACAATCAGGGCATACGTTGATACAATACAAAAATGTAGCCCATGGCTTTTTAAGGAGGAGTTGTTAAATATATCACAATGGAACCATCATGGTGAAGATTTAAAAAGAATAGAAAAGAAAAGCCCAGGGACTCTGCCAGTTGGCACATTGCCATTGTGGACGTTCATATCTTGTTTGCTTAGTCCAAAGCCTTCAGTTCAGACAATGGTAGAGGAAGAAGAAGACATAATGATTCAAGTAAAAGAGAAGGTCTCTCAAGTTAGTCAGACAGAGGAAAAGATTCAAGTAAAAGAGAAGGCCTCTCAAGCTAGTCAGACAGAGAAAGAAAGTGTAAAACAGAAAAAGCCATCAGGGGGAAAGTTACAACAGGAGACTGCTACTAACACCTTTCTATCACCAGAGGACGTAAGTGTCCAACTAACAAGGCCACCTCCATATGCTGGGAGGTCCCCAACCCCCGCAGTTGATAGTTGGGATCCTGAGACAAGATCTCAAATATTAACATGCCCTGTATTTGAGGCAGGAGGGCAGCGATTTTACCAAGTTTTAAATTTCAAAACAGTGAAGCAGCTAAAAGAGGCTGTAACAACCTATGGTCCTCAAGCACCCTTCACTGTAAGCATGGTCGAATCCATTAACAACTTGAACATGACGCCAGCAGATTGGGCTAATATGTGTAAAGCTGTGCTAAATGGAGGACAATACCTGTTATGGAAGGTTGCCAATGAGGAATTTTGCAAGGAGACGGCTAGGCGAAATGCAGCAGCTGGTTATCCTCAGAGAAATCTAGATATGTTGTTAGGAAAGGGACCTTATGAGGATCAGCAGCAACAAATTGCATATGATCCTGGTGTATACGCACAAATTGCTGCAGATGCAATTAAGGCATGGAAGACTTTACAAGGACATGGAGGTTTACAAGGTCAATTATCTAAGGTAATACAAGGAGCTAATGAACCTTATGCTGAATTTGTAGATAGGCTTATTCAAACAGCTACCAGAGTTTTTGGGAATACAGAACAAGCAATGCCATTACTAAAACACCTGGCTTATGAGCAAGCGAATCGTTGGTGCAGAGATATCATTAGACCATGGAAACATGAAGATTTAAACACATATATTAAATTATGTAGAGACATTAATGAACAAGAGCAAGTCGTGGCAGCTGCAGTAAAACAGGCTTTAGATGCCAGAGACATTAATGAACAAGGGCAAATTGTGGCAGCTGCAGTAAAACAGGCTTTAGATGCCAGGCCAAGAACATGCTACAATTGTGAACAAACAGGACATTTTAAAAGGAATTGCCCCATTGGAGGAGGGTTTAACAAAACTAGGTATCAAAGGAGTAGAATACCAGGTATTTGCCCACGATGCCGTAGAGGGAGACATTGGGCTAATGAATGCCGTTCTCAAACCACCATAGAGGGTACTCCATTATCAAAAAACGAACAAGGACCAGGTGTTTATCCACGATATCGTGGAGAAAGGCATCGGGCTCCATTGCCAAAAAATGGACAGGGGGGCCCAATGCTCCGGGGCCCAAAACCACAAATATACGGAGCACTGGAGGAACCCAGCAACCCCATCAGGGTAGTGCCCAGGACACATTGTCCATCAGATCCCTCATCAGACAAACCAGAGGGAGCGCAGGGTTGGACATCTGCGCCTCCGCCAGAGCAGTACTAACTCCAGAGATGGGAGTTCAAATCATTCCCACAGGGGTGAAAGGACCTCTTCCCAAAGGAACAGTAGGCTTATTATTGGGACGCAGCTCTTCTACTCTAAAAGGACTTATGATAAGTCCTGGGGTAATTGATCCCGATTATGAAGGTGAAATAAAAATTATAGCCAGTTCTCCAAAGGGTATATCAGTAATTTCACCAGGAGATAGAATAGCACAGTTACTAATAATACCCAGCCTACATGATAAATTTTCCAGTCGTACTGTAGAAAGAGGTTCCAAGGGATTAGGCTCCACAGGTGTAGATTGGGCTATGCTTTCTTTAAATTTAGATTCTCGCCCCATGCTAAAACTAAATATTCAAGGACATGAATTTAATGGGCTACTGGATACAGGTGCAGACCTTAGCATCATCTCTCGTCAAGAATGGCCAAAACATTGGCCATTACAACAAGCCACTCAAACGCTTCGAGGCCTAGGAGTGGCGACTAATCCCCATAGAAGTGCAATGGTATTAGATTGGAAGGATCCTGAAGGATGTGAAGGAACTATACAGCCATATGTATTGGATCATCTTCCCGTAAATTTATGGGGACGAGATGTCCTAGATCAATTAGGTTTGACATTAACAAATAACATCAACCAAAATGCACCCACTATTATGACTAGACAAGGTTTTAGGAAAGGAAAAAGATTAGAAAAACAAGAACAAGGTATAGCAGCACCAATACAAATAGATCAAGGAACAGACAGACATGGGTTGGATTTTCAGAAAGGGCCACTGAGACAATAAAAATTACTTGGAAATCAGAAAGACCAGTATGGGTTCCTCAGTGGCCCCTGACTAAAGAAAAGATACAAGCAGCCCATGACCTGGTCAAACAACAATTAGCAGAAGGACATATACAACCTTCTGTATCTCCCCATAATACTCCCATTTTTGTCATCAAAAAGAAATCTGGTAAATGGAGATTATTGCAAGATTTAAGAGCCATTAATAATGAGATGGTTATTATGGGACCTGCTCAATCAGGGATTCCTCAATTGTCTGCTTTGCCAAAAACCTGGTATGTTTTAGTTATAGATATTAAAGATTGTTTTTTTTCAATTCCAATTCATCCTGAGGATAGTCCACGTTTTGCATTTACTATCCCTGCACTGAATCATGAAGGTCCTGATCAGAGATATGAATGGAAAGTACTCCCTCAAGGGATGGCTAACAGCCCAACTATGTGTCAAATTTATGTTAACAAAGTAATCCAGCCACTTAGAAATCAAAATCCTGAACTACAAATATTTCACTATATGGATGATGTATTATTAGCACACAAAGATAAAAACACATTGCTAGAATGTTATGCCACACTTACAAACTTATTAAAAAATTATAATCTAGAGATAGCAATAGATAAAGTACAATTAAATTTTCCAATTAATTATTTAGGAGTTCTATTATCCTCAACCATGGTCCGTCCACCAAAAATTCAAATACGAGTAGATCAACTCAAATCACTTAATGACTTTCAAAAGTTATTAGGAGACATAAATTGGATAAGGCCTTATTTAGGTATACCAACAGGAGAGTTGGGACCTTTATTTGATATCCTAAAAGGTCCATCAGATCCAAATTCACCCCGAATGTTAACGCCTGAAGCAAGAAAGGCATTAAAAATCATTGAAACATATATGGAAAATATGCATTTGGATAGAATTGATATAAGTTTGCCTTTATTATTTATTGTACTACCAACAAAAAATATTCCTACAGGAGTATTTTGGCAAGAAGGTCCATTATTATGGATACATTTATCTTATTCTCCTAACACTATTCTTACTAGGTATCCTGAGGCTGTAGGACAATTAATACTCAAAGGAATAAAAGCAGCAAAGGGAGTGTTTGGAATTTCTCCCAATAAAATTATTACTCCATATACTATGAATCAAATTGATGAGTTAGCTAATGAGTTAAATACTTGGGCAATAATCATGTGCAAATCTAATGTTTCATTTGATAACCACTTACCATCTAATCCTTTATTGTCTTTTTGGTCATTGCATCCTGTAATTTTTCCAAAAATGACAAGAAAAACACCTATCATGAATGCTCCAAATATATTCACTGATGGGTCAAATAATGGTACAGCAGCAGTAGTTACCCCTGATCAAACTTTTACATTTTTAGTACCCAAACAATCAGCTCAAAAGGTAGAGCTTAATGCAGTTTTACAAGCTTTTGTGATGTTTAAAGATTCTGTATTTAATTTATTTTCTGATAGTCAGTATGTAGTTAATGCTATAGTATCTCTTGAAGATGCTGGTAGGATTTCCCCTTCTTCTACTGTTTTCTCTTTGCTTTCCACTATACAAAGTCTAATCTGGGACAGAAAAGATCCATTCTTTATAGGACATATCAGGGCACATACAGGATTGCCTGGAGCCCTTAGTTTGGGCAATGATTTAGCAGATAAAACTACACATGACATACATATTTTCTCTACACTAGAAGAAGCTATAAATTTTCATAAAAAGTTCCATGTCAATGCTAATACTTTACAAAAGCGTTTTAAAATAACTAAGGAACAAGCTAGACAAATAATAAAACAATGTCAAAATTGTGTGACCTTTTTACCACAAGTTAATCTTGGAGTCAATCCTAGAGGATTGATACCTAACCATATTTGGCAGATGGACGTCACACACTTGCCAGAATTTGGAAAATTAAAATATTTGCATGTTACAGTTGATACTTCTTCTGGATTTTTGATGGGCTCCCTTCATGCCGGAGAAAAAACTAAAGATGTTATAGCTCATTGCTTACAAAATTTTGCCACTGTGGGTGTTCCAAAACAGTTAAAAACAGATAATGCCCCTGGTTATACTTCTACCTCTTTTAAACAATTTTGCTCAACATTTGGCATTACTCATATAACAGGAATCCCATACAATCCACAGGGACAAGGCATAGTTGAAAGAGCTCATCAAACTATTAAAATGTACTTATTAAAGCAAAAAGAAGGAATTGGGAAGGGGTATATATTCCCCAAAGATAAACTTAAAATAACCCTTTTTACTCTAAACTTTTTAAATTTGGATTCATCAGGACTTAGTGCTGCGGAAAGGCATATGTGTCCAAAAAATGTACATAAGCCCAAGGTACTTTGGAAGGATATTCTAACAGGACAATGGAAAGGTCCTGACCCAGTAATTGTCTGGAGTCGGGGGTCTGTTTGTGTGTTTCCACAGGGAGAACAGCAGCCGATTTGGATTCCAGAGAGATTAACTAAAGCGATTTCTACAGACCACAAAGAAGATGATTTGGCTCAAATCCATAACAGCTGATATCCAAAACTCCAGTTTGGCTATCCTTACATCTGCGACAGAACCAGGATGCTTTTTTCAATATCTATTTTATTATTGCCCTTTCTCCAGCATTTCAGCTTGCAGCCACAATAATTTGCATAATTTTTCCAAGCACAAAAATACCTTCACAAGATGAAAGAAAAGCAGGTGAGACATTACAGCATCTGAGTATAGCACAGAAATAAGAAATGCCACATTAATAGAAATGGCCATGTACCCTTTCTTCACCCCAGGCACCTTGACACAAAAATATCTTCTAGGAGGGGGACAGAGAAAGAAATGAGTACTGGACTGTGGCTTGGACCCTAACAGCAAGCATTCCACAGTGAAAGCCAGTATCAGACAAACCCTAATATCCCACATTCTGTGCCAGCACTTGCAGACCAGGCCTCCTGACCCATCCCACCACCAGGCTAATACCCCAAAAACCCAGTCTCTGACTAGCCCCATATTTTGGGTCTATTCGAGCAATAAGCCAAACCCTGTGGCCCAGAATCCAAGTTAGCATTACAGACTTATCTCCAGGACTAATTCAGCACCAGACACACCACAGACCTAGCTAGGCTTCAAGTCTGCCCTCTGCATCAGCTTAGCACCCACAGACACTAGAATCAGGCAAGCCCCTGCAGCATCGTGCTCCAAACCAGATCATGTGGCCCCAGTTCAGGCCCACCACAATACCAGATAGGCATCTATAGCCTCAGACATAAAGCCAGACACCAGAGAAAAATTCTAGATCTGCCACTGTGGCCCCACTTTTCAGCAAGCCCAGCATCCCAGTCTGCTCCAGCAGACCAAGTGTCTAGGCCCATGCCAGTAGAACACAACACCGAGTCACAAAGCCATAACTTAGACCTGTCCTTATTACCCAAGCTCCAGGCCAACCCTCATGGACATACATTCCAGGCCAATACTATATATAAAAGAGGTCCAGAAACTCCCCTATAGATTCATTCATGCCCCAGGCTACCCCTAGTAGACTCAGGACAAAGGCCCAACCCACAGACTTACAACCCAGACTCACCACAAATCCAGGCCACCCCCATGGATTCAGGTTTCAAATCTGTCCCAGAGGATCTGGGTACCAGAATGTTCTAGCACTTAGCTTCATCTTGCAGATTCAGGCTCAGAGTCAGTCCCAGTATCAGATCAGTGTCCAAGGACATAGGTTTCAGGCTGGCCCTCACAAATACAGGCTCCAGGCATGTAAGAGTAAAGCTGAGTCAACAGATCCACCACAGTGGGAGCTAGCCTAGCACTATGGACCCAGGATGAAGGCCTAAACCAGCAGACCCAAGCTGATATAAATTTAAAAACTGTTGAGAGTCGCCCTGGCTCCAAAGACTAACTTCCCCATACCCCAAGAAGAGCCGTACAATGGTGAGCCCTGCTGGTTCACCTGATCCTACCCACCAATCAGACTAGCCCTGCTGGCTCACCTGATCCTTACCCTCCAATCAAAAAGCACCCCATGCCAACTGTCAAACCACCCCTGGCTCTATAAATATGCAGAGCTGTTCCTCAATAAACGGGCATTTGCTCCAACGACAAGCCTTGTTTGTTCTTTCATCAAAAACAAAAAACTTACAGTAGTTATGAAACACCATCAAACACACCAATGTAGGCCAGAAAAAGCAGAGAAATAGGGGCAGAAAATTTATGACAACAGCTTACCAATTCTAGGAAAGACAAACATCCAGGGACAGGAATCTCAAAGATCCCCAAAATCTGAAAAGATCTCAAAGACCTTCCTCATTGGACATAGGCTCCAGACCCAATGCTTTGGACCCTGAAGCCAAACTTGTCCAACTGATGACCAGGTACCAAAGCAACAAGCCTGCACCTGAACCACACCAGATGCTCTACCCACAATCTCTGAACAGGCTCAATGCAGAAGGGCATTCCCAGTCAAATATAGTCTGCATAGACAGGAATAAGTCCCTAATTCTTTAAATGTGCAGATACCAACACAAGGCAACAAGGATCACTAATAATCAGGGAAACCATCAAAGAAAACAAAATAAAGCACCAATAACCAACAATTAAGGAACAGAGATTTACATACTTCCAAAGAATTCAAAATAATCACCTTAAAGCAGCTCAGAAAGCAACCAAAAAACACAGCTAAATGGAATGAGAGAAAGGACAAAAAAACAAAATGAGAATTTCAACAATTAATTGAAACTATAAAAAAGAACACAATAATGAGAAAATGTCCATACATTTTCAATAGCTGACTTGATCATGCAAAGGAAAGAATCAGTGATCTCAGAGACAGGTTATTTAAAAATACTGAATCAGACAAATATAAAGATAAAAGAATTTTAAAAAGCAAAAAAAGCTTATAGTAGTTACCATCAAACACACCAATGTAGCCCAGAAGAGGCAGAGAAATGGGCAGAAAAGATGACAAGCTTACCAATTCTAGGAAAGACAAACATCCAGGGACAGGAATCTCAAAGATCCCCAATCAATTTCACCCAATCAAGACCAGAGCAAAATAAACTTGAAAAATCAAAGATAAAAACAAGATCTTGAAAGCAGCAAGAGCAAAGAGGTATATTGTATACAAAGGAATTTCAATACAACTAAAAAGCAGATTTTCCAGCAGAAGCCATACAGGCCAGGAGAGATCAATTCAACATGCTAAAAGAAAAATACTGCCAACTAAAAATACTTTTATCAGCAAAACTATCCTTCAGAAATTAAGGGAAAAAAATAGCTTTCCCTAACAAAAGCTGAGAAAGTAAATCACCACTAGACTGCCTTACAAGAAATGCTAAAGGGAGTTTTTCAACAAAAGATGATAATTAGTGACATGAAAATATATGAAAATAGAAAGCACTGATAAAAGCAAGTACGCATTCAAATTCAGAACACATAGTCAGTCCCATTATCCATGAGGAATACAGTCTGAGAATTCCTGTTGAATGCCTTAATAGAAATGTACCCCAAATACAAGTACTGCAATGTCATAACAGTCAATCTGATGAGACTAAGTAACTAAAAGGTGTGTATAACATATACACTATGGATATACTGGACAAAGAGATAATTCATATCCTGCACAGAATGGAGCAGAATAGTACAAGATTTAATCCTGCTACTTAAAACAATGTGCAACTTAAAACATAAATTGTTTATTTCTGAAAATTTCCAATTAATATGTTTGGACCATAGTTGATCACCGACAAGTGAAACCACAGAAATCCAAACAATAGATGATGGAGAACTACTGTACGTTAATATTGTAATGGTGGTATGCAAGTCACATGTATCTTTAGCAGGAAGGTTAAAAGAGGAAACAATTAAGTTATGGCTACAATAATTTTTAAGAAATATGCAATAATAAGATATATATGGGTACATCAAAATATAAAATTCAAGGTGGAGTAAATAAAAAGGTTTTGTGCAAAGTTCAATTGTGATCAGTGTAAAATAACCTGTTATAAATATAGGGTGTTTTACGAAAGTCTCATGATAATCATCAAAATCTGTTAATAGATACATTAAAAGAATAAAAAATAAGAGGATTTGGGATGCAGCTCGGTGGTACAACATGGGTTTAGCATTCAGAAGGCCCTGGGTTCAATCCCTAGAGTCCCAAAAAATAAATGAAAAGAAATCAAAATATCTCAAAAATTTTAAAATCACCTTATCACAAAGAAAGACAGCAAGAAAGGAGTAAAGGATCCACAAAAGAAACAGAAAACAATCAACAAAGTAACAACAGTATCACAGTCAACTATCACAGTCAAAAGACACAGTGACTGAATAAATTTTTTACAAAAACAAAAGACGCAACTATGCGTTCCCTAAGACACTCATTTCACTTTTAGGAATATACACAGACTGAACGTGAGGAACATGAAGAAGTAGAAAATAAAAATGGAAACTAAAGAGAAAAGAGCTAGCTACAGCTATATTGATAAAACAGACTATAAGCCAAAAACCATAAAAAGAGACAAAAATCATTTTATAAAGATACAGGAGGTCAATTCAGTAAGATGACATAACAACCATAATTATATATGCACGCTACATAGAGGTACCTTAATATTTAAAGCTAATACCAATCTATCAATTGAGTGAGCAAGAGAGAGAGAGAAATGCCAAATAATAGGGGACTTCAATACCCCACCTTAAGCAATGTACAGATCACCAAGAAGTAAAAAAAATAGCAGACCTGAACCACACTGTACACCAAATGGATCTAACAGACATTTATAGAACATTCCATCCAAAAGCAGCAGAATATATATTCTTCTCAAGTTCAAAGGAACACTCCTCAAGATAGATCATATGTTAGGCCACAAAACAAGTCTTAAAAAATAGAAGAAAACTAAAATTATACCAAATATCTCTTCTGATCACAATGATATGAAACTAGAAATCAATAACAGGTTAAATTCTGGAAAATTTACAAATGTGGAAATTAAACAGCATGATCCCAAACAACCATGGATCAAAAAAAGAAATTAAAAGGGAAATTTTAAAATATCTCTAGAAAAACAAAAATGGACAATACACAACATACCAAAACTTATGGGATAAAGCAAAAGTAATTCTGAGATGGAATTCTATAGCAATAAACACCCACATCAAAATAGAACATTTCAAATGAGCTAATAACATTAAATCTCAAGAACTAGGAAAAAAAAAAACTAAGACTAAAGTTATTAGATGAAAGAAAATAATACAGATCAAAGCAGAAATAGAAAAAATAAAAGATTAGAAACATAATAGGAGGCACTGGAGTTGTGGCTCAGTGGTAGAGTACTTGCCTAGCACGTGTGAGGCACTGGGTTCAATCCTTAGTACCACATAAAAATAAATAAATAGGGGCTGGGATTGTGGCTCAGCGGTAGAGCGCTCCCCTAGCACAGGCGGGACCCGGGTTTGATCCTCAGCACCTCATAAAAAAAAATAAAGACATTGTGTTGTGTCCATCTACACCTAAAAAATAAAAATAAATAAATAAATAAAGGTATAAGGAAAAAAAAATAGGAAAGATCAACTGAGGTATAGTTCAGTTCACACCTAGCAATACATGAGGCCTTGAGTTCAATCCCCAGAACTGCCCCTCAAATCAACAAAACTAAGAACTGATGTTTTGAAAAGATACACAAATTCAAAAAAACTTTAGTTAGACTAAGGGAAAAAAAGGGCTCAAATTACAATTGATACCTCAGAAATACAAGGATTGTAATTTATGAACAATTATAGAGCAACAAATTGAATAATTCCTAGACATATACAACCTACCAAGACTAAATCATGAGGAAACAAAATCTGAACAGACCAAAAATAAGTAACAAAATTGAATCTATAATAAAAAGTATCCCATCAAAGCAAAGTTCAGGAACTTAACACTTTCACTGATGAAATTCTGACAAACATTTAAAGATTAACACCAATTGTTCTCGCTCTTTCAAAACACAGAAGAGGAGGGGATGCTTTTAAACTCATTTTTTGAGGTTAGCATACCCTGATACCAAGGCCAAGCAAAGACACTACAAGAAGAGAAAATTACAGGTCAATATCCCTAATCAATATAGATGCAAAATTCTCAACAAAATACTATCAAATTCAACAGCATATTATAAGGATCATTACAATGACCAAAGGGTATTTATCCTTGGGATACAACGATGGTTCAACATATACAAATCAATGAAAGTGATTGACCACATTAACACATTGAAGAAAAAAAAAAACATTTGATCCTGTCAACAGGTGCAGAAAAGCCATTTGGCAAAATTCAACATCCTTTCATAATTTAAAAAAAACTCTCAACAAATTAGTGTGCTTCTCAAAAGAGTGTGCTTCAACACAATAGAGACCATATATAATACATATACAATACCAAAGGTAACATTGTACTCACTGGTAAAATGTTCAAAGCTTTTTCTCTAAGATCAGGAACAGAGGAAGGATATCTACTCTTACCACTCCTATTCAACACAATACTGAAAGTCTTAGCCAGAGATATGAGGAAAGAGAAATAAAAGCATCCAAACCCAAAAGGAAGAATCATCCCTATTTGCAGATATGATCTGATATGTAGAAAACCCTTGATATTTCACCAAAAACAGAAAATGAATTTGATAAAGTTGCAAGATACAAAAACCAACATACAAAAATCAGTAGTATTGGGCTGGGGATGTGGCTCAAGTGGTAGCGCGCTCGCCTGGCATGCGCGGGTCGCTGGGTTCAATCCTCAGCACCACATAAAAATAAAATAAGATGTTGTGTCCACCGAAAACTAAAAAATAAATATTAAAAAATTCTCAAAAAAATCAGTAGTATTTCTGAACACTGAAAATGAAAAGTAAATCCAGAAAATAGTCCAATTTTTAACAGCTACAAAAATGAAATAAAATACTTAGGAACAAAATTTACTAAGTAGGTAAAAGATCTATACAACAAAAACCATAAAAATTGATGAAAGAAATTGAAGATGAAAATAAAACAGTAAATGATTTATTAAACAGCAATAACGAGAATTAAAATAATTCACTTAAATAATTTGGATTTATATTTTTTTAAACTGGATATCTTCTAGGGCTATTTATTACTTCGTCCCCTTTTCTCTCATGTTCTATCCAATTCTTTTATTTCTGCAGGATATATATTCTTTAAATAAGCACATTTATAAAACAACATGAATAATAATAATAAAGTTTGTAGAAATAAAATTTATAAAAACAACATAAATAATAATAATAAAGTTTTTTAAAAATAAAAGTGAGAACCTACCTGAAGCCTTGCTAATTGTGCCGTGCGGGCTACTATTTTATTGTATGGCTCCACAATTTTTGCTTTCATCCTAAGAGAGGAAAAAAGAGAAAGAGAAATAAGAATAAAATCATCTTCAAAGGGCTGGGAATATAGCTCAGTTGGTAGAGTGCTTGCCTCACATGCACAAGTACCTGGGTTCAATCCCAAGCACCACAAAAAAAAAAAAAAAAAAGAATCATTTTCAAAATATAAACAAATAATTTCATACCATATATTTATAAAATGAATAACAGTACCTATCCACAGCTCCTTGTAAAGCCCCAATTCTTGTCTGCATCATCTGAAGAACACCTGGGAAAACAACAACTTATATTGGCATTATAAGTACAAGGATTCACACTGGGTAAAAATAAATTAATTAAATAAAATTAATATATATACAAATCTAATTTTAACATTTTCTGCCACCATCCTAATCCAAGCAACCGATCAATATCTTTTACTTGCACTGTTATGAAAACCTATAACTAGCTTCCCCCTTCAATGCTTACCCCACAAAAGAAATCTGAGGGACCTGAGTATGACTGCTTAATGAGTATAGGGTTTTCATTTGGGGTGGTGAAACAGTTCTTGAACTAGGTAGTGGTACAGTTCTTGAACATTGTAAATGTACTTAATGCCACTAATTTGTATACTTTAAAATGGTTAAAATAGTAAATTTTATTACATGTACTTTACTACTATAAAAACAAAGCCTTGAAATCTTCAAAAGTTCAAATTGTATCATAGTATTCTTCTGCTTAAAACCCGTCTGTGGTCTCCTCTTCACTATTATATTAAAACTATAGTCCATAGCTTGGTCTGTTAGATCCCACATTATCTGGAAATGGAGTACTTACTCTAGCTAGCCCTTAATTTCCTATAAGATAATTCCCACTATTTCTTCAAGACTTGTGCTTAACAGAAACAATTACTAACAAGATCCCCTACTAATTTAGATTCCCTTTTTTATTCACTTTTATACAATATTATATTTTTTACTTTATGGCACAATTATATTAAGTAATTACATATTTAGTTGTATATGTTTAATGTTTTACTCCCCTGCCAGGATATAAATTCTTGATATTAAGGAAAGTATCTTTTTCATTCCCTACTATATAACCAAAGCCTAACTCAGAATCATTAGCGGGTACACGATAAATATTTTTTTTTAAAGAGAGGGAGGGAGGGAGGGGAGAAAGAATTTTTTTAATATTTATTTATTTTTAGGTTTTTTTGGCGGACACAACATCTTTGTTTGTATGTGGTGCTAAGGATCGAACCCGGGCCACGCATACCAGGTGAGAGCACTACCACTTGAGCCACATCCCCAGCCCCATGATAAATATTTTTTGAATTAATGAATTATGTATTATACAAATAAATATGGACAGCAAGCATATTACTGCCTTTATAATCCAGGTTTACAACATGATGAAAAAATTACAAAATCATTAGTGTTTTCAGAGAGAACTTAAACTTCATTATTTAGGCTTTCCATTATTGTGATTCAATTATTTTGAATTCTACTCTTTAAAACTCAGTTTCTATATTCAACTGGCACAGACATATTTTTAAAACATAGTAATCTAAATAAATTTAAGTATAGACATCCTTTCATATTCTAAATAAAGTAACATTAGAACTAATAAAACATTACTATCAGCATACAATAATACATTAATATGGTTCAGTCCAACAGAATCCAAAAAGGACCTGAGGATTATTTTTTTTCCTTTCTTTTTGCTGGTTTCATGGTTCATTCCCCTACTTGTCTTGGTTGTCAGCATTTCCTTACATCTTATTTTCTTCACAATCTACTCTTACTCAGTTTTCACTAATACTCCATTGAAATAGATCTTTTCAAGGCCACCTGAAATCTCCAAGTTGCCAAATTCAATAGTCAATTTTGTCTTTAGGGTCACAGACATACTTCATCACTCCCTCCCTAAAATACATTTTTCTCTAGGCTTCAAGTCATCACACCCTTGAGTTTGTTGATCCTACTCTTCCTTCCTCTGCTAGATCTCTACATGTTGGAGTACCTCCCAAGACTTGATTCTCAGAAATCTTCTCTACTCCATCTATAATCTTTTGGGGATTTCATTCAATCCCAATGTTTAAATACTCTCTGTTCAATAAAATATTGATATATACATATGTGTGTATACTTATGTACATATGCACATATTATGCACATATATAAATATGTATATATACATTGATTTTCTTTGTAGCAAACTACGTACACATACACATACAATTTTGAGCCCTGAACTCTGCTACGTTAAATTTGAGATGCCCAAGATTAATTTCTGCCCCACCCCAACGCCATCAAAAAGCATAATCCTCTCCACTCTATCCCATCTCAATTTCTAATATTAGGTCTATCTGCACTTAAAGGTTCTTAACTTCCCCAAGAACATACTTAATCTGTGGTAACTGATAAACTGTACCTTCCAAAGACTCAATCCCTGTTGCTTGTGCCAGTAAATCTTCATGTCTTGCAACAACCTGAAAATGAAGAATGAATAATCAACAATTGCTCTATAATGCATTTTTCTTGGTTACCACAATAAAGAACTGAAGCTCTTTCTTGGTGTATAAATGGGACAAATACTAATACAAATGAAGGTTATGAGGTTGTGGAAGTGTGCTTAAAATAAGTTACTAGTGGGAACACCTACATCTGTTTATAGTTTAATAGAACAGGAGGAAATATTGACTTTTCACTAGCTCTGTCTTAGTCTATTTGGGGTGCTAAACAAAATACCACAGACTGGTAATTTCACAAACACAGATTTATTGTCCATAGTTCTGGAGTTCTTTGAGTCCAAGATCAAGGTGCAGGCAAATGTGGTGTCTAGTAAACACCCATTCCTTATAAACGGTGCCTTCTGTGTCTTCAATGGTAGGAAACCTGAACAGCTCCCCTGGCCCTCACTAATAAGGGCCCTACTACTCTCCCAAAACTCCCTCAACTCTTAATGTTATTACATTGGGGATTAACCTTCAACACATTACATTAATTCTTCAGAAATAAGAACTCTCAGACCATAGGAAGCCCCTGGTTTCCCTAATGAAACACATAAGTGGAGTTGTACCAAAAATGGAAAAATCAGCTAGTTCTTGACAGGTTATTCTTCTTTCTCTTTAAAGAATGTTTTCAAACATCAGGTTTTCTTAGTTCTTGAACTTAATTTAGTACTGTCAAAGCTATATCCTAATATGGACAGATAAGGCGCTTGGTGCCTATCTATACTTAAATATATCCCTGCTTCCAGTTTCCTGGTGTCACAGCAAATTCTCTTCCCTACAGAAGACTGACATTTTTATATAAGAAAATTAGGGCAGTGTAGATGACCACAACAAAAGTAAAGAAGGTTAAGAGTTAAAGGTCATGCTGGGCACAGTGGCACACACCTATAATCCCAGCAGCTCAGGAGGCTCAAGCAGGAAGATTGCAAGTTCAAGGCCAGCCTCAGAAATTTAATAAGACCTAAGCAACGTGGTGAGGCCCTGTCTCAATGTAAAAAAAATATAACAAGGGCTGGGAAATGTGGCTCAGTGGATGAGCACCTCTGGATTCAATGCCTGGTACCAAAAAAAAAAAAAAAAAAGTTAAAATTCACTGGCAAGCGATTCCGAAGAACATTAAGAAATTATCCAAATCTTTAGAATGAAAAATCCTTATCATTTTTTACACTTAATTCCAATGAATAAAAAATTTCTTATTTGTATCTACAAAGAACTAAAGCTATCTTGGTAAACTTAAGTTCCTAATCAGCAAAGATTCATTCATTGACACCCTCCACTTTGTCCTATTTCAGATATCACTGTCATTCTATCAAGTCTCTTCCTCTCCTATCCAAGTGTTAGTCTAATTTAACCTCTGAGGTTACCAGAAGACATCTGAATTTTCCTCATGCCCTAACTACTAGTAAATCTTTTGCAATATTAATCATCTCACTGACAAATTAATTTTATTGTATTTATTTTATCAATTAGTATTATCTCAATTTTGCTTCTGTAAAAACACCACTTATAGCATGTTCAGATCTCATACTATAATTCAGAGATTTCCTCTCACATCCTAAACTTAACAGTGTAACTTGTCCTATCTATGAAATGTTAAATTTTAAATTCATACTGATTCCTACAGAGAATGTAGTATGTGCAAAAATAGACAAAATAAGCATAAGCAGGCAGAAATAATTTCAGATGACTCTTGCAAAATGCCAACACCTTAGAACTACATGCACAGTTAACTACATTCTCCCTTATCTCACAAACACCTTGTACTATTCTAATTAAAATATGCCTCATCTGTTCGCCTTTACTTCTGTCTGTCTGCCACTGATCTAAGAGTCCCTGGAAAGTCAGGAAATGTGTTCTATTCATTTCTCTATCCCCACAGCCTGACACAAAACATGACAATTAAAAATGTCTTCTAAATATTTATCAATAAATATTGAACTGTATATAATAAAAAAATTTTAAGTTAAAGTAACATTAGAAAGTCATACAAATCCTCTAACCTGCTATTTTATTTAAGAAACTAAGACCCAAAAAGTTTAAGTAGACATGTCTCATGGTACATGGTCCATTTATTTGCATATTTTTTTCATTATCTAAAAAATTATTTATTAAGTCCCTATTCAAGCAAAATGCAATACCAGAAACATATAGTAAAACTACCCTATGAAAATTACAGAATTGGCAGGTACAATGGTGCACACTTGTAATCACAATGGCTCGGGAGGCTGAGACAGGAGGATCACAAGTTCAAAGCCAGCCTCAGCAAAAGTGAGGCACTAACTAAGCAACTCAGTGAGACCCTGTCTCTAAATAAAATACAAAATAGGGCTGGGGATGTGATTCAATGGTCCAGCACCCCTGAGTTCAATCCCGGGTACCAAAAAAAAATTACAGAATTGTACAAGAGGAAGAAACCTACAAGATTATCTACTGCAATCTCCTCCTCTTAGTCATTCCAACCCATTTCATAGATTTAAAAGACAAACAAAAAAAACTCAAAGATGATAAATGATATGAAATTCAGTTAACTACACATCAGAAATTAAGACCCATCTCCTAACTGTTCCGGTTGTATTCTACCCACCACAATATTTATCATATTTATCAACTTTCTTTAATTTCAGTAAAGGTTTTTTTTACCTTTGTGTTTACAAACACAACATAACATCCCAATTTTTCTCATTATTCTCTTTCTAAAATTCCATTTTCTATTATTTTTAATCAAAGACATTCTAATTTTTTTTTTTTTGCTCATTATAGTCATTGCACATCAATTTATGTGGTAAACAGTAAGAATAAATAAAACGTTTTAGGTATATACGGAAAACTCTGCAAAAAGCAAAAATGTAGTTTGAAAAATAAGTCACCGGTAAGATATGCATTTATTCATACAAACATGCACTTAAATTTAACAATAATGATTCTACAAAAAGGCTAAATTATCATATTAGGCTGAATAATCTGTATGATCCAATAGAACTGAATTACCTGTAGGTGTAGTTCTTTATCCAACTGACTGATCCCTTGGGCAAGTTTTGCTAGTTGTTCAGCAATTACAGCTTGATGAATAGATTGGGAAGTATAAGTCTTCACATCAAAGTCTTCATTTAAAAAGTCACTATAACACTCTGGAGGAAAAAAATCAGGACAACTCTATATATCCTGTCCTAAAGCACAGTTATTAAACACAACAATTATAACTAACATATTCTGACATCTTCCTGTACACTGGGATCTGTAATAAATGCTTCCCTATAATAATGAGGAAGGAGTGGAGCAGGCAACAGCTGAAGAGCAGTGAGAATACTCAAGTCCACTACATGCCAGGCACTGATTTAAGTACTTAACATATACAAACTCATTCAATACTTGCGCTACCCTGTTGGAGCTATCCTTTTCCCCATTTCACAGATGATAAACAAGCACAGACAGGGCCTGCATCTTATCCAACATTACTCTCTGCAATTTCAAACCAGGAAGTCTAAGTACAGAGCCCAAGTTCTGAACCACTCTGCTATACTGTTAAATGCTTACTTTTTTAATGAATCAAAAGGAAGGAAAACACTGAGTAAAATATTGAAACATAACTACCAACCATAGTCTTTTTTCCAAGAAAACAAGGTCATTGCCAGGGAGAACACAACAGGAAAATTGGCTATGTATATATAATATGTATGGCCTCAGATCTTTCTAGATCAGTGCATGAATACTGTTATAATAAAGTGAATCTTGAATTTTAAGAGAAATAGGCAAGGAAACTTATAAGTGTTACTGAAATTTAGGATTTCCAGGCGAAATAAGTAAATAGGTAAAAGAACTGATACTATGTGTTAAAAAGATAACTTTCTATAAAGAACCCACAAATTTGTGAGTGATTTAAAAAGTGGAGAAAATAAAACATAAAAGTAGATATACAGAGCTAGGCATAGCAGCACATGCCTATAATCCCAGCAACTTGGGAGGCTAAGGCAGGAGGATAGTGAGTTCGAAGCCAGCCTCAGCAACTTAGACCCTGTCTCAAAATGAAAAACAAAAAGGTCTTGTGGCTCAGTGGTTAAATACCCCTGAATTCAATTCCCAGTACCCCCCCCAAACAAAAAAAAATCATAAAAATGATCTCAGGGTAGATATATACCGCAGCCTCCTAACTGTATGTGAGATAGAGATAGGGCTGCCTTGACAGACATTATAAAGCAAAACAAACCAACAAGCAAAACAAAGTATTTAATAACACTTGAGCTGTTTACACCTACTGTAATGTATGATCCATGTTTATACCTACTATAATGTATGATCCATGAGGATAAGATCATTGTGTTGTTTCCTACTATATCCCCCAAAAAATGGGACACATGGTCAGATGTGCAGCATTGGTTGAGTTAATTAATCTGTATATCAACTGAAAGTATTATTCTGCTAAAAGCAAAGACTCATATTCTTGACTACTCTCAAAATGAAGTGAAGTAAAAGAAGAATACTGCTATTTTGGCCTTAATTCTCAGAACCACATTTCCTTCCAATCTGCCCAGTGGTTCTCAGACAGACAAATTGGAAAAGGCCATTTCAAGCAAATGGAAGACTTAGCAACAGCAAGTACCATGGCATGTTTTAACAAATATGGAAAATACTAACTTTGATATGTCTACATCATAGAATGTATCTGCTAGGCAGAAAGGGTAAAGAATGAGAGATGAAGTTGGAAGGCAGTTTGAAAAGAGGCCTCTAAGATACCCAAAATAGTCAAATTATATCCCATTTAAAGTTTTGAAGACAAGAAGGAGCACTGTCAGCTTTGTGTTCTAGAACAATAATCTTGGCAGTGGTATGGAGGATGACTAAAAAGGGATTAGTTACACAACAGTTTGCTATAATTGGCTCTTGTTGCCATGTGGCAGCAAGCTATTACATTTTCAGGAATTCTGTAAGCCAGCTGACATCACATGTGCATATCTTAAAATTGACCAGGGGGAGGGTATTTACACTATGGAAATAGGCAGATACTATAAAATAAGGACCTTTTCTATTTTCCCAGAAAGCTGATTTACTACTGCGATAGATAACCGGTATGCCACCCATAAAGTAGAGCCACAAAGTACAGTAAAGTACAGTACTATGGTAATAGCCCAAGTGACATAAGGAAGGCATAAATGATAGTGTCACTAAGAATGTCAAGGAAGTGATAAGAGTAACAAATAATCAGATAAACACACTGTTTAGGACTTAGTGAAAAGCTGAAAATGGGCTATTAGATGCAGCAAATCAAGGATGATTTCCAAGTTTCTTGATTAAGTAACTGAAATAGGGAATTCAGTTTTGCATTAAGCTAGACCACTAGATATTAAATATGCAAAGATGAACATAAACAAACACCAGCCGCCAAGGAATTCATAATCTACATAAGGAACACGCAGGCTTTACCTACCTACATATAATAAATGGAAACAGAATCTACCAGAGGAAAAAAATCAGGAGAGAGAAGTAGAAGAAAAAAATCTACTTCATTTTTTTATATGTAGAACTTGTACTATTTGTTTATGTGTAGGTTTTCATATGTAGAACTGGTACTGCTTGTTCACTATTAAGACAGAAATTCCAGTACACATTTGAAAATGTAGTTCTATAATTCAGAAGATGGCTAACAAAAAGAGTAGATGATTTATGAAAAAATTTTTGAATGCAGAAAAATAAAAAATAAACAGGGAAATAGGGGAAATAGGCTTTAGAAGCAGGTGGGGGGGACACCAAAAATTCGGAGATGGATAAAGGAAATAATATAAATCAGAGACTAAAGAATGCTCAGGAAAAAAGGAAGAGAAACATGAAAGACTTGAAAGAAACATGAAAGATCAAAGACTTAGGAGTTAGATCAGAAACAATGCAACTGCTAGATGAAAACACAGGGTCAGGCTGGGGATGTGGCTCAAGCGGTAGCGCGCTCACCTGGCATGCACGGGTCGCTGGGTTCGATCCTCAGCACCATATAAAAATAAAATAAAGAAAACTAAAAAAAAATAAATATTAAAAAATTCCCTCTCTCTCTCTCTCTCTCTCTTTTCAAAAAAAAAACAGGGTCAACAATCCATCATAAAGTGGCAAGCACTGACTTCCTTAACAAGATGCCTAAAGCTCAAGAAATAAAAACAAGAATCAATAAATGGGATGCCATCAAATTAAAAAGCTTATGCACAGCAAAGGAAATTATTAAGAAAAGAGAACCTATGGAATGGGAAAAAATCTTTGCCAGCTATTCCTCTAACAGGGGATTATATCCAGAAGAGATAAAGAACTTAAAAAAAAAAAAAAAAAAAACTCAATTCCAGAAAACCAAATAACCCAATCAATAAATGGGCAAAAGAATAAACAGAAATTCTCTCTCTCCCTCCCTCTCTTTCTCTTGCTTTTTGTTTACTTGGTTGGGTTTGTTGGTTTTTATTTTTTATTTATTTTTAATTTTTTGGTACCGGGACTTGAACCCAGATGCACTTTAACACTAAGCCATATCCCCAGGCCATTATTTTTATTTTTTACTTTTTTATTTTGAAACAGCATCTCACTAAGTTGCTCAGGGCCTTAGTTGCTGAGACTGGCCTCAAACTTGCAATTCTCCTGCCTAGCCTCCTGAGTTGATGGGATTACAGGCGTGCGCCACCATGCCCAGCCAGAAATTTCTCAAAAGAAACACAAATGGCCAACAATATATGAAAAAAAAAAATGTTCAACATCTGTAGTAATCAAAGAAATGCAAACCAAAACTACAATAAGATTTTATCTCACTCTATTCAGATCAAGAATGATCTGAATGGATCATGAACACAAAAGATCAAGAACATATATCATAGTAAAAGCTGACAAAAATGTAGGGGGAAAGATACACTCATACATTGCTGGTGGGACTGCAAATTAGTACAACCACTTGAAAAGTAGTATGGCCATTCCTCAAAAAAATCAGGAATGGAACTACCATATGACCCAGCTAACCCACTCCTTAATATTTATCCAAAAGAACTAAAATCAACATATTACAGCGATATAGTCACTACAGTATTTATAGCAGCACCATTCACAATAGCCAAATTATAGAATCAGCCCAAATGCCTGTTGAAGAAAATGTGGAATATATACACAATCAAGTTTTATTCATCCATAAAAAAGAATGAAATCATAGCATTTGTCAGTAAATGGATGGAAATGGAGAACATCATGCTAAATGAAATAAGCCAGACTCAGAAAATCAAAGGTGGAATGTTTCCTCTGGTATGGGGAAACTAGAACAAAGTAAAGGAAAGACAGTTGTTGGGGGACAGGGGTGTTCAGATATCGTAAATATATAGGGAAAATCACTAGAAGAGAAGGAAGAGAACAAGAAGAAGGGAGAAATTATGGGAATAGGAAAGAAGGAATGAATATAACGAAATAACGTTATATGCATATCTAAATGTACCAAGGGGAATTTCACCTTTATGTATATGTAGAAAGTACCAATCAAAAATAAATCAAGTAATGAAAGGAAGATCATTTGAGTAGAAGAGGGAGAATAGGGGAGGAAGTGGGTGACCAAAGGGAGGAAAGAATGGGGATTAAAATCAAATTTCTTGCTTGTATGATTTTTTCCAAAATGAACTCACTGCTATGTATAATTACAATGTCTGATTTAAAAAATAAAACATATGTAATCACTGGGAAAAAAAACACAACTAATCCTAGAAAGGTTTTTCTGGACACTGCCTGACCAATCCCTAACCTCTAGTTATCATCCTCTGAACTAATGGTTTACTTTGTACACAGTTCTAATGCTACTATTACAACACTATTATAATACTTACTTTTAGAGCTCAACAAGATTATTAACTTTTTAAATTTTTTTTTCATTGTAGATGGATACAACACCTTTATTTTATTTGTTCATTTTTTAATGTGGTACCGGGGATTGAACTCAGAGCCTCATGCGTGCTAGGCAAGCACTCTACCACTGAGCCACAACCCCGGCCCATTCTCCCCTACTAGATGGTGAGCTACTTGAGAATAAAAAAATGGAGACAGTTAGTCTTACAAGAGCTCAAAACTTGGTTAAATTGAATTTCAATTAAAAAACAAAGATGTATTAGACAGGGAACCTAACCTAAAGGATTCAACACAATCTAGTCCTGAAAATATCCTTAATTTTGACAAAAAAAAGTATATAGATTGTCATGAAAAGTCAACAAAAATACTCAACAGAAAAAAACAATTTAGAACTTTTAACCTTTTATAATACACTTACAGGAATGTTCAATTTGAAAAAAATCTTTCTGCACCTACTGTATGTAAGATAGGGCTATTAACACTGTGGAGTTAAAAAAGGATTTTACGGAGGGCGTGGTGGTGCACACCAGCGACTTGAGAGATCTCTGAGTCTCAGAGAAACAACATCTCAAAAAGTAACAAAGGGATGGGGGCTGAGTATATGTGCTCAGTGGTAAAGGGCCCCTGGGTTCAATCCCCAGTACCAAGAAAAAAAAAAAAAAAGAGGGCGTAGGGGTTTACAATAGAGCAGAAGAGATTAAGGTAAGTATACAAATGATTTTAATACAACAGTGTTTTCCCTAATGGATTTTATATAGTGTTTATATAGTGTTATATAGTGTTTTCCCTAATGGATTTTATATCCATTAGGGAAAACACTAAGAAACTTATGTTTACCCTCACAAATCAGAACTTTATTCTGAATGATGAGACTCAGCACGTTAACTGGACTACAACTGAATGTGCTTTTCAAGTACACTATATTAAACTTACTGGGGATAACTTCTCTTCAAAACTGACTACCAATAAATCTGACTGCTGTTTTCTGTACGAATAGATAACCCCTGCCTGAACTAAGAGTATAAACCCTCCTGCTTGCCTAATTGTGAATAACTGCCTCCTCAAAGAAACACAAGACTGCAAGAAGGGACACCTGTATAACCCAATAATTTAACGGAGGAGGTGTTTCCAACTCTACTTTAAAAAGAACTCCTTTCAATAAATGTCTGTTATCTGTTCTAGGTCTTACACTTTTCATGGGCTAGAATGCTTCATCTTTTCGTCAAAAGTGCGGCAGCAGGCGGTGGCTGCCAAGGCGGGTCACTGGGTGTGAGGTCCTAGAACTTCAGGGAAGCCCAAACACATGGGGGACGGAGTTGAGAAGAGGAGCAACTCAAAACCAGGAGTTCCTAGGACACCGGAAAGGAAGAGGGGGAATAAGTTGGCTTGGGCTGCACCCAGACGTCAGGGGACCGGGCGGAGGGGAGTGGTCAAGTCGAGCCCAGAAAACTTTGGGCAAAGCAAGGGTTGAGTCCACCACCTTGGCCCAGGCACCGAGCAGGATATTCCCTCCCGCCCCGCAGCCTGGCCAGTACTCCACTCCTTACCGTCCTGCAAAAGCTCCCGCACTGTCGCTGCAGCCGCTCCAGAACCCAGAGCCCCAAAGCCAGCCATAGTGGCGCCGCAGTCGCCACCTTCCATGTTGGCAGGTACCGGGTTGATGGCGTCAGTGAGAGGAGGTCCCGCCCAGGTTGACGCAGAATCCTGGCGCCGCCCGCCTTCACAGACCGCGGCTGTGGCCCGCCTGGTAATCCAAACGCTGCTCACGCGGCTGACAGAGCCTGGCTGGGAGTGGTGTGGGAACCAGAGCCCTCGTGCGCTGAGGACCCGGTGCTCGGCCACGCAGTCTAGGAAGCCGAGTCCGCCCAGGGCTTATTCGCTGTCTCCCTTCGCAGTTCGGAGCCTCGCCCCAGAGGCTGGAGTTGTTCCTCAGACTGAGGAGAAGGTGGGCGCCGGAACGTGACCGTGGCGCATATTTTAGAAAGAAAAGATAAAGCAAGTATTAAACCTAAGAACCCGGGCCTTGCGACGCGGGGCAAGAGACAATAGTGGAGGTTTCTGGGCGCTTCGCTGGCACAGCACACTCTAGGCAGGCGGGTGTTATTAACTGCCCCACGCCTTGATTGGCAATCCAGGGATAAAAACAGGCGGGAAAAGCTTGGGAACGAAAGTTGCTAAAGGGTGTTCTAAATTATTTTGTAAATCTATACTCATTTAATACTCGTAACCACTCAGGTGAGCTAGTCTCACGCTACTGCGCATTATCCTTTGACTTGACTTTATCTCAGAGGGTTTTCCTTAATATAATTTTATCTCAATTATACGAATGGGGTCAGTGTTCTGAGTGAAGGTCACATGAATTGCCTGGGGCAGTGTGCTCAGTTTCACATTATGTTTCATTATCCATAAAAAACCAAACTAGTGTTTTGGCATGTCCCAAACTGCACTATTTTTTTTTTTTTTTGCCTTATGATCATAAAGAATAAAAATAACAAGTTATGTTTTGAAGTGCTATTTAGAGTTGTTCTTATAATGGCATTTAATTTTCCTGAATAAAACAGGATATTTCCGAGTACCAGACATACACAGTATTTTGGAGGAAATTATTCAAATCAAATACCTTGATTTATCAATGCCAAAGAAAATAAAACGGAAAAAAATAATAAAAGTAATATGGTATACTAGAAAAAATCTTGTAGTTTTTCTATCTTGTTTTTCTACAACTATCTCATGTAGTTTTCAACTTTGATTTATCTTAGAAGTAGAATTCTGTGGTATTCCTTTTCTATTATTTATCTTAGTTTTTATTCTTTTTAGATATACATGACAGTAGAATGTATTTTGACATATTATACATAATGGAATATAACATTCTACTTCTAAGGATCTCATCCTTGTGGTTGAACATGATGTGGAGTTATACTGTTCGTGTATTCATATGTGAATTTAGGAAAGTTGTTAGGAATCATTCTACTTTCTTTCCGATTCCCATTCCCCCTCCCTTTCCTTCATTCCCCTCTGTCTTACCCAATGAACTTGTTTCCCTACCACCACCACCTTATTGTGTGTTAGCCTTTGCATATCAGAGAGAAGGTTCAACCTTTGATTTTGGGAGATTGGCTTAGTTCATTTAGCATGGTCATCTTCAGTTCCATCCATTTACCAACAAATGCCATAATTTCATTCTTCTTTATGGATGAGTAATATCCCATTGTGTGTGTGTGTGTGTGTGTGTGTGTGTGTGTGAGAGAGAGAGAGAGAGAAAGAGATAATCTATTTAATAATATGAAAAGAAGCTAAAACAAATTCTGATCCCACAAACCTAATGAAAAATAAATATCATTGGCAACTGAAATTTAGAATGATGAGAATTCACCTAGAGAAAGGATATTCCAAGTGCAAATGGATTGTCTTTTTCAGATTTGAAATAAATCTATATTCATGAAGTGTGACTCCATACAAACCACAATATGTCAAGAAAGAAAAAAAGATCCAATAGAAATGTTTCATTCTGGGCAGCTGGTGAAAATCTGTGCCCCAATGGTTCGATATTCAAAGTAAGTGTTGTTAAATGTTAATGAACTGAGGCATAATTTCCCTTTTTCGTTCTGCCTTTTTTTTAAGTACTGTAAGACCACTATATGGACTCTTCAATTCCTAGTTTTGGAATCATGATCTAGAAATGAGTCCTGGTGCCTAGTATATGTGTGTGTGCACATGCCTGAGCAAATCATCTCTGCAAGTGTCACATTTTATGTTTTTATAAATGGTGGCATTTATAACTCCCATCTATAAGGTATAGTAGATATTAAATGGATATAAACATTTATGCACAGGTTTTTGTTTGAATATGTGTCTTGAGACAAATGTATAAGAATGTAATTGCTGGATCATAAGATGTTTAGTTTTTGAAAAAACTGCCAGACTTTTCTAGAGTAGCAATAGTATTTGACCCTTCTACCTAGCACTATATGAGAAATCCAGTTTCTCCTCATTCTAACCTACTTTTGATAATAGCAGTGTTTTGGTTTTTTGTTCTTAACTGTTTTAATGGTATATAGTGATACCTCATTGTGTTTCTAATTTCTACATGTCCTGTATGTGATGTTAAACTTCTTTCCATGTGCTTATTTGGCAACTGTATAGTTTTGAGGAAATGTTTCTTAATGCTTTTTGCCCATATCCTAATATTGATCTTTTATTCTTGTGGTTTTTTAAATTATTATTAAATACATATAATATTTATCTTTTTATAATTTTTATGTGTAAAGTTCAGCACTGTTATGTTCCATATCATGCATCTGATCTCTGAAACTCTCTAGTCTTAAAAAACCCTTAAGCAATAACTCCATTCCTCTCCCCACCTAAACCCTGGCAACCATTATTCTACTGTTTCTCTACTTTTTCTTATGATTCTACTTATCTGAAGTACTGTAGGTGGAATCATATAGTTGTTGAGACTAGTTTTTTTACTTAGCATATTTTCAATGTCCATTCATATTGTAACATATACCAGATTTTTCCTTTCTTTTTTTTTTCAAGGCGTGGGGGGGGGCAGGATACCAGGGATTGAATTCTGGGACACTCGACCACTGAGCCACATCCACAGCCTTATTTTGTATTTTATTTAGAAACAGGGTCTCACTGAGTTGTTTAGCACCTCGATTTTGCTGAGGCTGGCTTTGAACTTGAGATCCTCCTGCTTTAGCCTCTAGAGCTGCTGGGATTACAGGCATGAGTCACCATGCCCAGCTCCTTCTTTAAGGCTAATTGTACGTGAATGCTACATTTTCTTTGTCCATTCATTGATCGATGTACAGTTGGATTGCTTCCATATTTTAGCTATTGCAAATAATGCTGTTATGAACATGGATGCACAAATATCTCAATTCTTTTTGGCTATATATTCAGAAGTGGAATTGCTGGATCACATGGTAATTGTGTTATGCTTTTTGAGGAACTTTCATACTATTTTCCATAGAAGCCATACCATGTTACCTTTTCACCAGCATTACACAAGAGTTCTTAATTTCTTCACACCCTTGCCAACTCATCATTTTCTGGAATTTTCAAAACTTATCCTGTCCCATCCTACTGGGTGTAAAGTGGATCTCATCGTAATTTTGATTTTCATTTCCATAAGGTTAGTGACATGAGCATCTTTTCTTATTGGCCAATTGTATATCTTTATTGTAGAAATATCTATTCAACATTTTGCCCATTTTTGAATAGGGTTTATTTTTTTTAATATTTATTTTTTAGGTGTAGATGGACACAACACAATGCCTTTATTTTTATGTGGTGCTGAGGATGGAACCCAGGCCTTGCCCATGCTAGGCGAGTGCTCCACCGCTGAGCCACTATCCCAGCCCCGGGTTTATATTTTTGTTTACTATTAAGTGTTGAGATGTCTTGATATGACTTCTTTGTCAACTATGTGACTTGCAAATATTTTCTCAGATTATATAGTTTATTCTCTTTACAGGGTGTTTTGCAAAGCAAAAGTTTTTTATTATGATGAAGTCCATTTTATCAGTTTTTCCTTGTATAAATTTTGCTTTTGGTGTCAAGTGTAATGTATCTTTGTGTAGCTCCAGATTCTGAAGATTTTCTCCAAAGTTTTTTCCTAAAAGTTTTTTATAATTTTATGCTTTACATTTAAGATCATGATTCAATTGTATTGATTTTAGTGTAAGTGTGAGAGTTAGATAGTTCTTTTTTTTTTGCCTAGAAATGTCCAGTTACTCTAGCCCTATTTGTTGAGAAGTCTATTTTTACTTGATTGAATTACTTCTGCTACTTCACTAAAAAAAAAAAAAAAAAAAATCAGTATTTTGTATTTTGTTTCATTGATTTATGTGTCTATCCCTTCACCATTTCCACAGTATGTGGATTATTTATTGTAGCTATATAACAAGTTTTGGAATCAAGGGACTGATAACCTCCTGATTCTAGTTGCTTTGCTTTCCACTTAATTTTAGAATGATCTTTGTGTGTTTACAAAAAAAAAAAAAAAAAATCTTGTGGAATTTCCATAAGAATTGAATGAAACCTACATATCAATTTGAGGAGAATTGACATCCTATCTATGTTGAATGTCACAATCCATAAAAACGATGTTTCTCTTCATTGATACAGATTTTCTCTGACTTCTTTCATCAGCATTGTGTGGTTTTCAGCATACAAGTTCTGTACATCTTTTGGAAAACTTAGCACCAGTTTTTTTTGTTGTTGTTGTTGTTTATGGTATTATTGTATTTTTAATTTTGGTGTCCATGTGGTCATTACTAGTAGTATATAGAAATACAATTAATTTTTGTATGTTGATCTTATATCCTACAAAGTTCTTGAGCCCTCTTCCTAATTCTGAGAGTTTGTTTTGTTTGCTATTTGTAAATTCCTTGGGATTATATAAACAACCGTGTCATCTACAAACAGATTTAGTTTTATTTCTTTCATTTCTTTCCCATGCCTTATTGCACTGATCTAGAAGTTCCATCTCTACGTTGAATGTGAGTGATGAGAGCAGACATCCATTCCTTTTTCCTATTTAGGAGGAAAGTGTTCTGTCGAATTTTTTGTGAATATTCTTTTTCAAGTTAAGGAGTTCCCCTCTATTTCTGTTTTTCTGAGAATTTTTTTTATCATGAATAAGTGTATCTTGTCAAATGCTTTTTCTGCTAAACTCATAATTATGTGTTTTTTCTTTAGCATATTAATATGATAGTTCATACTGATGGATTTTGAATATTGAACCTTCTCTAGCAGGGAAAGGTGGGGAGAACGGCATCATCTCCTTGCTGTCAGTAGTAAGTCTAGGTTCTTGGCCTCCTTGTTGCTGTAGGAAGGCATGAGAGTTCCAATTCCTTTTGGTGGGGGTGGCCTCATAACTACTGGGCAATACTAAAAGTCCTGGCTTTCCACATGGTCTCTGACAACACACCCAAGGAAGAGAGTGCCTTATTACTGCTGAGTAAACATGGAAGTCTGTGCTCCTCATGTGGTCTACACTACTACCACTAAAATTGGGGCCCTCACAGGTCAATAGGGATGAAAGTCTCAGATCCCTACCAGGTCCTCTTGAACACCACCACTGTGGGATGTTGGAGCACCTTGTTACAACATTGGAGGGGGGTAGAAGTCCCCGTTTGACCTTTTCTAGTGGAGGTGAGGCCATAGCTTTCTTCTATAATGTTTGATTGAATTTGAACCATTACCATAAAAAAGTTTTGTGTCATGCTTGGCTTCCCCTTTCCTAGTCTTTTAACTAGACGGACTTCTGTAGGCTATTCAGCACCCACTGGTGATTCCAGATCAGCTTCTTCAGTCCCAAGGCTGGGGTATTTGAGTTTATAAAACTGAAGGAGCTTACCACCTCTTATTTTAACCTGGCAGCCTCTTTTAACTTTTCAGAATTTCCTGTGTTTATTTTACATATAATATAAAGGGTTTTTAGTTATATTTAGTAGGAAGAATAGGAAAAAATACAGCTATTCTGTCTTCTCATGGACAGAACTCTCCCTAATAAATATTTAATAATCAACTAAATTAAACTTATAAATAGATATGATTATTGGTGTTTTCTAAATGCATAATTTAAGTTTTATATGCTCACAGGTTGGCTTTTAGAACACTAGTAAGAAAATACTGTTGTGATCTGTGTTATACACCAATGATAGTTGCCGCTGATTTTGTCAGATCTACAAAAGCCAGAGACAGTGAATTTACCACAAACCAAGGTATGTGAAACCCATAGTTTGTTTACTTTGTAAAACTTACCAAAAAAAATTTTGTTTGTAACTCAGCTACTTATCTAATCAGGCACAACCTATCTTAGTTTATATGATAAAATCCTTTCTTTTTTTTTAGTTGTATTTGGACACAATACCTTTATTTTATTTATTTTTATATGGTGCTGAGGATCGAACCTAGGACCTGGCACATGCTCTACCACTAAGCCACAATCCCAGCCCCAAAATCCTTTCATTTTTAAATGCCTTTAGTATTTTACATATAATACAGAGTGCTTTATAGGTTATTGGTGATCTACCAAAATATATGGTCAGCCTTTCTTCAGGTGTCCAGCCTCTCCCCTGGACTATCAGAATAGATCTCTGTCTTACAGTCTATAGTGTTGTACCACTCCAAACTATCTCCATACTGCTCAAAGTGACCTATCTAAAGTGTCAATTTGACAGCATGAACAACAGTAAGATCTTGTCTCAAAAAAAAAAAAAAAGGGTAATGAAAGTTTTTAGGCTTCGCCCCAATCCTACTGAATCAAAAACTATGGGTATGTGGTCCTGCAATCTATTTTGAAAAGTGTTCAAATAATTCTGAACTTGCCAAAGTTTGAGAACCCTTGACTTAAAGACTAAAATTTCTGCACCTGAGGATAAGATGCCAAGTCCTTCATGACCTACTAGCCTGTGAATAAATCTTCTGCAGCCTTAACTTCCATTAGTTTCTTCCCCTAGCCCACAACTTTATTCTTCAAAAATACTACATTAGGGTTGGGGTTGTAACTCACTGGTAGAGCACTTGTGTAATATGTATGAGGCTCAATCATCAGCACCACATAAAAAAATAAAAAAATTTAAGTTATTGTGTCCATCTACAACTAAAAATATTTAAAAAAAAAAAAAACTACATTATTTTATGTGTCTGAATATACCTTGTTCTCTCACACTTCCCTACCTAGAATATTGCACCTGTAACGTTAGTGACTTGGGAGCCTAAGGCAAATTACAGTTCATGATTCTTAATTCAGTATTCAAAGTTTGTAGCCAGGGAATCTTTCCTAATCATTCTCCACTTGTGCCCTATCTCCTTTTATTGCACTTAATCCTACTTTTTAAAATATATTCATTAATTGTGCTACTCTTTCCCACTAGATGATGGGTTCTTTGAGGGCTCAAGCTATAAACATAGCTTGATGTTTGTCCTCAAGAACTAACACAATGTGAAATCTGTTTGCCCAATAAATGGTTGTTAAGTTGAAATTCTATAACAAAGTAGAAAAGGGAATAGCACCCTATGTCCACATGAATAAAAAAGCAGATCCTACCCCATCATAATTACAAGTCAGTGGATTGCCCTAGAGATCTTGAATCAGTACAACTATGGCGATGTCCAGAAATCTGCATTTTTATAAACACCCAGTGAATCTTATATTGGTAGTCCTCAGAAAAATTTAGATCTATTCAGAGTTTATCATGGTCTTTAAAACCTAGGAAAGCTATGCTATCTTTAGCTACATTAAAATTTAAACTTTTATATATAATATGCAAATATGCCGGAGTACGGCTGCAGCAGAATAATCAGGGGGGGTGACGAATAACGTGTACGTTGATACAGCAGGAGTAGGAGCCGTTTATTGCAGGACAGGAGCAGTATTTATACATTCCACACAGCATAAACTAGATACATCAGTCAACCAATAAGGAATCTCCACACTTAATGGCTTGCTTTTGTTACTTCTCAAACCACTCCCTCTGGCATTTTGCCAGGCACCATCCAGACTTGTTTACGAACTTTAACATTCCCCTGGCAAAATGCCAGGTGTTATTTTGACTTGTTTACAGACTCTAACATTTCCCCCTTTTGTTTAATTTAAATAACGACCATAGTGGTTTTTACATAAACACCACAAATAATCTGCTGCGAGCAGAAGGGGAGGATACAAAATGTCACAATACCAAGCAAATTGATGGCTCCATGCAAGAAGCCCTTGGAAAAATTATACCAGCAATGACACCATTTGCAAAGGTACCGAGTTACAATTTGTTGTAGATTATAGTTTGTTGTCTCAGTCCAGGTAAAGCAGTGTCTCAATAGATTAACTCACAGTCCAGGTAAATCACAGTCCAGGTAAGTTCTGCAGGCAGCTAGCTTAAATCACAGTCTAGGTAAGTTCTGCAGGCAGCTAGCTTGATCCAAAGTCTCGTCCGGTTCTCAGCCAAAGTCTCATCAGGTTTTCAGCAACACTGGAAATTCTTCCACCTTTGTCTTCACCAGCACTGGACCGAAGGCAGGAACTCCGGATGGCTAAAGAAAATCTTGTAGCATTCCACTAAGAAAACAACCTTCTGAACAATTTAGTACATTATCTCAAGGTTTTTTTGCATTTGAAATAAGCATTAATAGTGCTCATTACTCATCAGCTTCCAGGTGTGGGAGAACCATTGTAGCTTAGTTATTGGCATTGAAAATGACCAAACATCAGGGACACCAGTAGCGTCTTCTGCTGGCTGTAGTGCCTGGGCAGCCCCAGATGGCCCTGGGGAGTGTCCCGGACTCAAACTGCTACTGGGCACAGGGAGCAAGAGCCTGCGAGACTGTGCCTCCAGGTCAGGTCTAGATTTGGGCTCGCGGCAGTGGAAGAGCCAGCTCCCCGGCCAGGAGGCGGGGAAGGGCCAGTCGCCGCCGCCTCTTGGAAAATCCTTGCTGCGCTGTGACCGGCTTGCACACTCGGCAGCCGCCTCTCCGCTTCACGCACCCTCCGGTAACGAAAAGTATTTAGTAATAGCCTTTTGCTGCAACTTTTTTCCTGATAATCTTTCTTCTTCTGAACTTTCTTTTTCTTTCTGACTAGAGTTCCTGGGCTCTTATCAACACATGCCCTAACTATTCTTGGTTCCACTGGGGTGCCTTCTTCCCTTAGAAATTTACTTCTCACCCCTTTCATATTTTCATCACAAAGACAATACAATACACTGAGACAAAACAAGACACAAACATACTGTATCAATCTTTTCCATTTTCTCGAAATGGCCATTTTTCCTCTCGCCCTATCTGCCTAGGGACGAGCAGATTGCTCCCGTCCTATCTATGGATGGGCAGCTTTTTTTTTCGTCACTTACCCCCGAGTGTCCCGGGGCTCCCCGTAACGGGCCACCATCTGCCGGAGTATGGCTGCAGCAGAATAATCAGGGGGGGTGGCGAATAACTTGTGTACGTTGATACAGCAGGAGTAGGAGCCGTTTATTGCAGGACAGGAGCAGTATTTATACATTCCACACAGCATAAACTAGATACATCAGTCAACCAATAAGGAATCTCCACACTTAATGGCTTGCTTTTGTTACTTCTCAAACCACTCCCTCTGGCATTTTGCCAGGCACCATCCAGACTTGTTTACGAACTTTAACATTCCCCTGGCAAAATGCCAGGTGTTATTTTGACTTGTTTACAGACTCTAACACAAATAGAGATAAAGAACTAGAAAAATAAAAACACTCTGATTAATAGTAAAACTAATTTATTTTTTAAATTACAAATGATAGTAAAAAAGGAATAACTAATAGAATTACACAGAAAAATTTACAAACATGAAAAGAGCTCACAAAGATATACAAATGTTAAGATAAGCACTGTAGGGTAAGTTGTGAAGAAAGAACCATATTGCTATGTATCAATACTGATAAACTCTTGCAAGATAATTTTGTAATATCTGTCAATGTTAAATGCCTATTCAGCAGTTATACATCTAGTAATTTATCCATTCTATGAATATTTTCACAAAAAAACAAATGCAAAACTATCCCTATTGTAGCTGTATTTGCAAGAGCCACAAATAAGAAGCAATCTAAATTGTGTATGGTTCATCTGTACAGTGGAATATTAGAGAAATTACATCTGAGTACATATCCCAGATCAAGAAAAGTAGAGTGGTAGCATAGCAACGTATGTGGAATTGTTCACATTGATTGGTTTACATATAAAAGGTTTACATATAAAATTGCTGAGATATAATAAACTAACTCCCACATTTAGGAAGTGGGTCTTTTCGTCAAAAAGTACTGGAATACTTTTAATTTTATCTAATTTTGTGCTGTTTGAATATTTGTGTAAATTTATTTCAATTTTAAATAAATCTTTTTGAATATTACCTTATTTGAATAGATGTTCCTTGTGCTAAAAATATTTATTGCTATTTTATCCTGTACAAACATTAGAGTTTCCTGTGTGTGTATGTGTGTGTGTGTGTGTGTGTGTGTGTTTGGTTTTTTTCCTATGGATTTTAATGTTGAGCTATTCGTTTTATCAGGTGATTGCCCATTGATTGTTCAGTTTGCTGCCAACGATGCCAGACTTTTATCTGATGCTGCTCGTATAGTCTGTCCTTATGCGAATGGAATAGACATTAACTGTGGTTGCCCTCAGAGGTAAAGCTCAAAGAAGTTGGAAGAGTTTTCAAAAAGATTAGAAAAAACTTTATGAACATGGTAAAATTTCTTTCTAGTTTTCCAAAAATTAAAAAGTAAGAACATAGAATTAAACTACCAGGATTCTACAAAAGAAGGAAGGAAAAAATATTTAGGAACATAAATTCAAAGATCTATCTGATGACTGAAATGATGTGTAGACCCTTGAAAAGTATTTTGTCTCCCCTTATCAATAACATTTTTGTGTAGATCTGCTTGAACCTTATCCAAAATTATATGAGAAATGTAGCGGCTACAATAATCCCTAAAATGTATTTTACTATCATGTGATATATATTCTTGCTCTAAAAAGTGTTTCTATGATTTGATAGAAACTGCCTATTTTCTTCTTATTTTCCTTAAAAAAATACCTTATTATAATCATTCTTTTCTTTTTTTTTTTTTTTTCCTTTCTCATGCCAGAGTTATTTGGTTGGGTTTAAGTAACTGGATTTGAGTAAGCTGTACTTAACTTGCCAACAGTATCCCTACTGTACTAGCTTATCTGTCAATTCAAAATGCATCCAAATAATTAAATCACGTTTTTAAGTACATCATAATCCAAACCAGATTAGATGTATTGTATACTCATTAGAAGAGTTAAAGAAGCCAAAAATTTTGAAAGTTAATAAAACCTCTTGTTATGTACAATAAGCATCAAATTTGGTATTTAAAATATCTGAAGTAATTGCAGTTAATTACAAATATTTTAATCTGTTTTGGTTGAACTAATTCTAATTTAGTATTCTGATCTGCCAACGGAAACTATTTCCCTGGAGTTGTTTGGTTTGGTTTTGATCTGGGAACATGTTTTCCTTATCATTATATTTTTTTTCCCATAGGTTGTTTTCCTAATCTTATTGATCTATGAGTTTTTAAAATCTGATTCATTTCAGATCACTAAATAAAGAAATATACAAATACATTTACATTTCAGTGCTTTTTAAATTTTTAACTTCTCTTCCACCTGTTTGTAATTCATTTGTTATTCTGTTTGTTTTACGAAGGTGGGCAATGGCAGAAGGTTATGGAGCTTGCTTAATAAATAAGCCAGAGCTTGTTCGAGATATGGTGAAACAAGTAAGAAATCAAGTGGAAAACCCCAAATTTTCAGTTTCTGTTAAAATAAGGTAAAGTCAATATTTTAGTCTGTTGACAAAATAATCTAATGATTAAGAATTAAAAGAATATTTCTTTTGTTTGGTGATTTGGGAGTATCTGTCCTAAATAAATTGGTAGTTGGTTTAGGAATTTTTGGAACAATACATTTAGTAAACAAATATATACCCTTCTGTTTATAATCCTGAATACCTTTTTTTTAACAAAAATTAAACCTCCCTTTTTTAAAAGATTTCACTATTCCCTCAACTTTTTCCAAGTTTTCTTTAATTAACACTAAAGAAATATTCCTAGCACCAAGAATAAAAATGAAAAGATATTTGCACTAAAATATTACAATAAAAATAAACTATAGTAATGTGTTTTTGGTGAAAAGTTAAAAACATATTTAACAGATAAAGTAGTATGTTCTTCCACTTGTTGATTGGGGCATTCATATCAAATCTTGACCCATTATGTTCCACAGTCCTATATAAAATTGAAAACTTTGGACTTAGTGGGTTAACATAGCATCTTTCACTTCATCTATCTTAGTATTTTGATGACTCTTTCATTATCAAAGCCAAAAGGGAGAAGCAATAGGTAAGATAAAACTCATTTGTTGTCCTGTTGTTGCCAATGGCAAAGTAAATAAATTTGAGGTCTTGGCTGGGAATAATCCCTGAAAAGATCCTTCCTGATAGTGGCATGACATGATAACATAACTAAACAGTGTAGTATATAAAATACCATTTTTTTAGTGAATTTTAGTATTAAGATTTGTTTGATATGAACAGATAGGTGTAATTTTGAAATTATAGGATCCATGATGACCTTACCAGAACCGTAGATCTTTGTCGAAAGGCTGAAGCAACTGGAGTTTCCTGGATTACAGTCCATGGAAGAACTGTTGAAGAAAGACATCAGCCAGTCCACTATGATGCCATTAAAATAATAAAGGAAAATATGTCTATACCTGTAATTGCTAACGGAGATATCAGGAGTTTAAAAGAGGCTGAAAATGTGTGGCAGATTACTGGGACAGACGGTAAGAAAAAAGTGCTTTGTTTATCTTTTAATTGGGAAAAAAAAGAATAAGGTAGTAATGTTAATTTGATTTTCATTATTTTCTTTTAATATTGGGCTGCATTTTCCCATCATACCGATTTAAGCTAAGCAGTCTATTAAAATGCTATTCATTCTCCTGCTTAGAAACTATATTATTTTAATGGGGATAAATTAAGTTACTTGTCTTCCACCATCATATCTAGTGACTAATTAGGAATTTTCCCAATAACCTATTATTAAAAAAAAAAAAAAAAAGCATCTGGAATAGAATGGAGTTAATAAACTCAGGAGTAATCAGAGAAGCCAAAGGAACCCTATATGGTTTCATTATCCTTTAAATTATTGGTATACCAAGCCAAGCACTGTAATAATTTACTATAGGGGAGAATGCAGATAAACTTTAACTGAAAACCTTCTGATTTATGACACTGTGGGTTTACCCTAAAGAAAAATTAAAAACTAATTTTGTAATGTAGAAGCCTTAAAAAATGAAGAACTTAAATACATTTAATTTCATTCATTTTCAAAAGGTACTAAAATATTTTAAATTATTGAATTAAACAGACTAATGTAAATAGAGCATTGTGAAAATCTTTAGTCATAACTTGTTTTTTAATATTCTACGTTTGTTTCATTGAGTTTGAACTAATAATCATGGGCGCTTAAGGTATGGACAAACATGGTCTGCTTTAATTTGTAGGTGTGATGGTTGCAAGAGGACTCTTAGCAAACCCAGCCATGTTTGCTGGATATGAGGAAACCCCATTGAAATGCATCTGGGACTGGGTTGACATCGCTCTTGAACTTGGAACTCCTTACATGTGTTTCCATCAACATTTAATGTACATGATGGAAAAGATAACTTCAAAGCAGGAAAGAAGAGTATTTAATGCACTGTCAAGCGCATCAGCAGTCTTAGATTACCTTACAGAGCATTATGGCATTTGACTGGACTTCCTAAATTATATTAATATATACTCTGTTTTATACTTTATAAAATATAAGGTTGCATCTTTGTTTTTACTTTAAATCAGTGGCTCTAGGTCCAAACACGGACAAACTGTTCAGAATCTTGTTATGGTTGGAGGAGGAGGGTTTCTCTAAAGGAAATGTTTTTAACATTTTTAAATAAAAACTTTTTATTTTAATACTAACAAGGTATGACTTATATAATATCTGTACCTTAACAAGAAGTACATTTTTAATAAAAGTAAGTGCAGAGTTCTGGTAGAATAAAAGCTAACATCATATAAAATGAACAAGAAACTCTTAAATAGAATTATTCTCAGGGCTTAACATTAAAACTTTAAATTGGAATGTCAAACTGGTACACTTCCTAATTGAATTTTACACCTCAAGATATTTGTTTTAAATTGTACATAACAAAAATTTATTAGATATGTTATCTGGAATTTAGAACTAAGATTGCATGGAATTCTAATTTTTTATTTTTAGCTATACATGACAGTAGAATGTATTTTGATATACATATGTAGCATACAACTTCCGTTCTTCTGGTTGTATATGATATGGAATTAAATTGATCGTGTAGTCAGATGTGAACTTTGGAAGGTAATGTCCGATTCATTCTACTAGCTTTCCTTTTCTCATTCCCCCTCCCTTCATTTCCCTTTGTCTAATCCAAAGTACTTTTATTCTTCCCTTCTTCCCCCCTACCTCATTGTTAGTTATGTGGATACATATCAGAACATTCGACCTTTGGGTTTTTTTGAGATTCTCTTATTTCACTTGGCATAATAGTCTCCAATTCCATTTACTGGCAAATGTCATAATTTCATTTCTCTTCATGGCTGAGTAATATTCCATCGTGTATATATTCCACATTTTCTTTAATCCATTCATTTGTTGAAGGGCACCTAAGCTGGTTCCATAGCTTAGCTATTGTGAATTGAGCTTCTATAAACATTGATGTGGCAGCTTCACAGTAATATGCTGATTTTAAGTCTTTTGGGATTTATACTGAGAAGTGGGATAGCTGGGTCAAATGGTGGTTCCATTCCAAGTTTTCTGAGGAAATCTCCATACTGCTTTCCAGATTGGTTGCACCAATTTTCAGTCCCACCAGCAATATGTGAGTGTACCTTTTTCCCTACATCCTTGCCAACATTTTTTGTTACTTGTATTCTTGATAATTGCCATTCTGATTGAAGTGAGATGAAATCTCAGTGTAGTTTTAATTTTTATTTCTCTAATTGCTAGAGAGGTTGAACATTATTTCATATATTTGTTGACTGATCGTATTTTTTGTTCTGTGAAGTGCCTGTCCAGTTCCTTTGCCTAGATTTCATGGAATTCTTTAATATTAGACTTTGTGCATTTTAAGCCTTCTAGATCCTTAGAAGATTGCAAATCCGATAAACACACCTGAATCTAAAAAAATAAAGAGTAATTGTGTCCCCTCACATCTTAACTATAAAAAAAAAAAATTGGTAGCTAATGATTACATATCTCCAAATAGTATTTATCCAGAGAAATGATATATTTCTCTACTATTCAGTAGAGAATAGTAGCCAGATTTTAATTTTAAAACAACTTTTCATATTTTGTTATTAGTGACATTATTTTTATGCCTCTCTGTAATTGATAATTGCAATTTAAATTCCCATGGTTTGAGAGTGTTACTAATAGATTTTGTTATTGGTTAATGTGAGCTACAGAAGTATTTCAGTGAAAATAATTTATACCTCAGATATTCTTTATGCCCAACACAAAAATTAAGGAGTTCTCTAAACCTGTTTATTCATTAATTCGAGTTTGGGAATATTAAATGAATCAATTTGAACATGAACACTAAACTGCCACATTTTTTCTTCTGTGCTTTCACTTCTCAGTTACTGAAATTTTAATAGATAGAATAGAAATAATATATTAGCAAACAGGGAGATATATAACATTTTGATGTCGGTAAATTAACTTTGGAGTGAATTACACTAATGTAAGCACAGCAGCACCACTAGAGTTAAGATGCACAGCACAGGGAAGGTACCAGTGTTCCAAGAGTCAGGTATTGGGTTAAAAATAACTTCCTTATGGTTAATTTGTGTTCAAAGTCCTCCCCCCCCCACTTCTTCCTGTTTATATATGGTCAAGTCTATATGTAATTAAGGAGAAGCACCGACTTAAATGTGTTTGTACATTGTGTAATTATTCTCAACATTTGTTTAATGGTCCCAAAATAACTGTCTCCGAGAAGTGATACTTTATTTATATTCCTGATACGTCGTCAATACAAAAAAAAAAAAAAAAAAAATCTTATATAACTCGAATGTTTTTCAGGCAACTTGAAAACCTGGGAAATGTATAGTGAATAAATACGGCCACCTTTTCTGGGTCCCCAAAGAACACCTCAAAGGGTATTGCCTTTTCCTAGACCATGGAAAAGAACCGGGAAAACGGACAGAATATGTTGTAATGCTACAGATTCTCCTGTGGTTTCAAAAACAATGCTGCACGACCACCCAGTCTTGGCCCTTGTACAGTTTAATTCTGGACACTTGAAAGTTTTAACCTCCGAGAGAGCCCCAACTGGAAAAGAGTTCGCCGCAGACACTGGGTTTGCGCAGCCCACTTTAGTGGTTTCCAGATCTGGGCCTTCGCCGCTCCTCCAGAAACGGTGGCGCGCTGCAAAAACGCGAACCCGCCCTCCGGAAGAAGTTGCATTTGCGAGCCCCGAGCCTGAGTCGTCTTAGACTCCATCGCCAATTAGGAAACAATTATTACCAACAAACGTGGCCTCGCCGCGGGTGACCTTAGCAGGACGACAGCCTAAGGCAGGGGGAAGCCGGTTCGCCAGCCGCTTCCCACTCCCCCTTCCCTGCCCCCCACTTCTCTCCCCCTC